>NC_068973.1:28018076-28643076 GCF_016808095.1 Vigna angularis | reverse complement strand
TCCGTTACAAACAACGAACGGAGATTAGTTGAGTTGAGTTGAGTTGAGAGTGAAGTTTTGTTTAAATTTTAATTTGTAATACTTGTTCCTCTGCTTAATAAGTAGGATGGTTGAGAAGCGAGAATGTTGTAATGTATATTTGTCCAGTAAGATGTGAATCCAAGTGTAATGGAGTTATTTTCTTTCCGTATTGTTGCGTTTTTCGAAGAAAATAAGGAAACATGGCATTGACGATTGTATGTGAACGGCGATGAGGCGCTGATTGCGGTCGTGGCCGGTCAGTCGGTGGGTGGGGTGCGGTGAGGGGCAGAGAAGAGTAGGGGTTGTTGGTCGTTTTTTGTTTGTTAATATGCGATAATGTGAATTTGAGACTTGACTTTAGTTAAGTGGTTCTGTTTTGGTCTTAATGTTTTTGAAAGAAAGAAAAAACAATGTTTAGAACGTTACCGAGCGCACGCGGGGCGAACATAAAATCTTTGGAGCCTTTAGGTGCAAGCGCCATGCCATGCTGCCGCAAAGAAAAAGGTCCAAAGAGAAACGAGTGCGTGTGTGTGTACATCAAAAGGCGGAACTCAATAGGACTGTATCAATTGTCGCCATTAGACTTTTTCACTTCACAAAACCTGTTCAATTTTACCTCACCCAAACCAAAAACACTATCTTATGTTAAAGCTCTTCAAATTCTACACCTTCCAATCAAATCCGCTTCATTACCATTTATTTCCCCAATTCTTTTACCTTCCCCTACAAATTAACTTACATTCTCCATTATAATGACAAATTATTGCATTTAAATGTTTTTAAAACGTTTGTTTAGTTCGTTTTTAATTCTAACAGAAGCATTAGGTTTGAAAAGTCCTTGCTAGATTATATTCTTTCGGTCAACCCATAAAATATGCAAAGGTGGGGCTGAAATGTCAGGTTCAACAAGCTGGCCGAAGGATGAAGGAGAGATGTATCCTATGTATAATTTTCTTCTTTTTGAAATTTTATCCGATTGATATGACACAAAAATGAAATACGAGTTTAACTGATATGACACAACATCATTAATATCATACTGGCCAAAACATGAAAGCAAGGTGAATTTTGTTCCTGTATCTTTGGTTTTAAGATATTAATTATTACTAGAGAAACAAAAGTAATAATATCTAATACTTAAAAATCATCTTAATGGTAGTCATTTCTAAAAATTAATATTATAATGCATTAATATTTAGATTACGAAAGATAGAGTATTTTTGTGGTGATAAATTATTTGCACACGCGAAGAATGAAAAAAAAAAACTTGTGCACAGCCTGTGTGCCAGACAAAAGAGGAAGCTTAAAATTGACACAATTGAAGATTCCTAGTATCACTCTACTGTTGCTTTCAGTGGTTGAATTATTTCGTCTGCATTCACTTCATTAAACAAAAATACTATTAATTGGATTTTATTTACTAAAATTGCATCTATATATTTTATGGATATTTTGGTGTAAAGGATGACACCTCGCTAGTGTAAAGAGACCATATAAAGGCCTGAGAGAAAAATATATTAGACAAGCTTTCTTCAAAATACTGATAACATTTATTAATTGTTAATTTGTTTATTAGTCGGAATTAGTTATAGTGAAACTTATAATAATTCACACATTCTATTTGACTCATTTAATTATATTTCCTTAACTGATTTTTTACAATGTATTAAAAATTTAACTAAATGAAACAAGGAAATTTTGGAAAAACAATACAAATTTATTTATTTTTATTAAAGTTCAATTTATTTAAAAGTGACTGTATTTAAAAATTAAAACCAATTAACAGTTCTTAATTAATATACATTAAATAGAGTGGAAAGAATTATTCTCATTTGAAGGGAGGTTGATCAAATTCTACTTTTCGCTGTGATCCCATTAAAGCATTATTTTTTCTGTATTTTTACTAAAGTAGTATATGTTTTATAAATTACCAAATGAATAAATTTTTAAAAACTATGAAAATAGGTAATTTTCGTTTGAATTGACAGCTTCGGTTTTATAATAATATTAATATTAATTATAACAAAAATATTAAACTTATTAAATTATAATTATAATTAATAATGATTAATAATGTTATATTATAATTAATAATAAAAATATCCATATTAATAAAATTAATAACAATATTAATACTATTAATGATTAATATGAATGAAAATTAATATTTTTAATTATTAATATTAATACTGATTAATATAAATAGTGATATTAATTATTAGTATTGCTTATAGTAATATTATTAATATTAATATAACAGTGATTAATATTAGAATAATGATATTAACAATTAATATTTATTTATATTACTGTTATAATGAATAACTTTTTATATTAATGTAATTATTACTTTACCGTTATTTAACTATGACTAATATTATTATAATAATTAAACAGAAATCAAGACTTCAATATTGAAGTCGTGTTGTTTTTTTCACACTTCTTTTTAAGAAAAAAAAATCCTTGCAAGGATATATTTGAAAATCGTATTTTAAAATATGATTTATCTAATTTCGTAATTTGTAAAATTTGATCCATTTTAATAATTTATAAAACCACTCCATTTTTGTCAAACCCTTATATTACAGGTGGAAATTAAGGAGACAAGACCAAATTGATTAAAAAGAAACTTAATACACCATTTAACATAATGATTAAAAAATGCAATAAAATTTAACTAAAAATGTTTGATTAACATAAACAAAATAGTATCGTTGAGAAAATTCCGATAAACATCAATGAAGAAATAAATTTGATTCGTATAAATAATTTGAACACTATATATCAACTAGAATTAATTTACGCAAGTGAGATGAAGCAGTATCTCTTTTACATGTATGTATGTATGTATGTATGTGGGTGGTGAGAGTGTGAGCATCAGAGAAAAACTATTTAATTGCTTCACTATTACTCCATATCACATGTGTGTAAGGGGAGAGAACAGAATCAACACTAAAAGGGAATAAGGGATAAGCTCCACTCAATCATTATGTCGCAACTCCCAACCCTTATTACAATTACGCTTCTTCTCTTCTCATCCCTACGCGCGAGATAATCCTTTCTCATAATTGTGTTTTCAACTTTTAATAACATCATAAACCTTCATTTCTTAATTCATTTAACGTGCTTAATTATAAACTGCTATAATCAGACCTACTAATTGCTATCTCTCGCACGCACGCACGCACCCACCTACATGGTGATGTAACATTCGAGTATGTTTCTGTTTGACGACAGAGAGCGGTTATGCGTATGTGAAAGTTTATGAGAAGATAAAATAGGAAAGTGAGAGGTTTAATGTTTTGGGAAAAGTGATAGGGAGAGTTTGAGTTTGATAATTGATGGGCATTGATTGGCATTTGATGAAATTGGGAATGGGCTCCATATGCCATACAGAGAGAAGTAGTAGAGTTAAAAGGCATGGTCTCAGATGAGTTGGTGAAATTAAGATCATGGGCTACGTTTGTGGTGATTGCCGGTTGGTAAAAGAGAAAATGAGCTTCTGTTTATGTTGTTGCTTTGGTGTGGTCATCACAACCTGCATCTTCCCCATATGTATCTTCTATATCAACACATTTTCGTCCCTAAAGTGCTGCAGCTTCCCCATTTCTTATCAAAATAATCATTTTAATTACTTTTTTAAAATGCATTCAAACAAAATTTTTTATTTTTTAACCAATTTTCCTCACTTATATTATTTACGAGGAAAGAGAATTTCTTTAGCCTCTCTTGGCTCTAATGTTAAATTTGTAATTTCGGTGATATAACTTGCTATTGAAATGTTTACATGACGCTTGAACAACTAGTTACGTGTTCAAGTAAAGAGATTTTACAACAACACTAATTACCACTTCTTATCCTTACTTACATAACAAAACCATCATTTGAACAAAGAATGCGAGTATGAATAATACAAGAACTTAATATAGGTGAACCAAAACTAAAACGTATCCATCTAAACCATTTATTGATCAATTTTACTTGTAAGAAATAATTCAACTTGTTTTACATTTTTAATCTACAAAAACAACCTCCAACATTGATTTGATACCCAATGACGACCATTTGTCATTTAATCGTCGTTAAAAAGACAAACTTAAGATTTCATTTAATTACAATAATTATTTTGCTCAAAATTTTGACAAGATATAATAACACTATTTGAGAGTAGAAAATTGTAAGCAATGATGTGAATAAGTTTGTCTCCATATAGACTTTTAAAAGAACAAAACTCAGAATCAATTATTTCAGGACGAAGTAATAATTACCTGGTGTCATTGACAAATTGGCAACTTGTAATTTCGAAGAGTAGTTAACTATTTTATCTGATAAATATTCTATGATTATTCAATTAACTGAAGATATTACTTTATTAATTGACACTTCAATAGATTCTTTAATTATCTACACAAATAGTTAATAATATAAATAGAAATAAATTATCAATAAAATCTATTTATAAATTAGAATTTAAATTATTAATAAAAATATTTGTAAATCTCTCAATTAATCGATAGATAATTTATAATTATTATTACTTATAACTTTTTTTATCAGTAAAATCGATCAATAAAGTAAAATGATCTAATATTTTATTTTTAACTTTGATAATTTTATTAATTAAATTTATTAATGATATTTTATTAATGAAAGTTTTATTTTTTTGTAGGTCATAGCAATTTTAATTTATTGACGAATTATGAATGTCTATAGATTTTAGCAGTTAATAATATTAATTTTTTTGTTGTTGTGTGAATTATTCTAGTATTTCTATATTAATTGAGAAGTTATATATAGCTCATATCATCACTATATAAACAAATTTTTAAATGTAGTTTGTAAAATGTCTCTAAATATTAGAAAATTTCTAAAATAACTTTATGTTCAAGCTTTAACAAAATCACCCAAGAGAAAAATAAACTCGTCACTATTAAAAAAATGGTTTTTTAACTCGCACCATATATTTTGGTTTTGTAAAAACCGAAGCTTATAAATATGCGGTGGTATTTTCGTAGTTATGACAAACTTATAGGCTTTGGTTAACTCGGGACCGAGGCAATACGACCGTTCGGCTTCGGTTATGATATCAACCGAGGCAGTAACCGAATGTTCCATGCATTTTGTCCACCAATATATCTCGGTTGTCTAGGGACAAAGGCAATATAACCGTTCGGTTTCGGTTCTGCTATGAACCGAGGCAGTAATCGAACATTCCAAGTAAATTTTGTCCACTAATATGCCTCGGTTATCTGGGACAGAGGCAATAGGACCGTTCGGTTTCGGTTATGCTATGAACCGAGGTAGTAACCGAACGTTCCAAGTTAATTTTGTCCACTAATATGTCTTGGTTGATTGGGACAGAGGCAATAGGACTGTTCTAATTCGCGACAAAGGAGGTTTGATTCTATTTCCAATCTCTTCTCTCTGCCATTTATCTTCTTCCCCCTTTCTCACTAGTTCTAGGTTGGTATTGTAGAGAGGGGAAACACCAAATTTTTTTCCCTATTGTTGGTTTCGCTCAACAAACCCTATTTGGAGGTTCTTTAGGATTTCTGATTTCTTTTCGCAGGTGCGTATTGGGTGGAGAATACTCATGGCGGCACGAAGCTTGTGGGTTTGCGATTTAAGCTCGTGGTCCTTCTACATATTTCTAGTTCTTGTGGTTTGCAGGTTTGATGGCGTCCCGGATGGAGATGTGGTGGTTGCAAGTTCTCGCGTTGAGTGACGCGATTCTTACGGCGAAGACAGCCTGAAGTAGGCTTTGCAGCGCGGCAGCGGTGGTGATGCTTCATGGTGGCGATGGTGAGGTCGTACTTGGGTTCGCGAACCTGCTGGGAGAGGCGCTTTGGTGCGAAGCGAGTTCCATGGTTGATGCGTTAATGGAGGAGATGACGTGACGTGGGCTCAGCGAGGGCGAGAACCGTTCGGCGAGGGCGAGCACCGTTCGACGAGGACGAGAACCCTTCGATTTAGTACGAACTAAAGCCTAAAGTCTAAAAAAAAAACACCCTACTGCCTCGGTTACCTAAGAACCGATGCAAAATCCGACTGCTTTTGGCCTTGGTTCTTAACCCAGGCAAAAAACGTACATTTTTTTGCTTTGTCTGTATATGTCTCAGTTGCGAAACCGCTACCTATAGACGAAAATAACCACTGTCGTTTCTCTTTACTGCACTAGTATGTACACTTAGTTAAAACTTAAAAACGGCTATAAAATATTGAAAATTACAATATGAATGTACTGGATTCAAATTATTGTATATGTCTCTTTTTATTGAAATTCACATATTACATGTAATGAGAGAAAACATATTTTTTCTAACGTGATATATTTATTAATCTTTGTTAAATGAAATTCATGTAACTAGATGTTAACATGTAATGAATATATGCTAACAAGAAAAAGGTGTTTTTTTAAAAGAAAAACTAATAATACTAAAAAAAAATTAAAACTATAAGTTAATGTATTAATAAGGAACACAATTTGTAAACTTTTACTCTAAAATGATTATACTCTCAAATAAGGAGAAAACTAAATAATTTTTGAACGGTCAATACCAATGAAATTATGATATTAAAATTAACAAATTTAATTAATAACTGAAACATTATAATAATTAACAACATAATACAGAAACCAAAAATATATAAAATTTTCTGAAAGAAAAAACACAAAGACTATGTAACGTGATGAAACAGACTAAGTTTTTACAATTACCGGTGTCCCTTTTAATCAAGAAAACTCTTACCATATTAAAAAATTACTTGCTTTCAATTTGAAGAAAGAAGAGAAAGAGATGGTATAACTTTTTTTTAAATGATTATAAAAAACTAAACACATTGTTACGCACTTAAGCCAATAGAGTTTCATCTTTTTATAACCCATAAAACGATTAACATGAGCTATATATACAAAATGGTTAATATATGCGTAGAAAACTTATTCAAATATAAAATACAATTGTGAAAAATTAATAAGTATCTTCAAGTCAGTAGTTTCTGAAATATAATAAAATTTGTTCACATCAAAAGCTTAATAAAAAATAAATTATTTGAATACTTATAAAAAATCAATTTTTAGAAAAAGAAACTAAATTATATTATATATATAACCTTATAACTTCAAACAATTAAAATAGTTATTCTTCATTTATTTTGCTACTTCTCATTATTAACAAAACTGCTCTTTTTGTGTTTTTCCTTCCATGAGAACTCTAACATCACTCAAAAGAATAATTATTTTGCTCAAAATTTTGATAAGATATAAAAACACTATTTGACAGTAAAAAAATTATTAGAAATGATGTGGATACGTTTGTCTGCATAGAGACCTTCAAAAGAACAAAACTCACAATCAATTATTTCAGGAGGAAGTAATAATTATTTGGTGTCATTGACAAATTGGCAACTTGTAATTTCGAAGAGTAGTTAATTATTTTATCTGATAAATATTCTATGATTATTTTTATCTGTTTATCCATTTACTGAAGATATTACTTTATTAATTGACACTAAAATAAATTCTTTAATTATCTACGTAAATAGTTAATAAAACAGAATTTATAAATAAAAATAAATTATCAATAAAAGTTGTTCATAAATTAAAATTTGAATTATTAATAAAAATATTTGTAAATCTATTATAAATTCAGTTGGTAAAATCGATAGATAATTTATAATTATTATTACTTATAAATTTTTTATTAGTAAAATCTGTCGGTAAATTAATGTAATATTTTTTATTTTCAGCTTTGATAAATTTATGATATAATTTATTAATAAATCCGTTGGTAATTAAATTTAATAAAATCTATTGGTAAAACAGAATTTCAGTTACTAGAAAATATATTTTTTCTAACATATATTTATTAATCTTTGTTAAATGAAATTCATGTAAATAGATGTTAACATGTAATGAATATAAGCTAACAAGAAAAGGTGTTTTTTTTAAAGATAAAAGAAAAAATAATACATACTTAAATAAATTAAAACTATAAGTTAATGTATTAATAAGGAACAAAATTTGTAAACTTTTACTCTAAAATGATGATACTCTCAAATAAGGAGAAAACTAAATGATTTTTGAACGGGTCAAATATAACAATGAAATTATAATATTGAAATTAACAAATTTAATTAATAACTGAAACATTATAATAATTAACAATACAATACAATACAGAAACCAAAAGTGTATAAACTTTTCTCAAAGAAAATATACAAATCAAGACATAGTTTCTACAAATAAAATATAACATGATGAAACAGACTTATTTTCTATCAAGTCCATAAAACCAGCTTTGATACCATGTTAGAAGTGAACTTTAAACCTATTCAACCCTATAAAACTGGCTTATAGGGTTATAAATTAAAAATTGTTCTTATCTCTAGTCGATGTGTGACTTCCAACATAATCAGGAAAACTCTTACTATATTAAGATATTATGTTTGAAATTTTAAAACATAAGTGACATTTAAAAAAATTTTAAAATAAAGTTTTTAATTAGAGAAATATATATTACTACAAAAAAATTCATTAAATAAAAACTGTTTTCAAGAAAAGAAAGTAATTATTATATAAATTTATTTAAAAAATTGTCAATTGTTTATTTGTATTTCCTGTTATATTTTCATTGAATAAATTTCTAAACTAGTTATTCAATTCATTTCTAAAACTAGTAAGATTGGATACCATTAATTCAATCTTTACAAACAATTTTGCTTGTCTGCACGTACGAAACGTTTAGAAAAAAAAATAGAATAACCTTAAAAATTAGTAGACGATCGACATTGTAATATATATATATATATATATATATATATATATATATATATATATATATATATATAATTTTAATTTTTCATAAAAAGATGTATCCATCTTAGTAACAAGAGATATAGGAAGATGACAGAGACAAATATAAGAAATGTGAGATGTCACAGAAAAGAAGAAAAATAAATGGAGGAGTTCGAAAAATAAATTCTTATATTTTTTGTACACGTTGTGTATACATATTTTTACAATTTCTATAAAATCATTATCATTATTTTTTTATGTATAAAAATATTATGACAATATTTCAAAGGAATCGTAAAGTGACATACTTACAAATGGCTCCAAAAACACAAATTCCATGAAAATATTCATGTATTTTAATGTTCGTGCATTCTAATAACGTGGCATGTGGTGTATATTAAACAATTTTTTTGGAAAGAAATTAATTGCCCTTCTCATTTTTTGTTTTAATTTCCTTTTTTATCTTTCTGGTTTTTATATAAAAATTTAAATTCTGACGAGATTCCAAATAGTTATTCCATTAATTACCTACGTAATGTTCATTTTTGAAGGCTTTTGTGATAAAGCGCATCCTGCACTGTTACCTGTTTCATTTTCTTAAAGTATAAGTTAGTCATAACTTCATGCTTCACCAATGTATTCAAACTTTTACTAATAACTACTCTTTATATATTTATTAACTAATGCTTTTCTCAGGCACAATAATATAATTAATGTTTAGAACTTATTATGTATAAGAACTGTATCCCTTACCTTATTAAATTTTATGTAGTTTTTTTTTCTTATAAATTATCTTAATAATAAAAAAGGTGGTTTAAATAGAAATGGTTAGGAATAATGATGAAGAAATTAGTAATATATTTTTTGTTGGAAGTCTCATTTAAACTTGTAATAAGACAATTTAGAGTATATATAAGAGGATGCAAATATTATTTTATAAGTTGATTTTGTATGATTAAATTAGATTTAAACTTCACCACTTAACATATTATCATAATCATGGTTTAAAATCTAATTACAATTATATAGATAACATCAAACAATGAAACCACGGTAATTATTAGATTAACTTGTTAGACATTAACATACAATTAATACAACACATGACAAAAACTAAAATTACAATCATATGGAAAAAATTAAAACTATTCAGTGTATATATTATTTGAGTAAATGAATGACTCTATATATAGGCTTCTTCCCATGTTTTATAAATGTCTCGTATTGAATCTTTCACCAGATCAACTTTTATAACATTCATTATCATCGTAACAAAATATCTTCTGATGTAGCTAGAAAGGAACGTAAATTGTAGATAAGAATAAACTTATTAGATGTTAAATTACATTTGTGTGACTAAACATAATTTTAGTTCTTGAAACGAAACCTATGAATCGGTAAAATCTTGTCTGATTAGAATTTAGAAGGTTTAAATAAAATAAGTTAGAAATGATAGTTTGTTTTTATTGTGATTGATGGCTGTCGGCTAAACTGGTGAGAACTTTATAGACATGACTAAAAATATTAGAGTTAAAAAATAGGGAAAAATGCAAGGGTGTGGTGAGAAGGAGCAAGGCTTACATAGGAGTGATGGAGGCAGATATATAGGTAGGAATAGATGAGAGACACTATACTATGCTTGTTGAAAGCATGTCACCCACTCATCATATTACTACTACCCTTCTATTAATTAGCTTCACCCATGGTTGGGGAAAAGGACCTCCTTCATATTATTGCTTCATCATTGCAACACCTTATCGCAAGTTTAAATACTACAATTTTTTCAGCCACTCTGCTTATTTAAGTATTCAATGCAATATTATTGTTGCCATTTTTACTTCGCAAAGATTCTTGGTATCTTATTTCACATGCCATTTAAATGTCTTTACAACTTACTTTAAATTTACCAGGTTGGGGGCAATTATTACGTTTTGTCCACCAGGTTTACAGAGCAGTAAAAGAACCCTGACCACGTAGGTTTACATTAACTTTGTGACAACCTTTTTTTGTAAGTACATTCACACCCCACTGTCCAGTAATATATAGTTAAAAGTAATTCATTGTAGTAAGAATGTATATCAACAAATATATATATATATATATATATATGGATCCTGACACTCTGTTAATAAACACGTGACAGTTTTGTGTGAAGTTCACGTAATGGTTTTTCAATGTAATTTGATTGACTGGTGGATCATGCTTTTGACTCATCTGAAACCAGATGAAAAGATTAAATTTGGTTTAATTTGAGAAGCAGCATTATTATCTTCCTTGTTGGGTTCCGTTTGCGGCAGCAATAATGAGTGTTTGGAATTTGGGAAAGGTTACAACAAAAATACAGTATATGAAGGAAAGCAACCACTTATTGTCGGTCATTTAACAGCTAGCAGAGTACATGTCGCATTGAGGAGAAGATAGTAGTAAGTTGTAAGCCATCAGAGACTTAGGGTTAGGCAACAACGTCACACAAAATCCAAAGGCTACATTAACTCTTTTGGCAGTGCTACAATTTGCGACAGTATTGAACAAACACAGAGTCACAAGAGTGACGACCAGGGCACAGTGTTGAATTTGAACTTTGTGCTGTTTTATTTGCAATACCGGGACAACATTGTTGATATCGATTAACTATATATCTCAGACAAGAACAAGGAATTTTATGTTAACTTGATCCCCGTAAATGATTTTCGTTTGGACTGAGGAATAAATTTTTGATTAATATGTACAAGTTGTAGGTGAGTTGCGTGTGAAAAGAAAAAAAATTGTGTGACATTGAGAAGAAATTGAAAGAAGAGGCAAAGCAGTGAAGAAATCAGAAAGGGTGGTTATAGTATTGAAAAGGTATTTATTAGGGTTTAGAAATGTAGGTTTGTGAGAGAAAATAAAATGGTTTTGTTTGAGTGGAGATGGGTGGAAGACAAGTGAGTGGTAATGTTGCAGGCTTTTAGTAAATTTACTAAAGAAAGGGTTGGCAATCTCTCCAACTTGCATGCTATGCGACACACTTTCTCTGATTTGTTTAGCTGTGGGCTACTTCAATTTAATGAACAAAAGCATTCAGCAGCTTTCATTTCACCCGGTTAGCGTATTTCACAATGGTTGGTCCCCCCTGTTACATTTGCTCCTCATCTTCAAGTTTCCACCTCTCACGCACACCTCCTTATTCATTATCACTTTTCACTTAGCTCTCCTATCAAATATTTCTTCCTCCACATAAATCAAATAATCATCTATACTTATGTTTCTTAACTCATAAAACCTAAGCAAGAGGTGATAAATATTTAAAGACTATATAAATATCTTTGGTTGATATTGCGGTTGGTGAAGTGAAGGCCCACAAATCCCAGCTTGCACCTTCAAAGAGGGCACATATTATTAGCACGCAAATATCACTTGTGCCCAGTGCCCATTTTCCTTCCTCTGGGTGACATAGTTAAAAATATTTTTAAAAAGTAATGTTAGACACCATGTATAACTAATTATTCAAAAGTAATTTATATTTTGAGAAAGTTGAGGACGGAGAAAATCTGACCGTTGATAATGTCGATCCGGTGAACAAAATGAAGGAATGTCGACAGCGGGAAGACATATACGAAGACAGTATAGTATAGGATTAAGGAATACGATGGGTGATGGATGGATGGATGCATGCATGATTGTTCCTAAACTCAATTTGAAACATTAATACTGTCTCAACCACGTGTCCGCTGTACGGTTATCTATGCGATCTCTGACTTGTGCTGCGTCTTGGACCCACAAAATCAGCTCCTTCGATGAGGCTCACATGTTCCGAATCAGAATTGTTTGTTTTTGTTACTCAGTTTCTTTGTATGTCTTTGTTTTGAGAAGTTGTCGATGGAAGAAAATGGTGATTTAAATTTGAAATGTTAGATGATGATAAAACGAGGTAGGGGAAGACAAAGCGGCCAGGGAAGCATGTGAAATGCATATGGCGTTTCTGTGCACCCAAACTCATTTTGTCTTCCAAATTTATTACCTTTTATTATTATCCCAGTTGTCTACGTGGCAATCATGAGGATTTGTCAGCATCATCTTCAGCAAACACGTGGAATAGTGATAACTCTGTTCCTTCCTTCTCCTTTTCCTCTTTTTCTTACAAAATATATTATAAAATGCCCTCTCTGAATAATCTAATTATTCAACCCAATTAGTGAGTACGAACAACATTTTAGTGTTTACACTATCATTACTTTAGACTAGTAATTTTTGTTAAGAAAAGGTATCACTTTATACACAAACATTAATAACGACTAAAAGTGAAAAGAGTTTTGGCGAGAGTTTGTGTAATCTCCAATTATCTTGCTTTAGCTGCCGAAAACACAATCTTTCACACGACTTTAGAGATCGTAAAGCATTAGATGACAAATAAAAGTCTATAAGAAATTAAAAGCGTGAGACAATGGAATAAAAACGAGAGCAAGAAGAGAATGTTGAAAAAGAGTTGGACAAAGGAAGAATGTTTGTTGGTGTCTAATGTCAATCATATCTTAATGCTGGATTCAGTTATGAGAATTTCTTTAATTAATGCATCCAGTTTGATTGTGTTCTAATCAAACTTATCCTTTCAATGAGAAATCAAAAAAGTGTGTTTATATGTACGTGAATATATATGAGGAGTCTAATTAGTGTTAGAAGAATTTGATTACTTGGTTGTTTTGCATTCTACTTCTTAATTGTTATTTGTTTTACTTTTGTGGTCATGAAATAATTAAAAAGGGAAAGTCAAAAAGTTGGAAAGAAAAGGAGAAAAGGAAAGTGGAACACTTTCCGACATTCCTTGCATCAAGGTGTTGCACGGGTGACACAGAAATCGCACATATTCACCCTTACCTCATCTTCTTAACGGTTGGTCAATCGTTAAACATGCATATATGCCAATTTTTAGATATTTTAGGGTATTTTTTTTAAAAGAAAACAGAGTCTATTTCTAGGTATTTACATACTCTTAATTTCAGTAAAATAAATATATTAATATTAGAATTATCTATATATAGAATATTTTGTTTTAACCTAAATCATAACCACTAAGCGGATCTTGATAGGGATGAATCTCATATTGGAATATATCACTTCTAATGTTTTTTCTTCAAAAATAAACATAAGCCGGTGTTATTTAGTGATTAAAGAGTGTACAAATATTTTACATGTTTTGTTTATTTATAAGGTGAAAGTAATGTAATAGGAAGAAAAGTTCACTCACACTGTCTTGTAAGGTGTGGAAAATGAATTCTAATGACGATGTATAAAGAGTAAGCATAAAAATTATGTTTAATTTGAATATACAATTTTGACTTCAAAATTATTGATCAACAAAAGTCACTGAAAATTAATAAAGAAAACCAAAACAAAATTTAGCGTATAAAATTCATATTTTAAATTAATATAAAGTGACACTAAAACAATACACTAAAGTTTTGACTTGACAGCCACTTGAGAAACTAACATTCAATTGAACAAACTTAATTTTGATATTACTAATGGTAGATAGTTTTGAAAAATGCCAAATTAATTTGTAAAATAAATTTACGATGAAACATATATTAGGGTGAAAGGAGTTGATTTTAAGTGTAGAAAGAAGACATTGAGCGCGTGATTAGTAAGAAGCCGTTGTTGTTGACTTAGAATGATTTTGATTGATGAGAGGGTAGCACCAATTTTGTTAATAAGGAGATTGGAATTTGTTAAGTAGGGCATAAAGTTATGGCACAATTTAAGGTAGTCGATCTTGTTACATGTGTGAAAGATTATGCGTGGTTCTGCAATTGACATGTATGATGAAACGATGATGATTAAGAATTTGGGGTCATTGTCTATTCAGACGTATCTTTGTGAGGGAATGTGCTAGGCAATTGCTCCATTTGGGTACACTATCATTTAACATTTACTATATTTATTTTTCTATTCATTTCACCTTTTCAGATAGCGACCCTGTAATAATTTCTATCTGCCTTTTCTTTCGGCCCAGCCGTAAAGTTTTGTTTTCGGCCCGAATGCTGCTTCAAATATAAAATACTGGGCTTTATGTTTTTGCTTCGGCCCCGTCGTATTGTCTACTTTTTTTTTATCATTATTTTATTGATTTCACTTAGCAAAACTTATTATTTGAGAATAATCGAAATACTTTTAAAAACTGAAAAATGTGTATACGTACTGTAAAAGTTATCTATAATATTTTTTAAAACAAAATGAAGATTCGTGTAGAATTACAAAAAGAAGTTATCTATAATTTGAATTTATTTTTAGTAAATATCGGTATAATTTATTTAGTAATATACTTTGTGAATAAATAACTGTACGAATATAACTTAGGAATTAGTTATTGCTTTTTTTTTTATTAATAATCAGATAGTGTATTAATGGTGAACTAGAAAGAATTAAGTTTTAAAAACTAGAGATTCAAATGTGCCAATGAGTTTTTAGAGTGACACAAATTACATCCAAGAAACTATAAGAATGAAAAGCAAATTTAAACCCAATTTCTCCAAAAGTTAGAACCCAATTTCTGCAAAAGTGAGAGGTGTAAAAAACATTTGTACAAAAGTTATCCATTTATGCAAGTTCATATAGTGAAGGCCCAAATTGGTTTGAAATCTAAATTATTGGGCATGCTTTCATTCTCTCTTTTTCATATTTATTTTAATATCTTTTTTACATGGAAATGGATTTGGCAATTTTGAAATTACTTTATCGAAATATGGATATTTTACACCTTCTCTCTATTTTTTTTTTGTCAAAAATAAGACTCAGACTGAACCATTTGGAGAATGGTGGGTCTTGAAACATACAGATAAAAGTTATTAATAGAAATAATTGTTGAAAGTTATATTAAATTTCTTAACGTTATTATTAGGTTTAATTGCTTCCTTTGTCCCCAGTTTGGTTGAATTGTGTCAAATTCATCCTCATTTTTAAAAAAGTTTCATTGTCGTCCTTACATGGTGTAAAAGTGTCAATTGAATCCAAACATAGAAAAAATTTGTGTCAATGTAGTCATCTCCGTTAAATACACACTAACGGTGTTAAGTGGCTAATTATTTGGCACTAGAGAATTAAAACGTGGCAAATGAGTCACAGTTTCCCCTTTCCTCCCCAAATTCATCTCCTCTTCTCCAACACAAAACAGAAACCCCCACTTTCTCTTATTCTTCTTACTCACTCGACAACCACGCACAAAACTCAAATCTCCCTTTCCCAGCCGAGACCGGCCACCGCGTCATCTCCGCGCACACTGCCGCCTCCGCCAGACCGGCCGCTGCGTGTCGCCGTCCAAGTCGTCGCCAACTCATTCCCCCTTCCTCTTCGCGCGCGGGAAGAACTCGCCTTGCACCATGCAACCGCCACTACCTCCACCGAAGTCGGCCGCCGCGAGCCTCCGAGGCCGCCAAGGGCCACTCTGTCCGATCTCCTCTTCTGCCATAGCCTCCGCGCCCAGTCGCCACCTTTCGGACCATGAACCAGGGTCGTGTCGGCGATGGACGTTTTTTAACATTTCTGATCAAGATCCGAGTTGGCCTTCTCATTTTGGCGTAGATTTTTGGTTAAAGTCTTCCTATGACATATCCTTTCTCAGATTTCAAGTACTCTGATGGCCTCACTGTAGTTGGTATCTCCTTCTGCACAGCTATTGTTTGTGAGGCTATCTCATGGGTTCTTATCTATTGGACCAATTCTTACAAAAATCTTCGGTCCTCCATTGACAAGGCCTCCAAGAAACTTGAGACCATGAAGACAGACATCAATAAAATCAACATCAAGAAGTCCAAGACCAAAAAGATTGATCGTGTTGAGACAAGCCTCAAAGAATCGAGTCGTGATCTGTCTCTCTTCAAGTTCAAGTCTGGGGGTGTGGTGGCTTTGGTTCTCTTTGTAGTCTTTGGATTGCTGAATTCACTCTTCGAAGGCAAGGTAGTTGCCAAATTGCCCTTCAAACCTTTTGGGCTTATTATGAAGATGAGCCATCGAGGGTTGCAGGGTAATGATCCCACTGATTGTTCCATGGCATTTCTGTACTTCTTGTGTTCCATTAGCATCAGAACAAATTTGCAGAAGTTCTTGGGTTTTGCACCGCCCAGAGGTGCAAGTGTTGGCCTCTTTCCCATGCCTGATCCAAAGACCAGTTGATTGGGCTTAACAGTATCTGAACTTGTTGTCTCTGTTGTTTGGGGAGTAAAGGGGAAACTGTGACTCATTTGCCACGTTTTAATTCTCTAGTGCCAAATAATCAGCCACTTAACACCGTTAGTGTGTATTTAACGGAGATGACTACATTGACACAAATTTTTTCTATGTTTGGATTCAATTGACACTTTTACACCACGTGAGAACGACAATGAAACTTTTTTAAAAATGAGGATGAATTTGACACAATTCAACTAAACTGGGGACAAAGGAAGCAATTAAACCTTATTATTAATAGTTAGTAATTGACTGTATATAAATACATATGTAGTATAACAAGAGTTGAAACTTCACACTTGTGTAAGATCTCAAACATTCATCACATATTAAAGAGTTAATTGCGTACGAAGCAAGTTTTTGTTATGTTTACAAAATCAATTATAATTTTTCGATTTCAATCACTTGTTTTTGTTTAAAGTTATTATGTTTTTTTACCACTTAATTTAAATTCATCCATTTCATTTCAACAATTTACTTTATACATTTAAATTCTTTGTCAATTAAATATTTCATTTAATACGTCCACTTAATTTTCAGCAATTTGTTGTCATTTATTTTCAATTCACTTCATCTTCATTTACTTAACTAATTTGAATGAATCCGAAAATTCAAGTTCAAGTAGTTATCGTTTAAGACTCTTAACCTAATTCAGCCTAGCCTTAATTAAGTTGATTAGTCTGAGAGACACTCCTAAACCCACTCAATGATGTACTTTTTTCTTATTAATTATTCTGCATGGAGTATTATGATAAAATCATGATTTTTTTTGAAATTATCTGTTATTTAGATGATGTAAATTAGTTATAAAAAAATATGTAATTTACATTTTTCAATTATATAATTGCATATGATTTTTTTAGATAAAATTTGTGTATTTTCCTAAAACTTATTTTACATTTGCGCAATTGATTAATCTGAAATAAACCAACTCGTATTTTATATAATTGGTTTCATTAGTATGGCACATTTTAGTTTTAAGTTGCAATAAATTATATTTCTCTCACTTTACATTTATTTTAATTTGTAAACTAATATTATATTATACTAATGATTTAAATATGGTTTTAGATTTTTTTATATTTGGAATACTTTTATTCCATAAAGTGATGTTATTTAATTATAATTGCTCGTGATCATTATTTGTTGGAAGTATTAAAATGATTTTTTTACATTTTTTCAGTCCTTGTTTTAAAGAATATATATATATATATATATATATATATATATATATATATATATATATATATATATATATATATATATATACTAGTAAAAATTATGCTTTTTAACTCGTCCAATATACTTCGGTTTAAGGAAAACCGAAGTCTATGAGAGAGCGGTGGCAATTTTGTACTTTTGATGAATTTATATGCCTCGGTTTAGTAAGGACCGAAGCATATAAACTGTGTTTTGGGCTATTAACTCGGTTAAAAGTGGAACCGAGATTATATTTTAGCGTATTGACTCGGTTAAAGGTAGAACCGAGGCCTATTACCCCGGTCAAATCAATCACACCTCACCTACTCTCATATTCACTTTTTCATCTCACCTCACCTACTCTCATATTCGCTTTTTCATCTCATATTCGCTTCTTCATTTTACACGAAGCGGTTCTTTCACTCTCATCTCCCCTTTTTCATTTTCATCTGGCAGAAACAGAGAGAGCGCGATCTCTCTTCTCCTCTCCCACTTGACAGCCACGGTGCGAGGACGAGACGCGATGGTGGCCGGCGTCGAAAGCGGAGGGGAGGCGCGATGGTGGCCGGCGTCGAAAGCGGAGGGGAGACACGATGGTGGAGACGAGTACCGCGGCGGCGATGATGGGAGGCTCGCCAATCTAAGGCGTTTGGCGAGCAGAGAAGATGGTGCCTTGGAGATGATGGGAGGTTCACCGATCTAAGAGTTGAACGAAGTTCCTTGGCGAGGTGGCGATGAGGTGGTGGCGAGGTCGTGGCGAGGTTGCAGCGAGGTTGCGGCGAGGTCAGGCGAGGTCACGGCGAGGTAAGGCGAGGTCGCGGCGAGGTCAGGCGAGGTCGTGGCGAGGGCGTCCTGCAGCGGTGGCGAGCAACCTCCCTTCTTTTCCAAATCTTTTCTTCTTCCCTAAATGCTCATTGTATCAAAACCCATACTTTTTTTCTCTGTTATTTTGGGAGCGATTTTGTTAAGGTTGGTGTAGTTGATTTTTCTGTGTTATTCTGATATTTGGTTTTGTATGTACTGAGATTTGGTTCTGTGAAAGGAAAAAAATTCAATAACCCTTTGCTATTCTGATATTTGGTTCTGGATATCTTCTGAGATTTGGTTCTGTGAAAGGGAAAAAAATTCAATAACCCTTTGCTTGCTTGGACTGTGCAACGAAGAGGGAGAAGTAGATTGGTTTAAAAGAAAAAAAACACGCAATTGCCTCAGTTATGGAAGAACCGAGGCATCATCCTGTCTCTTTTTAACCCGGTTCATAACTAAGGCATAAAGCCACCCTCTTTTACATCGTCCGAATATGACTCGGTTGCAGAACCGAATCCTATTAACAAAATTAACCGATGCCATTTCCTTATACTAGTGATATATTCTTATGTTATCTTCTAATTGTTGTTACTATATAATTTCAATTTGTTTAGTCATTAGATGAATTATAGGACTAACAAATATTTGGTCACTAGAGAATCAAGATATTTTTGGAATGGCTGTTAGGCATGTTTTAATTATTTTTATTCAATATTTATGTAAAAAATAATTATTCTTGATTTTTTTTGGTAATTTAAATTGAAGAAATTGATAATAGTTATTACCTTTAATGCGATATAAAACAAAGATGCTTATTAAGGAAGCTAAGTCGTTGAAATGGAAGGATAAGTTATGAGAAAAAAAACATTTAGATAATGTACAACGTTAAAAGTGTTTAATGAAGGATAGTTTAAGATACCTAATCATCAATACAAGTTGATTTTCAGTCGTAGAATATTTGTTAAAAGGAGCAACATCTTCCTTACACCCCATGTTTATTGTATTCTCTTTTATGAATTTTCGCAATAGACTTTGAAAGGAGTATCCAAAGGTTTGTTAGTAGGTATGAAGCTTTTTCTTGCATTTATATATACTTTTATTGGTTGTAAATAAATTCTTCATTTCGCAATATTGGTTGTTGATTTAATTATTGTCGTTATGAATGGCTTAAATGCTTAAAAAATAATTGTAATCAAGTTGAAAAATATTAAGAAGATCTTTTAATGCTGTATTTTGAATACTTCCATTTTAGTCGTGCCTCAATTTGATATGATAATTTACACACAAATAAATAGTTAATAAAGAAAGACATTAAAATTTTAAAAAATAAATAAAAGTTTAATTTAGTTTTATATCATTTTATATTTATCAACCAATTTACCAAATACTTATAAATTTAATAAGTAATAAAAGTTATCTTATTTTGAAACAAGTTAAGGAATTTAACACTTATTACTAACTATCTTATCAGCTAATTTGTTACACATATCTTTAATCCCTAGATTGATGAACAAGAATTAAACTTTTGCCTTCGAAACTTATATTGGATATTTAAACATATTTTAAAAATATTATAATGAATGTTATTCTAAAATTTACCAAAAAATAAGTTAGGTTAATTTTTATATTTTCAGAACTACTTTTTAAATTTATAAAATACAAGTAAAATAAAATCAAAGTTACATATGGATAAAAAAACAAGTTTTTACATTTTCTTGAAAATGTATTATTTTTATTCCTTAACATGGAAATAAAATTTGTGTAAACATAAATATATATATATATATATATATATATATATATAATTTCCAAAAATTAAATGTATAACATTTTGTATTATTTTATAATGAATATGGAAATAAATATTTCCAAATTCACAAATTTCAAAATGCAAAATAAACACCTCCTTCCTAATATGTACAGACCTAAAACAATTCAGACCTAAAGTTACACCTTGATGCAGTGGAGAAGTTTAAGAATGTATTGCAGACTGTACTGGTTGTGGTTAGTTGCACGGCAACACAACACTCCAAAACCTAAAGGTGGAGACAGTTTTAATATTTACATAGCACATCCATTTTCTAGGGTTTATTCTGTCTATAAAAGGACGTATCCAAGCTTTTCAACAAGTATATAGGCCCTTCACGTAAGCCCCTCTCACTCTTCTGCTCTATATTCAACAACTTTTTAATATTTTTACGTTGATTTTCTTCCAACTAAAATAGCACACAAAACAATGTTTATTTTTGGAGTGCATAATTTCACTAATTACTATTAATAAAAAAATACATAGCCATTTGAGTCATCATTTACCATTGAATCATAAAGAGAAAAAAAAAGTAGTAGAATAAGGATTCAAAGCGAATCCAAAATTTGTCGGGATGGCTTCGGAGAAAATCGAGCGAACTGCAATTGAAATGAACAATGAGGATACAAATTTGAGGGAACGTTCTTCTCTTCCTCCATCGCAAAAAGCATTCAAAACTCAAAATTTGGGAATCACAGAACGAACATTCTCTGCTGCAGGCGCCGCCTTCTTTTCAGTCATCATTGCCAATCCTCTCGATGTTGCCAAGGTGCTTTTCAATTTTATTGTTACAAAACGAAATCTCTCCTGCATAGTTTTTTCTCTATCATTTCTTCTTCGTAACCCTTGATGAATTGTAGTTTTGATAGTCTTCAAAATTGTTTAGTTATGTTCGGTTTGTGTCGATACCTTGTACGTGTCATTTCGTAAGGTGGTTTTTCCTGGTGTCTTATAGCTTTATGATTTCTTTTTCTTTCTTTTCGTGTGTTCGGATTAATTATTCGGAAATCATTCATGGACACCAAGAAACGGGAAAATAGGGTAAATTATATAATATAATAGGAAGAGAGCAAAGAAAAATTGTAGGTGCTATCAGATGATTGATGATATACAGTAGTGTTTAAGTTTCATTACTTCCAATTATTGGTGTACTATGATTTGTTTTTCCCATGTATCAGACAAGGTTGCAAGCACAAGCAGCAGGGGTTCCATATTCTCATCCACTCAGTAATATGACCAGTAGAATGGCTTGTTTTGGCCCAAATATGGTACGCAAGGAACATAAATTTTTGCTGTTATGTCTATCTACAAAACAAACTACTGCAATGCTTCATTTTCTTTAGAGGTTGTCTGGTTGAATGATTTTTCTTGGTTTTGAATCCAACTCAGTTGTTTACTCGCTAAAATAAAAAATGTATATAACATTTTCCTCAATAGACTTGTAGAATTAATTTGGTATCATCAATGTTATTCTTAGATGTTTGCTGATTTAAGGTGTTCTCCATCATGCCACCGGGCTGGAATCCAAGGAACAGTGTCCATCTGTCCTCCTGAGTGCTTTCGCTACAAAGGAACATTGGATGTCATCTACAAAATTATACATCAGGTTGGTGGTTTATTTCATGGGTTGAAGTCATCATCATATGCGTGTATTGAGAACTTGTGTGCTTGAAGTTTTCATTTATGTTATGTTCACTCCATATTTATTTTTAAAAATATAGATACATATTATTCAATGCCAATTTGGTATTGCAGGAGGGAGTTGCTAAGCTGTGGAGAGGCACAAATGCTGGCCTGGCTCTTGCAGTACCAACTGTACGTAGGTTTACATTTTCAATCAACGGAGATTTATTGATGTGTTAATACAAAGAAAATGACTGACAACTTTTGTGTGCTCAAATCAGGTAGGAATTTACCTTCCTTGCTATGATATATTACGCAATTGGTTGGAGGATTTCACAGAAAAAAATGCTCCAACTACAGTTCCTTATGTACCATTAGCGGCTGGTTCATTGGCGCGCTCTCTAGCTTGTGCAACTTGCTATCCTATTGAACTTGCTAGAACTCGTATGCAGGTATTTACAACATATATTTTGGCACCCAATGTGGGATGGTTGTGGCTTTTTTGAGTTTTTATATTCGTCAAGTGTTTGTTTGAGTCACAGTTACTGCTATATTTGTCTGTGAGAAGGTATACATGTCAATAATGCAGAATTTACTTTTTATGTATTTCAATGTCATTATGCTGAGTCAATGTTGTCATGATTTATCATTGCCCAATTCCAATTTCTAATGACATTTATCCTAAATTTTCATTGTGTCTAATTATTTATTTATTTGTTTATTTGGAGGCCTAATGCACAGTCTTACAATGTTTGGATCGATGAAAAGTTAGTGGACTAGAGTGACAACTTATTTCAATGTTGTTTGGATTGAAAAATTAGGATATATAAAACCTAAAGGAACCGATTTCATGTTATTTAATTATCTCTACAATTTAATAAAAAATTATGGTTTTAGTAATAATAATTGTTTTGTGCTTGTCAATTTTTTTCGTGATCATTCAACCTTCAACTTTCTTAGTTGTGGTTGGCCTATTGAGAAGGCCAGTACGTGCTTTCACTATCCAATCTGTCTTGTTCTGCCAAATCTTTTTAATAACTTTACGATTAATGTCATTCCATTGTCATTCAAAAGATGGAATAGGAATTTTGGTTCCAATTTATTATAAAATATCTAAATAATACAATCATGTCTTTGTTTTATTATGTTCTTGTCCCTTTCATTGTATTGTGTTGCAGTCCTTTCTACCATGTCACGTTTCATATTTTTAAAAATCCAAACATGGACTAAAATTGTGTATTATTCTATTGTAACAAATGTTTCATCATTTAATTCATTTTGTATGCTCTATTATATATTTTAATTTTTTAAAAAGTTAATAGTGTTCTATAAGTTTTATTTTAGACTCTCGAATCTTTTCTTATGCATAATGCTTATTATGTTGAACTTCAAGTTATATATGTTCTCGTTGTTTTTGTTTGGAGAATTATGGGGTTTTCATTTATTGATTTTGGATGTAGGCATTTAAAGTGACTGAAATTGATAAAAAGCCTCCTGGAGTGTTTCAGACCCTGCTTGGTGTTATGTCGCATGTCAAAAGCACAAATAATCCACAAAGTAATTGTAAGTCCTTAAGTTTTCTCGGCAAACTCTCATCAAAGTTACACAATGATGTTGACAAGATTTTAAGACATCACACATGTTAGTAGAAAAATAACACATGTAATGTACCATATCAAAATATTATCAAAAAAATCTATGTTAAAATATATTTTTTCTTAAAGATAACAAGGCTATAAAAATATAAAAATTAATAAGGTAAAATGCTAAGAGAATTATTAGATAATGATGACAGTGAGAGGTTATCGTCTTTTGTGGACTGGCATGGGAGCTCAACTTGCTCGTGATGTACCCTTCTCTGCCATTTGTTGGTCCACACTTGAACCAGTGAGTTTCTTTCATGAATCATCTGTTATTCTTTAGCTTTGTTTTGTAATGCCAATTACTCTTGCATTGCAGACTAGAAGGAAACTTCTTAGTTTTGTTAGACACGATGAGGCTAATGTGTTTAGTGTTCTTGGAGCAAATTTCGGAGCTGGCTTTGTTGCTGGAACTTTAGCAGCTGGAGTTACATGTCCTTTAGATGTTGCAAAGACTCGAAGACAGATAGAGGTTTGTTTACCTCGTTTGTGCTCTATTTTCTTAAACAACTATTTGTATTAATGAGATAACGTTTCATATATATGTTTGATAAGTTGATTTTATTCTTATGTAATATTTTCAAAATAAAATTGTAGAAGGATCATATGAAGGCATTGAAAATGACGACGAGACAAACATTAATGGATGTGTGGAGGTATGCCATAGTTTGGATTCCAAGCGTTGAGAACATTGTTTGAATTTGATATAAATTATAACGTACTGATATGTTTAATTTAAACAAAATTTTCAGAGATGGAGGCTTGAAAGGATTGTTTGCAGGTTTTGGTCCACGAGTTTGTCGATTAGGGCCTTCTGTTGGATTAGTGATTTCGTTTTACGAAGTTGTCAAGTTTGGTCTTCATCACTACAACACATCATCATGATTGGATCCTTCTTATTTTCCCAACTTTCTTGCTGCAAAACCATTTTTTTATCCAAAGTTTTGGAGATTCAGCAATATTAACATTTTGGAACACAATTCAATAGGAAAATGATCGGCATAGGACAAACTCTTAGGTTTTTTGAGTTTTTTTTTTATCCTTGTAAATTGATTTTGACAAGCAGAAGTTTTGTTTCAGTTGAGATTCTACTTAGAAGAAAAAATTGATTTAAGTTCAATATGAACTGATTGAAACTTTTTTGTTCCTCTCAAAAATCTCCAAATGTGAAAAATCAAATCTTAGCATAGTTTTCTTCTTTACTATAATAAAATGTAAAAAATACACTTTGGAATATCCTTTTTATAGGGTGCTTGAAGAATTGACTGGAATACTATTTCAGAGAAACATATAGGCCCGTCATGCATAAGGAAAAAAATTACTTCTATAAATAAAATGCAATATGATAACTCTTTACATTTTAACCATGACTACCAAAGCACTCAATTTTAGTTTGTAAAGTAATTGATAAATCAAGTGGTGATTGATTCACATATTGCATTTATAATTTCGTTTAAGTAAAAATGTCGAATTCAAAATGCATAGACCTTTGTAAAGTGTCTTACATGTTCTACATGTTTTTATTCGAAAACATTTTCTTTGTATAAAAGAATATTTGTGGTTTAAGAATAACATGTGTTAAATTTGAAAACTCAGTTTTATGATGTGTGTGATTGTCTTTAAAAAAAATATCTTTAATATTACAATTTTGCTTGAAAACTTAGTTTTTGTACAAACAAGTGTGCAAACTTAATTTTAATGCAAACTTAGATTTATTACAATGTTAACCCGAACCTAATTTACAAACTTTAATCAAGTATATAAATCAAAATTATTTTTTTGTTAAAAGCGTGATTTTGTCTTTAATCTTTTCTCTTGTTAAATCGATAAATTTGTGATTTTCTCCACACTTATTTTTGTAGTTTTCTGTATTTCAAACTTAAGTTAAATCCTTTCATCAAACTCCATGATAATCATATCACAAACATGTCTTAACACACTTTACAATTCTAGTAACATATCGGTTTCCCTAACTTGTTTACATTAGTAACTTGTTATTTTTTACTTGCTAAAGTTAGTCCATTTTTTTATTTAAAGACATATATTAGTCAATTTTTTATTTTTTAACTTCTCTTATACTAAAGTGTGGAAGTTACGAACCAATAACACTTTTTTTTTAGTAAAAGTAAATTCATTATTCTTGAATTTACATTCATTAGGAAAACTATCATCTATTGAGAGAATTATGTAAAATCCAGCAAAAGCAGTGGAATGCACATTATTTTACAAACCACATTCTTGGAAATTTAACATTGTTTTTAATAAATTAGATCATGCAACACAAATATTATAACATTAATTTCAAACAAAATTTTGAAAGCCTAACACCTTTAAATTCAATCAAAATCACAGCTAAATATACAGAAAATAAATTATTTCAAGTTGTTAGAGTCTACAATACTTTTTGTAACGACTTCTAATTTGATTCTTTGATTAATACAAAAAAATAATGTATATTCAATCCTTAAAAAAATTATAATTTTTGTAAAGTATACATATATTTTAATTTCTCATAATCATATTTGAAGTTTTACATATGTTCATCACCATCATCTATAGTATCTTCTACAAAGACATTTGTCTGATTCTCTATTTTCGTATACAATTTGAACATATATAGATACAATCATTGCATGTGAGCAACAAAACACTATTATTTAGGATAATTGAGTTTTATCCGTCAATAAATCACATCATATCATTCATACAATTGTAATCATCTATTAAAACTTTAACATGATCTAGTTAAATACTGATTCTAGCCATGCACTTGTCATGAATTTTTTCCACATTAAATTTAACATCAACAACAACATTATCCTTATACAAAACTCATCATTCTTATCCCAAACCACTATGACAAGGTTAATTCTTTTCCATCCTTTAAGTCACGGTATTATTTAATATTGATTCTGCAAACTGAGAACCTCTTTCAACTTTCACCACCTAAACCACATTCTCTATATGAATATGAGAGTTTAGTAGAATCAAGATAACTTCACTCTTTGGATTCAAACTCAATGTAACCATACCTTATTGAATATGACACTTCTATTTACGAGTGATCATATTAATAAAATTCTCACAATCATAATATATTCGTATCACATGATCTCACAAGATTTTGATAACATCCTTCGACTTTCACCATCTAAACCTTATTCTCTATATGAGTATGAGAACACGGGAACACCCTATAAGAAATTATATCTTATACCAGTTATGATTAGAACTTGTATAAAAAATTTTCTTATTTATTACAAACATACCACTATGTTCACTTTCTATAGTGGTTATAATTAGATCGAGTATAACAAGTTTTCTTATTTATTATAAAAATATCACAATGTCCACTTTTATCCAACATGACATAATAGCCATATTCTCATGAGTCTTTTAGCTTCTTACATTAAACATGACAAAAAAAATAATCACAAATCAATGTCATAAATTACATGTAGAAATTAATAATTTATGAATGAGTTCCAACTTGTGGATATATACTTGAATTTGTTGTTCTCTGGGCTTATCCACAACTCTAGTTAAATTCGAAACATAGGTTAGTATTAATATAATTAAGTAAATGATATGAAAAAAAATAACACTCACGTTTGTAACATGAATTTCAAATCATTTTTTATCTTCTTATACAAGGAACAAAATCATACAACTATGCATTGTCTTAGAATGATGATTATTAATTGTTAATGACCCTTACCATGCACAATGACCTTTAAACAATATCAAATCAAGTTTCGAACACATCTAATAAATCTAAATTATATAAACCTTCCACATCTAATAAATTTAAAATCAATTAGATAACAATAAAAACTAACAATTAAATTTAATAATTAACACCCTATATATAATAATATTAATTAAAACTCACGTACTAATATAAAACTAATAAAATTAAATATTCATATTAAAACTAAGATAAAAACTAAATATTTAATACTAAACACTTAAAAAAACTTCTTCAATTTTTTTTTCTCAAATTACTAAAACAATTTGATCAAGATAAATAAAATAATGGGAACCAAAATGAAATGCAAGCTATAAGTCAAACTAACTGTGTATCCAAGCTTTGGTTCGCAAAATTGGAGGATATGTTTTCAAAACCGACATTGGACAGTGGAGGAGGAGAAGTCGCTGATGATGGGAAATGGATAACTCCTCACGACTCAAAAATGTTCAAAACGCACTCCATGCATGAAAACAGTTGGTTAAAATGAACTAAAAATCACAATTGAGTCAACATAGGAATATGCATTTGAGTAAAATGAAGCAAAACTCAACTTTGGGCATCGTCTTGCGTCCTAGCAAATGCTGATTTCGCTTAGGAAGATAAAGCGCGAAGAAACAGTGTAGAGAAATGGTCTTCATGCTAGATTTTTTAATGTTTTAAAACCATTTAGACGTTAGATAAGTGAAGGACCGATATTTTTGGATGTTGGATAAAGGGGCTAACGTCAAATAACCAATAAATGTTTTTTTAGTAGAGGGATCGACGTCAAAAGTTGTCATTTTATTTTATAAAAAATGTCATGTGTCATCTTTTACATTGACTTCATTGCATTGATGACTTTATAGCCCTTTTTTTGTCTCAGTGAATCAAAATTAAATTTATTTTTAATTCAAAATAGTTTCTCATTTTATTGTTTGATCTTAAACAATACTAAAAAAAAGTTAAAAATACACCAAAACCTAATAAAACATTACCAAAATAAAGCTTGACACAAATGCCAGAACTAATTAGTTAAAATAATAACATGTTTTTGTCTAATAAAACTATAAAAACTTGGAAATACTTGTAGAGTCAAAATTTAAAATAGAAAGAATTTGAGTAAAAACAATTTACAAAGAATAATAAGGATCATAAGGAACAACGAAGAAGAAGAAAAATAACAAAAATAAAAGAACTTATTCTTAGATAAGATATCTTCTTATATTATACAAATAATAAATTTAGTATTTATTTAATTTTGTACTTAAGATAGATTGTTTTATTATATTTTTGAAAAGTTGTTTTGTGTATAAAAAATGTTTAACGGTGATGCATTAATAATATAAAATTATTTTTACATTCCAAATCCGTGATTTTTTTCAATGATTAAATGTGAATGAATTTTGGCGATAAAAATTATGATAATAATAATATTCGTAATGATTTATATATTATAATAATTAGAATCAATATGTTTTAAGATAAAAAGAATTAAAATATGTTAAATCATTAAAAATAATGAGTAAGTTATTTTAATTTTTTTAGAATTTGTAAGAATAACATGAAATATTTATTACGTTTTCTTTATCATTTATTATAAAATTAATTTTATTAATTATGTGATTGATCTTTTAGTTGATATATATAATTTTCCCAGTTTCAAAAATAGAAGAAAGCATTAAAAAAATAAAAATAAACATTAAAAAAATAATTTTAAATTATAAAATATATATATATATATATATATATATATATATATATATATATATATATATATATATATATATAATTTTAAAAAATATTATATAAAAAAATTATCCTGTAACCTTAAAGCGTATGTAATGCTGTTATTATCTTTTTGGATTAAAACCAATTTTGATCTCCTACGCAATCCACATTTTACTTAAGATAGAAAGAAGTAAGAAATAGGAGATACTGATTGAATTCTTAAGATATTACAATAAGATCCGAATTGGAATAAAATTTAACCCTCCCCAGTCCTCCAATGCCTCTGTCTCTCTTTGCCAAATGACCATCCATCAATTTAAAAATAAAGCAGTAGCCCATTGATGGCTCAATGCATGATATAGGTCAGCACCAAGGCCAAAAGCATTAGAACATATGCAACTGCTTGGTCAATTGTGGTGCCTGCAAAATACGAACAATTTATTACCTATATGCATGTGCCCCTTTAAAAATCTTCAGAAGAAATTAGCTATTTAAGTATTGAAATTTGTTGATAGAAAAAGCAATGAAAGAAGAATAGAGAGAAATACCATCGCTTGTTGGGGCAGGAGCTGGAGCAGTGACTTGTGAAGAAGCCACAGTCATCAGAGCTGCAATGATGAGGATAAGGAAGGTAACCACCCTGAATGAAGCACTGGAAACGGCCATGTTTCTCTTTACAGCTAATATGTCTTTCTTCTTATTGATTTCCTTTTTTCTCTCTCTCTCTCTCTCTCTCTCTCCTTCCTTTCTCTTGATCTCTCAAACTTAAGAGAGAAAGAAAGGAGAGAGAAGGCTAAGTAGCTAAGCTTGTGTAAGAAAGATGTTGGGGTGGTGAGATTCAAAACCCCTATCAGCTCCCTTTTATAATGCCAATGCTTCAATCTCACCACCTCTTTTCAGATCTCCAATGAAGGGTGCACCGCACTTTCAGGATAACTCCTACTATTTTCACTTTTCCTTTTCTTTCGTTCAATATTGTTACTAACATCCTTTCGCCAAACCAACTCATTTACTTAATATAACTTTGGTTTACCTTAAAACAATCCCTTTCACTGATTTGGTAAGTATTGGAAAATGTAAAAAGATTGGCCATATTAACTAGTTAGAATATGGATTTCAAAATAATTACTATCAAATTTAATAATTTTATCATTTATTATAATTGTTAATAAATGACAAAAAAATATATTCTGAGTGCATGGACTATATTTTCATAATTTTAAACAACAAATCAAAGTAGTTTAGCTGGTTTTTGCGTTTTCTCCTTTAAATAAGATAGCGGTGTCACAAAGTTGGCAGTTCCATTTATTTGCTACGCGTACCAAATTATTGCCCTTAATTCCTTAAAATAAACAGAGAAGACAAAGTAGGATTTCATATCGAGAGAAAATAAAAAATGCCATAATTACTAAAAATACGATTATAACTAATTAAAAGAGTAACAGTGGACAGCATATGCATACACATATAGGCACCATAATATTTAAATTGAAACATAATTATATAATCTAGTTGGTGTTTGTTTCAACCTAAGACTGAAACGTAATTAAGGAAAGAAAGGGTTCTCTTTGTTTATGTAGATATGGTATAGCTGCTTTGAGTAGCGAATGGCAAAGGTTCTGCATAGTTCAACTGCTTTGGGGTCATGTTCTTGCAATTCCTTGAGAGACTTCTTCAAACCACCACGAGGATCTCCATGAGTGAGGTACTCGGCCAAAGTGCTCCCTCTGTAAAAGCAAGAAAACACGAGAAAGATACTGATATAAAATTGACTTTGAGCTCACTAACTAAAATTGCTAGTTTTTTCTCCCTACAGATATATTATTTGACTTTGAGATGAGATTGCAAAGCAGAGGGAGGGCAGAGTCTGCGTATGCCTTCTGATGCACTCTCTTTTCCTACATATTTTGTGTTCATTAAGCAATATTGTTTCTCTCATTAATATCAGTTACTATCAGATCAATTCAAAGAAATGGCTTAACCCTGTTATGATGCTGAATTCATAAAAAGGTTAAATTTCAATCTCCTCTATTGAAAGCTTCTTAAATTACACCAAACATATTCTCTCTTGAAATATTACTCTCATACAAATTAAGATGCGTTACATTTTAACGTAAACAAACCTCTAAGATTTTTTTTTATTTGCAGCTCTCCACGTCACCAACAATCACTCTGAAGTAACGACCTCACCCTAAAAAACTGAGTTTTTGTCACACTTGAAATAGCCTTCTTTGTGGCAAGTTCTTAGTTTTTGGTGTGTCAATGCAATTTTCAAAACAAGTCCCAATAGAACGTAATTAATTTTTAACTAAATTCTAAACCTCTTTTCATTTTATTATTTAAAAAATAATAGTTTTTAGTTGTGCTCCCGGACTCAGAAAATCTCCAATGAAGATCTAATGGTAATCTATGACTAGAGTATTTAAAATTGTGTTGTCCAGTCTTTAAGACCTGAGGAGAATTTTAAACTTGGACTGGTTGGCGGTTATTCGGGTTATGTGAATCTCTTGTTATAGAGAATCTTATCTTCTCAACCGCCAATTCCCTCCAAAACAGAGTTCCAACTAAGAGACATAAGATCCTCCATCAATTCACCCCGTTCCACTCCTACTCTAAAACAAACATAATATTTTTATGTTGTAGATGTCTCTAGCATGCGTAGAAAAAGGATGAACCTTTAGGAACCATACCACGTTAAATAAGTGCAGCATAGCCAAAGTTATTATTTGTGCCTCTACCTGTTAGCATCAAACTTGCTGAATCCTCGCTGGTTAGTATACAATGTTCCCCTGCTCATCTGTTCCTCAGAAGTTTGCTGTTGATAGAGAGCACACACAGCCTTCATACACAATTCAGAATCTTTGCCAAAATCTGCAAGCATATCAGCCTCAAATTCCCACTCCATGTGATCTTTCTTCCTCTGAATTTGTGATAATATCTTACTGAAGTCTATGTCCTCATCAGATACATCTCTTGTATCACTCGTGTGATTATCTGGTACATCTTGTGAGTTACAGGAATCAGAGTTCACATCCCCATCAGATGCATCTTGTGATTTGCTTGATGCATCACCAGAAGACAACTCATCAAAATCGTCAACAATAAAATCACTCATGCATTCATCTTCACAGTCAGACAAATCCTCTTGTGACTCATCATCATCAGCAGCAGCATTTTTCAGATTACATTGTTGATGTTTGGCCCTACTAGATGTATACGCTGTTCTACCTTCTTGACTTTTTTTGGCCAATTTTCTGAGTGGCATTATACGCTGCCTAGGTGTTACAGTCCCGATAACCTTGTCGACTGCTGAAGCAGAAGCAGCTACAAAGTTATTTGTGTCACATCTGACTTCATCAGGTCTTACTTCCTGAATATGCATCCTCTTTAATTTACTAATCGGCACATCATCATTGTCATTTTCTGACTCACTTGAGACAACATTACAATTTCGTTTCCTCTTAGGTGTTACCACAAAAGGTAAATCTTCACCAGAATTCCTATCTTCCTCATTGTTTTTGGCATAACTGCTAGAAATCTTCTCATTTTCTCCAGGAAAACACGATGTTACAAAAATATCTCCGCTACCCTCACTATCTAGGAAAGGGTGTTGGGGAATATTGGGTTCATCATCACTGTCAAGGATATCAGTTGCAAAAACAGAAGCAGATTTTGCAACAAAGGGTGCAGATAGAGCCATCATTTTGCTGGGTCTCTCTTCAATCTCAAATGTCATTTTCCTTTTAACTCTCCCAACACTTAGCACTCTAGAATCCATAATTGGTTCTAGATGCGAACTACCACCAGTCCTAATCACACCACTTTCCTCCTTCTTTCCATTTTCTTCATGGTAATAACAGCCACTTTCCGGCTTCAACTGTGAGGCCCATGATTCCAGTTTCCAGTACCTGTCTTTCCAGACCTCAGCCTCACTCTTATACTTTTTCTTCTCACATTCCAAAACACTGTTTTCAATCAATAGTTGTTCAATCTCACTATCATCTGTCAAATCAATAACCGTGTTCACTTCTCCATCTTTTACATTGCCAACTTTTTTCTCCTTACGCCCTTCACTAGACACCCTCAAAACTTCCACCTCACCTTCAAGTGCCCTGAGTTTAGCCTCAAGTGCTTCACAATGCTCATCTTTCTTCTTAAGCTTAAATTCTAACTCGGCACACCTCATTTCATCTTTCTTGCTTCTCTCTACCAATTCATCACACCTACAACTTTCTGACATGTTACTGCTGACAACATTGAGGTTTGACATTTCTTTATCTTCTTTCAGTCTCTCTCTAACAACCTCCATCAAAAGGGTTTTGCAATATTTTCGTTAAAGAATACCTACATGCCTGTCTCAGAAACCCTGCGTTCGTAATTTTTAACATGATAAAATCCAAAAAATATAATAATTAGAAATTGAAAAATCCTTTTATAGCATGCTCAGAAAGAGAGAGAAAATGCAACTTCTAAAACCTACAAAGCGCGCTTCCAAAAACACAAGAACAAAAACAAATCAAATGCTTTTCTCTCTAGTTAAACCATAATTTTCCTTTAAAAAAAATCGGGTTCCAATCCAATTTCACTTTTTCGTAGTTCATTTTTTGTTTTTTTGTTTTACACATCTCATGTTCATGCTAGTATCGAGTCATACTAGTAAACGAACCACAGACATGAACCAAAGCAAATACCTCTATTTTCTTCACGTATTATAGTAAAACTATATGAAAGTAAGCTACCTGAACAAAGAAACAGTGACTTCCATCCTGGGTTCAATTTTCGTTTTACCAAAAGGAAAATGAAAAAAAAAATATATTAAAAAAAGTAAATTGGAATAACTGCAGTGAACTTACGTTAGAGCGTGCTTGGTGAGATAAAGCTGGGAACTTTAGGGAGTGAGTGTGTTAGTGAAATGAATAAAGTTAGGGTTTGTGGGGATTCTTTTGCCCTATTTAGAAGCATTCGACTAACATTAACGTGTGAATCAGACAAACCGAGTATAAAGAACAAAGAAACGTTTGTGAGAAGAAGGACACTTAAACTTTCGCGCGGTAACCGTACACATGACTGTTGTAGCATCTCAACGGATCTCAGGCCCACTATCTAACATTGTAATTGGGTTGGGGCAACTTCTTCTTACACCTCCATAATTTTTTCCCGAACCTACATATACTTAAAATTCTAATTTTACCTTCTTTTATTTAATTTTGAGTTCAGAATACATAATTTAAAGATATTTTAGAATGTATAATTTGAAAGAAAAATGTTATATTCTAAATTGTATATTTCAGAATACAAAATAAAAAATAATCTTAAATTATACAATCTAAAATACAAAATAAAAATTATATTTTGGAATGTATAATTTAAAATATAAAATGAATATTTTAAAATATTCCATGTCAACTAAAAAATGTAGTGTTTAACTTGAAATAAAAAATTTATATTTTGAGATTATACAATCTTTGATATAAGAAAAAAACTTATGTTACAGATTCTGTAATTCGGTATTCAATTTTGCATTCCAGTAACTATTAGATTAAATAAATGGTGCAGATACACTGCTTCAAAGATATTGTTTTTCATTTTACTAGGCATGTATTTAATTGCAGTTTCTTATAAATTACAAGCACAAGTTCATTATTTGAGGAAAATTGAACATATGAAACCCAAATTCTGTATGAAGAAAAAATTTAATTTAGTTGGATTGTATATTTCATGTGAATATTGTAATAGAAAATGCACGGCTAGAAGCGAGGTAGGTGAACGTGCAGCAACTCTGAAAAAGAAGAGGATGGGGTTGGGAAAGATGAAAGAATGGGTTTCTTCTTCTGCATCCCATTGTCTTCCTGTACCCTCAACTGGCCTTCTCATTTTGTTCCCACAACAAATAATACATTAAATAATTGAATAAATATAATTTTGAAATTTGATATACACAAATAAAATTGGATTTAAAAATACGGTGACCACACACAACTTCACATTATCAAATTTCAAAATTCAATATATATAAATAAAATTAAATTTTAAAATTTGGTACACAACTTCACATTATTGAATAATTTTAAAATCTGTTACACATAAATATAACCAGATTTTAAAATCTAGTAAACACATACAATTTTACATTCTAGATTTTAAAATCCAATAAACACTCAATAGATTCAAAAAGAGATGTCACAATCTCATAATTGTTAGAAGAATATAACTCAAACCTCCACTAGTTAGGATTTTAAAATTCTGTTAATTTTGTTTGTATTTTACCTTCACATGATGTGTGTAAATACATCACATCTTTTGTGTAAACTTAAGGTGATACAACGCAATAATATTCTGTTTTAGTTTTTTCTCATTTTGTTTGGTTTCATTTTGTTCACACCATCCGGTTGAGCTCTGATACCGATCGGTCACGCCACTCGGTCGCTCTCTCACACCGATTGGTCTAGGTCGCGCAGCTCTCGCAAATCTTTCTCTCTAACTTTCTAACAGTGGTATCCAGAGCATCAGGTTCAAAGGAGGACTAGTGGTGCTTGCTTCTGAAATCACGTCAACATTGCGGTGGTTGGACAGAGTGATTGAAGCAACAAGAAAGGCAGTCAAGAGTTCGGTTCTTGAGCGAGAAAGAAGAGTTGAGTCATGGCTGATATTCCCACAACAAGTTTACATGTTCTCACAGACAAGAACTAGAGAAGGTGGAGTACGCAGATGAGGGTCTTGTTTCAGTTTCAAGATGTCAACGACATTGTTGAAGAAAAGGGATATGAGCCTGATGATGGTGACTCAGAGGAGCAGAAGGCAGCGTTCAGAAAGAAGGATAATAAAGCACTGTTCATCATCCATCAGTGTGTGAATGACATGCACTTTGAGAAAATTCAAAATGTTGGAACAGCGAGAGAAGCCTGGAACATATTGGTGTGATGCCATGCTGGAGGTGAAAGGATCAAGAAGGTGAAACTTCGAACGCTGAGAAGGCAATACAAACTCATGCAGATGGACGACAATGATAAGGTAAGCGAGTATTTCAATAAGATTTTATCGATTACTAACCAAATTAAAGGGTGTGGTGAAGCCATCAGTGATCTCATGGTAATTGAGAAGATTATGAGATCACTACCTCAAAGATTTAATTACATTGTCGTGGCAATTGAGGAGTCCAGAGATCTTGAAAAACTGAAGATTGAGGAACTTCAAAGTTCCTTGGAAGCGTATGAGATGAGAATGCTGGATAGAAACCCATCAAGAATGATGATCAAGCATTGAAGGTACATCATTCCAGAAATGAAGGTAAGAAGAAATTCAAGAAATGGAAGGACAAATCAACAAAAGGGAAGTGGAAGAATGATCACAATGCCAATGACCAAGATGAGAAGTTTGATTCAGTGGAAGAAAATGGTAGATTTGAGAAACATTTGAAGAAGAAAGACAAGAAAAACATTGAATGTTTTAATTGCCACAAACTGGGACATTATGCGTATGAATGTCCTTCTAGCAAAGGAAAGCAGAAGAAGAAGTATCAGAATAAGGAAGCATATCTAGCCTAGGAAGACTCAAACTCAGAACCTTTAACGTTAATAGTAACGACCACTGCTGAATCCGCATGGTCTTAGGTTAAGTCTTGGTACCTAGATTCTAGTTGTTCCAATCATATGACATGTAATAAAGAATGGCTAATAAACCTTGATGAAACAAAGAAAAGCAAAGTGAAATTTGCAGATGATAGTGCTCTAAAGGTTGAAGGAGTGGGAGATGTGATCATCAAACGGAAGAATGGATCACATGTTATCATCGCCAATGTGCTGTTGGTCCCAGCAATGAAGTGCAACCTACTCAGTATTGGACAATTGATAGAGAAAGGGTACACAATGATGATGGGGAATCATGACCGAGTTGAATTTTTCGACAACAACAGGAAGTTGATCTTGACAAGCAAGATCTCAAAGAACCGAACGTTCCAAGTCAACCTGGATGCAGTATAGAATCTACGATGTTTGACTACCATGAAGGATGAAGAAAGCTGGAAGTGGCACCTGCGATTCGGTCACCTGAACTTTAGAGATCTTCAGCAACTTGGAGAAAAGGCCTTGGTGACAGGTATACCAAACGTCTCACTTCCTAATAATGCTTGTGAATCTTGTTTAACAGGAAAGCAGACCCGATGACCATTACAGTCATAAGTGCAGATGAGATCAAAAGAATGCCTAGAAGTTGTGCATTCGAATATATGTGGACCGTTCGGTGTGCCCTCATTGGCTGGAAATAGGTACTTTCTCACGTTTGTTGATGAATACAGTAGGATAATATGGGTATACATCATCAAGATGAAGATTGAAGCTTTAGAAGTGTTCAAGAAGTTTAAACTCTGTGTAGAATGAGAGAGTGGAAAGCAAGTAAAAGTCCTCAAAACTGATAGAGGAAGAGAATACAGTTCACATGCATTCGAAGAATACTGCTATAGTAGTGGAATTGCACATGAGATGACAGCGCCGTACACACCCCAACATAATGGACTAGCGGAAAGGAGAAACCGCACGATAATGAACATGGTCAAGTGTCTTATAAAGGAGAAGAGCATGCCACAAAACTTCTTAGCAGAGGCTGTCTCGATAGCAGTTCACATCCTCAATAGGTGTCCTACCAGAAGGCTTGAAGGCAAGGTACCGCTGGAAGCATGGTCAGGTAATAAACCTTCGGTTCATTATTTTAAAGTGTTCGATTCTCTTGCTTTTAGTCATGTAGCAGATAAAAAACGATTGAAGTTGCAAGATAAAGGGGAAGCTATGATCTTTGTTAGATATCACCCAAATGGCGCATATAAGCTCTATAACTCAATCAAAGAAAAGATGGTGCTGAGTAGAGATGTGATTGTGCTTGAGGATGAAACATGGGACTGGAATCACAAACAAACCAGCCTGAAGAAGTCGGTAGGAGACCTGTTGACCGAACGACGGAGATCTTCTACACCGAACGGCAGAGGCGCACGAGAGTTCTGATGATGAAACCTTAGATATCACTAGGAGCAATGCTGATTCAGCAACAACTTAGTGGCCATGCAGACAAACTGCGATACCACCAAGGTTTGAGAATTATGAAATTTACCCTAATGCAGGAATTAATTATGAGGGAGATCTTGTCCACATAGCATTGATGACCGAGGTAGAACCAGTGAACAAAGAAGAGGATCTACAACAACCGGTTTGGAAGAATGCTATGATAGAAGAGCTCAGATCCACAGAAAATAATGAAACGTGGAGACTAGTTAATCTTCGAGCTGGAAAGCACTGCATTGGGGTAAAGTGAATCTTCAAAAGGAAGATGAATCCGGACGGCACAATCTCAAAACACAAGGCGAGACTTGTGGCTAAAGGGTTTCTTCAAAGGCGAAGAGTAGACTTTGATGAGGTCTTCGCACCAGTTACAAGGTTGGAGACCGTTCGGTTAGTGGTAGCAGTGGCCTGCACAAGGGAATGACCATTGTTTCAACTTGATGTCAAATCAACATTCTTACACGAACCCTTGGAGGAGGAGATTTACGTTCAGCAGCCTCTAGGTTTTAATGAAAAAGGCAAGGAGCATAAAATGTATAGACTCTAGAAGGCCTTGTACAGCTTAAGACAAGCACCGAGAGCTTGGAACAAGAGAATTGATGCCTTCTTCATCAAACACAATTTTGAAATATGTGTTGTAGAACATGGATTGTACGTGAAAGGTAGTCCAGGTAAAGACCTAATGATAGTTGTCGCAACCGGAATCGCGACGGGACAACGATCCAAAAAACAAACGGGTTTGATAAAGAGATTGGAGTCGCCACCATAGTTTATTCTGGAAAACTACGGAAAAACCATAAAAGGATAAGGCATGGTCTGTGAAAACCAGATTCTGGGTTCGGGAGTCGGTTACGCTTAGGGAAGGTATTAACACGCTACCGCGCTTGCCCGAAGGCAGTACCTTTAACTAAATACGCGAATGTGATGTGGTTTTCAAAATGTTTAATTATCCCCAAAAATAAAACTCTAAAGAAACAAAATATCTTTTTTAGTTTTTTGAGCCCGACAAGGATTGACCTTGCTCCTACGTATTCTCATTCAAAACGAGAAATCAGGGTTACGTAGTTCTTTTGGAATCTATTTGGATAGTTTGTTTGGAGAATTGTTTGAGAATTTTGTTTAGAAATGATTATGGATAATTTTGGATTTTTGGGAAGTGAACCAGATAAGGGCTAACCTTGTTCCTACGTATCTCCACTTTTGATGGAGAATCAAGGATCACGTAGTTCTGGCTGAAAGGTTGTTTTTTTGCTTGAAAGTGTTGATGTTTTTAGCTTTTGAAGATTTTATATTATTTTTTTTATACTTTCAAGGAAAAGAAGGTAATAAGTACTAGGTCGACGCGGACGGTCACACGAGTACTCATACCTTTAGAATGATATTTAAATATTTTAATTTATTTTTAAAAGAGAAATAACGGTATTAAGCACTAGGACTATGCGAACAATCACACGAGCATTCATACCATTAATTACTTATTTAGGAAGACTTGAGAGTATTAAGTGTTAGGCTGATGCGGACGATCGCACGAGCACTCATACCATTATTTAATTATTTAGAAAGACATGAGAGTATTGAGTACTAGGCTGATGCGGACGATCGCACGAGCACTCATACCATTATTTAATTTTTAAGATTGAAGATATTGAGTACTAGGTTGATGCGAACGATCGCACGAGTACTCATATCATTATTTAATTTTTAGATCAAGAGTATTAAGTACTAGGCTGATGCGGACGATCGCACGAGTACTTATACCTTTAAAAAATTATTTTTGTTATTTTTAATTATTTTTTAAAGAGAGGGAAAGATATTAAACACTAGGACGATGCGAACGATCACACGAGTGTTCATACCTTTAAAACGTTATTTTTAATTATTTTTAAGAGAGAGGGAAAACGTATTAAACACTAGGACGATGCGAATGATCACACGAGTGTTCATACCTTTCAATCGTTATTTTTAATTTATTTTAAAAAAAAGAAAGATATTAAGCACTAGGAAGATGCGGGCGATCAGGGCTCCTCTCTGCCGCACGACTTTCAGGAAGATCAGGGCATATCCTTTGACTTGGGATTTCCTCCTTGTCTTTTTCCTTCTTTATGTTTAAATTGGATCAGTTGGGAAAAGCCATTCAGATATCCTTTCCCTCTTTGATGTATGATTGCAACTCTGCATAGGGATTTTTAGCAATAGGAACAAAAACTTTCTCTTATTGTTGGAATACTTTAAGCATTACTGTGTAATGTTGCAGGCTGGTAAGCACGGTTGCTTTGTGTTGCAGGCTAGTATGCACGGTTGCTTTGTGTTGCAGGCTGGTAAGCACGGTTGCTTTGTGTTGCAGGAAAGAAAGCTTAGTTGACTTTTGTGTTTTTTTCTTTATTTTTCTTTTTTCTGTAAAACATTAGCAATATATATACATATATATTATTTAAGAAAATATTCCTTTCTTGAATCTAAGAAACAAATGAAAAGGGAAATAGAAAAGGAAAACTTTGATAATTAAAACAATAAAAATAAATTAGTAAATAAATAACAACATGATAAAATATAAAATAAATATTGACAAAAAATTATAAAAATAACAAACAAGAGAGAAAACAAATAAAAACAAACACGATAAAATAAAACAAAAAGTAAAAAAAAGATAAAAAAATAAAAATAAAAATAATAATAATAATAATAATAAAAGTAACAAATAAAAATAATCAAAAAAGGAAAAGAAAATAAAAACAAAAACCTTTTTTTCTTCCTAAAAGACAATAAATTTATATGAAATTTGTCTTTGCCTTTTTATTATTTTATTTTATTATTTCTTCTTAATTCTAGACGTTTTTATCTATTTGGACGAAATTGGGTATTGACAATAGTCTATTTATATGTTGTGATCTATTGATAACAAGATCAAACATGGAAGAGATAAATGAGTTCAAGAGGATGATGGAAGCCGAGTTCGAGATGACCGACCTTGGAAAGCTAAAATACTTTCTTGGAATGGAGTTTACTCAAACTGCTGCCAGTCTTGTCATGCATCAGCAGAAGTATGTGGGAGAGCTTCTCGAACGATTTAAAATGACCTCATGCAACTCGGTTAAAAGTCCTTTAGAGGTCAACGTCAAGTTCAGGAAAGATGAGGCCGAAGAGAAGGTGAATGAGACAACATATAAGTAGATAGTTGGATCACTACGGTTTCTGTGCAACAGTAAACCTGATTTGGTGTTCAGCGTTGGACTGATCAGCAGATTCATGAGCCAACCAAAGAAGAGTCACATGCTTGCTGCCAAACGAATTTTGAGATCAAAGGGACATTCGATTATGGAATATTGTTTCGAGTTGGAAGACAGAAAGATGAATTGAAGCTCGTTGGTTATGCTGACTCAGACTATGGTGGGGATCCAGTGGAAAGGAAAAGTACGTCCGGTTACATCTTCTTCATAAATGAAGCACCTATCTCATGGTGCTCCAAAAAGCCCGGTTTTTTCCTTGTCAAGTTGTGAAGCTGAATACATAGCTGAATGTTATGCTGCGTGCCAAGGAGTTTGGCTTATGGAACTGTTGAAGGAATTAAAGTTACTCAGGAAGAGTCCAGTACAATTGAGAACGGATAACACATCTGCCATAATTTTTGCAAGAAACCCTATAAGTCATGGCATGAGTAAACACATAGAAGTGAAGTATCACTTCCTGAGGGACATGGTGAACAAAGGGAAGATAGAGTTAACCCACTGCAAGACCGAACGGTAGTGGGCAGATCTTTTCACAAAAGCACTGAAGATTGACAAATTTGAGTATTTGAGAAAGGAGATCGGGGTTATATCTCTTAAGGCTTGAATTAAGGGAAAGTGTTAGGAAAATATAACTCAAGCTTCCGGTAGTTAGGAGTTTAAAATTCTGTTAATTCTGTTTGTATTTTACCTTCACATGATGTGCATAAATACATCACACCTCTTGTGTAAACTTAAGGTGATACAACACAATAATATTTAGTTTTAGTTTTCTCTCATTTTGTTTGGTTTCATTTCGTTCACACCGTCTGGTTGTGCTCTGATACCTATCGATCACGCCACTCGGTCGCTCTCTTACATCGATCGGTCTAGGTCGCGCAGCTCTCTCAAATCTTTCTCTCTACCTTTCTAACAATAATCACACAATCTGATATCAAAATCTGAGATACAAAAATTAACACCTTTATATGTTCGCTTGAGGTGGGTTCTCTGTTGTGGTTTTTTAGTTTGTCTTTGTCCTCCGACACCAACCTTGATCACTAGTTCTTGATCCTAATGGGTGAGCCACTAACATACATGAAGGGCATGGAGCTTGGCATGTTAAGGGGAGCCAAACACTTTTGTCATCACCATATTTGCGTCTCTCGTCTCTATCATCATTACCTTGTTTCACATCAATGCTCATCTTACAACTGTGCATTTTATTGTGACAACACTATGCATTTTATTGATAACATGTATACATAGTTAAGCCAAGCATGGGTTCCTGGAGCACCCCACACTAGCTTAGTGATTTTATATAAAACTTAAGATTAACTATATATATAATGGTTAAAGACATATATGTTATGAAAAAATTATTATATAAAGACTATAAGTAGTATTTTAATATGTTGAAGAACTAAATTAGAATATTGAATTTTAAGAAAAAATAATTGTGAGAAGTTATATGGGGGCATGATCCCCATTTATAATCATGTACAATTTTTTTCTATTCATCCCTAAAAGAGAAAATTAAGAAAAAACTTAAGATGTTCGTTCTACAATTGAAAAATCAAATAATAGTTAATCTACATTATTCTTAATGATCAATTAAGTACGCTTATTATTTTGAGATATTTAAGAATTTCTCTATCAAAAAAGGTTTATTGTTTATTATTTATTCATAAATGATTCTTAATCTAACCTCACTAACTTCAAAAGCTCCTCCAAAATGGATTTTTCATGTTAAAAAACATCTGGAAGAGCACAATGTTGCAAGTGCCCCCATGCAGTTATAATCCACCATGCAACCATGCTTCAAGTGAATTTAAAAGCTCGTGGTGATGGTAGTTGTCGAAGGTCATCCGTGGGTGTTGAAACATGCATGACCACTAATCTGGATCCATCACTTCCTCAGCTAGTGACTGATTTTGGTGCCCTATGATTAATTATGTTAAGAAGTGGAGTTTAAGCCTAACTCCTCACAAAATTGGCTAGTAAGGTGAAGTTTACCCCACTTATATTCTCAATAATCAATCAAGTACGCTCATTATTCTAAGGATTTTAAGAATTACTCTATTAAAAAAGGTTTATTGTTTATTATTTATTTATAAATTGTTCTTAATCTAATGTCATTGACTTCAACACTCCCATATTGGATTTTCCATGTTAGAAAAACATTCAAAGGAACATAATGCTCTAAGATCCTCGTGCAGCCATGCTCTACCATACAACTATGCTTCAAGTGAATTTAAAAGCTTGTGGCGGTGGTAGCTTTTGAAAGTCCTTTGTGGTTGTTGGAACACGTATGACCATTAATCTGGATCCATCACTTCCTGAGTGAGGGACTAATTTTGGTGTCCCATGATAAATTATGTTAAAAAGTGGACTTTAAACCTAACTTAACCTCACAAAACTAGCTAGTAAGGTGAGGTTTTCACAAACTTATATATATTCTAAATTGACCTTATCTCTAGTCAATGTGAAACTTCCAACAACGTATAACATGTTTTTAATGTTACTAATGGTGCTGGAATGGTGTGTGAGTGAGGTAATCTAAATTCTATTATGCTATTAAGGATGAATGATGAATAAAGATGACTAATGGAGGTTGGGTAGTGGGGGTTCTAAAGCATGATATTGAGGGAGACCGTGAGGAAGAAAACATTATGGGTGAGAGGATATGATTTTTGCCTCTATAATGGGTATGAATGTGAGCAATTGAAATATTGAGAGATGGTGAGAAAACCTGAAGGTTAGCTCCCCTATTGCATGTGTTAGTTACAAGTAGTTCAGACTATATTTCTAAACGAGAGGATTTGAATACAATACAATGCAGTTTAAACACTCACATGTGTTTTTCTCTTCTTTCTTACAATAGTAAGATATTTGACAATGAAGCTCGACAGGATCTCTTTCTCTTTTTCTCTTCTCTTTTCTTCAACTCAGGTGTATTCTTTTTCTTGAGCTCTCTTTTTCTCTTCACGATGGATATATCGTTGTAAGCTCTTCTTTCTTAAAATTTTCTCTTAAGTTATCCTCTAGATTTTCTTCTTGAGAGATCTTTTATTTACAGATTTCATGAATATTTGTTCATTAGACTGAGTTTATAGTTTACGTGACGTGAACTGAAACAAGAAATTTAACAAATTCTTTTGAAGGGTCTAACTATCATATTGGAGAATCTGATGTATAACCTATATTAAATAGAATTTTGTTATCCGATGCACAACTCGAATCAAATCGAATTTTATAATCGGGTAATTCGGGTGCATAATAAAAACAAATTTTGTAATATGGTCCATAATCAAACTAAATGTCATAATCTCGTGGAGGATAAACTCAGATTTTGTAATATGGTGTACGGCCTGAATTATGTAATGTGATTTAAGATTCCACGAATCAAACTAGAGTCTGTAATCCGATTCAAAAATGAATTCTGTAACCTGGAAATTATTTATTGGAGATGGAAGCTTATTATGTAATCTGCAACGCTGTCCGAATACATCGACAGTGTCTGAAATCACCCATCTTCTTCATTTTCTCCAACATTCATCCTGCAACCTGTCATATAAACTTCACCAACACTCTCAATTTTCACCACTCCATCATCACCACAATCTTTAGACTGCACTAAGGACATACGCATCATGCACACCACCGCTCTAGCACTTCTCGAACACCATCGTCATCCTCATCTTTCAACACCTCCATACGAACCATTTCTTCATTAAGAATAAATTGGTCATTTCATTAACTCTATGAGGTGTAAATTGAAATCACGGAGGTGCAGGAAAATTATCCCTGATTGAGTTGCTGATCCTTCGGCCCAGTTAAATTTTACTTTTTTAATTGTTATTTTTATTATCAACCCAAAAGTATATTTTTCAAGTTAATAACTAATCTTATAAAACTATGTTTTACATTACCGTATCAATAAGCAGAGCGGCAATAAAAATCCCCTTCCAGAAATAAGTATTACATTACTATAAACATTTCATATTTTTGTAATATTTTTTTTATAAATTTCTATATTTTTTTTTTAAAAGTGTATTAATATTTTAAAATTCTATCAAATATCTATAAAAGAGTTATTAGAAAGTGAGTTTATGCCTAACTCATCCCCAAAAAACCGGCTTTTAAGGTGAGGTTTGCACCTCATTTATATATTATAATTTGGCCTTATCTCTAGTCGATGTGTGACTTCCAACACACCCCCTTCACGCCGAGGTATAGACATCTCGTGCGTGATAGTAAAAATTGGGTGGTCCGATAGCAGCCCGATTGCGGGTGGAAGAGAAGAATAGAATGCCCACTTAGAACTCGCTAGGATAGGCTCTAACCATGGCTCTGATACCATATTAGAAGGTGGGTTTTAAGCCTAACTCAACCCCACAAAACCGGCTTGTAAGGTGAGGTTTGCACCTCACTTATATATTATCATTTGGCCTTATCTCTAGTCGATGTTGGACTTCCAACACACCCCCTTCACGCCGAGGTATAGACATCTCGTGCGTGATAGTAGAAATTGAGTGGTCCGATAACGGCCCGATAGCGGGTGGAATAGAAGAATAGAATGCCCACTTAGAACTTTCTAATATGGTATCAGAGCCATGGTTAGAGCCTATCCTAGCGAGTTCTAAGTGGGCATTCTATTCTTCTATTCCACCCGCTATCGGGCCGTTATCGGACCACCCAATTTCTACTATCACGCACGAGATGTCTATACCTCGGCGTGAAGGGGGTGTGTTGGAAGTCCCACATCGACTAGAGATAAGGCCAAATGATAATATATAAGTGAGGTGCAAACCTCACCTTACAAGCCGGTTTTGTGGGGATGAGTTAGGCATAAACTCACTTTCTAATATGGTATCAGAGCCATGGTTAGAGCCTATCCTAGCGAGTTCTAAGTGGGCATTCTATTCTTCTATTCCACCCGCTATCGGGCCGTTATCGGACCACCCAATTTCTACTATCACGCACGAGATGTCTATACCTCGGCGTGAAGGGGGTGTGTTGGAAGTCCCACATCGACTAGAGATAAGGCCAAATGATAATATATAAGTGAGGTGCAAACCTCACCTTACAAGCCGGTTTTGTGGGGATGAGTTAGGCATAAACTCACTTTCTAATAAGAGTCTCATGCAATATAAACAAATGTTATAGTGATATATGATATTATATAGATAGATTGATTAAAGACTACTCATATATTTTATTTCAATTATGTTCTTATAATGACACGCTAATATACAACAAAATATGAAAGTACATAGGAAAATATAGAAAGTCTAAAAGATGTAAAAGTTGGTAAATTCTAATATAAAACACTAATGTTAATTAATTTTTTATTACTTTTATCTATTGGTATAGGTTCATCATAATCAAATTGGTAAGAAATTAATTGATGCCGATTAAATTCAGTTCATTATTGTTAATTTTTAACAAGTATACCAAATTGTTCAAACAGTAATCGATAAGATTGGATATTGTCTTCTAAAAAACTCGTGTAATACCAAATAATGATACCATTAATAACTATTCTAGACTAATTAAAGAATAGTTCTATGATTTGAAATTATGTGAAATAAAGTAAATTTATAAATATACAATAGAGATGATCTTTGAAAGTTAAAGACACTTAGGAATGAAAAAATATTAGAAATTGTATGGATATGGATTGATATTATTTGGGTTATATTTCACTAACTTCACTCATGCATGTAAAAACTCACATCCTTTCCATCAATATACTAATGTCAACTCACAAGTTTACTTAAGCCCTGACCCTGCAAAAGAATGAGCATAAGTTTTCTTATTACGAGTTAATCCCTTGATCTGCAAAATCTCATTGTCTCATGATTGAGTTAAAACCTTCGAGTATAGACGAATTCCAACCATGAGTAAGGACGAGTTCTAATTAAAAAATCTCTTCCTATCAAGCTAAAACCTTATGGTAAGGGCACGTTCCAACTAAAGAACCCCTTCCAAAATTTTATTAGATAAAAGCGAGTTCTAAAACCTCTAACTCATACAAATTACACTATTTTGTCCAAAGATACTACGTATATTAATATATATATATATATATATTAATATATATATATATATTAATATATATATATATATATATTAATATATATATATATATTAATATATATATATATTAATATATATATATATATATATATATATATATATATATATATATTAATATATATATATATATATAATATGAATAATTACATAAAATTAATTTTATTCAAATTTAAATTAATTTATAGTTAGAGATTTGATTTTGAGATAAATATAAAAAAATGAAATGTAATTTTTTTTAATAAAATGAAATAATTTTGTATATTTTTATTTGATATAGTGAGTGTAACTACTACAAAAAATAATTTATATTTATCTTTTTTTAAAATGAGAATAATATATATATATATATATATATATATATATATATATATATATATATATATATATATTCATGAAATGAATCATCTTGAAAAAGACATACTGGAGCAAATAATTTTTTGAAATCTAAATAAATAAGGTAAGGTGAACAAAAAGTTATTGTAATATTAAATTCGAATGATTTGGGTGTTACGTGTTAATCAATATATGAAAACTACAATTATCCGTTTTAATTTTATTTCCGTATTGGTACGGATGCATCAAATTTAAATCCAACACTATTGAGATGCTCAGATAAATTTATAATGGACCATGCTTCTGGTAAGTGAACATAAAACCAAACACATTTACACAATTATAAATTCCATGTCACTTCAAAATTATGGTTGATTTGATAACACCAACACATGAAATGTCATCATAAATAACAACAAATATTATTTGAGAAATATATCTGAACGTTTTTTTTTTCATATTTACGTTTTCTAAAAGCCATCTAAATCTAACAATTTAATTATTTACTCATTATTATAGAAATAAATACTAAGAATTGTTGGATGAATACATATGAACATCCCTATGTATGCATTATCATTAATAGTTTGTTGGAGATGACAAACCATTCCGGATGAAATCATTAATCGATTATGAAACATTTGTAACGATGTTTTAAATTATTACTAAAGTAAAATAATGATAATAGTAATAGTTAATTGAAATTTTATTTTACTAATAATTAAAACTTTAGAACAATATTATTACTCATTTTTCTTGTTTTCCTTCTATATTTTTGCCTACTAAAATGGTCAAACGAAGTTTCAATTATTATATAAACAATTATCATTTAATTAAAAACTTTAAATGATTTTTTAATAAGATTTTCTTTAAAAAAACATTATATATATAAGTAATAATAATAATAATATTTTACATTTTTGTAATTATTCATATTAATTATAAAAAATATATTTTATGAAATATTAAGAGTTCTATGCTAGAATAGAACGTTAAAATAGAAAATCTATAAATTTAATATCTTTTTAAGGATATTGAAATAAGTTCTCTACGAAATATTTTCAGTAAGAAAATTTATCAAACAATTCTTTGTGAGCATGTTTTTTTAAATATAAATTTTAATAAATTCAACATATAATAAAATTTTTGGGACCTAAGATTGAATCTATACATTTTATCATATATATGAAATCATATTTCATTTTTTCTGATCCATTTAAAGTTATTTTTAGAAGTAATTAAATAATTAAGTATTTATCACTAAAAATATTGGTATAATTATAATTATTTTTTCTCAAAAATATCATTTATTTGTCGATTTAAAAAAAAAGAATACATATTTAATATTTTAAGTTTGACATACGAATATCTTAGTTCCAAATCAAATATTACCTACTTGATAATAATTTCATTGGATTCATTATGACTCTTGCAGTTTGTTCAGGATTATATTAAATTATGACTTCTCAAATATAGATACTCAGTATAGTGGCATAGTTTCACTATGTTTGAGGAATCTTGACCTCCTTTTATTTCTTTTAATATATATATATATATATATATATATATATATATAAATATTTACTTTCACTTTTACTTTTATTATTTGATATGTATTTTTTCAAATTATAAAAAATGACATTTAAATAATATAAAATAAAATAAAATATGAAACAAAATCAAAATTTTAAATAAATAATTGAGTAGAATATGACATAAAAACAAAAGTTAAATTATTTTTTTTAAAAATTTATTTAATTACTATTTGAAACTGCTGTTAAAGAAATACATACTCATTCTTGAGATAAAAATTGTATATTAATTAAATATAAGATAAATTTTAAAATAAGGAATGAGATAATCAAAGGTGAATCCTTCACACCTTTTTGGTCATCTTCTTTGCTAAGCATCCATCGTATTAATTTTCTCTTAGGTTTTCAAATGGTGATTGGGGTAATAGTTAGAAAAATAGTATCAATCTCTTTTATTAAATTATGATATTTACTAGTTTGAAATATATGTATTATTTGTAATAATGAAAATTATATTCTGTATAATTTTTAAATAGATACGTCTTTATAATATTCTTATATAATTTTTAATTAGACATATACCTTTATTAATTATATCTCAGTAAATAACATTCATTTTTTTTGGTTAAAAAATATTATGTTACGTATATATTCTTTATTTTATTTATAATTATTTTATATTTTAAAAAATTTAGAGGAAATAAGAGTTAATTTATTAAAAATATAAAATATGTGAATGTATATCTAAAAATTAGATAAAGTATGATCATTTTATTAAAAAAATATTTTAAAGCTAGGATTTCTTATGTGATTTGATATTAAATTTGAGAAAGGTAAATCCTATTTCTCCATATATGTTTGAGAACAACAAATAAATAAATAGATAAGAGTGAGGTCCAGGTCTCAGATTTGTTAGTTTGCAAGAAGCATGTCTTTCTATTAAAAACCATTGCTGTCTCGAAACATATACAAATTTAGAGGACCTACGTACATAGTACAGAAGAAAAAGTTAAAGGACCCACACTGTCTACGCGTTTGTCCTCTTGAGAATTGAAAGTGAAAGTTTCAATTTTAATGTAAAATTTACGCTATATGAAACAATTTTTACACAGCAGAATCAGTTCCATTACATTATATTTTCTACAATATATCTCCACAGGATATTACAATATCTCTGTGTATATAAACATAAATATAATGTTACAAAAACATTCACCTCTGTCTGAGAAATCTACTTTATCCACCGATATGCCCATTTGCAAATGATTTCCAAAGTTGTTAACTCGATAATAAAAGAGAAAGTTCTAAGAAGGGTATTCAAGAAACAAGGGAAAAGGATGAAAACAGTGAAAGAACCCTTAGGTTTGAAACATTCGATGGCTAATCTAAACAAGCAAAACGGCAGTTATTTCAGTAGTCGCTTTCACAAAAAGAGAAAGATATAATGCAATGTTTTTTGTTTGATTTGAAAGCCATGTTTGCCATCAATTGCTTTCAAACTAGAGTTACACATTTTCACACAGGAAAAACTTAATCATACCAGTTTTACACCATTTTATAGAGTAATACAAAAGTAAAAAATATGTAACCCAACAAACACTTTACTGTTTTATTCTAACCAAAGTAGTGTAAGATTTTGATTTCTTTTAGTCTCAAAAATAACTGAGCTGGAAGCTCAAACAACGTTGGGCCACACATTTACTCTATCACTACTACCATGTAAGAAACATGTACTGATTAGGAAAAAGTGGCGAGGTCCACCCATTTTGTCTCATCTTTGTTAACTATGTAGAACAATATTGTTCTATTAAGTGGAAGGTGGCACGTGAAAATGGCAGGCTCCTTTTTCCTTTTGAAGACGGGGCTGAGAGATTATTGATTTTTGTAGCCACTAATAGACAATATAAAACACACGGATGCATACTTTTTCTCTTCTTCTACTTCTAGGCTGTTCTAATGCACTTTTATAACGTGACTTCTTCTGACTACTTTTTCTTATGTAACTGTTGTTGATAGTTGCACCACTGTTGATCAGCCATAAATAAGCATGTCAAATGTTCATTGTTACTGTTGCCAGAAAAAAAAAAATTACTCTGTTATTATTTGTTTATAATAAGGACAAAAGATGATCCTCTTCACCTCTTTACGGTTCTTTCCCCTAAAACTCGTATTCATGCATTCTAGATTTAGAATTAAAGTTCATAAGTACAATTGTGTACGTAATTGTAATGTCTTTCGAAAAGGACACTGCATTTTTCAAAAATTTCACATAGAGAATTTCATGTAGGTGATTTGATCCTCGCGGATTAATGATATTTCTATGATTTATGAATTTACATAAACTGTTGTACTCACTCAACATAACACCTTGCACATATACTAACCTGCAGTTTTTGACATGCACCGTATACATTAATATCAATCATTAAACACCGTGGACAGTATCGTATTATTTTCTGATAAATGGGCATTCATTTCATTATCTAAGTTTAGTACTGTTAATAGATAGCAGAAGTTGATAAAACGTAGACGTGAAATGAGGTTTTACAGAGATGAAGTGAGTGGTTAATATGAGAAGAAAATGGTTTTGTATTAGTATTACATTAATATCTCCCGACAATCATATGTCGGGAAATTAATAAACATGGGAAGGAGAGTTGCATCGAATATAGGCTCCAATAGTCAAAGGGAAGGGGATGGAGACATGGCATCTAGGATGGGGTATGGAAATCTAACAGAGAATCAAACCTGTGGGACTCATTTTGGCCTCAAACATCCATCATTATGAATGCACAATTACCAAGAACCCTAACAATTTATTTGATTTTCATCACCCCACTATGAATAAAAACCGGAGAGAAAGAAAGAGAGAGAGAAAGATGAGAGGTTTAGGTGAAAAAGCAGTAATGTTTTGCTCATACATTTCGTGGGTGGTCATCAATGTGCTCTCAGATTGGGAAATGAATGAAGTTTTCTTAGAAAGGACCCGGCCTATTAACTTCTTTTCAATTTATATGTATATATTTCAATTCATGTTTTCAAATTTTGTCCCACTTTCCCATTTATGTTGTGTTGTAGGCCCATAAATGATCGAGATAGTTATATGCTTGAATTTAAGTGGGTATGTACAAAGATGCTCACTGGCTTATCTAGATCCGCGTAAGCCTACCAAATCTCTAACCATGGAAATGAAACAAAATAACACCATTAAAAGTGTCACTCTGCCTTCACAATACTTGCTGGCTACCAACTATCTTGTGCCATGTTTTATTTAATACTTTTATCCTAGTCAAATCATATTTTGTTGCAACTAATCAATGTACGATTTATACCAGAATCTTATACTTACTACGTCTTAACACGTAATTTTAAAAAGTTGAATAAACTAAACGGTGTTAGACCTAAACCTAACTGAAATAAGCTTGTTTAGAAAATAGTCTGTCCAAATCGGAGTGCTTTTCGGTTGGCAACTTTTTTCTCAAAATTTAAACTCACTTGTTTTGAACTTATGTAACTTGTATGGAGTTAAATCACTAGTATAAAAACACCGTATAACGTCATTGTTTTTTGGTTTTTCATGTCGAATTCGAAATCGAGGTTATATGGGAAGACGTTAAATTGACGTCGAATATAAAACAATTTGATGTTCATAGTAAAGCAAATTAACGTTGAATTTTGTTAATATTTGACATTAATATTTTTTTTGTCTTTTTAATTAATTGTGATTTTTTTTACAATTGTACGAGACCTGAAAAACAAAAAAACAACAAATTTCAGTTTGTGGTATTTTATAAAGCATGAACTATGAACGGTAGTCTAGTATTAACAACAAATAACAATAACAAACAACGAAGAAGTTCAATCCAATAACAACAACAAACAGGTTCAACCAAACAAAAAAAACAAGTTCAACATAAAAACAACAAAGTTCAACAAATAAGTTCTTCAAAACGAAAATGAAAATTAACCTTCAAAAGGTGAGTTCGTCGAAATAAAGTGTTGCCACCGGTGAGAGAGAAAGTAGAATGCGCCTATGAAGGACAAGAACACGAAAATAATTGATCAAAACAAACAAAAATCATACCTAAAGTAGTTAATTAACAAGCATTTGTAGCATATGAAAAAAATATTCATGTGATGGTCGTCAAACTTCGTTCCAAAAAAGTTTGAGCAGAGAAGAGGGTATCGCACGTTAAGATAAAGTGAATGAAATTTCAATCTTCCGCTCAAATTTTTTATTGAATTCACTAACCTTTTAACGTCTAACGCTGGAACATTCGACGTTTTATATCCTTTTGACGTCTAATTATAGGGAATTCAACGTCATACATAAATATATTTTCACCTTCGCGCCAAGTATTTTCGCAAAATTTACCTAATATAACAAATTAACGTCGAATTAAAATTCTAAATGATGTCTAATAATTGCATTTATTTACAAAAATGTCACTGATAATTTTTAACGTTACCAATTCAGTGATTGGATGTTAAACGCGTGACGTTATAACATGCACTAGTGAATTATATGTTTTTTTTAGTCGTATATTGTAGGTAGAAGAATTTATTCACCTCTCTAGAACTAATCCGTTTTTGTAGTTTGTTTTAATTTAGTTGTTAAAACAATTTAGTTTAGGCTTAGCAAAACACTTTAAATGAATCTTTTTGACAAAATTACTTTAGTTTTTATAGATAGTTTCATTTGGTTTAGCTTAAGTGCTTTTCTATAACAACCCTAGTTTTTTTTTTCGAAGAACAGCAAAGCCCTAGCTTATTTGTTTGATAATGCAAATGGTTTAACACTATGCGAATGTAACAATTCAGGCGTATTATTAGCTAACGTTACCATTTGACCTCTCGGAGCATCATAAATTTGGCACATTTTTGTTTGTGATAAATGATATTGTAATATTGTTACCTTGCATACAAGGAAACCTCTGCATTAAGTCAATGTATACAGGCCAACACGTATACGTAAGAACAGTTCCATCACATAGTTGCAAAGATAAGTTTTTTTCTGCGAACTTTCTGTTAGATATTAAATCATTAATTTCTGATCTTTCATTAAATTATTTTAAACTGGAACTTTTCCACCCAGTTTTTCTAATAGAAATGCGAATTTCAACTCAAGGTAAGAGTAAACTCGCGCATTTACCCATGCACTCGTATTAGAATCTGAAGCAAATTTTTGAAACTACCAAAAAACCCGGCTAAGGTTTTGTGATTACATGTCATTCTAAAAAGTGATGTTCTTTATTAATCAGCACATCATCACACAATTCAAGACGAGAAAAGAGTGACAGCATGCAATTTGGTCTTATCATCAGTGAATAGCGATGAAATTGAGAGCGGTTTGGCGTCATCTGAAACTGAGAGCGAGAAAGAGAAAAAGAGGGAAATGGCGGGTTGTTGAGGGTGGTAAATGTGAAAATTGATGTATGATACCAAAATATGGACGCATTTGGAGGAAAGTAAATGTAATAAAACAAAAAAATTGTAGCCTGCAATTTACTTTAATGAAACGCACTCCCATGCTTCACTAGCAATTACTGCTGCCTATTTGTCACAAAGGTGGTACCAGCCACCCTGCCACAGAACACAGTGACCCCGCATAGCAGAGAAGAGAAGAGAAGAAAAGAGAGAGAGAGAGAGAGACAGTGAACGGTGCTTCAAAGTTGCAAACGGTTCATCGTAGACACGGAGATGCCGTGTCTAAACATTGAAACCTACCATCATTGTAATAATTGTTCCAATATAGAACATCGTAGACGAGACAAGTTGCAGATATTTGCCTCTCTACTACATGTCATCACTACCATCTGCAACATGCATTTTCCTGCCACCATCCTTATTTATTAATTTCCGCCATCTATTATTTCTCCGCTTTGTCCTCCGTGACATCATCTCTTTATTAGCACATATGCCTGTGATCTTCGTAATTGCTACCTCTAATATCATGAATCTATGTTCAGAACTCATCAGATATGTCATCTTGTTTTCGTATCTATGCATAGATCAGTCGTCTGAAACAATCAGAAGGAAGTTAAACAAAAATAACTGACCAAGTTCTTAAAGTAGATTCGTTTCTGAATCACTATTTTCCTTCTCTGAAATTAATATATGCCCTTGTGGGGCAAGGCAAATTGCTCTGGTTATTCATTCCACTTTCTCATCAAAATTCCTGGTTCCAGTTGCACTTTTTCTTTGCGATCATGTTGAGGGACGACGATTCATAAAGTTACAAAATATATTTACATACGTAACATATACTACATGCACATGTACTATACAGGTACACGACAAAATTTTGTTTACAGATTATAACTTTAAACATAATGTTTTAGGAAAGATTTTTGCTAGATGTAAATGTGAAGCTACATGAACGTGCGATGTTATTGAGAGTTTCTAGTTACTGGAATAGAATTTTGTGACTGAGTAAAACACCTAAAGTAAATACGAATAACCAAATAATTCATGTTAGATGATCACTTTAGCATGGAAAGATATTCATATTAAAAAAATTAAAATATATGACATCTCATGACAATTAGTACTCGTGGAAGAAAACTTTGTTAGAGCCGTTGCATCCATTAGATTACACTGTGAAGAAGTGACATTGAAGTTTTGAGGAGCATATGTTGATTGAACGTTGTTGAGCTTGACCCAACACAGAGCCATGGGTCTACTGTTCATGAAACAACAGTAGAATGATTTCATAGCTGCGAAGATGCGACAAATTTTTAGTTACTTCATCTGTGTATATTGGATGGACCACTCATGCTATTCAATACTTACAAAAAGAGTGAGGATAATCAAAATGTTAAATGAGAGAATAGAAAAACTTAACGTGTTGTTCTATGTATTTATATTCTTATTTTTAATAATGGACATACCCAATACATGTCAAAGAAATGACGTTCATACAAATCTAAAATAGTCAGTTATTTCAGAGAATAAAACTAGTTATCGTTGTTACTATTGTTGAAAGAATAAATTACCAATCTGTTTCAACAAATTATTCCTTTTTAATCTAACCAGTAGAGGTTAAATATTTTTTTCCCGTCATTATATTAAAAAAAGAAGAAGCTACTTTTGAAAGTAACGTGGTTCTCTATTTCTTTTTCAGAGAACTCGATTCTCTTATCGATAAATAGAGATTAACTTATCAATGAGAAATAAAGCTTTTCAAAAAGTAACTTTAAAAATAATTATATTTATCCTTTTATTTATTTTATTGCACTTTAATAATTAATGATGAATATTTTTTAAATTATTAAATTAAAAATTATTGAGATGAAAATGATGGCTTTTTAATAAATAAATTACATCTTCTTCTCTCAATATATTTATCTATATAGAAAACACCTATTTATCTTTAATTGAAATAAAATAATTGAATTATTTTACAAATTAACATTTTTAAATTGTAATAGTATTTTAATTTTAATTATTTGATAACTAACATTTGTAACAAATAGAAATTCAACTAAAATTGTATTATTTACAATATTTAAATTTATAGTTTTATTATGTTCAATTTTAAAATTTTTATCGTTAAAATTTGCATATTCATCACCGATTTGTAGAGTGAGAATATTTGAAACTAAAACATTTTATCTGTTAAATACAAATATATTTTCATTGAATATATTAATGAAGGTATATATTGTATATTTATAATTGTATGAATATTTACTATACGCAATTAATATAATTGGTCTGTGAATAATCATTTTCACTATATAAGACAAATATGTAACATTTCGAATAATTAAAATAAATAAATAAAATTTATTTATATGAATTTTCAAATTATTTGGGTTTTTTTTTCTTTGAAATGAATAATTTTATTGTAAATTGCAATGCCTTAATTTGATACTTAATTATATATCATATTAATTTGAATACATTTACAACATGTAGTATCAAATAACATAATTTTAAATCCTAATAAAATTTGATTAAATTATTTTCACATAAAATCTCTATATTTTCCGTATTTATTACAACTAATATATTTTTCCATGATTACAAAATATTAAATGCTTATCTTAAGAAAAAAGAACTATAAGAAAATTTAATAATTAGTAAAAACACTAGTATTACATTAAGTATCTACAATTGATCTCAGGACTGATGAAATATAAATTACCTGATAGTGATTAAAATAAAATTTAAGTAATATTTAAATTTTAATTGTTCACATTTAATTTAAACGGTTGTATGTTATAAATCATTTAGAATAATAATAAAAATATTTTTTTACAGCATAGCTTAAAATAAATTAATTATTTATCATTTCAAACTATAAAATATTTAAACTCTATAAAATAAATCATTTAAAAAGTGTTACACATTAAAAAATATATGAAATATTTTGCTGGTCAGTATTAAAATACATATCCCATACATAACATGTGTTAGACTATGGTCATAAATATATTGAAATATCAATCATTACCTTCTATAATTATTTATAAACAGTGATGAATTATTATACATATAGATATTAAATATTTAAATAAAAGATTATTCCTTTTACTGAAATTTCTTTGCAGTATAAATCATCTTGTGAAGAGGTGAATAAAATAAGTCTCTTTCGAAGTTTCAAAATTGGCGCCTTCATTTAAAGCCTACATTACTATCTGATGTCCCATACGAGCGCGTTTGTGGTTTTAACGTTGGAGTGTCGAAATTTAGTTATATATCATTTCATATATCTCACAATATAGTTAATTTCAAATAGAATATAATATTTTTTGTTTTTATTTTTATTTTTTTAGTGGTAAAAGTCATTTTATGTTAACTCAAAAAATAGATATTTTTACTCCGTTGGAAATTTAAATTTGAGTCTAAATTTTATCTTACATAGAAATAAAAAAGTAAAACACTATATATAAATTTCATAAACTCATTATCTTAAGATTTTATACTAAGAGTTATGTCAATCCATTACGTGGTTTGACTTAGGTTTGATTTCTTTTGTATCTCTTTAGTAAATCTTTTTTTTAATAAACTCAAGAGTGGTAATTAAAGTTCATGCTTAGTCTTGGTGACCAACTCAAATGAGTACAATGGTTCCTGTGTTGAAAGTTTCCCTAGCAAGGATTTCACGTAAGTATGCCCCATTAAGAAGAATGACGATAAAAAAGGGAGTACTCATAATTTGGAATGTTTCTACTTGAGAGAGAATGTACCAATGTGAAATGACTTTTGTTAAAAATCCAAGTATGAGTAAGTTCTACATTGGATATAAAAAAAAAAGTAGAACACCATATAAAAGTAGTGAAGACTTATAAATTCATTTTCTTAAGGTTTGGACTTAAAATCAGTCCATTATTATGTCTCATTAATATCATATATTCCTAGTGAACATAAACCAAGATATTATATATATATATATATATATATATATATAAAAGTTAATTAACTCATTTTATATATATTTTTAATTTAGGATGAAAAGCTCTCATCCCATCCTATTCCTATTTATATTTATGTTATCTTATTGACTTTATCATAATGGGACCGCATATGTATTTTTTTTCCTGACAATGTTTATGGTCATGATCATTTCTAGAATGACAGGATAAATGAGGTCCGTTGACGTCTACGTTCATATATTATCTATATTTATTATTAGATACATTTCTTTAATTGAATAGTTACTTGAATTTGTTATTGAACGAGGTATAATTATCCACACGATATTTTTGGGTTACTTACTAAAATGTCTGCACTTGAACAGCTAACATCATGTCATGGGCCTAGAGAAGAATATTCCTCTTCAGGCAGAAAATGATAAGTTAGTTATTGAGGAAGGACACGTGGCAGCCTTTCCAGAAAATGCGTTGCTCAGGAGGAGCACACGCACTAAGAGGAGCAACACTAGGCTGAGAGATTTCGTGCAAGGAAAGTAGGCTGGCAGTATAATAACAACTTTTGCCCTTTAGTGGGAGGTGTGTAGAATGATGAATTGTCTCTTTCTCTTCTCATCTGTATTTTTCTGATTTCTCTCTCTCACCTCATATTCTCTAATTCTGTACTCACCCAACCGGCCAATCCTATTAAAAAAATGACACCCACTGAAATGCAGATTCGACGCGAAAAAGGCCTTTGCTATACTTGTGATGAACGTTTTTCACCAAACCATCGGTGTCCTAACAAGCATTACATGATCCTGCAAGTTGATGAGGAGCAGTGCAACCATGAGGACAATGTGATTCAGACTGATTCTGTAGACAGCTTACCACAGGATGCAATTGATCATCATTTGTCTTTCAATGCTCTAAAAGGCAGTAGTGGAGTTGGTACCATTAAGTTCCAGGGTCGAATTAATGGTTGTCGAGTAAACATTTTATTGGACAGTGGCAGTTATGATAATTTCTTGCAGCCACGGATTGCTCACTTTTTGAAATTACCAATCGAACCAGCCCCAAATTTCCAAGTGATGGTGGGAAATGGAAATTCAATGTCTGCTGAAGGCTTTATTTCTGACCTGCAAGTTGCGGTGCAAGGCTACACTCTCCAATTTCCTGTCTATTTGTTACCAGTAGCAGGAGCAGACTTGGTGCTAGGTGCAGCATGGTTGACAACCTTAGGTCCTCATGTGGCTGATTACAGTGCTCTAGCCTTCAAATTTCTGCTAGATGGTAAGTTTATCACCTTATATGGTGAAAAAACAGAACTTGCCTTAGCTAGCCCAGTTTCACCATATCAAAAGGCTCCATCAAACTCATGCCATTGCTAAAGTGTTTTCTATACAGCTACAAGAATCTGACAACAAGTCTGAATTCTGTGAGGAAATACCTCAAAATTTGGAACCTGCACTTGTTTTGTTGTTGCATACTTATAAGGAGGTTTTCAACAAACCCTCAGGTCTACCACCTCAACAGTTTCAGGATCATTCCATACCTTTAATAGAAGGTAGTAATCCTGTTAAGGTCAGACCGTATAGGTATGCCCACAGTCAAAAAGCTCAAATTGAAAAGATGGTTGCAGATATGCTCGCTGAAGGCCTAATTACACCCAGCACTAGTCCTTTCTCCTCTCCAATCTTATTAGTCAAGAAGAAAGATGGATCATGGAGATTTTGCACTGATTATAGGGCCCTTAATACCATAACAGTTAAGGATAATTTTCCTATGCCAACTGTGGATGAATTACTTGATGAACTTTTTGGTGCACAATTCTTTTCAAAGTTGGATTTGAGGTCCGGATATCATCAAATTCTTGTGAAGCCAGAGGACAGACACAAGATTGCTTTCAGAGCGCATCAAGGCCATTATGAATGGTTGGTGATGCCTTTTGGGCTTACCAATGCTCCTGCCACATTTCAACAACTAATGAATCGGGTGTTTCAGAAATTACTGAGAAAGTGTGTTCTTGTATTCTTTGATGATATCCTCGTGTATAGCCCCAACTGGTCCTCTCATCTCCAACATTTAGAAGCGGTTTTACAGCTTCTACAATCTCATGTTTTGTATGCAAAGTTGTCTAAGTGCACTTTTGCTACACAACAAGTAGATTATTTGGGCCATACCGTTTCTGCGAAAGGGGTTTCTATGGACAAAGCAAAGGTGCAGGCTATTTTAAACTGGCCAGAGCCAACAAACCTCAAACAGCTCAGAGGGTTCTTAGGCATCACAGGTTACTATAGACAGTTTATAAAGAATTATGCTGCTCTTGCTCAACCGTTAACAAACCTGCTCAAAAAAGATGCTTTTCATTGGTCTGACATTGCATCAAAGACCTTTCAGAGCTTGAGAGAAGCCATTACCGCAGCTTCAGTGCTTGCCTTACCTAATTTTAATCAGCCTTTTATATTAGAAACTGATGCATCAGGGATTGGTATAGGCGTTGTACTCAGCCAAGGCAAACACCCTATTGCTTTTTTCTCAAAAAAGCTATCCCCTTGGATGCAAAAGCAATCTGCTTATTCCAGAGAGTTATATGCCATCACCGAGGCATTGGCTAAATTCAGACATTACATATTGGGCCACCAATTCAATATTAGAACTGATCAACGTAGCTTGTGACATCTAACGGATCAGACAATTCAAACCCCTGAGCAACAACAATGGCTTCACAAATTTCTTGGCTATGATTTCAAAATTGAGTATAAACCTGGGAAAGATAACATTCCTGCGGATGCTTTGTCCAGATATTTTTACATGGCTTGGTCTGAAACTCAGCCAACGTTTTTGCAAGAGCTTAAACACGACATTGTCACGGATGAGTATTGGAAACAGCAGTTACAGGATTGTGAGCTGGGTAACAATCAAAATCCTCATCTTTCTAGTAAGGATCAACTTCTATTTTGGAAAGGCAGATTGGTAATTCCACAGCAGTCTCCCTTGATATCCAAACTCCTAGAAGCATATCATTGCTCTCCCATTGACGGTCATTCTGGAATTGCAAGGACGATTTCCAGAGTGAAAGCAGAGTTCTATTGGCCCAAAATGAAGGAACAAATACACAGGTTTGTACAACATTGTTCCATCTGTCAACAAGCCAAATATGCTGCTATGCAACCTGCTGGGCTGTTGCAACCGTTGCCCATCCCTTCTCGGATATGGGAAGATATCAGTATGGATTTTATCACTGGCCTGCCAGTTTCAAAAGGCTTTAATGTGATTCTGGTTATAGTGGACAGGTTATGCAAATATGCCCATTTTCAACCTTTGAAAGCAGACTATACAAGCACTCAAGTCGCTGACCTGTTCTGCAATACAGTGGTTCGACTTCATGGCATGCCTAAGTCCATTGTCTCTGATAGAGATAAGACTTTCACAAGTAAATTTTGGCAGCAATTGTTTAAACTACAAGGCACCACATTGGCCATGAGTACAACTTATCACCCCCAATCAGATGGGCAAACTGAAGCTGTCAACAAAGCCTTGGAGTTGTATCTAAGGTGTTTCACTTCACAATCACCTAAGAATTGGGTCAATTTTTTACCATGGGCTGAGTATTGGTACAATACTTCCTTCCATCATAGCATTGGCATGACTCCTTTCAAAGTGGTCTATGGCAGAGACCCTCCTGGCTTATTGAGGTATCAACCGTCACCATCTGATAACCCATCAGTTAAGGATTCCTTACTAGCCAGGGATGCTTTGTTGAACAAGCTTAAGGAGAATTTATTCAGGGCCCAACAGTACATGAAACATCAAGCAGATAAGAAGAGGATTGAGAAACACTTTCAGATTGGTGATAAAGTGTGGGTGAAACTGAAACCGTATCGGCAGCATTCAGTTCAGTTGCGACAGAATCAAAAACTTAGCATGAGATACTTTGGCCCTTTTACTATCCTTGCTAAGATTGGTTCGGTGGCTTACAAGTTACTGCTGCCAGTCAATGCTAAAATACATCCTATCTTCCATGTTTCACAGCTAAAGGAATTCAAGGGAGATGACACTGCAACAACTATTCCTTTTCCATTACTTATTGATGAAGAAGGTATCATGCTGCAACCTCTACAAGTCCTCAACAGACGTACGATTCTTAAAGGAGAGCAACTCATTCCTCAGGTCCTGGTTCAGTGGAGTGGACAAGAGGTTTCTGAAGCTACTTGGGAAAATGCAGAGGACATGAGCCACCTATATCCCAATTTCAACCTTGAGGACAAGGTTATTTTCAATGGGGGAAGCATTGTCATGGGCCCAGAGGAGAATATTCCTCTTCAGGCAGAAAATGATAAGTTAGTTATTGAGGAAGGACACGTGGCAGCCTTTCCAGAAAATGCATTACTCAGGAGGAGCACACGCACTAAGAGGAGCAACACTAGGCTGAGAGATTTCGTGCAAGGAAAGTAGGCTGGCAGTATAATAACAACTTTTGCCCTTTAGTGGGAGGTGTGTAGAATGATGAATTGTCTCTTTCTCTTCTCATCTGTATTTTTCTGATTTCTCTCTCTCACCTCATATTCTCTAATTCTGTACTCATCCTTCACTATTGGTACCTATTTGCTGATAGAAGAATACAATCACTGCCATTCCTCGCCTTTTCCTTATTTCTGATTTCTTTTCCATTTTAGTACTGTTACACATCACTAAGTGTAATGTGTGCCAAGATTAAATCAGAAATGGATTTCCACACAATTCTTACATGCTTAGAAAATAAAAATCTACAACAATAAAGGAGGGTCAGACTGTTTCAAAACATCTCATTGTTGGCATAATGAAAACTAAAAGATTTTGATAGAACTTATTCTTATCTATATTTATATGGATAAGTGGAGGAGGAAATTTAGTTTGACAACTTTGATGATGTCCCCCGCTGTTTTAGAAAGGATAAAACGATTTCAAATGTCACCGCTTGTTAACCTACACTAGTAAAAAAAAATTAACTCGCATTTGATATTAGTTTAGTTATAACCGAAGCAAAAAATGGTGCAGTGACATTTTGTAAAAAATCGTAAACGTATATGCCTCGGTTCAAAAAGAATCGATGCCTAAAAGTGATACGATGACATTTTGTAATTATCGCAAACGTCTATTACCTCGGTTGTTTAGATAACCGAGGTCATAGACCCTTATTGCCTCGGTTAAAAAAATAACTGAGGAAATAACATGTGTTTAGGTTAAATTTTTCGAACAAAGACTTTTTTAGACAGAAGCTTTTTTTGCATGCATGCTCCTTTTTTGTGATCATCATCTTCAACTTTTCTTGCATTTTTTTCTTTCATTTTACGTTGATTAAGTGTTTAGGTATGATTTTCTTTTGTTTTGACTGATTGATTTTATGTACAGGTGCTCTTCAGCTCTTCAAATAAACACTTTGGGATGTTTATTTCAGCTCCATACTCACCTTCAAGGTTAGTTTTGTTTTAGGATTTTTATGTTTTCGTTTGGTTGATTGTTCTTCATACACCATACACATAAAAGCATAAGTATAGGTAAAACTAAGAGTATGTTCAAACGAATTCTAAATGAAATGAAAATTTGTATGAAGAACCAAAAAATATCATGAAAACCATTCACAAAAATTTTCAACTCAAAATTCAAAGTGTAACTATTTTAAATATTTTTTTCAAAGTTTGAATAAAACAAAAAAGAATTCCTGATAAATAAAAAATAACATCTTTTGTGTTTCTGGGATATGGTTTATGTGATAAAGAAACAATAATTTTTTTAAAAAAAATATGTACTTTAGATCACGATTTTGGTAAAAACTGAGACAAGAAGAGGTCTATTGCCTCAGTTCTAGATCCAACAGAGGTAATAGACCCTTTAATTAATTAATTTTAAGGGTCTATAACCTTAGTTCATTAGTGCAGTTAAGGGAAGCGAGAACGATTATTTTCGCTCATAGGCAACGGTTTCTGAACCGAGGCATATACAAGCAAGGTAAAAAGGGTTTTCACTTTTTATATCTTAGCATCTAGTTTAGGTCTCAGACATGTAGCTTTAGGTCTCAGCCATCTAGTTTTAGGTCTCAGACATATCAAATAAATTCTCTTGACGAAAGCCTTGTAACTTTAGGTCTCAGCCATGATGTCTTCTTAAAAAATGGTTTAGATAATTGGTTAATTTCTGCAGCAAATAACCATTCAAAGAAATCAAAAACACGTAAGACAAATTATATTTTGGGATTAAACAGAAATGTCAAACTTTTACAAATGAACACACCAATGGCATCTACACTCTCGAGAAGCTTGATAACAAGGTGCCCACAAATCTTCAACACTCCATTCTCACATCTGACCACCACCCAACAACCGTGTCACCTTTACCAGACCACCACAGGCCATCATCTCATTCTCCAACGCATCACAACCACCATCTTTGCAAGTTCCACAACAAACATACCATGCGCCGCCGACAACCATCACCAGTATGTCCTGCAAATGCAACCAAGCCTAACTGGCCCAAATTCTTCTCGCCTCTGCCAATCCAGCCACGTAGCCTACGAAGGACTCCGCTGCTAGCCACCAAAACCCTCATGGCTACTCCACTAGCACAACCATCAAAAACCCTCACCAGATCCCCAAAAAGAAATTCCCCAAACTCAAAACCCTAACTTTCCCAATCTAAACTTTAACCCCAATATCGCAACAAAACTCCAAAACGCGTTTCAATCCTTGCGCCATCGTCGTGCCTCCGTCGCACTTTCGTCGTGCTCTCGTCGCCTCCGCCACTAAGACGCCTACTCTATCGATTTCGCATCTTCCTCCCTGCAACCATAATAGAACCAGAAAGAGAAGAGGGAAGAAGAAGAACAACCAATCACGCTGCCACGAGCCACCACGAGCGCCGATGTCAGCCGCCACGAACGCCGCCTGTCGCGCCATCTCCACACCATCGCCGTGAGGGCGTAACCTCCGCTCAAGACGCAGATCATCCTTGCTCAAACGTTGGGTCGTCTACGGTGAAGAGAAATGGCAGAAGCTTCAAGCTTCTGGCTTGTGTGGGATGAGGGATTAAGAGAGAAAATAATTTTCATGAAATTTTTTAGGGTTGGATGTGCGAGAAGGAGAGGAATTCTCCCTGAAGAAAAGAAAAGACGCGACCCATGGACTAGTCCGTGAAGAAAAGAAAAGCCTAGTGTTAAGCATGGAATTCGAAAAACATTTTTAGGGTGTTAGGCCTTGGTTAGAATTCTAACCGAGGTCATATGGTGTATATGCCTCGCGTCCCTAGTGAACCGAGGCAGTAGATCAGGAATAAAAATTTTGTCAGGCCAAAAGTCAAATGTGTAGAAAGTTTTCAAGGTATTAGGCATCGGTTGGAATTTTAACCGAGGTCATATGATGTATATGTCTCGGTTCTCCTTGAACCGAGGCAGACAAGTTCGACTAAATTACAAAAAATGCCACCGCGTTCTAATAAGCTTCGGTTGCTCCTAAACCAAAGCATATTGTGTGGTTTTAAATCCTCTTTTTTTACTAGTGTCTATTTTGTTTTGTTTGTTGAGGTGCATACTAGGTACCTTTTTGCATTCTTGTATCTTTGGTCAGTATTGAATCATGAGCATGGTTTGTATTTTGAATCATAATTAGGTATAATGTCGACCTTGTTAATGTGTGAAGTTTTTGTTTGAAGTAGCTTCTCTTTTGGACTCTTTATACATCTTATCTATAGAACTAACATGAATAATTTTTATAAAAGGGTTAGAGTATTCCACTTGCATTTTTATTTATTTATTCTTTGTTGATAAAAAGGAGAGGAGGAAGATAAGCCATGTAGACCAAAGTCAATCTTGTATGTTATACTTTTAGAGAGATTAGTCTTTGTTATTCTTCATGTGTAATGACTTTTTTGATGTATGTGTGGTTAGTTTTGACTTGACTAAGGTGATGTTGGTGATGAATTTTCCTTAAATATTGATGACTTATTAATAACAATAATATAGAAGTTGTCGATAATGAATTTTTATTCTAGAAGACACTAAATATTAACAGTGATAAAAGATAATCATCATTAATAAGTTTGTGCATATGTATCATGAGTTTATGTGGACTTAAATAGTTATATGAGGAGGGTTTGCAATTTTTCTAGAAACATTTTGAGAAGGTTTGTTACTTTTTTTTAGTAAAATTATACGAGTTTTCTTCATAATAATTTTGTTGAATATTTATGAAAATAAGCCTTGAAGTTTTCAACCTCATTGAATTTCATAAATACTTTTATCTATATTGAGTGTATTTTAAGTTAAGAGATTATTTTTATATTATGTAATTTCCAACTAATTAATATATAGAACTCTTATTAAAAGGAATCTAGATGTAAAGGCAGACATCTTAAAGAGGAAACGTGACATTTCTTTTATACATAAAAGAACGTAAGTAGAACTATCACTAAATATATATATATATATATATATATATATATATATATATATATATATATATATATATATATATATATATATTTTATCAGTTAAACATGTTAAAGGATCAATTCGTTTTAGTTTGTAAAAGGGTTGGAAGAATTACTCTCTATATTCAATCAATTTAATTTTTAATTGTTTAAGAAAAAAAATATTTAAATAATAATTAAATAAAAAATATAAAACTATTAGTCTCTGCAAGCGTGTCTATATTTACTTCCAATACTTAGATGATTTATTTTAATTTTTAATTTAATTAAAAATAAAATAAAAAATACTAAATATGTACGATAAAAAAAATATAATCACGTTTATATGCTATTATTATAGATAATGTATCTAGGAAAATATAATATTTTAAAAGTGAAAATAAATTTTCATTTGCGAAAGTTTTACCGTAAACCCTGTAACGCTTAAAAAAGCTACACATATTATAGTAGTTATAAATAATATAAAAATATATGTTCTTTCAAGAATTCATATTCACTCTTGTTCCCTTTTTTTATATGAAATTTGTATCTTCGTATTAAATAATATATATCAAATAATATAAGTATATGTACTCTCATTCATACTTATTCCTGTCTATTTGAAATATTAATTAAATAATTTTTTTTAAAAAATAGTAGTAAATAATCAAAATTTTATAATAACTACGACATGTATTACTTTTGTAAAATATTGAAGAAAAAAAGTTCAATTATTTAAATAATATGGGTATATATCAAAGGAGGTAAATGTTGAGAGAGAAAATGAAATGTTATGCAATTTTTTTTTCAAATGAAATAAAATTTATAACTAAAGAGAAAAAAAAAAGGTTATCTAATAAATTAAGCAATTACACCATTAAACATTTGAAATTGATAGTTAAAGATTATTATGTTGTAAAAAATAAATAAATATAAATATTAAAAGTAAATAAAAATATATAATGTGTGTCATATAAATGATTTAATATTTTTTTAAAGAAAAATGCATTAAGAGAATAGTGTAATATAAGCTGTGATAAGGAAGGAAATACTTTCATAAATTTGATGAATATTGAATAAATAGAATAATGAAAAAAGAGAATGAAAAATATATAACAAAAGAAAGGTTATTCAAACAACATAAACAAAAGAAAAAAAAGATGAAAATAAGTCTTTTAAGTTGCTTAAAAATGTAAATGTGTTTTAATAAATGTAGACAGATAGAAGAATAAGGTGATCACATTATAATATTTAATATAAAAAATTAAATATTATTCATATTTATATATTTTTAAAAAAATAGTGACAAATCTCTATTAATAATCCTATCAATATAATTTATTCTTATACAGCATCCTATCATAGCATATCCTAGTATAGATCAACTAATTTATTTTAAACTATCAACCCATAATATATAAGACATCTCTCTCTATATATAAAAGCATAGAGTAAATTGCACTATTATATTAACAAAATGGATGTATAACTCAGTAACATTTCCATGATAAATATTTTATCCTGTTTCCTGTTACTCCCTCAGAAGATATATAAATATTATTGATTTAAATAATACTAATTTTTAATTGATTAAAATCCATAAGTAATAAGTTATTCTTGAACATAACACAAATATGTCAATGGATATTAGCAATGGGTCTTCATAACATTTTATTTGAGTTTTGATTGTAAAAGGGTGTTGATAAAACTATTGAGTGCTGTTTCTTCAGAGTTAAATGATATAAAATCGAATCACGCAATCAGTCTTGGGAATTTGTCAAACTCAATTGTGAGTATTATGTTGAGGCTAACAAATCTATCAAATGGGTCAATTGTATAAAATGTGGGAACAGAATATTAAGAATATCCCAATCCATAAATAAAAAAAATCTTATTCCTAAGATTATGTCTTTATGGTATCATTTTTACAACTTATACATGTCTATCTTTGATTATGACCGGAATTGCAGAGGTTTTTTTCTATTATACAAGGATTGGTTTGACAGTGAAATAGAGAGTAAAACCTCTCTATTTTAAGACTTTTTGGTGTTGTTTTCATTTCTTGTGTTTATTATTAATTAAAAACTGTAAAAAAAATTTCTTTTGGTAAACATTTTGTATATAAAACATTTTCTTTTCAATAAACTTCAATTTGAGCTTTCAAAAGTAGAAAATAAATAACTTTTTTTTAATTGATAATAAAAAATACGACCTAACTATTTTTTATATTTTTTTATTGATGAGAAAAATAAAATAAGTATTTCTTTCAATCAAGTGTTATTATCTGATAAAATCTATTTATTTCAAGGGAGAAAAGAAAAACTCAGAACTATTGTTCTGGAGGAGAAGTAGACACCAAATACAACGAGGTGCTGAAAGGAAATTTGGATAGCTATGCACATTGTTATTGATTTAGTAAATGTAATTAGTTTTTAGTTGATTAATACCTACAAATTGTTGTTAATTTGTGAAATAATTTACAAAATCAGCTCAAAGCAGAAGTTGACCAAATTAAATAAGGATCAATGTTCTATTATGTCATTGGTTAAAAATTAAAAAAATATACAATATATTAAAAATACTATAAATATGTATATTTCATTGGTATATAAAGAACAAAAATTAGTGCATGATGATAAGAACAAGCAAAAAAAATAGGTGGAAAATAAAATGAAAGTTAAAAATGTTTGGCTGAGGAAATATACAAAACAAAAAACAAAGATAAAGAATTAAAATAAATTAAAAAAATATATACTAAATTTTACCTCTTTTCAAATTGAATCATGAGTTTATAAAGAAAGGTTTACCTCCATTGTAAATTGATTTTATTATTTATTAATTTAGAAATTCCACTATATCTTCTTCATAAATTTTAACTCACTAATATTATATTAAAAAATAAATTTTAAATTTTACAAAATTAACTTGTAAAATAAAATTTATAACCAATTATATGTTGTATATTAATTTTATCTTTAATTAATGATGAAACATTACTAAAGAGTTTATACGTGAAAATCTATATTTAGTAGGAGAAGTATTTGATCGTGGAATTTAGTTAGGATTTTGTTGTGGTTATGAATGACATGTTATTGTGATAAACAATTTCTTCAATTTAATGTCAAAAATTAATAAATTAATATAATTAGGTCTAATTTTATGAATAGATAATACAATTAAAAATAATTAAAGAGAATAAAGTTATTTTATAAGTCATGGAGTGTCTTGTTTGATAAATAGTGTTGAGAGATTGATGATATTTTTGACCAAATAATGGTAATGGAAATTAATGTTGTCGGTTTTTAGAAGGTGTGACTTTCTGCAAGTCACAAAGTCTCAGCTTTACATGTGCAGGCGTTTTCAGACAGAAAAGAAAGGTTGCGTGCAACTCGGAAGGACAGTATCCACACTTTATGTGCATCTCTCACTGAGAACTGGATTTCATTCATGCTGAATATTCTTCACTTTTGAATTTGCAGAAATAACGGTTTTTCCCTTCAAACGCGTTTATATGTGCAGCCATTCCTTGCAACTCCATTCCCCATAAAGAGGTTCACGTCCTAGTTACCTTTTACATTTCTTTTGTATTTTCTTTATTTAAAAAAAAAACATGATTGTTATACACGAACATTTTTATTCAGTCCAAAGTTTAAATTATTCTTAGCTTTACTTTACACATTGAATATGTTTAATTTACTACAAGACTAGAGTATATTTAACTTAGTTTCATTGTGTTTAGCTTGACTTTAAATATAAAGTTATATTTAACTTCAGCTTTGAGTATTTGTAACTCATTTTTTAGGACTTTAAACTCGACCTCACACACCTATATTATTTTTAGCTATCTTGTGTTTCTAAGAATTCATTTTTTATAAGATACTATATTGCATAAATTAAAAAGGTAAATATTGTATGTTTATTAAGCATAAACCTTCAGTAATAATGGATATTCACCTCTAAACATCACACTTTATAAGGTATAAGTCTAGAGTTAATAAAAAGAATAAGTAATAAGTTATTTTATATATTTCGCACAATAACTCGAAGTTTTATTAAAAAACTAAGCAACTAGTCATGTTATACATCACGATTATGTCTAGTTATGATATAAAATATAAGAAACCAACTATACTATGCATTGAATCATAACATCAAGTAGTTATATAAACTATAATTATATTAAATGTAAGTTTTCATTTCATTACGTAACAAACTATATTTAAATATAAGTAAACATTATACTATATGACATAATATAACATTTACCTTTTATGAGATTTAATGACAACTTAACTCTTTCATTTTTTGAGTTTTGAAATATCAAAATAAATAATATTTACAATACTAACTTATTTTTTTAGCAAGTTCTTACTTTACATTCAAATGAAGTCAATCGCTTAAGTCATCTAATACGTTCTCAATATCAAACTTAACTTTTACCAACTTTATACATTATTACCCTTTATCAAATATTTTATACTTTACAACGAACTCATATGTTAAATTGAATTATTTATAAGAAGATAAAGTCTTATCATTTCAAGATTCCTGAAAATCCATATTAAAGGATTCAATATCATCTTAAACAAAAACTACTATACTAGTATGATGATATCACGATTAATTTATAATGCAAAACTCTAACACAAATATAGACATTTTTTAAGGGCTTCAACGTCTTACAAATATGGAGAAAACTAGTAATCTAACAAGGTTTACTAAGATTCGACATCTAAGTAAATAAAACAAAGATTACCAAAGTTATTTAGAATTCTTTTCCCCTCGTTAGATTATTAAATCAAACAAATTGTTCACGTGTTTAACATCAATTTATATCCCGTTCATCATTATTAACTAAATTAGTTATATAAAACCAAAAAAATAATGCTCCAAAACTAAACTATTTCCAATATATTATTCAGATACAGCAATATGATATAACTTAATAAAAAAAAAAACCTCCTAAGAAAAGAGAAAATGCAAATGACTGATCAATCTTCAATGATAAGTTCCAAAAACCTATCTCAGTACACAACTCACTAAAAAGAAGTTCAATTTTGAATAAAAACATAAAAACAAATCCTACATGAAAGTTAAAATTCATGGCGGAAAGTTCAAATTAAGGCGATTAACCATCATAATCTAGGATTTTGTTATCGGTTTTGATAAAGTTTACAGTTGTCTCTAAGTTTTTTTTTATATATATAAAATATAGAATATTTATGTTAGTATAGCATTATATTTATGTACCCAAACGCCGAATTAATTAATTCTCCCTTATCGATGTGTTTTTATTACAAACTAGTAAACGAGCGGCACCATCCATATCACACAGAAAGACCGGTATTTTTAATGCAAATGACATTCATAAAACGCTGAGAAATTACAGTACTTACCTGCAAAATGGTGTTGAACTTCATTACAAAAAGCATCCAGAAATTTAATGGACATCAATTCAAGTTTAAATAATTCACTGTTCCTTCCCAAATTTTAAAACAATTCAGTGACATATTAATGAAGGAGTGCAGAGGTATTTATGAGTGGAAATTGTAACGTAGAGGTATATTAATGAGTGGGAATTGTAACGTGGATGCGCAGCGATTCTTGACCCCTCTTTCCTGTCCTTAATAGTAAAAACCACTCTCATTGGCCATATATATGCTCATAACATCAACTGAGAGTGCTTGTAGGAGCCAAATAACTATCTAAAACTTGCATTATATTAACAGTCCAAAAGCAACTATATCATCACTTGTTTTATAGACCACAACACCTTTATCATTACTATGTACTTTAGAATACATGCAAGTTATTCTCCGTTCTCAAGCTCCCTTCTCAAAAATTTTCAGTTTTGAATTCTGGCACAGTCTGATACTGCTGTTTCTGTTCTGCTTCGGCTTCAGCCCGTGAGATTGTATCAATCCCTAGGCATCTAACGGTTTAAACCACATCTTTTCAAAAAGGGACCATAACATCAATCAGCAGTAGTAGTTGATGGCGATCGTTTAGTCACTATCACATCAACACCCCTCTCATATATTTACTCCTTTTCAATCTTCACTCTCCGCTACCCTTTTCCTTGATCTTGACAAACCTCATTTTGTGTGTCCCTTTCTCACTCCAAACTTTCTCATTCTCTTTCCCACTCAAAGACATTTTTCCGGCTCTTCCGTCGCAGGTTTCCCGGACTCCATCCATCCATCCAATTGGAAACTCCTAAAGCCTCCAAACATGGACGACAACTTATGTGACATTTTCGACGACAAAGAGTTTGGGAGCGACCACTTTGGTGGGGACGATCTATTCGCCATTTTGGAGAGCCTAGAATCGGACTTCACCCATTTCCCTCCCATTAACGAAGAAACTGTTGCTGTCTCCAAAGAGAACGAGGATGTCTCCAGATTGGTGTCTCAAAAGTCTACCTCGTCAAGTGCTCCACTAGATTATTCCGAAACTGAGTTTGAAACCTCATCAAAAACCAAGAGACAGAAGCTTACTCCTACCACGCCAGAGGAAGCAAACCCGGATGGACAACAAAGGATGTCTCACATCACCGTTGAACGCAACCGGAGAAAGCAGATGAATGAACACTTGTCTGTATTGAGGTCGCTTATGCCTTGCTTTTATGTCAAACGGGTACGTCTTTATTTTATTTATATTCACTTTCTTTTACATCTCTTCAACTATCAAGTTTTATCTTGAAAGGTTTTCTTAGAAAAGTAGGATACCGTTTTTTCAACTGTTTTGAGTATTGTTGTTTAATTATCGTTATTTTTTTTCTCTCACTAATATGCATAATAAATATTTATTTAAGAGTTACTACGGATTTCTGAAATAAAACACTAATTACTTAACGGAGAGCAACATTAAAAGCTCCTCATGTGACACATTGGTACAGAGTTGCACGTGAGCTGTCTTTTTTAGCGTATAGCTTGCCTTGCGTGTTTAAATTTGAAACAAAACTTTGTTTCATCTTTCAAGCGAGATGATTGAAAATTTAGGGTATTTATTCATTATTTGTTTAAAGTTTTATCTTACAAAAACATAACTTCAAATATATATGGTTACTGGTTTCATATTACAGTGTAAAGTGTTCTTTACAGATTAAATTAAGTGCACCTTGCATTTCTGAATCCCTTATAAATAGATGTTTGTGGTAAAGCTACCACAAGTTTGTTTCCTTGAATTAGTTGACTTTTAATTACATTATTATTTGTAACGTATGAGTATATTAAATTCTTTTCAATGGTTTATGCTTTAGGGAGATCAAGCATCCATAATCGGAGGTGTGGTTGATTACATCAACGAGTTGCAGCAAGTGCTCCAAGCCCTGGAGGCCAAGAAACAAAGGAAAGTTTACAGTGAAGTGCTAAGCCCTAGGCTGGTTTCAAGCCCAAGGCCCTCACCTCTGAGTCCTCGGAAACCACCTCTGAGCCCGAGACTAAACTTGCCCATTAGCCCAAGAACTCCACAACCAGGAAGTCCTTACAGGCCAAGGTTGCAACAAGGCTACAACAACATGATTTCACCAACCATGTCCAACTCTCTCGACCCTTCTCCCACTTCTTCTGCTAATTCCTCCATCAACGACAACATCAACGAGCTTGTTGCAAACTCCAAATCCGCCACTGCTGATGTGGAGGTCAAGTTTTCAGGGCCCCACGTTCTTCTCAAAACGGTGTCTCAACGAATTCCCGGACAGGCTCTGAAGATAATCACAGCACTTGAAGATCTCGCGCTAGAAATCCTCCATGTCAACATTAATTGTGCTGCTGATGATACCATGCTAAATTCATTCACTATCAAGGTACACTTCGAATTGGAACACAAAAGTTAACGGCTAAAAATCCTCTTATTTCTTGGAATGCATAACCCTGTGTTCTGTTCATGTTCATAATAGGTTCCTTGATTTAATAATAATGAGGTTCGTACGTTAAAGACGTAAAACACCACATATATGAACATTCTTGATTAAGTACTTGTGTTATGGAAATGGAATTGAAAATGAAAAATGGAAAATGGAAAATGGAAAGGAAGACTGACAATGATGAATTTCAATGGTACCTTGTCACATGAAAGGAGGAAATGGTGAAGTCTTTCTTATGTAAAATTTAGTTGTTCTTTCGATGCCAGCTGGATACCTACCTTTAAATTACTTTAAAATTTAAGTTTATAATATGATTTTTTTTATAAGTCAGTTTTTACTTAAAAATTCATTTGAAATTAAAAGCTCTGTTTTCTTAATATTGTTCAATTCATTACCTAAATAATGGAAAAGAGGAAAAGAGGCTAAAATGTTCATTTTAAAAAGAAAAACATTTTTTAACATTAAGTTTCTTATTTAAGATTTTTTTTTCTCTTCAAATATGTCTCACCTGGTTTCTCCTTTTATATATGAAAAATAGTAAAATAGACCACTTGAAATATTGAAATATCTTTAACATTAAATGTCTGTAAATTATCTTATAGATTTATATTTAACTAAAATTCATTGCATTGTGTGCGTGTATAATCATTAAGTGAAAACATTTCTTGTTATAAGACATGAAAATAATAATATTATATTTAAATATTTATTATATATGACGTTGTAAAAGTGTCAAATAAACTCATATACAAGATATTCTTCTGTATCACACTTGGATTTTCATTTGTTTGTTTATCACAAGATATTTGTTTGTTTCATTTGTTTCCTTCATTGTTTATGTTCTTATATTTACATCACACACACACACACACACACACACACACACATATATATATATATATATATATATATATATATATATATATATATATATATATATATATATATATATATATATATGACTAAAGTTTAAAGATAAAGTGTGAAGACAATTGTTTTTATCAACGTCTTAATTTTAATTTACAATGAAGTGTAAAATCACACTTACTCAATGAAAAAACATATTTCCTTTTTAATGATTGCTTAACATCAATTATTTTTCTTGCATGCTATCTACTGTGTAGTTCTTTATTGCAAGATATAAAAGAAATGGATACACTGACTGTATATTTTTATACTGCATGAATGGGGAGGCCAGGCTCCATTCCGACATATTTGTCCCCATAGTATGGCCAAAAAGACAAATATATAAATTGTTGAGATTTTGATTTAAATTATTAAATTGGAGAATTATTCATGTATGGAATTTATATAGCAGCATATGATAGGACATATGTGTAGAATATTTAGTAGGTGAATTTAGGTTGTCTATTAAATATTGTGGTTTCTTTAACACTACTGATATGTCTTTGTGTGTATGTATATAGATTGGAATTGAATGCCAACTGAGTGCAGAAGAATTGGCTCAACAAATCCAGCAAACATTCTGCTAATTACTATAAAGATGAGTAATGCCTGTCCAGAATCCACACCAAACATCACCATGCATGCATTTCTCTCTCTTCTCTTACTGTGTTGTACGTACGTGGCTGTACAAATAACAGAGAAGTGATGGGAAGACTCGATTTAATTGCAACCTTTTTATCATTTTCTTTCTTTCTTTCTTATTTATTTTTATTACAGCAATCGGTAGTGTAATTCCATGACAAGTATTAGGTAGTTCTTAGTATAGTGACTGCTCTCCTGTAATTGACCACTGTCAAGCTTTTATTTTTCTATGAATTAATTATATTTCCATTTCCAAAATTTAAGCACTCCTCCACAACTAATTGCTGCAACTTTAAGCTGGTTAAATTTGAGTTTGGTGCTCCGTTTTATCTTTACTTTCAAAACTAATTGCATTTAAGGAGCTGCAAAATATATATAAGCATTACATTCTCAGTCATTCTTTTGGTTTTTAACTTTATCCTTTTCACTTTTACATTATTTACCCTCTTTTTTCTTATCGGAACACTAATGTTCACGAAAAAAATGAATAAAAAAATAAAGATAAAATGAAATAAAACTTAAAAAGTTGATTGAAACAAATTAAAAAATGAAAGAGATATATGAAATAAATTGGTCTAACTATTTTTTAAATTATTTTCACTAGGGCAATTGGCTTTTAAAATAACCTTTATATCATTCAGTCTTATAATAAACGACACATATAAAAACGTGGTAACAATTTTAAAACTTTTGCAAATTTATAGACTCCGACTCTTGATAAGTTAAAGTTTATCAATTTTTATGTTTTGATTGTTTAAAAATTGAGACTTAAAGCTTCATTAAAATTTTAAAATTTTCTCTCTTTCTTAATTATTTTATTATTGAGAAAATTATAGCATAAAAACTTTTAGACTTCAAGTTCTAAATAACTGAGAGCTAAAGGTTCATCAAAATTTCAAGATTGTCATTGAAAGCAGAGTTTTAGATTTAGATTATTTTAAAACTGAAGCTTAAAATTCTATCTAGGGTTAATATTCATGAAAGTTGCATAGTGATCATAATAATCCAAAGTATTGCAGTTTCTTCTTTTTCTTCTGTTTCGTGATTCCTTTTTTTTTTTATCCTTGTCATTTCATATTCTTCTTCTTCGCAATTTCTTCCTATTCTTCTTCTTCATCTTCATCATTTATTCTTCCTCACGAAACTCTCCTGCGTTGCGGTTCAACCTCGCACTTCCATTCTTTGTGCTGCCCAACATCCAATCAGTGAAATCGTGAGTGTTTATTTCAATTTTTTTATGTTATTGGTGGAGTTCATGTATTCCTTTGATTCTTTGTTGGTAAAGTTTCGTTCGGTTTTTATGGTGCCATTGTTGTCCAGATATTGTTACATTGTGATGGAATTGATTAGTTTTTCAAAACACATGAAGGATTGCATTGTCGTTGTTGTTCATGTTTCACGCTCCGAGGTTGCTATTATTATCTTGAAAATTTAGTTTTAGTATAAACCTATAATTATTGTTGGTAATGGAAAATTTATTTTTGTATGTTAGATATGTGTTTCATTATATGCTTAATCATATCGATGTTTTCACTAGTGCAGTAAGACAAAATGGCACCGGTTAAATTTGGTTATAGACACCGGTTCTACAACCGAGACATATACAGATGAGGTAAAAAATGGTTGGTTTTATGCCTCGGTTATGAACTGAGTCAAAAAAATAGGATTATGCCTCGGTTTTTAGGTAACCGAGGCAGTAACGTGTTTTTTTTTCAACCTTTATCAATAAGAAACAGAACCAGAACATCAACTCTAAAACCATTATCAGACATGAAAATCAAAAGGTAAAATCAATACAAGAAAGAAACGAGACAAAACATAAAGTGAATGCAGAAATGTAAATTGAATCATCAAACTGAAATGTACAAGCTTTTATTAAAAACTGGAAATGAAAATACAATTGATGTATAGTGTCTGTCACCCACTACACGTATGTTTCTATTTTACAAAACTCCTTTATATAGGAGAAAACAAAAACAGAAAAGAGGAAAAGAGGGGGCAAAGGGGAAAGAACCGAATAAAGTTGGAATATTCTTGGTTGCTCTTCAACTGACTCTAACCTCTCTTCTCTTCAACCGTCAACCGCTTCTCGGTCTGATCAGCATTCTGGTTCGATCAGTTTTTGGGCCTACTTCCGTTGGACCTTGGAGCTTGCGTCTGATTCTGTTCTACTTCTTCTCTTTTCGCAAGAACCCTAGCCATCGGTGAAAGAGTTGGGAGAAAGCCCCAAATTGATTTAAGCCTCCCTACATAGAATGAACTCAAGAAAGAAAACCATGTCAGCTTTGCCTCTTTGCAGCAGTATGAAAGGCTGCGTTTCATTAAACTTCACTCCAAGAGGACTTCAGCCCATTCCATCGCCAAGCCTTATTCAGCCATTGCCAGCCCACTTTGCTCCATTTCAGCCCAATCAGCCAAAGACTTGATCTGTAGAAAAAAAAAATAGGATTTTAAACAGCAAAAAGAAAAGATAAAAGACTAAAAAAATTATTTATTTTTTTTCTGAATATTTTTCTAAAAGAGAAATTACCTAATTATTTAAAAACCTATTTTATTTAACTAAAAAGGGAAAATAACACTATTTTTACAAAACTCTAAAATTAAAGACTCAAAAACACTAGACCTATTCACAGCACATTCAATCCTGCTATTTAATCATTTCCTAGCCATTTCTTTCAGTCAAAACTGCATAACAATATTTCTCAGCTTTAAACCTCAGTTTCAGCAATCCAAGCATTTGAGAAACAACTTAATTCAGCTAATTTCAGCAATGAACATAATCAGAAAAGCATAAGTCAGTTTCAGCCTCACAGGAAAGTTTCACTCAGATTCACTCAACTGTTTAGAGCTGTCTTGTTTCACTCACTCATGACATGTCAACCTCCATTCTTAACTTTGCAAGGACTCTAAGTGAAAGTGATCAGCTCATGGTTTCATATAGATCAAAAGGTCTTTAATGGCTTGTAATGTAAATGGTATGAAGGGTTAGAAAACACAAGGCTAAATGGAATTAGAGAAATTGTGAAGAAGAAGGAAGAACCTATAACTCAGTGCACTCTTTGTTTAACTTTGGCCAATCAATTTTTTTTTCTTTTTCCCTTCTCTCTGGTTTTCAATTCTGCCAGGTCTCAAATTTTTTTTTTCATTTCTTTTGCAATTTTGCTCTTTTTGCAAACCTGCTCTTTCTTCTTTTTCAACACAACCAAATTTCTCAACTCATTTTTCTTTTTCTTTTTCACTCTTGGCCTTTCTTTTCTCTTTTGCACTCACCAAGTTCCATCTCTCCCTACTTCTCACAAGTCTCTACAGGTTGGGTAATTGATGGGAAAATGGCTTGTAATGAATTGAAACAACAAATATGGCTAAGGCTCAAAAGAAAGGTACAATGGTCAAAAACTGAAATGGTTAAGCTATTGTGGCTATGGATGAAGAAAAAGAATGCCTAAATCATCTCTAGAATATACCAAGAGCAAGCTTATTGTAGAGAATCAATGCAAAATCAGAATTAAAAGTCAAACATGCATGAAATCACACAAAAAAGACAAAAATTTGGCCCAAAATCTCTCCAGGTTAAGAAATTTGCTAAAACTGACTTTCTACCCTCTTTTATGCAAAAATTACTTCATTGGACTGAACTCAGATGCAAAAATAATGCTAGGACTACTTCTACTTGAATTTACAGCATGGAACACAATTAACAGTTCTATTTAAAAGAAATAAAACTGAGAAATGAATTAAATCAGTAAAGAATGAATAAGAGTATGAAACATAACCTAAAAATGTCTAACAGTGTGACCTAAACTATGTACAACCTATACAGGCTTACTAGACTCAATTGGAACCTAAAACAGCTAAGACAAAACAATGTAACCTAAACAAACTATCAGAAAGAACCTAAAGCTACAATTGAAGAGAAGGGGAAAGAATGTTCTTATTGGGTTTGCTCCACTATGTTTAGCTCCTCTGTGCAGAGTCTCCAGGATTGCACTGAATTCATTCTTCTCAGCTTTCCACTGCAGTAAGGTGTGTGTTGATTCACTATGAATGATCTTGCTGATGTTTCCAGAGCTGGTAAATAGCCATCCTCAACCATCCAGAGCTAGTAAACAGCCACCCAATAAGCCTGTTTCATCGCCAAGGAAGAACAACAACAGACAACAACATATCAGAAATTCCAACATACACCACAAAGCAATACACAACACACACACACACCACAAAGCAATACACAACACACAGAGAAGCTTCATCGCACCTTCATTGCACAGTATACAACATCATCAACAAAAGACATCATCAACAAAAGAGAAGCTTCGGAGGCATCGGCGTGTCCCAAATCCTGACGGTACCGGAGGCATCGGCGGAGGCGACCCACTCGCCGTTGGGGGAGAAACGTGCGATGGTGGTCGAGGCGGAGGCGACCCATTCACCGTTGGGGGAGAAAAACGCGATGGTGGCCGATTGGGATTTTCTGATTTAGGGTTCCATGGCGCGACGACGATGATAGTAGACGACGACAATAACGGCTATGAAGGTGAGAGCGGCAAGGACGAAGCGAACGGCACCGACGAAGGACTCGCAGCGGCGACGTTGGTGGAGGCAGCCCTTGGAGAGAACAATAGTGGTGGCGGCAAAGACTAAGCAGCAGCGCGAAGAAGAAGAACCGAAGAAGCAATGAACACAACCAAGCTTTAAGTGAAAGATGAAGCAATGAACACAAATAAGCAACGAAGAAATTAATAGCAGTGGCAGCACGCAGAGAAAGAAGAAGAAGGAGAACCATCAGCACGAGAAGAAATGAATTTGTTCAGGCTTTATGCCTCGGGTCTAAGTTCACCGAGGTCGTAGCTCAGGCTTTCTACCTCGAGTCTGCAGGCAACCGAGGTAGTATCACCTTTTCGTAAAGTTGTCAGTCCTTTAGGCACGGCTTATGCTTCGATTCTGTGTGCAACCGAGATTGTATCTTGGTTTTGCACCGGTTCGACGTACAACCGAATTATATAAGATCGGTTTTATTACAAACCTGCCACCGCCTTGTGATAGGCAGCGGTTTGCTGTCAAATGAAGCATAATATGCAAGTTTAAAAGCTAATTTTGTACTAGTGTTTATTTAAGATTGTTGTTGTATCGAGTTGGCTATAAGCCTATAGTAACAGTTTTATTTAAGATTGTTGTTGTATCGAGTTGGCCTAAGTTTTCACGTTTGAGATTTAATACAAAAATTATTTAGTGTTTCTAATTTTTTTTTAAAAGAAATTGTATTTTCTAAAAGTTAATATAAAATGGGATAGTACTAATAATTTATATTTATTAAATCTTGAATTTTCCAAGACAGTTTAAGAAGATTAATCACCTTTTAGTAGTTTACTAGTATATATATATATATATATAAATTACATATCTTAAAATTCTAATTGTATTTGTATTGATATTCAGGTGCATATTATTTGTGCTTTTATAATCATTTACATTTTGTGTAACCTGAAAAACAATATGAAAACCAATATGTACCAATAAACTCAAAACAATAAATCTTCTTGAATTAGGTTAAATTTCATTAAAATTAAATTTTAATCTATATTATATTTTTTATTTTATTTTTATAATTTTATTTAGATTTTATTTTAAAAATTTATAAAATATATTTTTTTAAATATTTGTGGGTGACGAGTGCTTGCGGATTTTAAAATACCCACGAATAATTTTTAAACGGGTATCCAATGAGTAATAACAAGTGAATTTTTTTGTTGCGAATTAAATAGCGGGTATGCATTATCCATGCCCGACCCGACCCGACCCGTTGTTAAGTCACATGTTCAATACAAAAGCGAGGTGATCATTCATTTAAAGATTACTGAAATTGTTTAAACAATTTCAATATATATGTATGTATTGAGATTTGATTAATTCACTACACATCAATGTTGAGTATGAGAAAGGAGTTGAATAATTTATACAATTTGTTTAATATAATGATGGTAGAAGTGATGATGAAGTGAAGTTTAGATGTATTTGTTAAACTGTTTGAACGGGAGAAAGTTGAATGCAACCGAAATTAGGGATACCTTACTTGTGATGGTTTCCTTTGAAGTTATACAACATGAACATGACATGACGAATTAATAGACTTCCCAAGTGTCTCTCAAACTAAACATGTTGTGGATTCCATCATGGAAGATTGACTAGAAGAAGACAAATTAAAGGACATTTTATCTATGATTTTGGTGGAAAAGCTTTCGTCCAAGCGCATGTGTATGAAACGATGTCTACTAATGCGAAGACTTCGTTGTATACAAGTTAAACTAACTTCACAAAGTTATCAGTAGTATCCAGATTCATAAACTTGAAGGCGACCAATGGGTGGATTGATAGTAAATTGACGTTAGAAATTACCATTTCTGAGGTTAATTGACTTCAGAAAGTGCATTTTCTGACGTCCTTTTAGTGTTTTTTTTATATAAAAATAGAAAACCAGTTTTGGCAGTTCATATATTTTAGAATTCATATGAAAATCATTTTCCTTCGCGTGACGTCGCGACGCAAGCAAGTCGTGCCTCCATCCTCTCCACAGCGGCATAAAGTTCCCATTCCCCTAAATCTTCAAAACTTGGATCGAAAGGGGCTGCACGTGGCAAGGACTTATTGGCCACGTCCATCTAAGTCAAAGTTGGTCAAAACTGTTTGAATTTGGTCAAAGATGATCAATTAAGGGGCTCTGGTGCAATTTTAAGAAATTCAGAAGGGGCTAAAGGGCAATTAAAGAAACTTTCAAGGGCTTTTTTGTAATTTTGAAAACTTAAGAAGGACATGAATGGAATTTAAGAGATAAATCAGTTGATAATTTTAAGATAATTGATTTATTATGAAAATATATCAACAGGAAATATCTTATCAACAAAATACTCATAGTCCAAGCCCAACATTATATAAAGAGACCAATGGGAGACGAAAATCATAACTCATTCATTCACTCAGACTACTCCACTGGAAGCAATCATCCACCACTCCGTTCACTTTTATTTTACCATGTATTTCACTCCATTCATAGAGAGCTATGCTTATAGGACTATTCCACTGTAATTTCATTATGGATTCTGAGGTTAAGTTGAATTAATGAATTTTAAAACCTTAACGGATGTGGCACATCCGTTTAACTAATTATATACAAAATATTAATTTAATAAACGAAAAACTAAAAAAAAAACTTAAACGGATGTAGTCACATCCGTTAATGGATGTGACTTATCCGTTGAAGTATTTTTTCTTCAACAGATGTCGACATCCGTTGAAAAAAAAATGTGGGGGTGTAGGATATTTTAAAATATAAAAAATAATTTTGAAATTTTTAGAAAATGTGGTGGTGCTGAGAATAATGTGGGGTGGTGTAGGGAGTAACCCTCAATTATTTGTGGTGGCCTGTCTCATTTGTGGTGGAAAGCAATTTTTAGGGACTGCAAGGAAACATTTTGTTTGACCGGGTAATATTTACCAAACTTCTTTATGTGAAGAAAATATATTTAAATTCACAATTTGGATACTACAAATTGCATCTGGACAAATTTGTATTTCTATATAATTATCTTTTTTTTTACTTTAGTATATAAAAATACTCTAAAAATATATATTCACAAAAATGAGTTTAGATTTCATTGTCAATGATGCCAGAACTTCAACGATCAATTATTTGAAGTATATTCGTAAATATTTTGTAGACCATGAGATATCCAACTTGGGTGAATCTTGGAGATCGAATTCATTTAATTTTTCACGACACTAAGTGAAAAAGTAAAGAATATTTGTTTAAAGTAATATTTGAATTTGTTCATAATATACATAAAAGGTAAATTGACCGTAAGTGAAAAATCAGAGATTAAAATGTTTATATATCCCATAATTCTTCACACACATTTTAATTTTTAAGGAAATATTAACTTTGAAATTCAGTTTGAAAAATCATGCAACATAATAGTATAGTCAGCAGAAATTCAAGAATAATAGTTTGTAGAAAAGTATTTTCAAATTTCCCTTGACAATATTGCTGGATAAATGTCACATAGACCCACTTTTTTATTTGTAGCCCTAGTTTTTCCTTTCTTATTTTCAATCCAAGTTGCGACTTAATGTGTAAAGCGCTACTGTACAACTAAAATCACAGTTCAACAAAATATCATTAATCTTGTTAGTTTTTAGTTTTTGTGTTTGTCCGCGTCAACGTTTCAACGGTCAAAGATAAGATACCTTAACCTGTTCTGTAGAAACTGATTGTTTATTTTATTTGTAGAGAATTGGAAGGAAATACAATGGTTTAGATCTTTTTCCCCTTTCCTCTGACTCGAGAAAATGACCATTTTCATCATCCAGTTTCCACTGAATAGGTACCTTTGTGAATAAAGTTAAATCCTGATATTAAAGCCAAAAAAATTAGAAAAGAGTTTGTGATAACTTGACATTATGAAGGAAAGTTCTTAATGACTAAGCAATTTTAGAATTGCAGATTCCTACGACACAAACACACAAGCCTTTTTTTTTCTTCAAAAGGGTCATATAATTCTAGAATGTTACCTTACAGCACCTGCTGATATCTTTCCACTTTCATCATATGCTTCTAATTCTATTATTTTAAAAAAATAATAGATTTTGACTTTCATTCAATTTCAGTTGATTGAGTATACTCGGCAGAAAAATCATGGGTTACCGAATCTGAGGTTCTGACCATCAAATCCAAACTGGTCGAAAGGAAACTCTAAAGCAACAGCTGCTGAGTTTGGAGCAGAAGTAACAGCAGGGATCATGTCATTGATATGAGACTCAAAAGTTGACAAATTTTGGTTCCCTCCAAAATTGTTCACCCCAGTTGGAGACACCGAAAAGTGGCTGATTCCGGATGTAGCAGGTGACATATAAGGAGAAGTGAAATTTTCAAGAACATGAGGAGGGAAAACCTGACCTTCGTTTTCCATGTTTGTTGATAAAGGGAAACGGAATGGAGAAAATGATTGGTCAGTGGAATCAAGGTTTTGTGTTTGGACTCTCAACCCTTCTCGGAGACTCAAAAGTAAATCATTTGGTTGCTGCTCAAGGCTCTGCAAGATATTCTGCTGCTGATTTGTGTTGTTCAGAGTTGGTTCTTGGTTTTCTAGTGGAATTATTGAAGAAGTACCCGCGCTGTGGGCCACCGTGCATGTGTGATTTCCTCGATAATTGATTTCAAAAATTGTAGGGTCCTCATCAGATCTTTGAACTTGCTTTGTTGCCATGCAACCTTGCACAGTTCTGTGGGTACATCTGTAATAGCCCCTGCAAACGAACAAAGTACATAGTTATATATATATATATATATATATATACATACAAATATAGTTCAACACTATATATATAACAGTATATTAAAGATCTCTTACCTGGGGTACATGGCTCCAAGGATGTCTTTCTGACCATACTTTCTCCAACTATGTCCATCGTCAAGAGGCCCTTCCACCCCCATTCCCGGTGTAACCCGAATCCTTTTTGTCCATCTGGGCAAAGTGTTTCTGTGAGGAAAGAAGTTGATGAAGTCAATGAAATGACAAAAGCAAAGGCAAGGTGGTGCATAGATAGATATATATGCATTGGTATTAGATATACCTTTTCTTGAAAGCATTGTTGTCTTGGTCCTTCAAATCTCTCTCAGAGTCTTCACTTTGGGGACTACTGCTGATAGGTGAGTCTGACATTCGGATTGCGGCTGCCAGGGGCAGTTGTGATGACTCACCGACAGGCACCGGACCTTTCCAATTTACCATTTCAAGTGCCTTTTCAAAGATGGATATGATGTTGTGGATGAGGAGGTCACGGGTTTCGCGGGACGAAGAAGGCGTGTGAAGATGCACTTCTAGCTGCCTTGCCAACTCCAAACCTTGTAGCAGTTCTTGTATGATGCTCTTTGGGTCTCCCATGTTGTCCATGTTGTCCATGTACCCAACAAAAGCATAAGAGAAAAGGGTTAGCGATGAGGTGAGTTATATGGGAGTTTTGAAGGATGGGAAAGCGCAGAAAATAGAAAGGAAAAGGAAAGTTTGACTGAGAAAAGTTGAGTGGATTTTGTGTACTCGGACTAGTCTTTGGTCATAGGAAGGAATCCACCAGTTCAAAGGGTAACCATGAGAGGTCCAATTGCTGACCCATTCTCCAGCACAGACCCTCTTCTCTTCAATAACCATCTCCCTCGCTTTCATACGCAGTAAAAAACATATATAATTCTTTATTAGAAAAAAATATATTCTAAGAAAAAAGTCAGAGTGATGAAAAGGGTGATAAAGTTGGAAAAGAATGAGACTAGGAATCTTCAAACCTTGTTCCGCGTCATTACCATTGTACCTTCCAACGTTGTTATGGAAGGTTGTTGGCCTTCCACTTTGCTTTCATCATAACATTTCAAGTTCCAATCCTCACTAATATTATAATTACAATTTATAACATTCCAGACCTGTTTCAGGATGGGGTACACTCGTTTAACTGGATTCAAGATCAATATCAATTTCTGTTATGTATTAATTAACAATTACTCAATGCCAAATTCTTTTCATTTAATTCTCTCCACGTAATTATTCTTTTCCCGTCTAATCAAATTAATTTGATAGGAATTACATCTCAAAAATGATTTCAGTTTAATTCGATTTAATTTAGACATGACCCACTCTTAAACCGTACAAATTAATGCCGCGAACTGTGCGAGCGTAAAAGTCTTACTATCTAGTTTAGGTCAATCTGATGTTGTATTTATTTATTTATCTCTCGTTTCTCATGCACGTTTTTGTTTATCTCTGTCTTGCAAGTTGTTTTTGCACGAAATTAGGGAAAATTATAGTATAAATTATCGATTTAAGCAAAAAATATTTTGAATTACAAAAATAAACAAGTAGTGGAAGTTCATACGACTTTAAATAAAAAAAGTCGTATCTCATTATACAATTTTACCATGACACTGTGGTCAAAGGTGAGATTGTGCACCTAAAAACCGATTTTAGGACATGATAATCGATTACTATTCTTTTTATCATAAAAAAAAAATATAAAAAATTTGAAATCGTAGGAAATTGACGACTTTAATGAGAGAAATCGTACACTCCCACACATCTTTACTTTTTTAATTTTTAATTTCTTTTATTAATTATATCTAATTAATAATTAAATTTTTTTAATATTATTAAATAAATAAATTTCATGATTTTAATTATTTTTTATAATTAAATTAAATTTCTTATATAATAATTTCATTTAAATAATTTATAACTATAATTATTGTAATTATCTAATTAAAAATTCAAAAAATATATATTTCTATTTTTTTGAATTTTTATTATTATAGTATACTTTTTTACAAATTATAATTAATTATATATAATTTTGAATATTTTATATACATTTAAATACATTATTTATATATTATAAATCATTTTTAAAAAAATTGAAAAAGTGAAAGTGTGTGGGGTCCCGACTTCAAGAAAAGAAGTCGTGAACACCCTAATATTTTAATTATTTTGTTTCTTATTAATTTAAATAGTTTATATTTAATATTTTTATTAATTTAAATAGTTTATAATGAAATTTTTTTATTAATTAATTATAATTTGTAAAAAAATATACTATAATATTAAATTTTCGAAAAAATAGAATAATAATTTTTTTTGAAGTTTTAGTTAGATAATTTCAATAATTATAGTTATAAATTATTTAATTGAAATTATTTTATAAAAAATTTAATTTAATTACAAAAATAATTAAAATCATGAAATTTATTTATTTAATAATATTAAAAAACTTTAATAATTAATTAGATAAAATTTTAATCATTTTAAATACATTTAAAAATATTTTTTACAAATTATAAATGATTTTAATTAATAAAAGAAATTAAAAATTAAAAAAAGTAAAAATGTGTGGGGTGTACGACTTCTCTTATTGAAGTCGTCAATCCCTACGATTTCAATTTTTTTTATATTCTTTTTATGAAAAAAGACGTGGTAATCGATTACAATACCTCGTAATCGACTACTATGCTCTAAAGTCGTTTTTGGAGTGCACGACTTCTTCATTTGAAGTCGTATGAGTCCCTTACGACTTGCTTATTTTCGTAATTCGAAAATGTTTTGCCTAGATCGGTAATTTGTACTATAAATTTGTCTAGTTTTGTGCAAAAACCGACTTAATAGCATATTTTATCCCCAGTTTTGCTTATTTTTCTCAAAAAGGTCATTCGTTTGAAAAGAGTGTCAACTTGGTCCTTACTTAGTAAATATTGTGTCAACGCCGTCCCTTCCGTTAAATAGAAACAAATGACGTTAATGAAATGATGATTTGGCAGAACATAGTGGTAACGTGTCATTTTTAAGTTGTATGTATGGTGACGTGTTAAGTAATTAGAGGTTGAAGTGGATAGTTCAGACTCTGAACCTACAACGCAATTAAAGTTCTTATTATTAAGAAAAATCAATAAAATTAGAGACAAAATAGACTATTAAGCTTTTTAATATATATGCAATACAATAATATATTTGATTTAATCAAAACCAAACGTTTCTTCCATGAGGATCTTTACTCTTTAAGTAATTCTTTTTACTATTCTTTTTCGAATGCATGCATCTCAGCGGACAAACTTTCTGCTAAAAAATATAGCCATCAACAACTAAAATATAAATTTATTTTTCAAAACTTATTTTATACTATTCTGCCGTACACAGCACTTTTTCAACAGCTTTTTTTTTTTAAGCTTTGTAAGATACACAGAAAAAGTTATGCACAATTATTTTTCTAAATTTTGATAAAAATGAAAATCTTACAAAATATAAAATGTTATAGCAATAATTAATTACATTATTTTAAAATTATTCTCGTATTTAAGTTAACACTATTTTTAATAATTATAATTCCATAATTTTTATAAAAATATTTTTATTTGATGTTAGAATTCCAAGTGGAAATATAATCCTATTATTGAGTAGAAATATATATATATATATATATATATATATATATATATATATATATATAAAGACATACAACTATTATTAAGATTTTAGATTACAAATAATATGTTTCTTTTCTTACATAATATGACTCTTTAGTAACGAATATCTTAGTTTCTTCCAATGAAAGACCCAACATATAACTATTATTTTTAATATGTAAATTGGTTAAGTACAATGATGCAATATTTATTAAATTTTACCTAGTTGATTAATACTCCTTTTAATATTAAACTACTAATTACTTTCGCTCAATTTCTGATAGATTAAACACTTAGAATTATAAATATTATAAAACTACTTTATTTGTTTTTATTTGTCTTCTATTATTTCATACAATTGACAAAATTGATTCTCTCACTCTTCATCATATCAATTATTTTTATAACTTTCAATTTTTCATTCTCCACACTCTCACGTCACATTTATTTATTCACTTCATTTTTTTTATCTTAAACTTAAATTTCTTAAATAATATTTTAAATGTAAACAAAACAACATAACAATCAATTAATATATATTAAAATTATATTGGTTTTATAATCAATATACACATTGATATGTATAATAAAAGATGAATTTGGATGAATGAATTTGAAAGAAAAATGAGACAAAAGTAAGGTTGGTTGGATTAAGAAAAAGATGATAAAAAATAAAAAATTTAAGATGAAAGTTGATGAGTTACGTGATAGATTTGATAAATTTAAAAAATTAATAAAAATGAAAAATTATCATTTAAAGTAATTTAAAATAAATAAGATTAATATAAATTAGATTATAATAAAATGTAAATTTTATTTAAAATGAAAAATTAAAATTAATAAAATTATATTAAATTAACATAAAATTAATAAAAATTAAATTAGAATAAATTATAATATATATATATATAATAAATTACACATTAGGTTTTTTGGACTTCACATTTCTCCACAAATTTCTTCTTTTGTGCAAAGAAAATAAAAAGGAACAAACATACACGTGTTTTTCTAATTTTTTTTTTGTTTTGGTTTATCGTGATTTCAACTCTTTTCATAGTTTACCCATACAAATGCAAATCCGCCAGTTCCGAAACAAACAAACCATAAATTTTAAGGTGGCGCAATCTATAACTAAAAACAAACGATTATGTCAAGAATAACTTTTCAAAAACTTCTTTTTATTATATAATTTATTTAATTTGAACGAAATGTTTCTAACAACTATGTTATCAGTCAAATTAAAATATTCAATCACGTGCACATCTCATTATCCTTTTACCCAGTTTTCACTTCCCAAATTTCCCAAAATGTAAAACTATGTTCCCAACACAGCTTTTCAAAACCATGCTCACGATTACCTCTAATCTTTTTACTTTTTGTCTTCATTGTGGCAACGTTTAATTCATTCGGACATTAGCCGTCTTCCCAACACAACTATGACCTATTGCTAGCAATTATACGAACGTATATGATTAGAATTAGAGTAACGTATTCACATCATATGATGACAATAATAAAAAAAAGTTAGGCTTAATTAGGCTTTCTATTGCATTGAAAAAAATTTGAGAAATTTTTAATAAAACACTAAGGTAAAAGATAGGTAAAAAAGAAGTCTCAGTAAAGTGGAATATGTCATTTTTATTGTAAAATAGAAAAGTCTTGTTCTGGCTGGATAAAGAATTGCATATTATCTTGCTTCACTTTTTCTTTATTTTTTAGTTTCATACGAAGAGAAAAATACTTAAAGTATCTATGAATAAGGTCACTTTTAATATAAAATAGAAACAACCTTGTTTTTATTGGATAAAAAGCCACAATTGTCGTAGTTCAACTTGATTTTGCTTTATTTTTTAGTCTCGCATTTTCTAAGATATGAAAAAAAAAAAGGTGTTGTGTATTTATAAATAAGATTACTGGCTACCAGAAAATATTATATTACTTAAAAAAAACAATTGACAAAAAAAAAAATCTTCAATCAAACATCTCTTAAAATATTTTTTCATAAAATTATTTATTCACAAATTTTATTAATAAAAAAATTCATCATTAAAATCAAATTTATTGACAAAGTTTGGAATTTTAGTTATCGACAAAAATATTTTTCATAAGATGGAGTCAAAATTCTTATTTTAGGTTTCAATCATATTGTAGTCAAATTCGTTGGAAAATTCATCAATGATTTTGTTTTTATAATTTTTTTAGTAAATATGTCTTGAAATCTTGCTAGTAAGTGTGTTGGTAATTGAATTTTTGAAAATTCATCAATAATTATGTTTTTAAAGATCCATTGATCATTTTGTTAATAAATTTGTCGATAAAATGGACGTTTAAGTTTCCTGTGCAAACCTAAGAAATATTTGTTATAAATTAAATGCATAAGGATAAATAGAAAATAGAAAATAGAAAATAGAAAGAATAAAAAGGAAAAGAATAGAAAGAATAAGAAGGAAGAGGAAAAGAAATAAGAGAGGACAAGTAACATACTTAATAATAAGGACAGTAGTTATAAAAATATATTTTATAAAAATATATTTTATGAGGACTATGATAGTTGTGTTCTCTCCTTTATAGAAATTATTTACTAAAAAAACGTTAAAACTTTAGTTGTTATAAGTGATTTTAAGGTAAGAATAAAGATTCTATTTGCATTCTCACAATTCTTTTTCTTTTTCTTGTTAACAGTATTGATTACCTTCATATTCCCGCATGGTAGTGCTAAGTCACTTTTTTTTCGCCTTTTTTGTCATTTATTTTTTTGTTTCCTTTGAAAAACGTTTTCTTCAACACAACAACATTGCCTCTTCGACCACTTTCTCTTTGCACCATTCACTTATGGAAGAAATGTCAATATTGTTAATGAGCATCTTTTATGTGTATTTGGTTATGATGGTTCGGAAATAGGAATTGGAGGATAATTTGGACTGATATGGATTTGATTAATCGGGATGCCATGGTAATAAAAGTGAAGTTGGATTTGTGGAAAAAACAAGTTTGAAATTTTGAATAATGTGAGAGATGCTTAATCAAATATTTGTGAAACTTTCTATAAAAGTCATATCAAGATCCGAGTAAAACTTACAATACTAACTATTATTTAACCAGAGAAAGGTTATCACACAATATTTCTCATTTAAATCTACGTCAATTAATAGTGATAATGGACATTGATAGTGTTTCTGCTGGAATGGGGTGTTACTCCGGTCTTACCTCCTAGATCTTTCTCTCTCAATGCCAGAATGGGTGACGAAACACTCCGAACCTCAAGTCAGAATTTATCTCCACAAATCTAGTCAAAATCAGTGACCTTATTGTCTTAATCAATTATTATTTATAGGGTTTCAAGGAATATCATTCATTAATTTACCTCTTAATGACGATCAATGTCAACCTTAACTGTTCCACAGTGACCGTTACATCATTAATTATGCATTCATTAACATTCAAAGGTTGTCTCCAGCAAACGGCTGGAGAGTTCACGAGTATTATTCTAGTGTTCGACCGGAAATGATTGGCTTCCATCGCCCCTGCGTGTCCGGTCGATCTAACTTCAGTAGTAACACTTCCATCGTCCTTGTATGACCGATCCGTTGTCGGTCTAACCTCAGTAATAACTCAAGCATGTCCGGTCGGTCTAACCTACTCGGTAATAACAAGATAGTCTTTATATCTTCCAAACAAAATATACAAGATGATGATATTGAATTTATATTTTTATCTTTACAAAAGTTTACATTAACAATTTTGAAATATTTCAGATTATTTTCAAAATTTTAAAATCCTCAATAGTGTCAAGAAGGTTCAAAATTTTAAAGAAATGGTTAGTATTTCAAAAAACGGGAGACAATTGTTTGACTTTTCTCATGAAGAACATGAATGTTTAATATATCATGTATCTCGAATGGTGTTAACAAATATGGAGAGAAAATATCTATGGGGAAATTCTAAATAAAGTGCCAATGATTTAAGTTGCATTAATTAATTTGCACCGTCCTTACTTTTGAAAAATTCAAAAAAAACGAATTAACTTAGGCACCCGAAAAGTAACATTCTAGAATTAGACTATGTCAACCTGTGTTATTGCCATGAATGGAGACACGATGGAATTAGGGTCAACGTTAGAGAGTGATAAAAAGCTATTTTTAAAATCAGGAATGCAAGCACAGGTAAGGTGGTCGGAACTTCTCCTATGATTTAAGATATGGAAATGGAACATGAATTTTCATTTTATTGGTAGGAGCTGCTACTAAACAACGAAAGTTGGTAGAAAAAAACTAAATTTGGTAAGCCGCAAAGTTTACGGACATCTGGAAGAAAAAGAGTGGGCCCTGGAACAATGGCCACGGTGGTTGTGGTTGGCCCACCTAAGACTTGGGCGTGAGAAATGTGCACTGACCAATGTCTAAGTTGGAGCCTGTAATGTATCATGCTGCTTTGTGTAGCCATAGGGTCAAGGCTTCACAACGCCTCATTGCGTGTCATTTTACGCTGTTTCATGTGTGCACCGCCAAATAAATTAGTCATCATAGCCTCACTGTTCCAACTACACTCATTATATTTAAACCTTTCTTTACATATATATATATATATATATATATATACTTACGCCGTCTTTATTTTTGAATAAAATTTAAGTAAATTTGAGGAGAAAAATAAGTAAAAGTGAAAATGTTTGGATAAAAAATTAAGAGAAATGGATTTTTTTTTTTATTAAAGTTAGTGAATGATATGATGATTTGGTAAGTTAAAATAAATGTTTTAATTGCTAAAATGGAATGAGTACCATTTTATCTTGATGGTTAAGATTAACTTAAAATAAATATAATTAGTTTAAATTGAGATAAAATTTATTATTATTATTATTTATGATTTCTAATTATTATTATTATTTTAAAAATTCATTTTGATTATTATTAACTTATTACTATTACTATTATTATATAAATTTATTTATATTGTCATTACTATTTATTATTTAAAAAAATTTCATTATTTACATAAATTTATTTTTATTACTGTTATGATTTATACAAGCACAGTGTTAATAAGAATTGAAATTTGTGAATGAAGACAAAGAAAATTTAAGGGTTTGTATGTAAATTCACAACAGAAACAAAGCTTATAAATCATTCAACACAAACAAAGACAAATGTTATGTTTGGTTATATGAATGTATTACACGGAAGCGAGTATAATAGCATACTTCAACAAATATTTTGAAGGTGCATAATTTTTTTTTTAGAATGTTAAATATATAAAATATATTACAATTTTAAAAATAATAAATTATATATCAATTCAATATATATATATATATATATATATATATATATATATATATATATATATATATATATATATATATATATATATATATATGAGTGATAAATTTTTTGAAAATATTGTAAATATGTATTTTATGTATCTTAGTTTATACAAATTTTGAATGAGTTACATGATAAATTTGTCTCGTTTTGATATGGTACACAGATTATGTTTCTGGCCTCATCTTTATTATTTGTATGTAATATTTTTATATTTTTTATACTATAATGTAGATGGAAGAAGAATTAGATGTCTATCTAATATCTTTATATTTTTTATAATGTAATAATACATATAGAAAAGAAATTAGATGTATCATATTTCGATGTAAAGATGCATTAGATGATGTTATTGGTGTCAACTTCAATATAGTTGCACATTTAGACTGACAATTACAATTACGCACAATAGTAGCTACAGTGACAATGTTATGTATTATTGTGCATGTGTTGAATATCTTGAACATATATTCCAATTTAACAAATAATTTTAGAGATTTTTTCCCAGACAAAGAACGTCGCATAAAGTAGTGTATATCTTACCTAATGCATACAAATCGATGTTGTGACATTATTCAGATGCGACCAAAGATATTTATTAACCTAGCGATCAAGGGTAACTAGGTTAGTGAAGGATGCCATAAGTGCACATTGGAAGATCAAGTTTCTAAATTTCTAGACATCATTGGGCATAATACGAAGAATCGTAGTGTTTCATTTTTCTTCTATCGTTCAAGTTCGACTATTAACAGACATTTTCATAATGTGTTAGATGCAATTTTTAACATTGGAGTCAGAGTTTTTAATTCAGTCATCGAGGACAGAAGTACATCATCATGTCCTCAACAATAGTCGATTATACCCGTACTTTAAGGTAACAATCACCATAATTGTATTTATATTTTTGAAAATTACAAGAATGAAACAATCTTCATTTTCACTTTTAATTTGTTTGAAATAGAATTGTTTAGGGGTCATAAATGGAACTCATGTTCTAGTAAGGGTTCCAAGATCTGAAGCTCCCAAGTATCAGAGAGGAAGAACTAGCCAACTCAAAATGTTTTCACTGCATGTAATTTTAATATGAAATTCACATGTGTTGGTCAAGTGGGAGAGGACATCATCTGATTCAAGAATTTTGAAACATGCTCTTGTTAGAGATGATCCTTTGATCATACCAAAAGGTTAGTATTTTATTTTGTTTATTCTGTTATGTTTAAGTTATGGGAAATGTTGGATTTATGCTAAAAAAATCAATAATTTCTCTATATAAAGGTGTACGATATCACCTTAAAGAGTACACACAAATCGGGCCACAAAATCTCGCGAACTGTTTAATCATAGTCATTCATCTTTGAAAAATGTCATTGAAAGAATATTTGGTGTTTTGGAAAAACAATTCCCTGTTGTAGCATGTGGAACAAAACATAATTACAATGCCTTAACAACATCCCCTATCACGGAATTATCATGCATAAAACTTTTTTACCGCATCAGAATTAACTAGTAACAGTAACTCCTTTCCATCCATCCTTGTGAGAATTAGTGCCCCACCAGAGAATGCCTTTTTTTTACCACAAATGGCCTTTCATAATTTGGGGTCCACTTGCCTCTATGATCCTTTTGTATGGGCAAAATCTTCTTCAACACCAGCTCGCCTTCATGAAACTCTCTTGGGTGCACCCTTTTGCCAAACGCCTTTTTCATTCTTCTTTGGTACAATTGTTCATGGCACATTGTTGTTGACCTTTTTTCTTCAATGAAATTGAGTTGGTCGAATCGGGCTTGAACCCACTCAGCTTCCTCTAATTGGGTTTCCATCAACACTCGTAACGATGCAATTTCCACTTCAAATGGAAGTACTGCTACCATCCCATACACAAGCTAGAAAGGTGTTGCCCCAGTTGATGTTCGTACCGAGCTGCGATATCCATGTAAAGCAAAAGGAAGCATTTCGTGCCAATCTTTATAGGTGACCACCATCTTTTGCACAATTTTCTTGATATTCTTATTAGCAGCCTCTACTGCTCCATTCATCTTTGGACGATAAGGAGAAGAATTATGATGATGAATTTTGAACTCCTCACATAACTCTGCCACCATCTGGTTGTTCAGGTTGGTGGCATTATTAGTGATGATCTTGTTAGGGAGCACGTATCTACAGATCAACTCCTTTTTTATGAATCTGGTCACCACCTTGCTAGTCACGTTGGCATAAGAAGCAGCCTCAACCCACTTGGTGAAATAATCGATTGCGACTAGTATGAAACGATACCCGTTTGACGCCTTTGGCTCTATGGCTCCAATGACATCTATCCCCTACATTGAAAATGGCCACGGTGCAGACAACACGCAAAGGGCGATGGTGGCACTTTTTCATGACATGATGCACAAGGAGATCGAAGTTTATGTGGATGACATGATTGCGAAGTCTGAATCGGAAGAAGAACACATTCTCAACTTGAAGAAATTATTTAAGAGATTGAGAAAGTATAAACTCAGGTTAAACACCGTCAAAAGCACGTTTTGAGTGAAATTTGGGAAATTGTTGGGTTTTGTGGTTAGTCAAAAGGGATAAAAGTTGATCCTGACAAGGTGCGAGCGATAATAGAAATGCCTACTGTAACACCCAAATAATTTAAAGGGTATTACTGGTAGTAAAGACTAAATTAATTTGATATCTGATATAAACAATCAAATTTTATTTCAATTCCTCCAAAGTATAATTCCAAACTTACAAACTTTAAACAATATAGTATTCACCACTTAACATAAATTCAAAATTAAACTTATAAGTCTTACACAACATATTTTTTCAATGCAAATTTATTATTTTTACAAAGATCCCTGAAAGTTTTTCCCCGCATCTCTCTCATCATCTCTAAGCTTTTTCAACCGCATGTGCAACATTATCTGCTCACATATAACATGAGTTATATGATCATAGCACAAACAAATATGGGTAAGCCAATCATATCATACAATCATTAAACTTACTTATAATATAAATGTTTCAATCATGTATTTCTGCAATTTAAAAATACCATTATCCCGATGTCATTAATTCATTTTTTTTTAACTTCTTCAAAATCATCTTTCTCATTTTCATAAACCTTACAAGTATACCATGCTTACTCACGAAGCCTTATGGTCAGACCGTTCTCTGCCTGCTTCCTTAAGCCTTACCTGTATACTATGTCTTACTTTCTGAAGCCTTATGGTCAGACCTCTCTCTGCCTGCTTCTATAAAACTTACGAATCATATGTTTATGTCAAAGCCTTATGGTCAGACCACTTTCTGCCTGCTTTCATAAACCTCGGGTGTTACTTTGCTCATATCAAGCTCTCATGGTATAAACCGAACATGCTAATCCCAGTAGTAAACATCATTTCATAAGTAATGATTTCTTATATCCACTCCAACATTTCATAAAATCAATAAATCATACCCTCGTATCCACCTAACTCAATCATGTTCATTCTTTAATCATAAATTGACAATAACCCGTTTTGATGTCAATACCCAAAAATAAGTAAACATATTGCCAGATATCATACTTCATATTATAAACTCATTTTTTTTTCCATAACGAGTACAACTCAACATATTTTCACCAATCAAAGGTCATAGATTAGCCAAAATACATCAACATGTCTTAGGAACTACATATTAAAGTTTGGGCTCAATGTAACGGTAAATGAAATATATATGAAGTTTTTACCATGATAACTTAAGAACAAAAATATAGTGTTCATCATACTTTTCAAAATTTCGAAATTTATTTCTCAACACATAGACTTCTAATTACAAATCCAAACGGTTAAAATTATAGTAATATATCTTAGGAATCATATATCAAATTTTCAAGTTGATCTAACGGTCAAATAGAATAGAATCTATATTTTATCGAGAGAACTCAGTAACACAATAACAGGGTAATTAATTTACTCAAACATGCAAAACTTATTTCTCCAAGTACAGACTCTTAATTAATGATCTGAACGGTCAAAGTGAAGAAATAGGTCTTAGGATTCATATATTAAAATTTTAGCTAAATCCAATGGTAAAAACAATTAAAATAAAGTTTGGAATTGTACTTTGGAGGAATTTAAATAAAGTTTGATTGTTTATATCAGATATCAAATTAATTTAGTCTTTACTACCAGTAATACCCTTTAAATTATTTGGGTGTTACATTACGTAGTTCTTTTTCTTGCAGAAAAACGACATTGGGGATCTCGGTAGTATAAGTCAAGGTTGATGATGATAAGGGGATTGTGTATTGGGGACATCAGTTTGCAGGTTTGTGGTGAAGCGTGTTTTTGTTGCTAAGACGAATGAATGCCAAATAGTATGCGAAAGAAAATAATGTATATCGAGTGTCAAACAGAATGGAGAGGAGAAGATGACGGGGACATGCATACAAGCTCGGAATATTCGATAACAATTATACATAAGCAGCAGAGTACAAAGGTATTCTAACGACGATTATAAATAAAATGCAATAAGCTTAGTTGTTTACCTCTTGGAGCTCCCTTACTATGGTTGTTGTGACAGGATGAATGAGGCTGGTGCTGGAGGTCAAGGAGTTAAGAGCTCTCTCCTAAGTTGTGATGGTCCGGTGTTGGTGGTGATGGGAAAGGTGGTAGAGGTAATGAGTGAGTGGTTTTTTTTCTTTGTGTTTTTTTTAGGTGCTGGACCGAATGGAGGGGAGGGGAGGGGATGACGAGTTATGATGAATGAGGATTTTTTTGTGGTGAGCGGTGTAGTGATTTTTTGTGAGAATTTGGTTTTTTGATCAAAGAGTGAGAATCAGTGATGGGAAACGTGGTGGAGGTTAGAAAGTAAGTGATTGATGGAGGAATTGGTTTTTAGAAATAGATGGATCTGTTGAGTGACCGGAGGAATGGTTGGTTCCAATTTTTTCTTTGCAGATGCTAAGGTCAAAGGGCGTCTGCCACTCGCACTGCCATCTAGCCACCCTATTTCCTTTCTCCTGCTCCTCACCGCCAAACAAGGCATTTCCACTTGTGGTAATAAGCCAAAGATAGTGTAGGTCACTTAGCAAAAGATCTCCATCCAAAAATGGGAGATAACGTAAAGATTTGAAAAGGCTGATAGTATTGTTCACGACAACTGTAATCTGTGTTGTCATGATGCGCGCCTCCGTGATTGAAAAATTCCATCTCCAGGGGTCCATATGTTAAATCCATAGAGGGAGTAAAATGGGCGTGAATGATGATAGTGTTGCCGACACCTTTTCATTCATGTTTTTTAGTATTCTTTTTCTTTTTTTTTTCATTTTCTCTTTTTTTTGTTTTTCTTTTCTCCTTTTTTTCTTTTTTCGTTTTCTCTTTTTCTTTTCTTTTCTCTTTTTTCTTTTTCTTTTTTTTCCTTTTTTTTATCTTTTTTTTTCTTTTTTCATTCATTTATTTTCTTTTCTTCAAACCAAATAAAATATACTAAAATAAAAGTAAAAAGGGACCTATTATTTAATCGATCCGGACGAAATTGAGTGTTGACACTTCTAAATGCTATGATAGACGAGTCTCGATTAGGAAACATTATTGACGACACTTGGATGACACAAGCATACAATAAGATGGTACATCATCTTCATCAATTGGGGTTTGGTGGAGTAACAAAAAATAATATCAAAAATAGACAAAAAGTATTGAAAAAGAGATGGCGCGATGTGCATGATTTAGTTTCTTCACTTCGTAGATTTACATGGAATGCATTATCCAAGAGAATTGAAGAAACGGATGAAGTATAAGCAAATCTTATAAAGGTAATTGAAAATTAATTAAAATATTTTGATTTTTAGGAATAGTTCTAACAAAGTAATTATCATTTATGTCATTCACTTAAATTTCAAGAAAAGTTTTCTGTTGCAAAATGGAGGGTTACTACCATTAAATATTATGACCTCATGGAGGAATTATGAGGCACTGATTGAGCAACATACGGTGGTGTACACATAACACGTCAAGCACGACGTGAGTGCTAACAACATGTGTTAGAGGTTGATCTTAATGATCAAATGGAGCACTACTCAATATGTATCGTTGTTCCATCATGTGGGCTCAAAATGAAAAACGCTAATGGTTGATTTAATAGACTCCTAGTTCGAGAAGCTGACTACAAAACTAGATAGGTTCGTGGATATTATAAGATTAAGTAACTCTCATTTCAAAAATATCTCATCCATAGCAAAACGACAAGTGATTTCCCTTTAGAAGTGAAATAATATTCTTAGTGAACAAGTCAACATTATGTGTCGCATGACAACTTTCCAATACTTAAAAAGCGACATTTGGGAGATGTTAGCCTACATGTCATAACGTCCATTTTTACCTATTTTTATGTGTCTATATATTGTCATGAATAAATCAACTCTTTCCTAGCTTTAATTTTGATTTATCCTTAAGTTTAGTGTGTTTTGTATTATTTTGTATTTTAGTTGTTTTATGTTTGTTTAGCCGCTAATCTTCTTCATAAGCTTGAAATAAATGAATACAGAGTAATCGTAATGAAGGACAACGAGATGAAACTCAATGAAGCATGTTTGGGACAAGCAATTACCAATATGAAGAAAATACCCACATTGATTGCCACTTGGATCATGCCAAATGCTTAAATTTCACAGTGTTGTCTAACTGCCTAGGGCTAAATGCCACCAACCCCTACACAGGTAGAGTAGAATAATGGAAGAATAGTACTGAGCGGCAAAAAATACGAAAAAACTTGCATTGAGCGGTGGAAAATAATGTTGAGCAGTGGTTTGACATATAACTCTTTTCGCGTTTCAACTTATGGTGCTCAGTGATGCTGATATGACATTGAGCGATGACATTGCTGACATAGCAAAATTGGGTCTTTAAACATGTTTCTCAAAAGGCTTGGGGCATTCCTCTTCCTACCACAATTACTCTCGACCAAGGATGACTGTGAGAGACCCTTGGAGGTTGTTTGGGGTGCTAGTAAGCTCTTTCACTCCTCCTTGGGTCTTCAATCTTCATCCATGATGTTTTTCCTATCTTGAGGTTGATGAGGGAGAAGAGCTACGAATTAGAGATGTTGAGGCGAAGGGAAGGCACAACTATAACATGGAGCAACTGCCAAGAAGCTTGGGAGAGGAATAACATCTTTTCTTTGGTTTCCATTTCTTTCCTATCTCTTCAGTTTGTAAACCCTAGGTTCTCCACCATGGAGAACTAACCTTATTTGTTGAGATTAAATATGATAAACTGAATCTTGTGTATTTTGTGATGTTAATACATAAGGTTTTCCATTTAAAAGTTAGTGGTTGATTTTGATGCTTAATGCTTGTTGTGGCTTAATCACCCAAGGCTTGATTTGTGATTTTTGATGTATTGTGAAATATAACTTGAACCTAGAATTGAAATTGAATACTTAATGGAGCTTGTATATCTAGAGATAAAACATAATTCACTCTTAAGACTCTTGAACTTAGTGCATGATTTTTGTTTGAGGATTCAAGGAATTAGAACTTGATGATTTATCATAGACTCAAAGTTGCTAGAAATAGGATTTAAGTATGTTGGTGAGTTAATTTTGACTTGAATATGGAATTCATATGTTATGAATATATGAGAAGTTGACGAAATTTAATCCTGACAATTGTAAATACCCTATATTAAATTTCCTTACACCAACTATTTGATGAAAATACTAAAAAGAGTTTCTTATGTTTTTGTAAACTTTGTGGACTAATTGAGTTATTCAGTGCAAGTGTTGTCGAATGTTGCACAAGTTCCTTGGAAGAGAATAATATTTATCATTTGCTTTGCTGCGACCAATGCATTTGTCATTAGTTATACAACCAATAACATGAACATACAAGAGGATACTATTATGGAACAATGTTATGATTTCCTCTGCGCAAATCTCGTCTATACCAAACGACTAATGGGTCTGCCCCCAGATCATCGTTGGAATAAGTTAGTTAAGATTATGATAGGGAATATTATGATATGGGAGATGTTGAGTGCGATGAACAATTCAAATGAAAACCTTATGGATCAATGTTATGATTTCCTCTGTGGAAATCATGCTTGCACAAAAAGGTTAATGAGATTGTCCCCACATCATAGATGGAATAAGTTATGTAAGATGATGACTGAGTCCACATGTGTCTTTATGTTGGGAATCAAAGTGTAAGTTTAAGTCCCACATTAGATAGAAATAAGAAAGTAAAACACTATATAAAGATGAAAGACCCATTAACTCATTGCCTTAAGGTTTTTAAAAATTGTTGTATTGCAAAAGATTTGCTTCCGTAGATTGTGGGTATAGAAGAATCGAATGGATGCCGATTTTGTGGAATGGTTTTGACCAAACTGTTATGTGCATAGTAGCCTCCCAAGGTCTCGTGCTTCCAACGACTTCCACAAGAAAGAATTATGCCAACACGTCTTTTTTATAATTTAATAGTCTTCATATTTTGTATAACAAATCCACTTACCTTAATTAGGTCATCTCAAACTTCATCCTTCACTTCAGATCTCATTGTCTATGTCATTCCAGAAAAATCCACTCAATAATGCAAAGAGGTCATGTACCTCACGCCACTTGTCTTTCAAAACCTTTTGTCGATTTTTTACATTGTTTTTACTAATTGCAACATACTCACAGGTGTGAACGTTATCGACAATATTATTATAAGCTTGGGTTGTCCAACTTCCATCAACCTTATTCCCCAAACGTGATTCCTCGAGCATGGCATGCAAAAGTCGTGCGTCCATGTCCTCTGTCCATTTTATAAACTCTCTTGCACCACTAGACGACTCCACGACGACTCTCTTACTCCTGTTCATTTTAAACATATTTCATAAACAAAATGGTAACAAGTTAAGTTTAAATAACCGTAAAACTAATTTCTTGTCATTACAAATAACATAGTCATACAACACGATCAATTACAAAAACTACGAATTTTTGGTAATCTCTTCACATTTGTTTTGTTATCGAATCCCTAATACTACTACCAAGCCTATAATCTTCTTTACGAACTTGAAATAAGTTTGTATGGTCTTCCCAATCATTCAATTCATTATCAACCTCATCAAATAATGAGACATCGTCATTCATGCCACGAAGGAAGTTATGTAGGATACAACAACCTAATATAATGTATGTCATTGTTTCCAACCTAAGATGTGGTTCAATGTCACTTGCAATGATAAAGAACTTTTTTTCAACACATCAAATGTCCTTTCAATAACATTTTTCAAGGATGAATGACGGTAGATAAAAAGCTCACGTGGATTATGTGGTTATTTGCGTGTAAATTCTTTAAAGTGATATCTGACGCCTCTATATGGTGTCATAATTGTGCTTTTCAAGTGGTGTAGTAGTATTAGGGATTAGATAACCTTACAAGACCATACAACATCACCTCAAGTTCGTGAAGAAGATTATCAGCTTGGTAGTAGTATTAAAAATTCGATAACAGAACAATTGTGGAGAGATTATCAAAACTAGTTCTTGTAATTGATTGTTTTGTATGATTATGTTATTTGTAATGACAAGAAATTGGTTTTATGATTACTTAAACTTAACTTGTTATCATTTTGTTTATGAAATATGTTTAAAATGAACAGAGGTAAGGAATCATCATAAAGTCGTTTGGTGGTGCAAGAGAGTATAAAATGGATAGAGGACATGGACACACAACTTTTACATGTTATGCTCGAGGAACCACATTTAGGGAATAGGGTTGATGGAAGTTGGACAATCCAAGCTTACAATAATATTGTTGATAACCCTTAAACCTGTGGGTATGTTGCAATTAGTAAAAACAATGTAAATAATCGACAAAAGGTTTTGAAAGACAAGTGATGTTTGTTACATGACCTTTTTGTGTTATTGAGTGGATTTGTCTGAAATGGCATAACAATAAGATTTGAAGCAGAGGATGAAGTTTAGGATGACCTAATTAAGGTATTAATTACATATGCTTGAAAAGTGAATTTGTTATACAAAATATGAACACTTTATTAAATTATGAATTGTTTCTGCATTATATTTCAGGCGATGCCAGTTATGGCCAAGTGGAGGGTTAACATCATTAGATACTATGATCTAATGGTGGAGCTTTGGGCAGTAGATCGTGCTACTGGAGTGGAGTTTAGACTGCTCTGCAAGCACCTCGACAACGGCAGAAGACTCGTGTACAGGCTGATCTTAATGAGAGCATGAAATATATTCCTAAAGAGCTCATCTATTTAGGGTTTACAACCCCCACTCCATCATCCCCTCTAGTTATGGACGAGTACAATCTAGGACAAATTCAGTTTGTGTCTTCCGTCCCATTCAAAGACATTTCATCCCCACGTGCATCGTAGATGAAGACACCTATGGTGGATGTAATAGACGCCCAATTTGATAAATTGACGACCAGGCTAGATGGCTTCATGAATGTGATGGGATGTAGCAATATTTATTTTGAAAAAATTTCAAACATGGTTGAACGACAAGTGATTGTAATGGAGAAGAGAAATGAAATTCTCAATAACCAAACAGATATCCTACGTCGCACACCTACATTGGCGACATATGGGAGATGTTGAGTGCGATGAACAATTCAAATGAAAGCCTTATGGATCAATGTTATGATTTCCTCTGTGAAAATCATGCTTGCACAAAAAGGTTAATGAGATTGTCCCCACATCGTAGATGGAATAAGTTATGTAAGATGATGACTGAGTCCACCTGTGTCTTTATGTTGGGAATCAAAGTGTGAGTTTAAGTCACACATTAGATAGAAATAAGAAAGTAAAGCACTATATAAAGATGAAAGACCCATTAACTCATTATCTTAGGATTTTTGAAAATTGTTGTAAATTTTGTATTGCAAAAGATTTGCTTTCGTAGATTGTGGGTATAGAAGAATCAGATGGATGCCGATTTTATGGAATGGTTTTGACCAAACTGTTATGTGCATAATAGCCTCCCAAGGTCTCGTGCTTCCAGCGTCTTCTGCAAGGAAGAATGATGCCAACACGTCTTTTTTTAATTTGCAACGTTTATATTTTACTTGCAACGTTTTAATTTATTAAAGAAATCTTTTTCTCAAAAGATATTTTGGCAAATATTTTAAATCTTTTGGATCATGGATCTGGTTCACCAGCTCTATAAACACAACACTTCATTCACTCCAAAAACATCATCAGAAACTATTCTTCTCTCATTCTATCTTCTCTTAGTTTCTGATGATATTTTCGGAGTGAATGAACTGCTCTATTTATAAGACTGGTGAACCAAGCCCATGATCCAAAAGATCTTTTAAGAAAAAGATTTTTTTAATAAATTAAAACGTTGTAAGCAAAATATAAACGTTGCAAATTAAAAAAGAAACGTTGGCAACATTCTTTCTTGCGAAAGACACTTGAAGCACGAGCTCTTGGAAGGCTATTGTGCACATTACGGTTTGGTCAAAACCATTCTACAAAATTGGCATCCACTCGAGTCTTCTCACCCATAATCTATGGAAGTAAATCTTTTGCAATACAACATTTACAACGCTTTAATAGTCTTAGTTCTTAGGTGAATTTGTATTGTAATTTAATATTGTTGGTATTTATCATTGTTCAATGTTCTTGTAATGGCTATGACATTTTCTAAATTAAAATATTACTATTAATATTCAATTATTCTTAGGTTTAATCCCTCCCTTGGTCCTCAAGTTTGTATGAAAATCTCAGTTGGGTTTTCAAGTTTTTTTCTGTCTCAATTGGGTCATATTTTTTGTAAAAATGAACAAATTTTACCCTAACCGTTAAATTGTAACAAACGGCGTTAGTTGGTGCTGACGTGTTGCATAATTAATACGCTGATGTCAAAATATTTGATTACATGGAATTTTTATTTAATTTGAGAGATTATGACATGGCACCGTTGTATTGTAGATTTCTGTTCAAGATGAGACAGAGGAAGAGCATTCCGACTTTCTTGTGACCAGCGAACTTGCAGATCCAAAGGAACAACCTCTCCTTCTCCTTCTCCTTGAGCATCTTTGTTACCTTTCGTGCAGAGCCGTTCTGTACCTGTTTATCCAAAGACCCATAACTTCCAGAACGAATTCAAATACCCAATGGAGCAGACATTTATGCCCCACTCATTCCTCACCCTTCTCTTTCTCTCCACCCAGATCACGCATTCATCCACGCAACAAAATCCAACGCCACCAATTCCCAATGCACTCTCATCAATCCCACTCTCACTTCCAACTCAAAAATGGAAAAAAAAAACAAATAAACAATAACAATAGGAATAGGAATAAAACAAAGTTGATTCCCCTTTGTGGTTACTCAAGATCCCGAAATAACACAAAGAACAGAACCGAATGAAACTCGCACCTCCTGAAAAATCAACTGAAATATGTTCATGTTACACTGAAAAATTCTCCAGAAATGAGGACGAATCTAGGGTTTCTGATTGGCCCTGTAGGGGTTTTCCGAAATCCGACACTGGGAAGAAATTCGGGATCGCAATATTCAAACTGTAAAAAAGAAATGGTTTATTTTTTCGCTGATCCGGAAGTGAGGAAGATGATCTCAGAGTCAGATAAAAATTTCATTGAATATTATTTATAAGAGGGAAAATTACCTTATTGGGGATTAAAATTTTTATGAAAATAGAAACCTGAAAATTTGTGAACTCTTATAGCTGGTCTGCACAACATTTGCCTCTTTCAGACACTCATGCCTCATTAATTATGACGTGGAATTGAAAAATGGCTCTCTCCCTCCTCATATTTTGACATCCGCTAACTTTGATAAATTATTGTCGTTAAAAACGGTGCCATTATTCTTAATCATTATCTTAACTCAACGCTGTTACAGTTCATCTGAAATCTCTCAAATTAATGTGTATCTGTAACTGAATCGAGAAGAATGGCATTTTTTTGGTCTGTGATTGTGTTGTAGATGGTGGGTGGCGCTGGTGGAGCAACAATGGAGGAGGAAGCAGAGGGGGAGGGAGGTAATCAAAACATCACCACGTGCCATGTCATAATCTCTCAAATTAAATAAAAATTCCACGTAATCAAATATTTTGACATCAGCGTATTAATTATGCAACACGTCAGCACCAACTAACGCCGTTTGTTACAATTTAACGGTTAGGGTAAAATTTGTTCATTTTTACAAAAAATATGACCCAATTGAGACAGAAAAAAACTTGAGGACCCAACTGAGATTTTCATACAAACTTGAGGACCAAGGGAGGGTTTAAACCTTATTCTTATGACATTTTTTGTGTTATTTTTTTTACTTAAAGTTATTGCTAAATGGCATCATCATCATCCAAAAGGACGAAAAAGTCAAAAGGAAAAAGAACTAACAACTAAGACGAAAGCTCTTACATATAAGAGGCCATCTGTTGCATAAGTATTAGATCAGCTTCGTTTCTTCAGTAATAATCATCAAATGGAACACTACACTACTAATTTCTACACAAGAAATATAATAGTTACAAAAATTATGAATTTTGAATCATTTCCAACCTTAGAATTATATTTTCGACATCACCTTGTATTTCAAGGAGTGGTAGATTTTGTGACATTGGATTTGATCAAAGTGTTCTATTCAAATCTAAAGATTTCGCAAATGGATATCTTAATGAGATAAACAAGAGAATAATTAGATTTAATTCAATTGATTGGTTGAATATTGCTTATCTCAAGTACGAGGAACAAAAATTATATTTTACAAATATCCCATATGACTTTACCTATGATCGAGAGATGACATTGATTATTATGGTTAGACTAGAAATGCATGGTCAATTTGTTAAAACGGTTAGTTGTTTGAATATTAATGATAAACTTCTGCATTATGTTATTGTTCATATGTTGACTCCATGATCTAAAAATTTTGCAAAGTTATTACACGAGGATATTTTTATGTTATAAGTGCTTAAAAATAATATAACTATCAATTGACATCATCGCATTATGTGACATATGCTTAAACGCAAAGTCGGAGACACACCTTTACCATACGATATCTTGATAACCAAAATCATACAATATAGTAGAGTACATCTTGATGCAAATGCCAACACTTAGTTTGGGACCAGACAACATTTTTCAACTAATTTTTTGAAGAGGTTGAACATTGTAAACGTGAATAGTGTTTGGCAGCACGACATCTATGATAATGAAAACAAAGAGCAACCACGACATCATAGTCTTCAACATGACCACCTTTTACAACCTTCTTCATATCCTTCAAATCCTAATATGATGACTCAGATGTGGGAGAGATACATGAATTGCAACATAGAATGCAGGATATGGAATAAATACAAGAGCGGGTTCAGCGTATTGAGGATAACTTGGCCAACTTATCCCTCGACATGAGTTGACAATTTGTTAACCTCAACCATAATGTTAACTTAATTCTACACCATTTAGATAATTAAGTTCTTTACTATTCAATAATTGTATTACATGACTTATTATATTTCATTAACTTATGTCTTTAATTTCTTACATTAACTATATTTCAATTCTACTTGTTTTTACAATAGTTATCATACTTTTATTTATTGTGAATGTCACCTTAATGAATTGTAAACTAGATTAATTCTCAAATAATTAATAAACTGAAAAAGGAAAATACTAAAACAAGAAGACTACGTGCAATTGTTCAAAGACAACTACAAGCCATGTAACGTCGAAATGCATTGTTAATAGCCACAACTCAATTATCTAATCATACTTTTAAAGAAATTGATAATTTATTAAGGACTATAATCATTCATGATGATAACTTATTCAAATGGTGCTTCGAGTTTCTATTTTCAAATTCATTCTATACAATATGTCTAATAGGAATACTAATACAATATGATTTAAATAAGTTGCTTACATAACTAAGTAAAGCAACTTCATCATAAATTATGAGAAATATATTTGTATCTTATTATGTTAGCATTTTTTTAGGTCATGTAATATTATAACTTGGTTAATTATTTGTTTCATCATATATATTAAATTTCATTACAATAACAGAAAAAACAAACCACTAGACAATGAATTATATTAAAAAATATTATATTCTAAAACTAATTATTTCAATTTACTATATTACCATTTTTTTAAAATTTTAAAATTAATTTTTATTTGTTTTCTCCTTATAAATATTTTTAGAATTATATATAACATCAACAATTATTTTTTTATATTACTTTTATAACTAGAAACATTTTGATAATTTTCAATTTCTACCAATTAAACAATTTTGTTTATATATCACATCAATCAAATTCTACATTAATTTTCATAAAAAAAATTCAATTCATTCTCAAATTTTCTCAAATTCATTCACTCACTCTCTCCCAAATCAATCATCTAAAGTGAATACACACTTAGATTCATTTTAAATAATGCTTTTTATTTATTATAAAAGCAAAACCAAAAAAATAATGAAAACAAAAAATACCAAATATAAAATACTTACAAAAATAATCCTTTATCTCTTAGCTTTACTCTATGTTGAAACAATAAAATAGATGATTGGAAAAGAAAAACACTTAGGAGTGATGGAATCTTTTTATTTGTACTCATCTATATAGTTACACATTCCCTTCACACTAAGATAGTAGTAATAAGGGACAGATAAATGTAAGCCGAGACAGAATTTTGGCACGCTTATTTGTTTAAAAAGCAAATTTAATTTTGTTTTTATATGTTGTAGGTATTTTTTAAAAAGTCTAACTTGACCTACAATTAAATTTGAAATATATGTTCTATTAAGATTAAATAAAAAAATATTTTACTATCAGTGAAAAATAAAATAATCATACGTAAATGTTAACAGGATTACATCAAATTTTATACAACTTAATTTATACACATGTTTAAATACTTGTCTATAAAGATGTATTATTATTCATGTTATCTAAAACGGCATACAACATTTTACCAGCCTAAGCTTTTACAGCCGTTCCAGCTTTGAAACCAGCTTTTCCAGTTCCTGCAATGTTGTTAACTCTTTTACTAGTTGGATCTAGCTTCTTAGTTTGATAATTTAAAACATACAGGAAGGAGAATAGGAAATTCAGTCAGTGAGGATAATGGAACTAAAGTCTGACCATTCAATTAATTAAATTGTGTCAGAGTAAGGTGTATCATGTTTGATTCCAAAGCTCCAAGATAAGTTTGATGACATAAATCTGAGTATTCGATAGTATTTAGAATTAAATCACGTATATGACCTAATAAGGTATGTAGAAAAAGAATTGGATACCCTCGAAAAATTTGACATAAAAGGTTAAAATAAGAATCTAATTAATGTTTAAAAGAGTTTAAACCTGCCGGACACCCAAATTTTCATAGAAATCAGCCGGATGACCAGCAAGAATTGGAAATTTCAGCAATGACAGAAATTGGAAAATGTATGCAAAGACAAAAGGAACATGTAAATTATTCTAAAAATTCGTTCTTTTCTTGGTGTGTGTGCGTGCGTGCATATATATAACTCAGCTGGTCGTGGATCCAAATCCAGAAATAGCGTTTCTGACATGCAAGGGTAAGGCTATATAGAATCCTCCCCCGTACTTTTGCATAGCAAAAAAGCCTTTGAACTGAGATACGTTAGTGAGTTATATAATTCAGTCAGTGTTTTCAATAAGATATATCGCATGGCAGAGCCATGGCAATTCAAAATTACCTGGGTGTGAGTTGTCTACCTTGTGATTGTGTCTATCTGTGATATAAATTTCACCATCATTTCCACACATAATCCCCAATGGATGTTGAAGAAGTCCATCAGAGTCTATTCCATCTTGGTCACCAAACTGCAGGTTTGAATATATCACGGTAGGATTGATCTCCAAACTTAACTCCTCCTTTACAAATACACTGCTATAAACAAATTAAACAGCTAAAGCATTACAAACTGCCCTATTATTCAGAAACTATGACGGATATTGTTTATGAATTCTAAGCTAGAGGGAACACACACAAACTGAAAAATATTAGCAAAAAAGACATACATATATACGTTGTACCCTGGGCAACGTGGATCCCACATAGGGCTGATTGCCAGGGATATTCTTCATTAGCAAGGTTACATTGCGGTGCATCAGAAACCAACTAGGACTCAATAATTCAACATTAGGAATGTAGGCATTTCAGCATACACTTCGTAAGCAACTTAATTTCTCAACAGAAACCATGACAAATTTCAAAATCTTCACCACTGTGGGAGAAGCAAACACAATGGTAATGTCCGAAATATTAATTTTAAACTGACATAGAAACTTTAAAAAATCGTAAGGCTATAAAGATTGATAATGACAGAAATATCAGTACTATAGAAAATAAATGAAGAGGATATCAGAACACATGACAGAGAGAATAAGAGGGTAAAGGAGAAGGAGATATTACCATTAGAAAAGCCTCAATGAAAGACACAGATCCTCATGTAAGAGGCAGATCTTGAAACCTACAATCGCCTGCAAGTCAAAATAGTAGAAAATGCACGTGTTATAAAAAAAAAGTAGACCATTAACCTTATTTAAAAAAATTAGATCATTACACTTACATTAAAAGTGTATTTTACGTTTAATTATATGAAATCCAGGGTTGCAATCTAATTAATGATGTTGATGCTATCTTACATATCTAACGACAAAGACTTTTAACAATGAAATATTAAAGCAGTAAATCAATAGAAAAAGACCTTTTCGTATTGTCCTATTAGTACTATTGATGTTTGTTATTAGTAAGATCTGTTAGGATTACTACTTAGAAGTAGTAATCTGTTAGGAGTTTGGTTTTCGCCCCCTTTTCCCTAACTTATTTAAAGGTTAGGGTTTTTCCCCATCCTGTAACATCATAGAAACTTACACAATACAGTAATAATGAAAGTTCAGTTTTTTCATACCTTCTGATAAAGCCTTTCCGCCGATCTGCTCTCTCTCCTTCCAGAAGCCATGCCTGAATGCTGCCAGTGAGCCTCGTGCTCCTTCTCCTAGCGGACCAGCACTGCCTTTCTTGGCTCAGGTTCTAACCACGAGATATTTTTATCTCTCGTGGGCCTTTAAACGAGTGGGCCTTTATTATAATACCTTTAACCTCCAATATTGAGCTTGAACAATAAGATCTAATTATTCCTAGTCACTTAAGACAGTAAAAATGAAACCACAAATATATTATGTTCTATCTACATGAATTCCACAAAATGTTATATTATGTTTTTAAACCAAACACGGGCGAAGTACGAAGGATACCAACACTTAGGTGTCATGCATCAACCTACTAACTGTGGTCGTAGCAATTTTCACTTCAACTGAGAAGTGGTCGTAGTGTTGCATTTCATCAAACATGTGGAAGGCACCGTCTTCAACTCAAACTCATAACATAAAGATAATATTGCAAAATGATTATGCTTAATGAAAACAATCACAACAAAACATGTAAAATAAGGCATGAATTTGAAAATAATTTGGAACCTGGAGATAAGGAAAGTACATGAGAAGAGATGATAGAGGCGCGGGAGAGAGCAAAAAATCTTGAAAAGGAAAAATAAGGAATGGAACGGATGATAGTAGAAAAGATAGAATGAACATACCTAAATTAGAAACATCTAAAAGAAGGAGCATGTGAATGCGAGTTTAGGTTTAACGTAGCCATATTCAATTATTTAGATATAATTTTAATGAATTTCAATCCATCGACTCAACAGAACATTAATTAAGATAATTTCTTTTATAATATACAAGGCTCATAAAATTCTGCCTCTAATATACTCTTTAACAAAATTTAACCAAGTTATAATAAATTTAACATTTTTTTCCTGCTGAATACATCTTGGAAAAAGGTTTACCAGGATTTTTAACGGATTATTTTTAGCAGAGTTATTTATGAGTTTACTGCAAATTATTTTTCACAGAAATGGTCACAAGAATTTCTTGCAAATGTGAACCAGCAAAAAATTTCTCAGGAATTTCTTGCAAAAAAAAAATTCCACGACAAAATTAGCAGGAAATTAACATTTTTCTAATAGTTTCAAGATATATATTGTGACAATTAGTTCTTTCAATCTTTTATCTAATTTTAATCAAATTTTATTCAATAAAAGAATCATATAGTTTACAATATCATAAGTATTTTATAATTAAAATTAATCCAAAATGAATTATGATGATAAAATCTTTAGCAGAAAATAGGTTAAATTAGCTACACGTCTCTCTTTTTTTAATTCTAAAGTTTATAGACAGAAGTTGTATCCACTTTTCTTTTATATTTTTTTATTAAATATAATAAATTTAATTTAACACATAGTAAAAGTAACCAAAATTAATTTTTTTATTTAATTGACTTATGTGTACTCCTTTATCAAATTTATATAGTAGAATGTATGAATTGTGATAGTTCAAAAGACCAAAACTTTATAAAGATAAAATGTAGATTTAACATTTTTTGACACAAATATTTTTTAAAAGAACAATGTAATTTGTTTTTCGTTAAATTTGAACAAAGATAGGAGCAGTAGTTCATTCCTGTGGAGATAACAAAATTAAAAATTGTAATAATTTAATAATTGTAATAATAACTTATTAATTATTCCTATTTAACAAATAATATAATTTAGTATTTATCAAAATAAACAAATAAATGATAAATAATTTTTAAAATAAATTACCAGTTAGTAATTACTAACATTGGAATCGAATTCTTTCCAAGAATCACAACTAGATTTTTCCGCTGTTGATTAATTCAAGGGCTTTTTCAGGTTATATTCTGATTTTTTTTTATCAACAAATAATATATATATATATATATATATATATATATATATATATATATATATTAAACACTATTATAAAATATCTAAATATGCATTCAACACATTTGTAATGAAATCTCATTTTGTATCTTTTCAAGACAGTATTATATAGTCTTAAAATTTAGAAGTTACATATATGTTCAAGGTACTAAAACAGAGTAGTCACATGTTACATCTAATGTAATGTAAAGCAGTCATAGTTACATCAAAAACCAATTATGATATTTGTGTACTTGATGTAAATCAACCTATAGTACTTGTCATAACTGGATAACTTTTGTTCCTCCATTGTTGCTTCCCTGGTGTAGCTTGAAAGGAGCATGTTGTTGCATGACTGCATTTTTTTTAGTATCTTTTTTAGTATCTGTATGTTATTGTTGGACCATCCATATTGTGTTTCATATTAATCCTAAATTTACTACTAAAAACATACATAGCTTCACACTAAAAGTCAAGTCAGGTTAGAATGCAGAAAAAAGATATTTACCTCCAATTTTATAGATTGAGATTTGTGTTTCCTACTAGTCTCTAACGTGTGGTTAAGGTTATATTTTTATGTGACAAATGGAATGTATTGAATTGGACAAAGAATTCAATCAGAATAGAAAAAATAACAATTAATTTTATGTTTTATCTAAAACCAAACATTTAGTTGTGTCAAAAGTAAATATTTTATTTGCATCCACTTTTCTTTCTCTAAACATTATATTATTCCTATAATCCCATATATTATTTATAATTTTAATTCACACAACCTTCCATATGTTTTCTGTACTACTAAGGGTCAACAAATAAAAAAGATGGATGTGGTTTTTAGTTGATTATGATGAATTGTTCTCACTTATACTCATTTATTATACATTCCAAATCTTTTGTGATATATAAGTGAGAAATAAATATGAATTAGTCTCTTCTTCCAATCCATATAATACACAAGATACATCATTTAATTGTACTCCTCTGTTTCTAAAATTTGTTATTGTTGGTACCTTATTCATGATTGTTCTCCAAATCATTTAATTGTACTCCTCTTTTCCTAAGATTTGTTATTGTTGATACTTTATTCATAATTGTTCTCCAAGCAAAAATTTGGTTGAGAGAGTTATCTTTACACTTCATAACATTTTGTACAAATAAGAGTTTTCCTCAATACAAGTGTTTTATATTTTTCATATCCAAATTTAACAGAATATGTATCTTTCTCATCTTTCCAAGTCCTCCTTCTTTATTGTTGTTTAAATTCGTCTACTTTTGACAATTTTCACTCAAACCATTCTCTTCTTCATGTCCATTATCTTCATGTTATCTTCCATTTCCATTCATCATTCTCCCATTTTCCAAACACTTTTATGACTCTATTCTTAATTATGGAATTCTCATAGTCTTATAAACCTAAGGCTTATGATATCTTATCCTAATCAAGTATCTTCCCATAATTTTATCTTAGGCTTTGAATCTACTTTTCCATTTTATATTTTGGTAAAACTATCTCCTTTTCCCTCCTTCCTACATACCTTCTTTAAATCTTTTCACCATATTAATTTATGTTTACTTTTCTCGATAGACCTCTCCAAGATTTATATTTTGATTCTAGAATTTCTTTATAGAAGTCGTTTTCTTATTTATCTGGTCTCCATTTTCATTTGGTTAATATAGTTTTATTAAAGAACTCAATACTTTTATGTCTTTTCCTATTTTTTATGTACATAAACTCTTTCATTTTATTCAAGCTATTTTCCTACCTTCATTTTATGAAAAAAAAAAAAGTTTTTTTTTTACTTTCCTAATAAACTTATACATTCCTTTTGGAACTTTAAAAATGGAGAAATAATAAATTGATAAAATAATGATAACAGATTTTATAAAACATATTCGTCTTACAAATGACAATGTTCTATCTTCTTTTGAATTTTGTTAATACTGCCAAAATTGTTTTTGTTGGATTAGTTCATTATGATCTCTAAATACTTATAACGAAACTTCCATATTACTAAAATTCAATTCAAGATATTAGAAACAACTATTGAACCATAATATATATATATATATATATATATATATATATATATATATATATATATATATATATATATCAAAACACTATCTTCGAAAAATGTCATTATTTTTCATAAAGTTTCTTGCTCCATGATGACAAGCATGATGAATCATATAACTTCTTGACCTATTTTTGTCGAGTATTCTTAATTCCATTTTTTTTTCTGTATTTCACAATTTAAAAAAACTTATTCGTAAATATGGAACTTAAATATACGAGTTAAAATGCAAATGGCAAGGATGATGGTGGATATTGCGCTACGTATTCAATAAAAGGCCTCTTGAATTCGATCCCACAAAAAAGTGGCGAAATCTTTTTCGCCTCAAGAAGGAGCCATCCACGTGTCAACCTTAAGCTCCACAGAACAATCCTCTTCATACCTTAGCCACGTCATCACTAACGTGTTCCCATCACTAACCGCATATTCTACTCTCACTAATTCCTGGCCGTTGATTTTTCGGAGACCAAAATTGTGGTCATCTTAATTACGCATTTCGCTTTAAATACAGAAAAACTCAAATCCTTTAACTTTTCTCTGTAGATTCCTCTATCTGGATTCATTTGCTTCTCGCTGATCAAAGGTACTCTTCGTTATGGTCTCACTCTGTCTTTGAACATATATTAATTTACTTGTTCATTTGATTCCATTACTTTTGTTTCATCATATCATATCGTGGCAAGTTTTTGATGGTTGGTAGAGCAGTAAGTTTACTCGTCCATACGTTATTATTTTGGTATACATTTTTTAAGCTGTAGTAATGATTAATCATGAGAATGTGCTAACTGATTGATAATTCTCAGTAAGGATTACTTGTGAACCAAAGTTAATGATGTTGTAAGATCTTTAGCATTAAAAACTTGCCATTTCTTGTTAAACGCAGATTATTAGGTAACCTGGTATGGGAGTTGTGACTGTTTCTAGCTCAGCTGCGAGGACTCCAGTGGGATTGAATACAAACTTTTCCTGTAATCGTCTGAAGAGACCTTTAATTATAGCATTTAAAGGGGATAAACAAAATGAGTCAGCTTTGATTGCAACTCAAGAGAAAATCCCTGTGCCCATTGCGACCACCAAGACGCAGAAGAAAAAGATAGGGAAAGCTAACAAACTACCTAAGAGAGAAAGAGTTGCCTTTGCGGAGGAAAATTCTCCTTCTTCCTTGGATGTCGACTATAATGAAGCTGCTGCTATGCTTGAAAATATTTACAAACTCAGCCCTGCTTTTGATGCTGATAATGCAGAATGTATAGATGGTAAAATCAAAAGGGTCTCCCGGAGAAGGAAGAAGATTGCTGACGATTGTGAAGAAAAGGATGTAAACGACGATAGGGTGGTCAGAAACCAGAACAAGAAAGCTAAACGGTTGAATCTTGATGAGCGGATTTCATTAAAGAGGAACTCAGACGGGGATGAAGTCGTTCCCACTCGAAATAAAAGAAAGAATAGGATGGAGAAGATTGAAGAACTTATTCGGGACTATTCCGCATCAACTGATTTTGTCGGTATGGACTGGAGAAGAATGAAAATACCTCCCGTTCTTTCTTCTTCAGAGCATGCTTGGCTTTTCAAATTGATGCAACCTATGAAGGTAATCAGTAAATTACAACTAATGTTTTTGTCCCCATACTTTGATTTTTTTATTCTTGAACTATTAGTTTAGATTTGTTTGGTTCCCGAGTAGCAGGGGTTCGAGGATTTAATTCCATTCTTAGATAACTTTGTCAAATTCAAGATGTTAGGAAAACTCAGAATTTGCTTCTGTAGCAGACATTAAGTCATAATTGTTTGTTTTTCAGACAATACTTCAAGTGAAAGAAGGTTTACAGAAAGAGCTAGAAAGAGAACCTGCTGATAGTGAAGTAGCCGATGCAACGAACATGAACATTGCTCATGTAAAGAAAGCATTGGAGGTTGGTCAAGCTGCAAGAAACAAACTCATAAAGGTAATTCGAATTGTTAAGTTCTTTCACGGCATGACTTTAGAAAAAAAATTCAACGTATGAAGATGAAATTACTGTCAGTTTGTTGTGTAACTTATCATGTCTCTTGCAGCACAATCTCCGGCTTGTCTTGTTCGTTATCAACAAATATTTTTCAGATTTTGCAAGTGGCTCTAGGTTTCAAGATCTTTGTCAGGCAGGAGTTAAGGGACTTATGACAGCAATTGATCGCTTTGAACCGAACAGAAGATTTCGGCTGTCAACATATAGCTTATTTTGGATTAGACATGCTATCACTCGTTCAATGACCCTCTCAAGCTTCACACGCGTTCCGTTTGGACTTGAATCGGTATGCATTCTCACTATTCATGGTGATTAGTGTTTTGTTTAGCAGCATATGGTTCATGGCTTTATTTCTTTAGTTTTTATTTCCATGTTATATATCATCATACTTTGTTTTCAATGTCAACAAATTGTAATTCCTAATCAACCATTTTTGTTGTGGTTGCTTGAAGGTATAATCCAGGATTGTTTTATATAGACAATATATTTAGAAAGGCTTGGATATAAAATTAAGTAGAATTTAGGGTGTTGAAGTCTCAACTTTGGGTAAGTTCTCCATTTCTTTTTGAGCAGGTTCGAGCAGAAATCCAAAAAGCTAAAACTGAGTTAACAATTGAGCTTCAGAGGTCACCAACAGAGGAAGAAATAATAGAAAGAGCTAAAATATCTCCGGAAAGATACCATGACGTAATGAAGGCATCAAAATCCATTCTTTCGCTGAACTCGAGGCATATAACTACACAAGAGGAGTTCATTAACGGGGTCGTTGATAATGATGGTGTTAATGGTGATAATAGTAAGCAACCTGCTCTACTACGGCTTGCTCTTGATGATGTGGTAACTACTCAATCTCTTGAGACATTATTTGATCCCACATTTCTCATTCTGTTGAAGTTTGCTATGATCATAACTGTATTTGTTCAATGAAATCTGCGAAATAAATGAAATTTGAAAATTTTCAGAACTCAAGTTTTAACACTGCCATATGTTCAAATAAGTATGATAATCATATTCTTGTCAACAGTATTTTTTATTTCTTTCATGATTCCTCTTGGGTTTCTCTTCGTTGACGATCCTGACTAATATCCAAGTGTGAGTCTAAGTCCCACATTGGATAAAAATGAAAAAGTAGAAAAGTAGAGTGGTTTATAAGTGAGAGACCCATTAACTCATTGCCTTAAGGTTTTGGGTAAAGAGTGGTGTCAACTAATTATAAGGTTGGATCACGTCTCATTGCTCATTGACTTCTTGGTCAAAAACCTCCCCTATACTTCTTTGAATGTGTATTCATTTGTTGAAATTTATTGATATTTGATATTTTTGGTTTTCAATAAACTCTAATCCATAAGAAGAGTATATAGAATTTAGAACCCTTTTCAGTTGGGAATTAGTAACATATCTATTTTTCTTTGTCCAAGTAATATATTATTATACATATCTGATTCAATTACACCATATTGTCACTGTCAACTAATCTGAGATATAATTTTTGTGCTAGCTTGATTCCCTGAAGCCGAAGGAGAACTTAGTTATCAGACAGAGATTTGGACTTGATGGGAAGGGTGACAGAACATTGGGAGAAATTGCTAGGAACTTGAATATATCAAGGGAAATGGTTAGAAAGCACGAAATGAAGGCTCTTATGAAGCTCAAGCATTCAGCTCGTTTGGATTATCTTCGTCGTTATGTTGTATAAATCACTGATGTATAGAAACACCTAACCTATAGTTATACAATATATATATATATATATATATATATATATATATATATATATATATATATACACACTCGTGATATGTATTATTGTTCATTTAAATAGATACTATTATAATCATGCTCATGTAATTTGTATATGATTTACTTGAAATTACAAAAGTATATGACTGTTTATACAAGTTACATACATACATGTGATGTGGCTTACTTTGATGAAATTATACTGTATTCGGCGTTTATCATGAAGGGGGAGTGTATATCATATCCTAAACATTGGGCCAGAAAATAAAGTGATGGCGATTTGAGTAGGGCCAGGAGAATAATTGCCAATGTAATATCCAAAAGTTATAAATAATGACATTTTTTTTAGTTATTTATTAATTTTCATTCCCTTTTTCCATCTATTTCCTTTTAGTTAAACAACCTTTATTCTTGCACATTTTCTCTTGCTTTCTTTAGTTTTCACCAAATGCTAATTGTCATGTACTTCTTTCTAATCATTCCTACCACTCTCACTGAATGTACTTCTTCCTATATAAATAAAAAAAAAAATATTTTAGAGACTTACATCATACTCACATTGTAAGTAGTATAAATATTCTACATATAAGTACGTTTAATCGAATTTTTCTATAATTTTAAGAGAAAAAATAGAAGAAAACATCAAAATTAAATTTTCCATAAATTAATATTAACTTCTGTGCAAGTTACAGATAAATATTTAAAGAAAGGTTTTACAATTTAATTCATGCATAAATTACTTTTAACAGAAATTAATTTGAATTTTTCATTTTTCTTTTTCGAAGAACTTACAGAAAAGTCAGTCCAAACATGTTATGCACCATTAATCGTCTTAAAAAAAATGGACACAGATGGTGTTGGTTAGTGATAAGCGAAGATAAAATATAATATAGCAAATACTGACATATAATAAGTCTCTATACCTAAATGTATGTTTTGGTTTTATACTTGAAAATTGATCTTTCAAAGTTACAAACAAATTGTTCCATATGTTTGTACTTAGATGGCCACAACCTTGTTTTGACATTGAGTATCGCGTGACAGGAACAACCTTGAATTTTAGTTGGAATCTAATATCCATGTTTTATTTCTGAAAATAGAGCAACGATAAGATGGAGATCAGATTTAGAGACATAGATACTCATCCACAACGTAATTATAATAATTAGATTATTATAAAATTTGAATTATAAAGTTGAGCTTGCAATTTTCTTGTTTTTTTATAATTTTACAAAAATAAATAAATATGTATGTGGGGCATCTTAATACAAGATGGAATAGAGTATCCAATTTTTATATTTCTGAAAAACGAGTGGATTAGGATCAAACTGAGAAATTATGAGGGCGAAATGACTCACACCTAGCTACGTCCATGAATCTTGAATTGGTAGGTAGCCAGTAATTAATGGCTGACATTTTAAAATATTTTTCTCTTTTTTCATAAAAATAATTTTTGATTGTGATATTTACCATATCCATCTTATATTGTTAAGTCAGGTTAGGTGAAGAAATGAACAGTAACCTACACAAGTAGTAATGTTTTCACACTAATGACAGTCATCAAAATATTTCATTCGAGATTGAACCCTTACAACATACATATTATCTGACGATGGAAGATAAAACCCATGTCAACTAAATATTTATCAAATGAAAACTTCTAAGTAGAAAACTATTAATAATTTTATAGAAGTATTTCATTTTTAAAGCAAATTTTACTAGTATGTTATAAAAATGTATGATAGTTATCTTATATCTATCCATTTACTTACAATTAAATAATTATCAAATAGCTTATATAATAATAATATATTATTTTTTTGTACTCTTTTACATCGATAAAATTGAAAACGAAAATAGAGAGAAATTCAATAATAATTGATATAACAAATCTAGTTAAAATAGGTATTGATACCATCTTAGAATATTGACTTTAAATATAACTCAACATACTAATTTAGAAAAACAATTATCCTTTGTTTACATATTATAATACAATCATATTTTATATTATTTATACTAATATATAATCATTTTCTTCAGATAAGATTCGCCATATTACTTTCGTTATTTTAATTTTGTAAATCTTATATTTTGATATATTTAAATTTCTCAGCGAGAAAAATGTTTCTTACTTCAACAAACCAAAATTTTGGTATTAAAGGTTTTGTTGTTACCCATCACATTTGAACAATATATGTTCTTTACCATTTGGATTTGCCAAGATAAAAAGGTTAGTGAGTGAGGAAGCGTGTTCCCTATATCATTGAAAAACAGAATATACAATTAGTTACTCATATTTGGAAAATATTTTTTAACAATTTTTCTGAACAATTTTTTATAATACTTTGAATTGATTTGTTTCACATATTTTTAAAAAAATAAATTTAAACAAACCAATAAAATACTAATACGTGATTTATTGTCAAAAAAATTATATGAAAAAGTTGTTAATATATTAGAGTCTCTCGTAGTTAAGGCTATCCATGGGAGTTTTATTATTATATAGTTACTTTTTACTTAACGTAAATAAATTAACAAACTTTAAAGTGTAAGAGTTTTTATTTTTTATTTGAATTTACTTTTGTGCTGTTGATTTAGTTTATGGAATATATAATTGATAAAGTTAGCAAGTGGACTAGGAGACGAAAAAAGATATTTTCTGATTAGATTTTGCTATCTTTAACATATTTTAATTCTATTAATTTGCTGTTATCCTTTATTTGTCTCTGCGTATCATCGAGTTGGTTATTCACTCTACATATATTCTCCGTATGATCACTTTAAGATTGTTCTTCTGTTCCTGTCGAAACTCCAAAGCATGCGCGCATGTCAAGTTGCGAGATATGTTACACACATACATTGCATTCTGGTAGCCAAATAAATTACAAGGAGAATCTTATTACTATAAAATACGCATCAGATACTACTTCTAAATGAGTTTTGCTTTGCTTAATATTGAGATTTCCGCAAATGAACAATAGTCTTGTTCAGTAGTTTTATTTTACGTGCAAAAGTGTTTTGAGGCGGCTACAGCTACCACATTCTAGAGTAAAGAGTGGTTGATCGTTGTTGCTAGCAAAGCAACTTGACCTACTTCTAACTTTCAATCATCACACCACTACTTTTTACTGTCTTCAATTAATCACATTCCATTTCATCCTTTTATGACTTTTAGATCTTTATCTCTTTCCAAAGCAATATTAATTACACAAAAGTACAAACTGGGTCAACAAATGCTTCAGAGTTTAATATGGAAATGGGAGATATACATTTAATTTCGAATCAAGAGTCAATCCAGAATCATAATGCCACTTTCAATCAAAATTTACAAGTATTAAGATTTTAGAATTTTCTTATACATTATTTACTTTGCTTATTTTCACTCAAAATCAAATTTTTATTCTACACTATCGTATATTTGATATTTATTAAGAATAAGATAAATATATACTATATAAATGAATAAATACAAACCTTATTTTAGTTACTATATTAAATCATTATTAATATTTTGTCATATATGTATGTGTGTGAGGTAGATTAAAAACAGTATGAATCAAAGATAAAATAAATTTGTAATATATAAATAAATATATATATATCTTTTTATCATAAATTGATTTTATAGAATTAAATTAAATTTAAATTCCACTTACACTCTTGAATAACTCGCATTCTCTTTAGAAAACTTGCATTTTTTATAATTTACACATAAATTGAAGGAATATTTGGAGTTGGATTATCCTCTGTACCTAAACGGTGGAGAACCCTTTACATGGAGAAACTATGCATTTCAAAATTGATGTGTTCGAATATATTATAATGATGATGGGTGATCATTACTCTGCAAAAGTTAAAATGTCTCCGTAATCAATGATAAAGCTAAGATATACTTTAAGATAAATATAAAAAATGTGCTTACGTACGAAACGATAAATGGTGAATTTTTTTCTATTTTATATCAGTTTAACACTCCCTACACTTTCTGTTTTGATTTATGTTTTACTTTCTAACTAAATGTTGATTATATTTAACCATATCTTAAAATCTTTGGTGCATTTAGTCTTGAAAAAGTCCTTGCTGCCTCATCAAAAATTTCAGCAACACACAATTCTCTATTCAATTCTCATCCCAGACAACTTCCTGAGTTGTATTGAAATGTGAAAATGTGAAAATGTGTGTATCCAAATTCAACTATATATCTTCCTTCAAAACCAGGTGCGGAAAATAATCTATTCTAGTATATTTTCTCTATCAATCTTGTCGCTCAAATACAAATTTATTCTTCTTTTCTCCATGTGCACCACATAGCAACACACCATACTATGTTCCCTCTTCTTCAGAATTCTCACATGCAGAATCAATATTGTAAGGAATGTAATTTCATATATAATATTTTCCTTACATAAATTAGATTTTGGTATATGAATAAATAATACATGAACATTGAGTCCTAAATTTTTACATTAAGTATCTTCAAGTTATATGGAGAATAAATTTTAATAAATTGATAGTGGTTTTTTTTTTCTTGTGTAATAATACATATATTTATTGATCAAAAAAAGTTAACTGCATTTGGTAGTCTAAACAAATATCTGACCACTTAGTCAAAGTATTTTTTAATTAGATGTGATTTTATTAATTCATTAAAATCAACTTGACTGCCAGAAATTTAGACAATTTACACGTGTCGATTATTCAAGTTAATACCCGTATCAACACAGAAAAAAATGGCATTCTGTTGACATGATCTAGAAAAATCTGAGGGATTTTCTCAATTAGACAAATTCCTAATCCGTATTCTACGCTATGTCAATTTCAACTCCGTTATTGGACATTTTGTTCCACATGATTTTTGCATTATTTCTGTCTTCGAGTGAGTAGGAACTTGGGATTGACTAATTGGAAATCAATTAGCACTTGAATTGTTGTATATATAAGAAATTAAAAGCATGAATAGAAAATATCCACTTACTCATTTGACCTTAGTATATTTTATTTTTTATATAAATTTATTCACCTTAGGTTTTCTTTTCTCTCACCTCTTAAGAAATCTAATTAAGTAATTAACTTCAATTATCTGTGAGATGATTTCAATTAATAATAATCTTTAGTATGATTATAGTTCATTACAAAAAGATATTATATTTCTATCTTATCCAAAAGACATTGTTCAATAAAACTATTTAAGACTTGTCATTACAATATCTATTTAAATCATATCTGCATTATAATTAAATAAGTACTGATTATTATTTATACTTTTATTTTTATTATTAGTATTATTTTAATATAGATATAAGCTCACAGTCACAGCTACTATGTCCTATATAAATATGTAGCAATCTTTAAGATACTTTTACTTCACATTTTATACTTAATAATCACTCTCATGTAATAAATCTTATTTCTCTTACTTGAGTATGGTTTGGTTTAATAGTAAGCGTTCGGTCTAAGTATAGTTCTTTTTTATGTTTTTTAAACAGTTTAGTTAATGTATTCTATAATACGTAAAGTCGTAGATGTTATCGTTATTTTTCATTAAAAATAAGTGTGGCGTAATTGTATATATATTCCTTCATGTTTAGTTAAGTTTAGTAGTATTTGGTCTTGGACTAAGCGTTCGGTCTCAGTAGCGCTCCTTCTTGATAAGTGTTTGGTTTTGGACCAACGCTCATTCAATATAGTTCTCGATTTTATACTATTATTTATGATAGTGTTAGCGTTCGGTCTTGTACTAACCGTTAGGTTAGTGGTAACGTTCGGTCTTATACTAGCCATTATGCTAGTGATAGCGCTCGGTCATGTACTGTCTTGGTAGTGCTTGTTCTGTACTAGCGCTCGGTTTCGGTAGTGCTCACTCTTGTACTAGCGCTCGTTCTTGGTAAGTGTTTGTTCTTGGACCAGCGCTCGTTCGATATAGTGCTCAATTTGGTACTAGTATCTATGATAGTGTTAGCGATCAGTATTATTGAGTTGTGTGGTCTCTTATGAACGCTCGTTCTTATACTAGTGCTCAATATCGTACTTGTACTAAGTTAATAGTGTTTGGTCTAAGACAATATTGTTCGTTCTAAATCATAAGTGCTTGATATAAGTCTAAGTGTTCAACTCCTGCTTGAGTCTTATTCTCTAAATGACCGATCGGTCATGTTCTCAAATTGGGAGTGCTCTCCGTTCAGTCTTGTTCATAGGTTATGTTGATCTTTCACGTTCGGTTGTGTTCAAAGGTGGGGTTATTATTTTACTGTTACGTGTGATATTTATTTAAAGATGGGATGGATGAAAAAGTATGATGTGAAAATTATATTATGGATCTAAAAGAGAATTCCAAGGAGGAATGTCTCAGTGATTGGTTGTATTATGGTAAAAGTATGAATAGGGAAAGCTTAGTATTGACGTTCATCCTGAAATTCTAATGGTCACTGAGTCTCAAGTAGAGAATGGTGATGCATGTGATGAGAATAGAAGGAGACCCTAGCCTGGGTAGTATGTATTACCTTGACCTAAGGTGAGGTATAACGGGTTAACCTCATGTGGCAAGCTCAAGGGTTTTTCCATGTTGCGGTAATACTGATGGTTTTCCAGATTACCACCCACGAGTGCACGAACGACCATAGCTCATATTCATACTAGTCCGAACAGTCAGTGTAAAGTGGTCGGTTATAACATGTTTTATGATTTATGTATATGTATAATTGTATTATGTGGGTATTTGAATTGTATGTTAACATAGTCAATTAAATTACACTAGCTTATCCTTATTTTCTTGTCTTATCATGTTGTTCGTTCGGTTGTTTTGTCCTTGCAATGATCACCTTGTGGGTGTGAGCAGAGTGTACAGAAGGTATTCTGGAGCAGGCGCTGGCAGAAGAGGTTGGTTTCTATTAGAGTAAGACTGTTCGGTCTTGTACCTATTTCTGTAATAGTTTAAGATCGTTGGTCTAATACGATGCTTGTATGAACATTCGATTTGTACTGGTAATAGTAGCAGTATACGTTTCTTCAAAGTTTTAAATTTATGGTTATTTTAGTTTAACTATAAGTTAAATTTTATTCCTGTAATTGTTCTATTTTATTATAAATGTAAGGACCCTTAACTATAGTTTAAAGCTATATTTTTGGGATGTTACAAAAGACACATATTTTATATGTGTCATATTATTTCATAATAATAAAAGATAATAAAATTATTATTATTTTTATTATTATAAATGTGAAATTTAATGTATGTAATTTTTATAATTTTTGTACATATTTTTTATTTATTTTACAGATTGTTTTATAATTAAAAAATAATTAAATTTAAGAAAATATCAAACTAAAATAAATGATAAAAATGGTAAAATTAATAAAATAATTATTTTAATTTAAAAAATATTTAAAAAATAAATTTGGACAACAAATATAAACACTAAAATGGATAATCCATATATATATATATATATATATATATATATATATATATATATATATATATATATATATATATATATATATATATATATATATATATATATATATATATATATATATATATATATATATAGGTATCTTTCTGAAGGATTATCCAAATATTGTAAAATAGAAAATACACTATTATACTAATTCAATTTACAATTTGATTCAATTCACGATTTAATATATTTAAACCATTTATATTTATTTTAGAGACGACATGGGCCATTGTTTTGGTACAATAATGCGTGTCTTTTTCCCAATACTCTCTATATGCATGAGTCAGCATATTTTGACTAATGTAGCCGAATAAACAATATATCACGCATAATGGGAGCTAAATTGAAAATGTTTTATCGACAAAGAAAAGAGAAATATCGTAGAGAAAAAAGTAATTGAATATAAATTTTGTTGTCCCTTTAGGAGGCAAAAAAACAAAACTAGTTAGTAGAAAGATATGACAGAAAATGCAGAAATTACATCCTTAAAGTAAATGTTCATCTGATTTCACACAAAAAAAGAGATGAAAAGGGGTTAGTGAATAAAATCATTCCAAAATATTATTATGATTCATAAAGGTCGTCATAATTTTTAACCATTTTAATTGAAAAATAGTTAGAATATTTTGTAATTTTAAGTTAACTTTTTTATTTTTATAATTTACGAGATAAACTATTTTATGTTTTAAAATTTTGCATAAAAAGGAAGTAATCGAAATAGGAAAAAAATGGTGAGAAAGAAGCAAAGTAAAACGTTAGGAGAAAGAAGGAAACAGAAAATGGTGATGGTGACGAATGAGTAAATAAGTTAAAGAAGGAATGAGTCAATTTCCAAAATGGACGAGTGAGAGAAGAGGGTTTTGCGGTGTGCGGCCACTTTGGTTGATTCTGCGTAACCTGCACACCAACGTTTTGCATCCTACTCACCAATTACTAAGCAATGACACAGATCCAACTCTCTTTCCTTCTTATATACATGCACACAACACACACACACACCCAATTATACAAACATATTATTTTTATGGAGCAGCCACCATGCATTATTTCCCATTTGACTCACCTTTTCAGAGAGTCAAAAACAAACTCATTAAGTCTACTAGTAATAGTATTTCTTTATGTGTCTAAGTACAAACCACAGTATACGATCGTAAGATTTTAAAAGTTTAGTTGCTTGAGCACTTGAGAGCTAGGTTTAGGGTCATGTGAAAGTGAAATATAAAAAAGTTAGCTAAATTCCAGTTTGGTAGTGACAGACTCTGCAGCTTGTGTCTCCTTTCTGCCTTCCAACTGGCTCTCATCTTCACCTTTTCACGCTGTATTGCTACCTCCGAGTGACATTCCAATATTCCTATTACACACTATCATATATCAATCTATAATAATATTTATGTGCCCATATTCCACATTGAGTTGACGCAAAAACAGAGCTTGTACTTGCCAACTTCTCAACTGGATAAGATTTTATAATGTACTTCTTTCCTCTTTATACAAAAATTATCATGGAGAACGTGCTCGTTTGAGTCTGATCACTAGAGTTGAACTAACAATTCTGATATCATTTGTTTTTTGTATTATTTCAAAAGAACTCTTATTAAAGAAAGTATAATCTCTTATTAAGAAGAAAAGTATCTTATATATACATGTTCATCTCTTATTTTATTTAATGTGAAACTTTGTTTGTATCTAACATGCATAATTATTTAGTCTTGTATCAAATTATCAGGGTTCACATTTAAGTATAATTCAAATTTTAAACTTTCCTTCTCAAGGATCCGACAATTAATAAATGGAAACATGATTCAAAAGTTGTTTTATTATTTTAATCTCTCAATCACTTTCCTACCTCGGATTCATTCATGTCATCCCATGCTCTTCACACAAATATTATTCTTATCTTCCTAAAACGTCACTAACTATTTTAATCCAGCTTCTCTATGTTTCTCTCCATCTGTGTATTGAAAGAAACGTTCCCACTATCAAATACTAAATGCCCATGGTGTTGCTTATACTTCCCTCCTCAACCTTCCATTATGTTTGAGACGCCATCATTTTGTTTGTATAGTTGTAAAAGAAAGACTTTTTCGAAATATTTCAAATTTATGGATCAACTTATTCTCTTACTATTTATTTAAAACTAAATTATTTTAGTTTCATAAATTTAGGTCAATATTTTTTATTTTGTAAATTTCATCTCATCTTAGAATTCAATTTTATAATAATGAATTAATCTTAAACTCACTTGTTAATATAATATCATATTCTATCTTAATTAAAAGATTTATTATATTTATCGAATCACCATTCATCAATTCACAAATAAGTGCATACATTAAAAATCATACATTAAACAAGAATAAAAGATCAATTATAAGTAAGAAAAGTCCTCATAACAATTATGTGATGATGAAATAAGTTTAAAGTCTCAATTATTTTGATTACCCCAAGTCTCTACTTAATGTTATAAATTGAATTATTATTATTATTTTTTAAATAAAAATAAGACGATGGTGTGAATTGTAGAAAATAACCATAATCACTCCAAAAAACAAAATTAAGGAGAGAGAGTTGCACTAGATGGCAATGATCCTGATCATCATGGTAAACGTGGTTTCGCTTTCTTACGTAACGGGTCACAATCTATTAAAGTATTCGTTTTAAGAAGCAATGACAAGGACATAATATAATATTTTGTTGTAATCATTGGGTTTTTGACTATCCATGTCGTTTTGGCGCGTTTGGAATTGCAACAATTTAATTCATCAAATGTATAAGGGTTTTTATTATAATAAAATTAAATGCATGAGTGATATCTGACATGGGATGAGTTGCAAGGTGAAAGCACGTGACCGAGATGGGATATTCGTACAAATGAAGGTACTGAACCTTAAAAACTATAAAGAGTTTTTAAAGACACACCCGGAAGTTGACAAATTGTTCCACCTAGTCCTCTAACATTTTGGCTGCTGCATTTCTACAAATTTCGATACGACACCTTTTCTGCAAATTTATCTTCTTTCAACCCTCAAACTATCATTATCAATTTTCAACCCTTTCATTCGTAGCATCAGTGTTTAGACCAAATTTCTCTTACATGTACTTAAGACCTTTCCTTGTTAAAATATTCCAACATCTTGTTTCTTTGCTTAATGAAATAAAAGTTTAAACATTTCTTATGGGTTTGAAATTATCTTGATGATTTGTTTTTTTCCTATTAAGAATTTTTTTTTTCACGTCTATGTTAATGTGAAATTTGTGATTAAAACTAATTTGAGTATGCAATCTAATTATATTTCACTTCAAAATAAATTAAATTTGTTGAAATTTATCGCTGATTGGGTGCAGTCAATTTAAAAAAGAAAAAAAGATATTTACATGAAAAATCCATAATATCTTGTTAATCCACTCTCATCCATTGAGACGTCACCATTTTATGTATAAAATGACGAAATATTTATAGGTAGTCAAATATGAATATGATAACTCATAATAAATCTAATAAATTCTGATATTATATTAAAAGGTGAATTAAGTCTAATATATTTTTCCAAAATTAATTTGTATGATAAGAATTGTTCATATGTAAAATTTCCAACCTTTTTATAAACAATCTTTTATTGTTTGTAAAATGTTGTCTCACTTAACTCAATATAATATGATATTTAAATAGTTAATGATGATAATAATTGAAATTTTTCCTCTAAATTAGTTTAATATATATATATATATATATATATATATATATATATTATAGTAATAATAATTTGAATAGTTGCGATGATATAGTGTCCAATTGCATCAAATAAAATGATTTTGTTTTTTGAAAATCAAGGTAACGTTATTTGAAAATGATTAAAAAATCATTTTAGTTCTATTCTAACAAATTAAATTTCTGATTAGAATTATATTCAAAATAAAAAATTTACAATCATTCCCAAATTCGAAAGTTTATAAAATCAATTATATATAGAAAACAGATTCTTTATAAAAAAAATACATTTTGAAATGAAATAAATATGTTGGAATGTTAATAGATTTTTTTAACTTCATGTTTAGTAAAATTAAAATAATGTAATATCTTATAATTACTCTTTAACTATATTTTTTATTGACCCTTTGGTAAGTTGGTTTGTTTGTTACAATTTGTGGTCCTAGTTTAACAATTGTTTTTGAAATCATATATAATTTTAAAATTCATGTAATTATAATTTTATTATTGTTATTTGATATTAAAAGGAAGAAGATTTAAACTCGTGCTTATGTATGGTGTATGGTGTTTGTTTATGTATTTATTAAAAGAGATTTAGATGTTAAAAAAATTAAATTTATAATTAATTTGAAGTAAAATAACGTGAGAAATGGTTTATAGATTTAGAAAATCAATATGTTTGTAAAAATATAAATAATAAACTTTGTAAAAGTCATAGGATAAAGCATGTGCAAAAATATAGAGTACACTATAAAAAAAATAAAGAATATACAAAAATATATATAGTAGATTATCTAAAAGTACAAATTAGTGTATGAATAAACTGATATAATATGTATTGCTAAACTTATATAATTAGTGTATTGACAAACTCTATTTGTTGTTAGACTCGTATAATTAGTATATGAATAAATTTGTCTAATTTATATTGTTAGACTCATCTAATCGATATATGAACAAATATGTATAATATATATTGTAAGACTCGTCTTATCAGATAGTGGATAAAGTCATCTAATGTGTATTAAAAGACTCATCTAATATGTGTATGAATAGACTTGTCTAATTTATATTTTAGACTCATCTAATTAGTATATAGAAAAATTTGTCTAATGTGTATTGCAAAACTCGTCTAATTATTGTGTTGACATATTCGTATAATGTGTTTTCTTAGACCCGTATATTCAATGTATGGACTGACTCACTCATTTCTTCAAGGTATGGAATGACTCATCTAATGTTTTCTGTTATACTTGTCTAATCAGTCTATGGATAAACTTGTCGAATGTGTATTGTTAGACTTGTGTAATTTTTTCATTATACTCATCTAATGAGTGTATGAAAAGATTTGTTTAACATGTATTGTAATATTAATTTAATGAGTGCATCAACAAACTTGTCTAATGTGTATTAATAGACTAATTTGTATGTGAAAAGACTTGTCTGATGTAGATTCCAAGAATCATGTAATCAATAATTAATGATTTGTCTAATGTGTCTTATTAGACTCGTATAATCAATACATGATAAACTCGTCTAATATTTTTTACTTTACTCATCCAATCAATGTAATCCTAGACTTGTCTAATAATGTTTGTTATACTCTTCTAATTAAAGTATGAAATGTATTTTTTAATATTGTTTGTTATACTAATCTAATTAGTGTATGAACAATCTCATCTTATGCGTATTGTTAGACTCGTGTATCTTTTATGTTATATTTGTGTAATCAATATATGAAAAGACTCGTCTGATATATATTGTTAGACTTGTTTATTCAATACATCAACAAACACATCTAATATCTATTGTTATACTTATTTAATCAATGTATGACTATACTCGTATAATATGTATTATTAGACTCGTCAAATCAGTGTATATTCAGACTCATATAATATGTATTGTTATACTCATTTAATCAATTATAAGACAAACTTATTTAATGTGTATCACACACATACACGTACACATACACATACAAATATATATATATATATATATATATATATATATATATATATATATATATATATATATATATAAACTATTAAGCACACTATTTTAATTTATTTTGTCTCAAATATAATTATTTAGAATCTTATACTAATTTCTAGTTACATATAATTAATGCTATTTTTTATTAAATAATAAATTTTAATTCTTTTCATACTAAAAATATGGAAAATATTCAAGAATAAAAATATTTATATTATAATTCAATATAAAAAAATAAATGTAATTTTTTGTTGTCAATTTTTTTAAGAATAGATTATTACTTGATAAATTCTTTTATATGATATTGTAAACAATTTGATTTATTAATAAATATATATTACATTTTAAAATAATATTATATTAAGAAATAAAAGTAAAATATATTTTTTTAAATTTAATTTAATTAAATTATTAAGTAATTAAAAATCATAAAAGAATAGAATTAAAAATAAAAAAGTAGTATAGAAAAAATAATTAATACTTTATATATAAGTTATTTTTGTCTAATATTTCTTTTATATTCGTCTAGATTAGTCTAATCAATATCATAATATATATTCATATACTCATTTAATTATAATATATATAAACACATCCAACCAATGAATATAAAACAAAATTTATAATATTAAAAAGTATGATTTTTTAATTATAAATATGTATTTTAAACTTTTGAAATGAATTATTAATTATAATCTTTTAAATTTATTTTTGTTATAAATACAATTATTAAAAATATTATATGAAGTTTTATGTATATTCATGGTAAATTTTTTATAAAATAATATCAGTTTAATTTTTTTATTTAATAAAAATATGAAAAATATTTAACAATAAGAATTGTTTTTTTAATTTAATATAAAAATGATAAATATAATTTTTTCATTAACAATTGTTTGTGAGATAAAATTATTACATAATTTTGTTTTTACATAACATTGTAATTAATTTGTATTATTAATAGATATATTAAATTTGAAATTGATATGAAGATTTTAATGTAAGAAACTAATAGTTTTATTTAAGAATTAAGATAAATAATTTATTAAATATTAAATAATAGAGTTGAAATATATTTATATTTTTATGATAAATCAGTTTAAAACAAATAAAGTTGTTTTTAAAGAGACAATTTTTACAGATTTAATTGCTTACTTGGTCTCTAGGGAGGATTTTTCTGTTTAGTACTCGTTTTTAAAACTGCATGTATTGCATCCCAAAGCAGTAAAAATTGTAGCAAGTTCTTTCCCTTAAATTGACAGAAACGGAGTAAACTCCGTACTGACGTGGTAAAGGAAATCTGCACTTTTTCTTCTCTCTCAGCTGTTCTTCCTGCAACGTCCAACTTTTTCTCTTAACTAAATCTCATCTTAGATTCTTTACATTATTATCACCTATTAAAAATGTTTTCGTTCTTCATCACTTAATATGTACAAGAGGAATAATCATTCAAAACAGTATGCAAAGTTTATTTTCCTCTTAATAATATAAATTGCACATGATCTTATTCTCCAAAATTATCTTTTTATTACAAAATCTTGAGATAACTCTTTTTTAGTGTCTTTTCATACTTACATTTCTAAACAATCCTATTTCTTTTTATGACGCATACTCATATTATAATTTTATAAAAAAAATATAAATTTTAACTGAAACTCTATTAAAAAAATCGTTATATTAAGTCATCAATGTTATATACTTTTAATTAAATATTTTTCATAAATTTTCTTATGTTATAATTACTTATTTAATTTTAAATAAAAAATTAAAAACTTAGTTAAATTTTAATTCTTTCATGAATTTAAATACTTTTAATTAAATTTTTATTAAAAAATTTCTATTAAGCATTTAAAATGTCTATATTTTGATTAACTGAATTATTATCATTTAGAGATTGAGTAACTAATTAATTTTACAGTCTTAAATACTCACTAGTACAAAAAATGGAATCTAACACGCCATATATGCTTCGGTTATGCAAAACCCGAAACGTAAAAATTATATACCTCGGTTATACCTTAACCCGAAGCAGAATAATAATATTGCCTCGGTTAAAAGAATATCCGAGACCTATACTATGCTTTTTTGTCTGACAGCTTTATGAAAAGGTTCTATGGTCTCGGGTTGCCATACAACCGATGCCTATACACATGTGCGAAAGGTTCTATGGTCTCGGGTTGCGAAACAACCGATGCCTATACACCCTTTCATTTATCTGATCTTCTTCATTTCCACGGCCCAACGTCTTCTTCCCTCGTGCTCTCACTTCTTCTCCCTCCGTGCTCTCCCTTCTTCTCCCTCAGTGCTCTCACTTCTTCTCCCCCATGCTCTCCCATTCTTCCCCTCCGTTCTCTCCCATTCTTCCCCTCTGTCACAACTGTAGCCTCCGCCGGTGTAGCCTCCTCCGCTGCTGCCTCCTCCGCGGTTGCCTCCTCCGCTGCTACCTCCGCCACTACTGCATCCGCCGCTCCAGATCGCCATCGCCAAGCCGCTCCAGATCGCCATCGCCAAGCCGCTCCAGGTCGCCAAACCGCTCCAGATCGGCGAGCCATCCGTCGTTGCTGGCTCCGTCGCTCTCGATCCACCGGTCCAGATCGCCATCGCCAAGTCGCTCCAGATCGGCGAGCCCTCCGCCGCTGCTGGCTCCGTCGCTCTCGATCCGCCTCCGCCATTCTTCCCCTGTATATCTTCATCTTCATCCACCGCTCCAGATCCACCGCGAGCCGCCGCCCTAGACCGACAATCCATCCACCGCTCCAGATCCATCGCCGTTTGTTCGTCTGCCTCTTCTTCATATCTTGTTCGTTGCAGAAGTTTTACCTTAGATCTGTGAAATTTTGTAGATTTTGGCATTGTTCTTGAGGCCAGCCCAGTGAAGAAATTTTGTAGATTTTGGCATATGTTAGGTCTGTTTTGATCTTGGATTGGGGATTAAGATTTTTCGGTTGTTTGAAAAACAATGACTTCCACCACTGAAACAATTTTTGGTTGTTGAGGTTGCTGAGAACTGAACAATTTCTGGTTGCTGAGAACTGAACAATTTCTGGTTGCTGAGAACTGAACAATTTCTGGATGCTGGTTGCGTACTAAAACGGGTTGCATCTGAAAAAAAAAACGATACTACCTCGGTTCTTAGATAACCGAGGCATATTCATATCTGATTTTATCTCGGTCCATGACCGAGGCATAAAATTTGGTCTTTTTACCTCGTCTACGTATACCTCGGTTGTAGAACCGATGCCAATAATAAAAAAGAACCGGTGCCTTTTCTTGTTATTGTACTAGTGACTTAATTAATTGAAATATAAATTGTACCACTGAGAGCATATATAAATTATAATATAAATTGTCCTAAGAAAACTCTCATTTTATTTTTAGGAGATATCTATTTTAAAGAAAGGTCAAATCAATTTTACCAAGAGAGAATATATATAACACATTAAAACAAAATTTGATTTGTAAATTTGGAAACCGTAATACTAAAAAGAAATTAAGAACCATCCATATAAAATTTTTGTCACCCTTTTAATGTTGAGAGGAATAGAAAAGAAAGAGAAAAAGATGTTAGAAAGAGCAAAAGAGAGAAAAAAAAAGTAAAGCCAAGTCAATATGGAGTTAACTCTATTTCTGTCAATTTAACCAAAAAGACTTGATTGATACAAATCATACTATATGGAGACGTAATACATGTAGTTTTAAAAGGGAATACTAAACAGAAAAAAACCTCTTAATGTAGAGACCAAATAAACAATTAAGTATTTTTTATATGATAGTATAAAATATTTTATATTATTAATAAATATGTATTACTTTTTTAAATAATGTTATTTTAAGAAATAAAAGTAAAATATATTGTCAAAAGAAATTTTATTCGTATTAGGTATTAATAATTGGGATTGTTACTTCAAAGACAAGAACAAATATAGTGAAATTTCTATTTTATTTTTCACTTTGAACGTCATAATGTCTCGTAAGTAACATAGGGCTGATTGCTTTAGAAGAATTAATTGTTTGGATGACAAATCAGAACATGAATGTGGAATATCAATTATAATTGTGAAACATTTAAAAGTTTATCACTCGAGAAGGAACAGAAAAATCAGTTTATAATACATAACAAATTATTTTACTCAGTCAGTGTTCAGGTTATAAAGAACCTTTAAAGTCAAACAAGAAGTTTATTCAAACAACCAAACGATGATTTAGAAACATGTTCCTCCTTAGCAAACGTAACTATCTCATTCAAACAACAAGAAGAAAGAGTCCGAGTGAGATACGAAAAATATATTTTATAAAATAACTTGTTAAATTCATCAAGTGTAGAAAAAAAAATTGAATCTTATAAACAGGAATACTTTAAAAGATAATATAGAAAATAAAACTGAAAACATTTTTATATAAACGGTTTATTTTTCTCATGAAAATAGGTTGTATTTATAGATAAAAGAAAATATATTCATCGTTATTCCCTTTATGTTTTTGTTTGTTTCAAATAAACATCACTTTCCAAGATCTTTATAGGAGAACCTAAGTTTTAATGAACGATAAAAGGTAGCTCACAAAATTATATTTGCTTAATTTTTATTTAATATTTGTATATATAAAATTATTTATTTATTTTGGTTTCATTTGAAAAGTGGTTTTAAGGTTTTATTATTGCAACTTTTATTATCAAGTACTCGCAAATATCATTCTAAGTGTGAGTATACTCAATAATATGAGTATAGTTCCCCACAATTTATCAGTTATAACAAATCTTCTGAACAATAACTGGTTTGTTGTTAGTAACTTTTAATAATTTTTTTGAATTAATATTGTATTATACAAGATAAAATCGACTAAAAATAATTATTTAAAAAATATTTTATAAATACGAATGTCAAACTAAATGAATTCGATTTATATGGATTAACTTGTTATAAATTAAATTAAAAATAAATCAACTTAATTCAACTCGTATTTTAATGAATAAAAAATTTTATAACTCAGTTCAATTCATTATGAATTGAGTTTATTAAAAAAAATATTCTTTTAATGTATTTTATATATTTATTATATAATATAAAAGTAAATTGATTCCATCTATTTTTTTAATAGTACTATAATAAAAATGTTTATCTAGATAAACATTACCAACATATGGAAACAAACAAATAAATCAAATTATTTCAACATTACACGGTAAATTAACAACTTACACAACAAAAATACCAAATAATTACAATAAAATATTTATAAAAAAATAGTAAAAAATCACCCATTTTTAACCTTGTTTAAATTCATTCAACCTTCAAATCAGATAAGCAAATTACAATTTAATCCACTTTTAAAAAAGTAATTTTTTTCTAACCCCAACTCGCCTAATCAAATCCATATCCATAGTGATCAGTTTTGAATCTATTTTACCATCTTTATTACAAATAAGTTATCCTCTTTTCTTTTCCTAAAGCAAATAAATATCCCATGCAGAATTGACGGAATTTATTTCCTGAAACAAGCTAACAACCTTTGAAAACTCAAAAAGCAACCTTATTCTACCAAACCACCAATAATCAATTCAATGAATCCAAATACTGTATATTGAAAATTCATCCTATTATTTACACCAGAAAACATCCTCTCTGTTTCATAATTAAGGTAATTTCAATATATTGTCGAAAACCATGTTCTCCACACAAAACGAGTGTCCCACTAATTAAATTAAGGTTGATTTGTTCTCCACTTTTCTCAATTTTTCTTCCAATAGTAGCTGCCGGTGATCGCGTTCTGAAGAATTATTCAAATTCTGTGTTCCAACGTACAAAATCCAATTTATTCAGCAAATCTCACAACTTTCATGTTTTTCTCCTATTTATTTTTGATTTTTATAATTTTGTTGTTTCTTTTTTGCCAGTTTCTTTCTCTCTTTCCCATTGTTATTATTTGGCCATGCTTCTTCCTCGACTTTTCAATGCTTTTTCCTTTTTCCCCACCCTATGTCACCCTCTCCAAATAGGAGTATCTTTTAGTTTTTGGTGAGATATACTTGATTCATATTATTTATTTTTGTGACAATATATATCCTACAACGTTAATTCCCCACCAGACATTATGCACAGTAGAAAACATTATTTGCATAGAGTCCACAAAAAAAGATATATTTGCATAGAATGCAAGGCATAAAGAATGTGTGTGCAGTGGATAAGTACATTAGTGCAGTGCCCATGTTGCATTGAGAAGATGGAGTTAGGTAACCTTGCTTTTGGCGTAAATCAATAAGTTTGTGTTAGAAGTTTGATGCTTTACACAAATGAATTATTTCGTATCACCTTTATTGCTTTTTTTTGGATGTGTTTTTTCTTTTTGTAAAGAAATATATCAATTTTTTTTTGTTTCAGTACGTTTAGTTTTTTTAATTCAATGTTAAAAAAACCAATTCCACCTATTCATGTATTGTTCAATGTTGATCCTTACTGGTTTGTATAATTTTAAGTAACTGAAAAAAATAAATAAAACTTATGGTATATGAGGTACTTCAAACATTAAAAAAGATAAAATGTTACACACAAATGTATGAATGATTTTAGGTATGAATTGAAAAATATATATATTTTTTTATAAATCATACTTGAGAACCAAAGGGCTTCCCTAAACAGATTATCTTTAGTGCACTTGAATTTTTACGACATAGGTTTTGATATTTATATTGCCTAGTTTTTTTAATTCTAAAAAAGTTTGTCGGAAAATAAAATTACAGTTAATAGTAAGACTTTTTAACTTTCTAAATTTGGAAAGTACATAAATACAAGCAGCCTTAATCAAATCCGTACTCATTAAAAAATTATGATATATTGCATAACTAATTTTACCATAAACAAAATTATCAATTTTGAATTATAACTTCAGAAAATATTTTCTCTTTATCAGGATCACGTGTATTTTCTATAACAAAACTAAATTATTCATCGTCATGTCAAGAACATCTATAACATGGTGAGTTAAAAGTAACAATTAGAAATATACTTACATAAGAGTGAACCATTTCTATTAGTAACTGAAGGTTATTTTTTAAGTATTTACTTTTAAAAAAGTAGAAGATATTGATGTGAGTGAAAAATATTAATAGAAAGTGAATAATTTAATTATAAAACCACTTTCTTTTCCTGTCAAGATTATAAAAAGAAATCCTGCATAATATAATTAGCATTATGATAAATGACAATCACAAGGTTTTTTCGAAAGTCTTTTGTTTTTTCCATTAGCTATCTATTTATTTAGTCTGAGCAATCGTGTTTGTTAAATTACTTTTTTTAGTAGTTTCTAACTTTTTTTTAAAATATTATTTGAAGTAGTATTTTTTCATAGTCGATCTCGTTTCACGACTAAAACCTTCGACATTCGTTACATTGTTATCTCTCTTTCATAGTCTAACATTGTGTCTATAGATATAATAGATGTAAGATCTGATACATTATACATCAGTATATCTTGCCTTATAATTCATGTACAAATATATTATTTTGTATCCATTGATAACTCATGTCAAAACCCTTTCTCACTTACTACATTAATTTACATTGATTTAACAATTATAATGTAGAATAAATCAGTGTATCTGTGTATAGTATTTTCTTTATAATAGTATTTGGGTAAGTTAAAACATAGTAAAGGAAATTATTCTAAATAGAAATTACATTAGTAATGGTTAATTTTTTTATATTAAATTATGTAATTCTTTTGTATATTTTTGACATTTACATCGGTCTTTCTTATAAATACAATAAAAGATTTTCAAAATAATTTAAATATTTTTCAAAAAATTTGTACTAATAAGATAAAACCTTTTGTTATGCAATACTTGATGCAATTGATCTTAGTTATTCTTTATTAAATTTTAAAATTTAGAAAATGGAATAATATAAACTATCTATTAAAGTATTTAGTTCACATCAAACTTACATAATTAAAGAATTTATCATACTTTTATATACTTTTTAATATCATATCATCTATAGCCCTTAAAAGGGTTAATGTTGCTACATTCCATCCACAGCAGATCAAGCTTCAAATTGAAAACACTACTACACTTGTCAGTTAATTTTAAAGCTATCCTTTTTCAAACCATTGAAGTTCGTCTTGCATGATACCCCTCTCTCATATATTTTTTTCCCAAATTCTGTATATTTACTTGAACAAACTATATAAGTGACACACGGACAATTATTATCAATAATATTCTATCATGCTCCTAAAAGTGAATAATCTCGAAAAAGACCAAACAATACACCAGTTAATTAATATACAGTAAATGGCTGCTAAATATATATATATAGGGTGTCGACCATTATCTTATGAACGTGACAAAATGGTGATACGTTCTGAGATTTAATAAAAAAAAACTTGGAAGAAGAAGATGATCATCACCACATGAAAACGATTGATGTGAAGCTTAATAAATCATTATTTCTCGTGCATGAGGCCCCCAAATATTGGAGACATTAAAGGATACTTTAGACTTAGGTGGGGTGATTAAAGAGAAGACACTTGTATTCTTGTGGTGTGACCATGAATGATTAAACCATATTAATCACAAAAATAAAAATAATAATGAAAAATGCTTATCAAACAGTTCTTGGGAGAAATTATGATTGGATCTTTAAGATACTTAATTAATGGGTTTATTTTTTGTGGATACCATATTAACATTACATATATATATCTATAGCACTCATGTGTCCACCTGCAAGGGATATATAGTGATGCATTTGTCAGTATTAGTGTATAATTACTTCTTTTGGAATGCTTTTCTAACCCAATAAGAAACATGTCTATATCTTAATTATTGGCCCCTTCATTGTTTGTAAAATTAGTGACTTCTGATTCATCTAAATAAATATAAAGTAATTGTGGGGTTTCCATGTAAAGTCAACTTTATGATTGGGGGCACATAGATAAGATTTTGATAGATGGTTGGTTAACATGTGGACATAATAATGGATGGAAGAAATTTGATGGGTCACTTTACAAATATGGGAAATCAAGTAGCCAGACACTGCCAAAATCTTAAATCAAAAGGTGATAGAAAAATTAGGTTTCGTGGAATAAATTTCTCAATAAATGTTTAAAATAAGCTATTTGGATTCAAAAAATTAAAGTTTAATATTTTAGCTTTTAAAAAAAATAAAATTCTTTTAACTAACTTCTTCAAAAGTTGAGTTACATGAATTAATTTTTATTTTTACAAAAAAAATATTTAACAGTATATTTTTCTTTAAATATTTATCGAATATTGTTTAATATATTATAATTTAATTAGAGTGTCGTTCTCGAAAATATATCTTCATTAAAAATTTAAAGAAAAAAAATTATAATTTATAATAGATTTTATTAAGTTCTAACTACTCTATTATTTGATTTTATTTTTAACAAATGAAATTGTCATTATCTTTATTTTTGATATTTCAACTCGTTCTCTCAAATATCTTTTAACTCGTAAGTTGACTTATTTGTAAAAAGAAAATAAGTGAATTGATACATGATGTAAAAAGTAATAATCGCATAACCCTATAGTTATAAAAAATGATAAAATATTCAGACAAAATTAAAAGAATATTATAAATATTCAATAACATAATTTTTTTAATAAAAGCATATATAAATTAAATTTATAAGATATTTAAAATATAATTAAAATTGTATGATAATTTTTTTCAACTTTACCTTCATCACCTTATACTCAATTAATATAGCAATAATTTAAAAAAAAATGACAGGAAATTGTCCATCATCACATATATTCATGCATGGGTGGTGGAAATTCAAGGATTTTGCCTAATAATAATGAGCACTTTAATCCTAACTTAATTTTGAATTAATTCTTTTAATCTCTCCCTGATCTCCCATATCGTTTGATGATTAATTACATGAATAAAAGGAAATGCTTTTTGGTGAAGTTTTTCGTGTCACAGTGGACGCGTGATGGGCAAATTAACTAATTAGGGCAGCGTGCTGGTGTAATGTAATCACCGAGCTGTGACATAACATAATAAAACAAACAGAAGCTACAGAATAGGATAGAGATGTGTCTTTTACTAGGTTCCGAACCGTATCCTATGTAATATCTATACATACATATCTACTACGCTCTGAGTCACTTTATTTCGGGAAACATACCAAATAAGCATAAGCTACGAACTTCCACCTGTCCAATACGAACCCCAATAAAGATTTAAACTTTATTATTATTACTATTATCATCATTATTATTATTATTAATATACGAAAAAGTGAGCATTGCACTAATTGGTGAGTTTTGTAACATATGGTAGGAAGTTGGAGAGTGCATGGATGAATGGTACCCTTAAATTGAGTCAAAAAAGTGTAGCTGTAAAATTGACCCTCCAGCTATACGCAGGTGAAACAAACAGAATCATTTTTAGTATAGAAGCGCGGTGCCAGCTATTTCACAACCCATCTTCTTCGTTCATTCAACCAACGTTCTTTTCGCATGCACACCAGTCCCACGCAAACAAATATTGGAAATTGTTAAAAAATTTATTCTAAACTCAAATCAATTTCACAAAACTAATTATAAAATGATGCACATTTATGGGCTAGAAAGACCTTCTTTAATTAATTTAATTTTGGTAATTATTATAATTTTAGTGTTCTAATTTTGATTAAGGCATCACCATCGTCACCAAAGATAAATCCTCTTTTTGGAGCAGTGAATCGGAATAGAATTCATGTGATACGTTTGCCAAATGCGCACCACTGAAACGCTTAAGTCAGATGATTTTTCGTATACCTTTATTCCACAAACTAGGATTTATTCTTCCAAGGTTTAAAGAATTGATTGAGGATGAATTAATCAGAATAATAAAATTCTATATTCTGCTGCCAAATCAGGACACAATTGCCCTTATAATTATTCTTTAATTTAATTGATACCTTCTATTAGTTTTCCTCAAACAAATATTTGTTTTTTTTGTTGCTATTTTGAATTTTAGAATATAAGAATAATATAGTAGGTAGTTATTAAATATTTCAATAATAAATTGTTTTTGTTAAACACATGTGTTAATTTTTTTGTAGCAAATCTTAACTATTAATTTTCTATCCCACAATTACGAATGCATGTTTATCGAACCTCTACATCATTTATTTTAAATCAAATAATTGCAGTGTAAAAAGTTATTATATTGTCCTTTAAAATAAGGGATGGTTCAACTTAGATAAAAATATATTCAATTTAAATAAAAAAATTACATGCAATTTGATTTGACATTCAGTTTGAATATAAAAAAAATTGAAACGAAATAGAATCTGACGAATTGATTTGAACATGTTTAACTATTATCATGTTCCATTGTAATTAAATATTATTTACTTTATTCAATGTGATATATAATATTAAACAATTAGTAACTTTTTTTTATTAGAAATAGAACTAAAGATATAAGAGGTGTTTATACTTGTATAATTAAAGACAAACGAAGAATTTAAGTACTAGATACTTCTCTAAGATTTTGCTCTTGTAAGTTATGAAATTCTACATATACATATTACAACCAAAAATAAACATCGAAACATAGACATACCATATCACATGAAAAATTCATTCATTCATCAATTTGCCGCCTCGTTAAAAACCTCTTGGAAAAATAAAAGAAAAAAATACCTCCAGAGAAAAAGAGTGTGATTTATTAAGTAGACTATGTTAACAACTTTTTACAATATTTTAATAACATGTGTCACTTGATTTGTATATTTAAAATTGATTAATCACAAATTATCACATATTTATAAAAAATTGTAAAATAAAAATTGTTAAAAAACATTATAAAAAGAACGAAGCTTTGTAACTTTCTTTTATAATATTTTGATAATTTACTTTCGTCTGTATATTTGAAAATGACTAATCACAAATTATCACAGAAATTGTTTATAAAAAAGTTGTTAAAAAAAAATCGTTAAAAGAACATTTTTCTTATTATAAATGTAAAGAGACTAATTATAAAAGAAACGAAGATTGTCTGCATTCCATGATCTCACTATTCGCCCGCCATTGAGAGTTTCCAATGACTTCGATGACGCGATACGGGCCATCCTAGTGAGGGGATAACTTGTTCTGGGAGGGTTGTAAAAACAAACTTCTTTAAGTTATTACTTTCTTAAGAAAATGACTTATAAATCTGTGAAAAAAGAAAATACCATATACTAGAAAAAGTTACAATTGTTCACTTTGTCAACTGAAAAACCATATACTAGAGAAGCAAAATCCAACTTAATTGCGCTATACCAAATAAACTCCCATATCTCCACAAAATGGAAGCCACGTCATGAAGAGTAGATCATCTTAGTAATGTTTTGAAACGCACTAGTGTCCTCCATAATGCTATACCAACCAAAAAACAAAAGCAGAAGGCACTGATAAATTGTATTAGAAAAACAAAGGTCTTAGATCAAAATACTACACAGATAATAACATGAAATATCAAATGACACGCAAGAGATTTGTCAAAAATGAAGGCACCACACATCAAAGTTTTATGGCAAATAATGTTTTGTGTCTGTTGCTTCACCATAACATAAGCCTCTAAAACTGGAGAGAAAAAAGTAGGGGGACTGGGTGGGAATTTGGAAGAATACTGTTATATTGAGCAAGTTGACGAAAAGCTTCTCATTTTGTACAAAATTTCGCATCCACATGATTGTTAAAGACGTAGACAGCACTTCATCCTTCTTTTTTTTCTTCCCCTTTCTCAATTTTTATACACTGTTTCAATTTTAATATTATTTTAAGTTTGCCTACGCGTCCTACTGTCTTCCCAAACTGCTATAAATAGAGCATTTTCAATGAAAATATTCATCTCTTCTAACTTCTAACTTCGAAGCATTCAGTATTCTAAGTTTCAGTAAGAGAACTAGAAATGGCAGAGACCATTCGTTTGGTTGTTGCTGTTTTTGGTACTTCCTTCTTCTTTTCTTAGCTTAGAACTTAGACAATTGAGTCTTCACAGAAATTGACTCATTAGTTCTGTTCTTTTTTTTTTTTGCAGGCAATGCAGCCTCAATGTCCCTTTATGCTGCACCAGTGTATGTTACATGTTTAAGAATGTTTCTGCTTTAATGTTCTCCCTTTTAGAGAATGTATAAAGTGTTAAACACTTTTCATGTTTTTTATGTTCAGGGTTACCTTTAAAAGAGTTATAAGAAAGAAAAGCACAGAGGAGTTTTCATGCATTCCTTACATTATTGGGCTCTTGAACTGTCTTCTTTACACTTGGTATGGTTTGCCTGTTGTGAGCTGCAAGTGGGAAAATTTCCCTATAGTCACTGTTAATGGTGTTGGGATTGTTCTGGAGTTATCCTATGTTCTCATTTATTTCTGGTTTGCTTCTCGCAAAGGAAAGGTAAACCACGTTACTCTCTTCGTGCATCCAAAAAACTCATGTTTGCACACTTTGATACTTCTTTTAAATCATATGCAAGATGGTTTCATTATATTAACTTCCTTGCTGAAAAATCAAGTTATAGCAATTTCTTCTTCATAGAAAAAGATCCTTCCCCAGTGGTCCAACCGTTTTCAGGTCCATTTGTTGCATGTTTTGAGATGAGTAAACGTTGTTGCAGGTGAAGGTAGCCATGACTGCAATACCAGTTGTGCTTTTGTTCTGCATAATTGCTGCAGTCTCAGCTTTTGCATTTCATGATACCCGTCACCGAAAGCTTCTTGTGGGTAGCATTGGCTTAGTTGTTTCAGTAACGCTGTATGGATCTCCCCTTGTTGTAATGGTAAGTGACTCATCTTTGTTTTCCACCGTTCAAATATTCTGTCATTACTAAGCGTATATTCTTGCTGGTAATTGGAGCAGACAAGTTCCATCATGTAATATAATAATCTCACTAACTAAAAAATTAAACTGTCTTTCCTTTTATGTTTCTATTGTACATGATAAAGAATCCAGTTAAATATGGTGGCTTAAATAACAATTGTATAACTATGCTTCATTTTTTATTGGTGCAGAAAAAAGTTATACAAACAAAGAGTGTTGAATTCATGCCACTAACATTATCGGTGTGCGCATTCTTATCTTCTACACTCTGGCTGATCTATGGAATCCTCATTAGAGATATTTTCGTAGCGGTATGTGTCAAAATAATCTCTTGAATATTAATTTCATAAATTAGAAAACAAAGTATTACGAATACTGATGTTTCTCTCACAATAACAGGGACCAAGTATCCTTGGAACTCCTTTAGCCATCCTGCAGCTTGTACTTCACTGCAGATATCGAAAAAGGAGTGTTGTGGAAGAACCAGGCAAGGGAGACCAGGAAAAGGGTAACTTAGAAAAGGTGGACATGGAAATAGGGAAAGTTGAAACGAATGTGACGAATCACATGACCGAAAACTCGTGAACAATGTTTTAAAGGGAAAGGTTGTTGAAGATTTCAGAATGTTCTATTCATATTCCTTTGGTTATGTTTATTTCCTTTATTTTAAGAGACAATGGTCCTCTTAGCTTTGGATGTAATATTTTTAGTTCTTAATAAATGCTTTATTGACAAGATTTTACTTTACCTGTTTATCTTTATGAAGCCTCTGTGCAGTAAAAATAGAAAATATATATGTAAAAACCAGATGCAAAATTTAATGTATCTTTCTAAATTTTGGTCCACATTTCTCGTGACAAGTTCCATTTTCTAGTGCATGTGCCCTTTGTGTAAAGGAGAATTGTTATGGCAATTAATGAGAGATAAGATTGAACAACATCGGACAAACGAGGATCTTTGTTCTTCTAAGGATGGTACAGTCCATGGTAGATATATCCCGAGAGAAGAGAAGAACAAAAAATCTAAGGGCAATCATGATTTGGTTATTTTGGGCATAAGTTAAAAAGATTACTAATGAAAAATGCGTGACCAACATATTTGCTGGTTATTCGCAGAAGTTGAAAAAAAAAAAAAAGGAAAAAAATCAAAGAAAGTTACATCGAAGTTTGAACAGACAACTCAGAAACCATGAGTCACCGACGGGTCAGCAGCAACATTCTTTCCGTACATGAGCATCGAGCCACGCTATGAGACACGGTTGTTTATTCTTTGTCTTTTCTCCCTTTGCCAAAGGAGCAACGATGTGGGACGCCAAACTTTTTAATTTATTCATTTTGTTTGTGTTACTTTTTCATTTAATTATATTTTTTGTTTTTGTAATTTCCCTGTAATTTAGCCTTCTAAACTTCAGTTATTTATATTTCATTTTTAAAAAAATTCAACTATGTTTTTATCTTATTAAAAAATTTCATCTAATTATATGATATATCGGTATTTTATATATATTTGGATGAAAAAGATATATAATATTAAAAATAAATAAGAAGCATTTATAACATTTTATGTTTCTATTTAAAAAATTTATATATTTTATCTCGTTTCTGTAGGCATATCAATATTAATGTAGACCTCCACTATATCTCTGTCAATTATTAGATGAAGTTTTAAGGTAAAAATCCTAATTTAAATAATTGAGAAGTTATAATCAGACATAAAAAGTTAAAACCAATAGCATTAAAATAAGCGATCAGTCTTTATATAGGAAAAAATTGCATTTAGACCCAGTTTTTACAACGTGTTGTTATTTACATTAGTTACTTAAATATAATTTATACTTTATTAACTTAACCTGAAATTGATTTTGATGAATTAAAATTTTATAATTTAAAATTGTTATGTTTTAGAGACGAATTTAAAATATACTTTTTTTATTACTGAACTTTCTATTATTTAAAATTATAAAATTGTCATGATTACGTATTAGTAAGACTTTTTTATTTAATAAATAATATTTACATAACATGAGAGCTTCGCTTAGGTGTTGTTGATTTTGCTAACATTGTCACGTAAAATATCTGCTATCGTGTTGTACATCACGTAAGTGTTACATCAAGTTAGACGTTACATCCAAAGATGTTCGGTAAAACAAAATGGAGACCAGGTCAATCTGAAGAGACGTTGTAAAAACAATACCTATTTTCGTCTTACAAATCATTACCAACTACAGTGAAAGAAGAAGGTTAGACAAAAATTAACTCATGCAACAAACACAAAAGCCCTGGACAGCACAGCCAAGTAAAACTAGGTTGATGTCTTCTTGGTTATACTTGGTCTCGGTTTAACATGTGTGATATTTCAAATAATTAATACTGGATTATTAGTGTTTGAGACGTTCATGTTATCAAAACAAACATTTAACAAAGGTATGTGTTAAACAACATATGATATAAGATAGAAAACGAAATAACAAAATAAATGTTCAGCATATGATAGAAAGATTTGAAATATCATTAAGAAATGAATTTTAAATTTAACTTTGTTTCATTGAAAAGGTCTGAGGTCGATCTTTCTTACTCTGCTCTCTTTCGATCGTCTAATCCTCTTTGAGAATGTAATTCACTTCGATGGGTTGTTGACTTGCAGAAGACATTCCGACGCTAAAGTCAAATATATGTTTCAAAAAGATGTCTCTATTTTATTAGGATAGATCAATGTTATTTTAACTAGACATCAATTGTATATATATAGAGCTTGTGGTAGCCATAACACGTTGATTAACCATTAATGTAGTATATTTTTAAACCCAATAATCAATTATTAATACCGTATATTTGTAGAGCGCAATCTGACCAATTAATACATGCTAACTGTCCATAAATGATCATTAACTCCGATCAGTATATTTCATAAGTTCCCCAAGCCCAAGCAAGCTCTTTGTTGGAAGAGGTGCGCAGGGATTATTATGAGCTTAACAGAGGCCGCTCACGTTGTATGTAGGGAGTCGATTTTCGATACGCTTTAAGTCTTCATTCCTCTCTGCACCGAGCGGCGGGCTCTAGGAGTTCTCTTTGGAACTTTCCCTAGATTGAGCATGAAACGCTAGGAGTTCTATTCAAAACTTTTTCCCAGGTTGAGCGGGAAACGCTAAGAGTTCTTTTTGAAACTTTTTCCTAGGTTGAGTGGGAAACGCTAGGAGTTCTCTTTTGAACTTTTTCCTAGGTTGAGTAGTAGACGCTAGGAGTTCTCTTTGAAAATTTTTCCTAGGTTGAGTAGTAGACGCTAAGAGTTCTTTTTGGAATCTTTTCTTAGGTTGCGACACTAGGAGTTCTTTTTGAAACTTTTTCCTAGGTTGAGCGGTAGACGCTAGGAGTTCTTTTTGAAACTTTTTCCTAGGTTGAGTAGTAGACACTTTGGAACTTTTTCCTGTGCAGAATATTTTCACTCACAAAAATATTCGTTAAACAAAATAAAGTAAATGCTTCAACATTTTATAATTTATTTTATAATAAAGAGTCATTAAAACTTGACAAGGCTAAACGTAGGTGGTCCAACTGACCGAACGGGAAGGGACTGAGTGCAAGATATTTTCACTCACGAAAATATGCATTAAACAAAATAAAGTAAATGCTTCAATATTTTATAATTTATTTTTATAATGAAAAACCATTTGAACTTGACAAGACTGAACGTAAATGGTCCAACTATCCGAGCAGGAAGGGACTGAACCTTCCTGTGCAAATATTTTAAACAAAATAAAGTAGACGTTTCAATGTTTTATAATTTATTTTTATAATAAAAAGTCATTAGAACCTGATAAGGCTAAACACAGGTGGTCAAACTAGTCGAGCGGGAAGCGACTGAACCTTCCTCTGCAGGATATATTTACTCACGAAAATATGCGTTAAACAAAATAAAGTAAACGCTTCAATATTTTATAATTTATTTTTATAATGAAAAACCATTTGAACTTGACAAGACTGAACATAGGTGGTCCAACTAGCCGAGCAGGAAGGGACTGAACCTTCTTGTGCAAATATTTTCACTCAGGAAAATATTTGTTAAATAAAATAAAGTAAATGTTTCAATGTTTTATAATTTATTTTTTAAATAAAAAGTCATTAGAATCTTATAAGGCTGAACGTAGGTAGTCCAACTGGCCAAGCGGGAAGCGACTGAACGTTCCTGTGCAGGATATTTTTACTCACAAAAGTATGTGTTAAACAAAATAAAGTAAATGCTTCAATATTTTATAATTTTTTTATAATAAAAAGTCATTAGATACTAACAAAGTTAAGCGTAGGTGGTCCAGTTTACTGAGCAGAAAGGTCTGCATTTTTCTGTGAAGGATATTTTTACTCACAAAAATATGCGTTAAACAAAATAAAATAAATACTTCAATATTTTATAATCTTCTTTCGAAGACATTTAATTTTTTTGTACAAACTTAAACCTATAAAATTAATTCTTGAAATAAGTGTTTAATTTACTTAATATATTAAGACATATATTTTTAACATATACTTTTTAACAATAACTATGACACAATAAATTTAATAAGTAATAAATTTTATTTGGACAAGTTTTTAATGACAATGAGAAATGAATTTAGCTCAATCTTACAACTAGTGTATATAAAACAAGATTGTTAGACTTATAATAAATTTCCTTGATCACTAAATGGACTTGTAATATCCAACATATATATTACTTCTTTTATTTCCATAATGGAAGCCCTTTCCTTCGACTGAAGGAATATTCCTTTTGAACGTGTAGCTGAAAATTTTGTATTAATTGAGAATGATGAGTTTGGGAAGGCTTTTCCTCACTGGATTTTGCAATCGAAGAGTTAGTGAAGCTTTTGGAAACACAGAGGCCGATTAATTCTCTGTATAAACGTAGCACTCCCAAGCCATTGCCACCTTTCTCATATGCCCAGACACATGCAAAGGGTATAGGAGATTCTTTCCAACTCCTTATTTTATAATTCAATGGTGCACCTTATCAACACAGTTATACATGAATGTCATATGCATTGTCAATCAGGAATTTGCCTCTTCTCCTTTTTGAATGATATATTTTGTATTTATGAAAAACTGGATCAGTGATTTGCACATGACGACAAAGGAAAGTGGTAATTTGACAGGCATCACCATATATATCACTAGGCTGAATCAAAAGAAAAATTCATATTATTTTAAAAATCCACGAATCTTGATCTCCTCTTTCCACGCAAAAGCGAAGCTCAAATTTTAATATGATTGTATTTCTGGAATCATAGGCGATATCACATGGCAGTTCGTCGTATATATGTATGTAGTATGTACGATTCCTGTTTTTTCAGTGTCTGCATAATCAACACATCCTTCATTTTATCAAAACATGAGCACATTCATGAATCTTGAACTCATCCTGCACTTCGCAATCAATTCACTTCATCGTACGCTATATATGCTCTGCGATCTACGTCCTCATCTCATACCGTTCTTTTTATTCGTGAAACTACCACATTTACATTTCCAATTCTTCTCATCCTGTCGGTGTATTTCTAACCTTCAACCAGAACAACTATTCGTGTAGCTACTAAGTTTTGTGGTGAGGAAGAAAAGAACCAGCCATGTGCATAGTCGATTACGTGTTTACAGATTTTATATATATATATATATATATACTTGTTTAATAAATTTATGGATCCGATATTCTTCTTTGTCAATTTTCTTACAAGGTCACGTCTCAAAAATTTTAGAAAAAAAAATTAATGCAAAAATGTGACATGGAAAGTGGCTTAGGATTGAGAAGTTGTTGATTCCAAAATTATCCCTAGGCTTTCGTGACTTCTCTCCATTATTTCATATTCCACATTTTGTGTTCTCTCTCTTCATTTTCATTCTTCTTCCATTTTCGTCCTTTCTACAAGCTTTGTTCAACCTCCTCAATTTCGTGAGACGGACCAAAAGCTCTCGTTGACGGTATTGTGCGCAATGACATCCTCCGGTGACAATGGCAGTTCGAGCAAGGTAAATGAGTTTTTTCATTTTCTTAAATGTGTTATGGGTTTGGCTTTAGGTTTTTGTTTTGGTTTTTCGGTTTTTGTTTTGTATTTTGTTTAATTGGGGTTTTATTTCTTGGTTTTGAGGTTTTGTTTAATTGTGTTTTTATTGCTTTAGAGGCAGAGTTGGCTGAAGAGAAGAATAAACAGAGGAATAATGATGATGGAGAATACACGGCTCGTCAAGAATCCCACATGAACACTCCCTTTGTAAGCCCGGGAGGCATTTACACCAACCAACCCACTATAGAGAGGTTTGTGAGGGTCGAATCACGAAAATGATACAAGAGTAGAACCCTTAAGACTTCGTACACTGAAATAGGACGAAACATGAGTGATTTGTGTATTTAGTTATTATAGAAAATAAGATATCATTGTACATAGATGAAGAAAATAATGTATTGTAACATTTTTTTTGACGTTAATGGAGATGGATCTTGATTTGAATTCATTATTGTGAATGTTATTTGAAGTGTTATTCCTTTCCCTATTGGCATTGTCAAGTGAGTTGTTGTTTGGAATTTTAAAAACAAAGTGTCCAATGTGATTGAGTATCCATTAATAATGAGGAATTGACAAAATTTTATTGGATTTCAAGCATTTGCGGGGTATTTTGTCACTTGTAATCGATTACAAGAACACTGTAAACGATTACACGAAAAAAAATTCTCGTTTTGTACAAAAGCTTGTACAAAGACATTTTACACAATTTTTTCATATTTCTTGAATTGATGAGACTTCTTTTTAGTGTTTAAGTGTGAGTAGAGACTGAAAACTGATGTTTGGGCAACCCATGGTGGAGGAAAGACCTAATGTTGGTGTCATGATCATGTTAGCTTAGTCTTGAACCCAACTGTGAGAATGTCACTCTCTAAAGGCAATTTGAGTGAGATAACATGTTGTCAACTTTGACCTTTGATGACTATTTTAATCATAATTTTTCTCACAGACCTCCAAATGATGTGATTCTTTTTTTAGTAGAAAATATACTCAAAATTCTTTCCAATGACTACTAATTTGTGATTTTTGGACATTTGAGTTGGTGCAGTTAATTCCTTAAAGTTAACGTTTTATACATTTCTGCCACCTCTGACCTTTGCTAGTTGTTTTGCTCATAACTTTCTTCACCGAACTCCAAATGAGTTGATTCTTGTTTTGTTAGAATCTAGACTCAAAGACCTTTCAAATTATGCCTTGGTAATCAAGTGTAGGCCTTTTTGGCCAGTGTAATCAATTACAAGGTCCTTGTAAACGATTACATGAAAAAAAATATGATTTTGTACAAAAACCTCTGCTGTAGGAGCCAACTGTGAGCACATAAGTAGCCAAAGACAGTTTACGTAATTTTTTTATGTTTCTTGAATGGATGAGACTTCTTTTCACTGTTTAAGTGTGAGTAGAGCCTGAAAACTGAGGTTTAGGCAACCCATGGTGGAGGAAAGACCCAATATTGGTGTCATGATCATGTTAGCTAAGTCCTGAACCCAGCTGTGAGAACGTCACTCCTCAAAGGCAATTTGAGTGAGATAACAGGTTGTCAACTTTGACCTTTGATGACTATTTTAATCATAACTTTTCCCACAGACCTCCAAATGATGTGATTCTTTTTTTATTACTCAAAACTCTTTCCAATGACTACTAAGTTGTGATTTTTGGACATTTGAGTAGGTACAGTTAATTCCTTAAAGTTAACGTTTTATACATTCCTGCCACCTCTGATCTTTGCTGGTTGTTTTACTCATAACTTTCTTCACCGAACTTCAAATAAGTTGATTCTTGTTTTGTTGGAATCTAGACTCAAAGACCTTTCAAATTATGCCTTGGTAATCAAGTGTAGGCCTTTTTGGCTAGTGTAATCGATTACAAGGACCTTGTAAATGATTACACAAACAAAAAATATGGTTTTGTACAAAAACTTGTGCTGGAGGAGCCAACTATGGGGACATAAGTAGCCAAAGACATTTTACGTAATTTTTTCATATTTCTTGAATGCTTGAGACTTATTTTTAATGTTTAAGTGTGAGTAAAGCCTGAAAACTGAGGTTTGGGCAACCCATGGTGGAAGAAAGACACAATGTTGGTGTCATGATCATGTTAGCTAAGTCTTGAACCTATTTGTGAGAACGTCACTCCCCAAAGGCAATTTGAATGAGATAACATGCTGTCAACTTTGACCTTTGATGACTATTTTAATCATAACTTTTCCCACAAACATCCAAATGATGTGATTCTTTTTTTTTGTTAGAAAATAGACTCAAAACTCTTTCCAATGACTAGTATTTTTTTTTTGACATCTGAGTAGGTGTAGTTAATTCCTTAAAGTTAACGTTTTATACATTCCTACCACCTTTGATCTTTGCTGGTTGTTTTGCTCATAACTTTATTCCTCGAACTCCAAATGAGTTTATTCTTGTTTTTGTTGAATCTAGACTCAAAGACCTTTCAAATTATGCCTTGGTAATCAAGTGTAGGCCGTTTTGGCCATTGTAATCGATTACAAGGATCCTGTAAACGATTACCCAAACAAAAATCTGGTTTTGTGCAGAAACTTGTACTACAGGAGTCATATGTGGTAACCTGACTCACCATAGTCAATATTTTTAATTTTTTGACATTTATCCAATGGTTAACACTTGCTTTTAGTGTTTAAGTGTGAGTAGAGACTAGGAAGTCATGTTTGGGCAGTCCATGATGGAGGAGACAAACAAAGTTTGTGAGATGACCAAGTTAGGGAAAGTCCATAAACTTGTGCAGGCCAAAAACACACTGGTAATCGATTACAACTAGCTCGTAAATTATTACGCGAACAAAAATAGGGTTTTGTACATAAACTTGTACTGCATGAGCCAGGTGTGGTAATCTGACTCCCCATAGTCAATATTTTTAACTTTTTGGCATTTATCCAATGGTTGACACTTGTCTTTAGTTTTTAAGTGTGAGTAGAGGCTGTGAAGTCATGTTTGGGCAGTCCATGAAAGCTAACATTATATTGCAATAAGAATCTTTACATAGATATCATTGTTTCTTACAAAGACAAAAATCCATCTTTGTCTGCATACAAAGAAAAACTCTACAAATGAAATCAATCTCATAACAATCCAAATTCCTATAGTGCTTCCATTCTTCTCATGTTGTCGTTTTCGAGGATCGAGTCGCATACATATTTCTTTACTCGGTCAATGTCAAAAGCCACAACCTTCGAAACCTTTACTCGGTCATGGACTGCAGGAAAGACAGTGTGGGAAGACAAAAAGCCCCAACCTTCGAAAAACACCAACCTTCAAAAAGTCCCAACCTTCGAAAAGTCCCAACCTTCGAAAAGCCTCAACCTTCGAAAAGCCCCAACCTTACAAAAGCCTTATCCTTCGACGAGAAACAATGGTGGATGCCAAAGAGACGAACAAAAGGAGGGAAGATGAGAGGGGAAGATGAGAAAGAGTTCAAGGAAAAGCGTCAATGCAAGAGTTGAAGGAAAACCGCGAAAAACAATTGGGTTTTTCTCTCTCTGCCTTCCCCTTCCAAAAATACCCCAACGTTACATTCTTCAACCCTAAAATTCAAATTGAACAACACCAATAGACAATCGCCACGTGGAGTTTTAAAAAAGTTGGCAAAATAAGGTTGTCAAAGAAATGTTTTCCTAAATTTATACTTAAAAAGAAGTAGTGTTTTTTTTTGTGTGCAAGCTTTGAGGTGACACCACAACATTTTTGTTAGCGAATATTCTGCATATTTTAGGTAAAATCTCTTATCAGATAATAGTGCATAACATAACATAAGATGCATGAGGATACAAAGACTGATAAAATTGTACTGGGTGTTTGTTTTTATGAAATCTGAGGTCAATCTAAGGTTTTTATAGATAGTAATTATATGATCATATACATTTACATTATTATAAGGATGAAATAATTATAAAATTGAGAATTTTTGTATTTTTATAAAAAGAAGAAAAATTAAAAATAAAAATAGTATTGTTAAATAAATGTAAAAAAATATGTATGTTAAAGTATTATTTTTATTTTATTAATGTACATTTTGTATTTTTACTCCAGTTTCTAAGTATATATATGTAGATAGATAGATAAATGGATTCCATAAAACGTGTGAAAGGTTTTGTTATCTTCATGCAAGTTATGAAGTTATATTAAAGTTTGAGAACTTTTCCCTATACTTCATGGTTTTTCAAATAATAATATATATGTCCTGCTAGCAAGTTAGGAAGAATCTTTTTTAGATTCTTCTCTCTCATTCCTTCATTAAAAAAACCTTAGTAGTTTACATCTCTACGCCTCTCTTCTTCCTTCGCGACTTCCATACATCTCATTTTTCTTCCTTTGCAAGAGGTCTCAGAATATAATAACTTCTTAACTGATTTCTGTTTCTTCTGTTACATTTTCTCTTTGTTTCCCCTCTTCTATATAAACTCTCTTCTCTTTTTATACAGACTGTATATATACATAAGTGAAATATATTTCTTTCTTTCTTCCCAAGACATTTTCTCTGTTCTTTCTCATTCTGGCTTTGTGAGTCTACTTTCTTACCACAATGCTTGTGAATGCGTACTTACATGAGCTTTTGCACAATCAGATTACACAACAACTCCTATTGCATCTCTTCTCATGATGGTATCAGAGCTCTTTGTTTGAAGAGCTCTATTGCACCACTTTGACCATTTTGTTTCCCTTTTTTTCTTTTTATTGGTGTTCTTTATGCTTCCTTTGTTCATTCTTTCACAGGTTTCTTGCATAATGACTGAAGAACATACCCAATCCTCTAGCTTATTGTACCTTCATTCTAGCGAAAGCCTTGTTGTCTCCTTTGTTTCTCCTCTTCTTGAAACTACCAACTACCATGCCTAGAGCAAGTCCATGTCACTACTCTAAGCACCAAGAACAAAGTCTAGTTTTTTGATGGAACCGTTGTGCAACCACAAAAGGAAGATAGTTTCTGCATAAGGATAATAGAAGAATGCATAAGAAGTTTAAGGTTGGCGATTTAGTGTTGGTAAAACTTCAACCTTATAGACAAATTTCCATTGCCTTGAGGAAAAATCAGAAATTTGGAATGAGGTATTTTCGACCATTCCCATTTATAGATCGAATTAGATTTGTGGCATACAAACTGTTACTGCCTGACAATGCTAAAATTCACCTCATCTTCCACATCTCTCAATTAAAGGAATGTAAGGGTCCACATGACACCGCATATGTTCCCCTACCATCGACTACACTACCAGAAGATCTTTTATTGATGCCTCAGTCTATCATTCAAAAACGTGACATACTACGCAGGTCCAACATAGTTCCAGAAGTCTTAGTTTAATGAGCTGGTTTATCAGAAATAAAGACAACGTGGAAGACATTAAGGATTTTTTCAAAGTTTATCCTGACTTCAACCTAGAGGAAGGTTATTGTTGATGGGGTGAGTATTGTAATGAGTGAAAATAATATTACTACTCAGGGAATAGAATGGGCAAAAGAAATGAGGGGCAAAAATGAGTTAGTTGGGAAGCAGGACATATAACATTTCGGTATACAATTATTTGAAATGGACAAAATGGAAAGCATATAAAATTTTGGAAGTATTAAAAGAAGATGCAAGAAAAAGCCCCTTTCTTGCTCTTCCACAATTATTAACTACATTTTATAATATTAGAAAAAGACTCAAGCATTCTTTTCCATTACGCCACAACATATCATTATTCTCACAGTTTGCATTACTACCACCACCACTTCACTACTACTGTTGCACTATTGTTGGAAAAGAAGAGAGAAAAACGCTAAAGAGGAAGAAGAAAAGAAAAAAAAAACTTATGTCAAAATGTTTTTTTCCAAAACATATATTTAATGTAATCTTTACAAAATATATTTCATGTATAGTTATTTCAGAAAGTTACATTTTGGAAAATTTATTCTAGAACACATTTCATACATTTCGAACATTCTATTTCAAAAATCACGTTCCCGAAAAGCTTGTTTTGGAGGAATATGTAATTCGGAAGTCCCTTCTAAGAGCAAATTGTCATTTCAAAAGTTTGATAAGGTGCAGTAAGTAAAAGCCTTTTGTTAATAGGCAACATAAAAACAAACTATCGGGGGCCAAAAAAACAGGCACCCTACACCTCCAATCCTTTTACCTGCACTTCCAATTTCCATAAATGCCCTCTAATTATAAAGGTGATTATACATTAAAATTTATTTATTAAGAAATTTTGTGATGAAGCATTGAATGAAGGTAGAAAGTTTTGACTTCTTTGTTGAGTGTTCCACACTCTATTTCAAACTATTAATTTTAAATAATTGCAAACAATTAATTTTAATTCAATAATATTTAATTAATTAAAAAAATTATTTAATTATAAAAACCTAATATTTTATCAAAAAAAAAAGTAACAAAATATCTTAAAATTATAAAAAAAACTATAAAATAAATAAAACATTAAATAATTCAAAAAAAATATAATCAATTTAATTAATTCATGAATATATTATTACAAATAAAAAACTATAAATTCTATAAAATTAGCCCTGTTGTGAAATTTGCATCCACGTATCTGAAAAACAAAAGAATATACATGAGTAATAGAACAATTCAATGAAAGAGTGAAAGAAACTAATGCCTACGGATATCCACATCCGACCAAGGTTGAATCGGTTTTTAATATCCGTTTAATGTCTTCTCCTGTTTCCAAAATCGATTTCCAGGAGAAAGAAGCTGAAGAAATGTAGGAATGAATGCACCCAATGCACTAAATACAGTTGAAGCTGAAAACTGATCCACATACAAGAAGAAGTTGATCTCGAAGAAGAAGTTGATGTCTGGATCTATGGAGAAAGTGAACAAAAGGAGAGAAAGTTGGAAAAAACAAGCTTCGAAGCTTGAGATCAGAAACAGAAAACTCCAAAGAAATAGGTGAAATATCTTTGAAGAACGAGAAAGCTGAGTAAAAAAATCAAGTTAAAGATTGCTTACGTTTTATTAAAATTTAATGAAGTTTTAATAGGGACATTATTGGCATTTAAGACAATTTTGGAGGTGCAGGTGAAACCATTTGAGGTGCAGGGTGAAGTCCCCAAAAAAACCAATAAGGTGGGCTTAGAGAAAAGGTTGAGTGAGGCAAATTTAGCGAAATTGGAGTGGAAAGTGCAGCGCCATCGGTAGTTTATTCTGCGTCCCGCCACGCGTCACAGCCCAACGTGAAGAACAAACAGAAACCCATGCAGGTCGCCACGTGTCAAAATAAAATCTGAGCACCAACCCTTTTTGTCTTGGGGTAAGGATCCGAATCCACTGGTGTCACACCAAAACAAATTAGAAATGGTGAAGCTAGCATCTGCAAGGGACTTCCGCACCTACGGCCCGGGCCTCGCCAAAAACCGCTTCGAGTACATCAACGCAGGGCTCTACCTCATTGCCACCATCCTCCTGCTTTCTGGCATCACGGCTCAGCTTTCCTCCGAAGCCCGATCGGGCCTCGTCCTCATCTTCGTCGCCTTCGGCTTCATCTTCCTCCTTAATCTCCATGACCTCTTGGCCCATCTCGCTGGCATCGATTTCCAGTTACACTTGATGACCTTCGACCTTCAACTCGCCTTCGTCGAGTTCGCCGTTCCCGTCGTTCAGATGCTCGGAGCGCTTTTATTCTTCGTCGGAGTCTTCTTCCTTTTTATTGAGGTATATATATATATATACACACACGCGCGCGCGTATTCTATTGCACTCATCCTTCGTAAAATATGCTTTAAACCTGATGTTTAGTTATGGTTGTCTGGTTGCGACGCTTTCTTAGTCAAATCATAATGTAGTATTCCTTTCTTTTATGTGATTTCTCCATCACCAGTTCCCTTCTGTTCTGTTCCATTCTATGTTTAAAATGTGGAGTTTGAACTAACACGGTTGATAACAAAGCAAATTAAAGGTTTATATATCTCTGTTTAGTGTCTGACTATACCTCAAACACTGCCACTTATAAGAAACCAAACAAAATTGAGTTTAATGCATGTATATTAGAAAACATTGTCAGGCAATCTAATCCTAGTAATGCTTTTTAGTTCTTATACGAATTCCGTTTCATGTGTGTGTACACACCACATACATAGTGATGATACATGGATACCCGTTATAAAATTTATATTTGTGTCATTTATTATTTGTGGGCGTATGTGTATCTTTTTTCACATATTATAATCAACTTACATTTCCAACTCAACAACTTCAAAAGTAGCATGTGTTTATATCTCACATCTTTTTCCACATATATGCATGTTAGACCCATAGTATATATTTTTTCTATTATAAAAACTTAGGCGTCCCTACTTAAATGAAGGACAGTTGCTAAAATATCTACCAAAGGTGAGTTTTGCACCACTAGTCATGGAATTAACCTATCTTTCATTAGAATGAATCTTATAATTAGCCATTAGCTATGCAAATGACCAAATTGGTAAGATGTATAATTAGTTATTTTGAAATTCAAAACCTTACAATAGGTGCCGGATACTATACCTAAAGCAAAGGTTATTTCTAACATGTCTAAAAAATGCTCAGGTAATATGAACAATGAAGAGTGTTTGGACATTTTCCTTTAACTTTTGGCTACCTAGTTGTTAGGAGTAAAATATCCAAATTGCTAGTTGTTAAGAATAAATACCTAAGTAGGTAATGTGTTAACTCATGATTAAAATTTTCATACAAATGGATTCTTGAACTTTTCAATCCCATATAAATTTTAGTGAGGAGCAATAAGCCAACACCTTCAACTTTGAGCCACCAATTTGACATTTACTCAGTTAGTATTCATTTGTTTGCCTATAATGTTTGCATTTGTGTCTTTTAATTAATGTCTCACGTGCTTGGATTACTTGTTTATATAGTTATTTTGGTTATCTAAATTGGACATCATCTTTTTTTGGTGTGTGTAACCAAAACACAGGAGGAGAAAGGATATGGGCACTTCGAACCGGCGAAGCATGCTCTTAACATGCTTGTTGCTGGTCCTGTATTGTGGGTGATAGGATCAATTCATAACTCATGCCAAATTTATGAGAAAGCGGACGGTCATGTCCAAATCTTGCAGCAGTGTGTGTGTATTCCATTTTTTATGGGGAGTATGTCATTTATGCTCGGTGCGTTTCTCAATCATTGGAAGAAGTCTAAAGAGACTCACCATGGCATTCACTTACTTGTAAGTGATCTACTACATATATTGAAGAACAATTCAGCTCTTATTTTGGTGTTAGTTGGTCAGCTAACAATTTTATGCGAGTGAGGCGAATGAGAGTACTGAGCAACAAGTGACCTGCATAGCTATGAGTTGGCCTAGTTAATATTTTCATATTTGATATTTACTTTTATCAGCCAACAGAAAGGTTAATAATATCGATAACGTACAAGAAGTGCTGTATGTTGCAAACAAGGGAAAAAAGAAACAGTTCAAACAGTATCAAAAACTGATACATTACAAGTGATCTCATTCACTTTCAAAAAAACATTCATCCAAACAATAGTGTTAACCTTTAGCAGTAGGAGCAGTATACTCCTGCATAGAGGCAGTGCACACTACTTGGTGGGTGATTGTTAATTACTATGAGTACTAAAGAGGGTCAATGTTGATGATTGATACAGGGTAGCACTTGGATCTGGCTAGGCATCTTCGGAAGCCTAATGTTGCTTATTGGTGGGTTGACAAACTTAATCAAAGTGTTCAAGATGCAACAAATGAATGGAATTAGACTGGAGAAACTAAGAGGTGGAGCACACGAGCGTCTGGTGAGTTCAAGAGAAGGACATGTTCCCCTGATCATTGAACGGCAATCTTTAAGCCATGAACCTCAAGAGACCAAAGTTACTTTACCTATTCCTACGCCTGCTCCTGCTTCTACTCCTTATAAGGATGTCCTTATTGGTAGTGCTAAGTAATGATTGATGCTGTCTCCACTCCCCTTTTATGCTCCTCATTTTCTGTTTCCTTTTTATAATCAGGGAGGGCTTTCTTTATGTTACTATATATTATATAGAAGCTATTAGATCAGGCCATAGATAGATAGCAACCAAGATTCAAGTTTCAAAACAAGCAGAGACTCTTATCTTAGACTATAACTTCTAATGACACTATCATACCTTGTCTACTCAATTGTGTTCCTTAGATGAAGTATTACATTCTGTTATTTCCCCAACATTTCCCCATGCACACGTTCCTCGACAGGCTTCAACGTGATAGAAAATGATTTCAAGATGGATCAAACTCATGAAACACAGGAAAGAGAAGATCATATTATGTAACAAGCATTTAACATTGAGAAAAAATACTTTTTACACACAAATTTTTTTTTACACTATTTTTCTTTACTTTTAGTTTTTTCTTTTTAAAATACAAAATTTCATTTTTTTTATAATTATTTTATTCTTATAATTTATATCAAATAAATGTAAATATATATCAAAATAAGTATAAATGTGTATCAGTTTACTCTTACATATAAGAAAACTCACTTAAGACTTGGAGAGAGGAAATAAACTATTTATAATAAAGAAAGAGAGCCGTTTATTTTTTAAATTTAACTATTTTTTTAAAACAAATAAAATAATCATGTTAACCAATTATCTAAAAAATTAGTATACCTACAATACAATTGTAAAATTTATTTAAATTTATTTTTATAATTACAATGATAATATTTTTATTATTATTTTATCATAAAAAAATATATACGCATAATACATACCAATACAAAAAAGACTTTTAACGTATGTTATTTTAGACTTTTAATGTCTAACTCATCATCGTCATGTTGGAAAACATCAATTTGATGTCGAAGACAATATCGGATGTAAAGTTGACGTCAAATTACACATGGCTAGACGTTGCAATAGATATCGAATTATATATATTATCACTAATATATATATATATATATATATATATATATATATATATATATATATATAAATATTAGATATATATATTAGATATATATTATTATTGTAATTATAAAAAAAGCTCTGATCTTATTAGATATCGGATTACATATATTATCACTAATATATTAGATATATATTATTGTAATTATATTTATCTTTTATCTTTAGTTAGTTTGTTATTATTTCTTATTTGTATTTTGGACTTAGCTTATATTTCTTCTATTATAAATATAGAACCTTATGTGTATATTCAACACATATTCAACATTGTATGAAAGCTATGGTTAGAGCTTATACTAGCGATATTTGTTGTTTGTTAGGTATATTATTCCACCCGCTATCAGGCCGCTATCGGATCACCCATTAATTAATGTCTAGTCTCATACTCGAGATTATGTCAATACCTCGGCGTGAGGGGTGTGTTGGAAGTTCCACATTGATTAAAAATAAGGTCAATTTATTATATATAAGTGGATGCAAACCTCACTTTATAAGCCAGTTTTGTGGGGTTGAGTTAGGCTTAAAGTCCACTTCTTAACATGATATCAAAACTCAGACATATTACTTTTATTTTATATTTATCTTTTATCTTTAATTTTTAGTTATTATTTCTTATAATCTCATACATATTCACTATATTCATATATATATATATATATATATATTCAAAGCTTTTTTAAGTATACTTTATTAATAAAAAAACATACACAAAGTGAATTCTTTGGTTTATACAATGAAACCATCATTTCAATTTTAAAACTACGTTTTTCTTTTTTTCAATGGATTCTTACTCTCGTATTAGCACTTAAGTGATCCTAGAGTGTTTTGAAGAAATAATCAATAGATACCTAACTTAGTATTATATAAATATTGTGTCAAGTCAATTAACTACGATATTAGACTAATTAAAATATTATAATATAAGTATTAAACATTGTTAAACTTATATGTATATAAGATATATTTGAACTCAATTAAGTAGGATCAGACTAACTAAAGTATTATAATATAAGTATTCAACATTGTTAATTTATAAGTATATAAGATATATTTGTTAAAGTCGTGTTTAGACAAAATAAATAGGAGAGAGTAAATTGGTTTGTTAATAAAACTGTATGAAATTTTGTGGAGCATTCGTTACTCTAATATATTGTCAGTAGGATTGGGAATAATTAACTTAAAAACTCTAAACTATAATTTATTTGTATATTTTGTACTTAAAAAACTTAATTATAAAAAGTAATTATATTGTTTAATAATTCAGTTTAAATATATTGAACTTATTTTATTTGTAGTACAATTAATTGTTAATTGTGGTTTATGTTTCGTATCATTTGCTTTCTATAATTTTCTCTCACATTCTTTTCTCAATCACTATCGTCAAAGGTTCGCTACCGTTGAAGACTCGTCGTTGTTGAAAGCTCACCGCTGTCGAAGACTCGTTGCCGTCGAAGACTCACAACCATTGAAGGCTCTACGCTGTCGAAGGCTTTGTCGCATTATGCCGTCGTCAAACTGTAGAAGGCTCTACCACCATCATCAAAGGTGCTGAGAACACTTCTCCTTTAGCTTGAAAGAGAAGAAAGGGATATCACTCTGCACTCCAAAGGTACGAATATTTTTTCCTTTCCCTTTCAAAAGGGATAAATAAAATTGGCAAGCGACGCACTTGAGTGTGTATTCATCTGAGATGATCCCAATGGGAGTAACAATTGATTTTCTTTTGGATTTTGTGGGAGCTTTAATTGTTTAGGAAGATTTTATTTTATTTGCTTTTTTTGGATAAGGGTAGATTCTCTAACCTATAGAGTTCAAGATTGATTGATAAAGAGATAGAGGATACATGGTTGATGATGAGTGTGCACCAATTCCATATCCAACTTGAACACGATTAAATGGGGCATCATGGTCTTAGGATGTCCATATCAAATTTCAGTAGGTGTTGATTGTGCAACCCATGGCTCAGGTATATGCTGCGGAAGAGGTCGTGGTTGGTGTTCAACAGAAAGCTAGGGTATGTGAGTGGATCCAAGTTATCGAAACTCAGTGTTGTAATTCAATATTGTCGTATACATTGGTTGTATAACATATGATCCTCCATTGAACCCAAAGCCAGGATAAAATCTTTGCATGTATAATATGCAGAACATAGAGGTGTTGTATACTTGTTTTTCTTCTCTGGTTTATTTATCTGTTTGTTTTAATTAATACAGGTAATTGTTAACTAGTGTTATTTTCCAAGAATTACCTGAAAGAAATTGGTTTTTCTGTTCAGAATTGTTAATCCAGGAATAAAGTTATTGAGATAGGTTGTTCATTGTTTAGTCCTATTGTATTTATTATCTGAAATCTGAGAATAAAACAAAATTTTGGTTCTTGGAAAACTTGGAGTCAGGTGACATTTGTTCCTAAATATTAAAAGTCACTGTTATTGTCTTGGAAAGATGAATAATTCTAACCCTTTTTTTCTATGAGCATATGATAATTCTGACTTTTGCTTTATCCACTAGTAAAAAATTGATTTATTACCGCGTACATTATGCATCGGTTCACCAGAACCCGAAGCATAATATTGCGTGGTGGCATTTTTGAAATTATATCGACAGTATAGGCCTCCGTTGGAACAGACTCGCGGCAGTATATGCCTTTCGGCCTCGGTTCTGAGGGGAACCGCAGCCTATTGTCCCTGCAAAATTCTGACATTCCCGCCAAGTCAGTCCTGAAATAAATTTGGAGTCAGACCGTTAGGGAATAAGCCTCGGTTTTGGGGGGAACTGCGGCCTATTGTCCCTGCAAAATTCTGACATTCCCCCCAAGGCAGTCCTGAAATAAATTTGGAGTCAGACCGTTAGGGAATAGGCCTCGGTTCTTTGGGGAACTGCGACCTATTCCCTGATCTGAACAAATTTTAAATATTTAAGAGAATAGGCCTCGGTTAGGTGGGGAACCGCGGCATAAAGGTTGAAAAATATTTCAAAATTGCCATTTCAGATCAATTTTAATTTTTTTTAGGAGAATAGGCCTCGGTTAAGTGGGGAACCGATGTCGTATCCCCTCTATTACCCCGGTTTTCTAATGAACCGAGGTAGTTGATAACAGTTCAAAAACTGTTATTTTCATGCTTAAAATTGATACTAAAAGCAACCTTTATGCTTAGAAACTAGCTTGAAATCATGCTTTTATTCTTATTTTCAGAAATAAGAGAGCTGGACAGGTTTATGCTTGATTTCAGTATTTTTGTGCAGGTTTTAAGGTGAATTTGGTGAAAGAAGTGAAGAAGGAGAGAGATGAAATCAGAAAAGACATCAAAAAGTGCAAAAGGAGAAGCCGCAACTGCCGCTCAACGGCAGTTTACCGCTGAGCGGCACTCAGGAAGTCACGTTGGATCTGCTGAGGGGAAAAATGGCCGCTGAGGGGAAGAACCGAGCTCGCGCACTTACCGTTGAGCGGTACTTTACCGCTGAGCGGTACTTTACCGCTGAGCGGCACTTTTATGGGCTTGGGCCTAATATTTCTGTAATTTACGAATACTATATAAGCTTTAGGGTTTCCTAGGGTTTGTATCTTTGGCATAAACGAAGCAAACACTCTTTCTTCCACCCCTTTGAAGGAGGATCTTGGATGCTCAGGCTACCTCTTCACCTTTCTAGGGTTTTATCTTTCATTCTTTCATTATTGTTCATCTAGGTTCACCATGAATATGGTGAACTAAACCTTGTATGTTTGTTGGGGAATCAATGTAATCTTTTGAAGCTCTCATATATGGAATTTGTGCTTGCATCTTAATCTAAGACTTATGCTTTCTTTCATCATTAGTTAGGGTTTTTCCTCTTTGCTCAAGGCTTGCTTTGTTTAACTCATTCAATGCATGATTATTGATTTTGTCGATACGGAAACGTACGGAGAAGTCTAGATCTGGGGAATTTCTCCCAATAGTATATTGGTTGCCGTTAAGCTCCTGCGCTGAATAAACTAATTATTAGGGATGTTAGGAATCGTATGAACTCGTAATTAGGGAGAAGCCTTCTTGAAAGGTAATTTAGAGAGTGACATTAACAATGATGAATTGAATGTTGAATTCCTAAAATATATGAGAGTGGATAAGATGAAATTGATAAACCCCAACAACATACTCATCCATATATTCCATTGAAAGTGTTTGTATTTTGTTTTAGCCATTGATCACCCTCATGCATACATGTTTATTTTCGTCTTTTGCATATAAAATCCAATTATTTCGTTCTTAAGTCTTAGCTAATCAACAAATCACATAACTAAACTAGGCCGTGAGTCCTTTGGGAGAACGATACTTGGTCTTACCAAGTTTATTACTTGAAACGATTCGGTCATACTTGCCGATTGTAAAACAAGTTTGTGACATCACATTTTGGTGTTCATAAATTTGTCCATCAGTAGTAACATTTGATTAGGTTAAAAAAATATTACAGAGAGTGAACAATTTCGTCTTCCTCGAACTCTCTGAAACTGTTCAAACTCTCTGAAAAGCTCTCCTCCGCCGCGCCCATTCTCATTGTTTTCATTGCATTCTCACCGATCAACCTTGATTTTGATTGTCGTCGTTGCCTTCGTGATCATTTTGGAAGCATTTACACCAATCAAAATCAGTTTTGAAGCATTATTGTGTCATCTCCGTGGTTTGTTCATTTTTTCTTCTCATTTTTGGATTGTTTAGATAAGTTTTTTGATTATTTTCTTGCGTTTTTTATTATTTTGGATGATGAGACTTATGTTTTGTTGTATTTGTGTGTAGGTATTGTGATTTTGCTGCGTTCCAAAACTTGGGTAGTCATATCTTCTCTGTTGTTGGCTCCTTTTTCACGTGCTCAGGTTCCTATTATTGTGTTGATTAAACTTTTTTTGAAATTTTTTAATTTTTTGTATGTTGAATATATGTAATTATGTGTGATTGAATGTTTGAATTGATCATTTGAATGCTTATTAATTGTATGATTGTATGACTTAATTGATTATATGATTGAATTGATTTAATATGTAAAATTGTATAATTGTAATTTTGTAATATTTAGGAATGGATCAAAATTGGTTTAATTTACCACGCATTAATGCTGAGTACGAGAGAGGGGTAGAGGAATTTATACAATTTGCACAACGTAATGAGGGTACAAGTGATGATGAAGTGAAGTTTAGATGTCCTTGTGTGAACTGTTTGAATGCGAGAAAGTTGAACGCAACCCAAATTAGAGAACATCTTATCTGTGATGGTTTCTTAAGATACTATACAACATGGATATGGCACGGCGAAGAAACACACTTTCCGACTGACTCCCAAACTGAAAATGTTATTGATTCCACCATGGAAGAAGATCGACCGGATGAAGACAAATTAGAAGACATAATCCGCGATGTTGGCTCAGAAAATTTTGCTAGAGCTCATGTGTATGAGATGATGTCGACTGATGCGAAAACACCTTTGTATGTCGGTTCAACTAAGTTCACACGTTTGTCAGCGGTGCTAAGGCTCATGAATTTGAAGGCGACCAATGGATGGACTGATAAGAGTTTCACAGAATTGTTGACGTTGTTGAATGAAATGCTGCCAGATGGAAATACACTACCCACTCGTAATTATGATGCGAAGAAAATTCTTTGTCCAATGGGTATGGAGTATAAAAGGATACATGTTTGTCCCAATGACTACATTTTATATAGGAAAGAGTTTGAATTTTTGACAAAGTGTCCAAAATGTGGATTATCACGATACAAGTCAAAAAACAATAGTGAAGATAATGGTCAGATAGAAAAAAATGGATCTACTTTGAAAGTAGTTTGGTACCTTCCAATTATGCCCAAACTTAAGCGTTTGTTTGCGAATCATAAAGATGCTAAAAACCTTAGATGGCATGCAGATGAGAGAAAAATTGACGGGTTGCTTCGTCATCCACGAAACAAATTGATGGGTTCATTGATCCCCAAGTCATTCACGAAACAAATGATTTTGATGAGATCACAACATATCTCACAAGCAGATTTGCAAGCGGGAAGAACATACATTTTATTCCTTATATATCTGGGTAAGTGAACTTTGTTAGCATAATAAAGTTCCATATGTGATTTTAATATATAATAATTAAGTTATTATGAATTTCAGGCGCCATTGGCAGCTACTTGTTATTTCTGTACAGGAGAGCTATGCTTTGTGGTTCTGCTCATTGCACAAGTCTCCTCCCAAACATCTCAGACAAGTAGTTGATTGGTAAGAACTTCAATGTTTGGACTTTCTTTGTTATATAAATGAATGCTAAAACCTGTTTTTTTATATATAGTTCTATTTCAGCAAGTATAATGTTGGTTGGGAGATCAATTGCTAACAGTAGAAAGCTTGCATGGATTGCTCTCAAGGTTTGACATATGCTAAAGCCATACTTTCTTATAGTTGTTTTGTTTTAATGATTTTCACTAACTATGTACAACTGTGATGATATATTGTAGTGTAACAGACAAAATGGGTCATATGAGTGCGAATACTATGTAATGTATTGGATGACCCACATTATTCGTGCCCATATCACAAGAGGTTGGGAAACGGTAATATTTAAAGTTAATGAATTTTGATTTTCTCCAACATTTGGAATTCATATACACTAATTAATATCAATTGTCTTGTGCAGAGATTCAAGACTCCTACTCCAATTCCTGAGAAGCCACTTACATTCCTGAGGAAAGCAATTGCAAAACATTTAGTTAGATTATATAATAGTTCATAGTTATTAGATTTAAAATACATTAGAACATGTTGATTTATAGTTATTAGACTTTGTACATTATGTGATGTAAATATTGACTATTGTGTTGAATCTGTGTTGTTATGATATTGTTTGATATGCATGTCTGTTTTTGTGATAGTGGATATCACAAACATAGACCTGCTATTAAAAAAAAATTGCAGGAGAATAGGCCTTGGTTGTGGCAAAACTGAGGCCAAAGGTTACACGAAAATTTAAAAAACAAAAAAATAGGGTTTTGGCCGCGGTTCAAGCAGAATCGCTGTCATATCCCCAGGTTATTACCTCGGTTCAACCGAGGTAATAACCCCTCCCCCCCCCCCCCCCCTTTTTCTCTTCTTTACTACTTCGGTTTTTAAAGAACCGAGGCAGTAGCCTTCAAGATATTACCGCGATTGCAACCACGGCCTAAACTGCAGACCTTTTTATCTCGTCTGTATATGCCGCGGTTCTAAAACCAAAGCGTATATTCAAAAACAACAACCGCTGTCGTTTCCCTTCGCTGCACTAGTGATCAGAGGTCAAGTTATGGTTTTGCTCACGAAATTCATCTCTATTATGACTCTAGTATACTCATATGTGACTATTTAGCTAATGTGACATTACAATCCATCATTTATTTCCTGTGATTTTCCTTATTTACTTCAATGTCATTTGGTATTAATCTTCAACTGAAAATACTATGCAGGATGTGGTGAACTCATATATGATCCTAGGAAAATCCATGGAAGAAGTGTTATGCATTTATTACACTATTGAAATGTTACACATGGTTGGAACTTTGCATGGTGTTGGCTTGATTCATGGTGATTTTAAGGACAAGTTGTTTAATGTACTTGAGAGAAAGTAAAATGAGATTGATGTGATTTTTCTATGTGTATGATGAGTTCTTGAGTTTGTTATACTAAAAGGGTCCTCTGTTTATCCTCATTTCAACTTGCCATGTGATTTATGTATTATTGTTTTGGGTTGGGAAAAGGGAAGGAGGAATTGATGTGATTTTGTATTGGGGTTTTTAGTTCAATTCAATTACTCTAAACTAAAAAATAGTTCAGTTCAATTAATCTGAACTATTTTTTAGTTCAGTGTAGTTTTCCTGAACTAGTTTATAGTTAACTATAAACTTTTATACTGCAGTGCAGTTTAGTGCCCTTTGCCCACCCCTAATTGTCAAGCACCGCATCAAAGTTTCGTAGACTTGATTTGGGGTATCTATTTGATTATTAGTTGTTTTTGAGCAACTCAACTATTTTCTAGTACCAAAACACTCTTATTTTAGTTCAAAACAATCTCAAATAATACCAACCTACCAAAAGGATATCTCAACTAAAATGGATAAATTATCATAGTAAACTTTAATTATAGTTCACCATCAAAGTTTAAAACAAACAAAACAACCTTATATACTAAATTTACAATTATTTCATCATCACAATGGCTACCATAAGGTACATAGAACCATTAACTACAATAACCATATATTTCACAATCAAAACATACATAACTTCAATATTTTACAAACCAACAAACATATATCCATTCACCACACAAATTTCCAACTCATTCTTATTTCACATAACCATTTCAGTCACAAATTTCACACACGAATACAAACACAACAAATCATTTGCATCAACATAACACAAAACTACTAAGAAATAATTCAATCATATCATTCCACAAATCATGAAGTATAACAAGAATTGAATCAATAAAAATAATAAGTTTTTGTACTTTCCATTCTCTCTATAGATCCCTATTCACACAAGAAGCAATATTTGTACATAGATAACTCAAGTCAATGATCTGATCACACTCTAACAATCATAATTGAATAAAGATTCATCTTAAGCCCTTAAACGCTACATGCAAGCTCAAAACACCCCATATACAACAAATATCTTAAATGATAAAAAAAGGGTAAAAGATGAACTTGCTTTGTTTAAAAAACTGATTGTGTTAAGAAGATGACTTTAAACTTAACTCAATCCCAAAAAATCGGCTTGTAAGGTGAGGTTTGCACTGATTTATATATGCTAAATTAACTTTATATCTAGTTTACATGAGACTTCTAATACAAACCTCTTACGTCGATTTATGTACATCTTGAGCATGAGACTAGACATTAATGGTTGGTTTGATAGTGTCCTGATAGCAGGTGGGACAATAAACTCAACAAACAACAAATCTTGATAGGATAGACTTTAACTCTTGGGTCTGGTACCATGGTAAGAAGTGGACTTTATGTCTTACTCAATCCTACAAAATAGGCTTGTAAGGTGAGATTTGCACCCACTTTTATACTCTAAATTAGCCTTATCTTTAATCGATGTAGAACTTCCAACAAATTGGATAGGATTGTAGTCCTCAACGCCAAGAGTCCTATGTTGTACTCAAATAGTCAAACAACTATAGATTCGTCATAATCTTAAAGAGAAGTTAGAGGAAGAAAATTGAATATATACTTTTATAAAGATAATGGTTTTTATAAAAGAACACTTTTAATCTTTAATTATTTTCTAGGTTCACTAGTGCAAAATAAGGCTTCAACGTCTCACATTCAACGTTAGAAATCGGAAAAGCCAATATTAAAAATGACTAATAGCATTTTTGTAAATAGAAGTTCAATTAAGACGTTGGAATATATACTTTTACGACGTCAAATGGTTATTAGACATCGTAATTCCCAATTTTTGACGTTATATTTGGTAAATTTCATGAAAATCTTTGGCGCGAAGGTGAAAATGTACTCTTGTATGACGTCAAATGCCTTAGTTTCAGACGTCAAAAAACTATTAGACGTCGAAATATCACTTTTCAGACGTTATATGTTAGTGAATTCATTAAAAAAGTTGGGCTGGAGGTTGAAAATTCATTCACTTTATCTTTGCGTGAGACCCTCTTCTTTGCTTAAACCCTTCTCAGATGAAGCTTTCAGCGACCAACACATGTAATCTTTCTTTCATTTTATACAAATGCATGTTTATTAACTACTTTAAGTGTGATTTTCTTTCGTTTTGACCGATTGGTTTCGTGCACAAGTACTCTTTGGAGCATAAGTGTGTTCTCCTTTCTTCCTCACTAGCGACAACACTTTATTTTGACAAACCCACATTCAAGAAGATTCATTTTCGTTTTCATTTTCATGAAGGTTGAACTTGTTTGTATTGTTGATATTGATATGGTTGAACTTGTTTGTTGTATTGTTAATATTGATATTGTTGAACTTATTTTTTGTTCATACATGTTATACATCCAAACTTAGAGTAAAAATGAGAGTATATTCAAAATAAGTCCAAATAACTTGAAAATTTGTTCAAAGCACCAAAATATCATGAGAAGCCCCCACAAAAAAATTTGGATCAAAATTCAAATTCTAAGTATGTGAAATATTTTTGCAAAGTTTGGAAAAGACAAAATAAATTAATGAAAAATAGAAAATGACGATTTTTTGAAAATATACCCAAATCGATATATAATAATGTCAAAATTGTCAACTAGAGAAAATGTCTACAAATATCTTGCAAACATCAAATAACTACAAATATCTTGCAAACATCAAACTCACTCTCCTTCCATATGCTAAACAGTAAATTGATTGAAGCAAAAAATGTGTGTTTGTTTTCATGAAAATATTTGAGGGAGAGTGATGGCAAACCCTTTAGGGACTTTCCATCCTAAGAAGTATCAACTTAAGACTAAGAAAGGGAAGTTGAATAAACAAAAGTTCTTTTCTTTCTAAGTCTTAGAATGATTACTTTACTAAATATATCTACATTGTTTTGTAGGACAATAATAAGGCTTGGAAGCATAACCAAGCAGCCAAAGAAGCTTGCAGCCGCTGCCACTCACCAATGTCCAAGTTTGAAGCACATGTTATATATGAAACATAAAGCAACAATGTAGTTTCATCTCTTTTGAGCATGTTTTCAATGTTGTGCACATGGAACATACAACTTAGTCCGTATAGCTTCTCCAGCACGTCTCTCTTACATTTCCAGTAGCTTGCTAGGCACGTTTGAAGGCATCTCTTCATCTATAAAAGAGAACCTCAATCCATTGTAAGAATAACTTGAATTGAAGTAAAGAAATGCTGCCAATTTCCAGCTATTACTCTCAAGTTCACCTTTGTGCTTTGTTATCTAGCACCTCCTCTAGCTTCTTTCCCCTTTGGAAAGCCTACTGAGCTAGACCTCTACCAAACACAGTCATTCAACACCACCAGATAATTTCACAAACACCTTGAGTGCGCTCCGAACCTCCACTGTTTCCTTTCATCCGCTGCCAATTCTTTGAGTTGTGGAGCTTCTTCTACACATCCTGAAGTAGCTTCCATCAGAGAGTGTGTAACGTCCCAAATTTTGGGAAGCCACGGTTTACAAAAAATGAATATTTATAAAATTTCTTAGAGCGCGAAAACATATTTTTTTCAAAAGCCTTAACTTTTAATCATGCATAATTTATTAAAAACATAGTAGTTTCAAAAACCTTGTCCAATTACATTATTTCAAAAGCAATTAAAAGGACTAAGGAAATAAAATAACTATAATGACATTATTTCAAAAGTCTATACCAAAAGAACTTTTTAAAGAAACTCAAGATTTTCCCCACCATCTCACAAATCTATCATGCCTTTAGAACATCTGCAAGTCATCTACTCACGTATAACACATTATACGATCACCGTCGATAATATCATTTGCAAACACACAAATAGAAACACGTATGAGGTAAGATACCAATAAAACAATCATAATAACAAGACTCAATCACACTCTTGTACCCTACCTCAACCGACACTAGCCGCTTCTACAACCCAATATGTAGCTTCTCTGTACAGATACACTCAACTCATCCTTCTTTTGGCTTCAGACCTGTTCCCCTATCAGACAAGGCAGAACATTTATCCCCCTCGCCAAAGAAAATTCTCAAATAGAGAGGTTTGACATGCATAAAATGTTTGATTGTTTTGTTGTGATTGTATAAAATGTTCAAATGTTCTTATTTATAATTAATTGTTTGTATTCTAGCTTACCCTTTTATCTATGACTGTTTGTATTCTAGCTTACCCTTTTATCTATGATTGTTTGTATGTTTCTTTGAATCTTTCTTGACTATGATCGTTTAGTGGATGTGAGTAGATGGTGATGAGATTCTCCTGGAGCAAGTGTTAGATGGAAGAGCTGTTGATGTATAGTAGCTTTAGTTAGTAGCTTTGTATATAGTTTTGTTTAGTTGCCTTGTAAATAAAGTTTTAATTTATAGTTATACTAGATGACTATAATTAACTTTATATTCTTGTCTTGTTAACGGTTCTTGTTTTTATTATTTATGTAATGACTATTATATAGTTTAATACTATATTTTGGAATGTTACAAAACCTATATGTTATTTATCTTTAATAATTTTTAAAAACTAAAAAGTTTAAATATATAATTATTTTAAACTTTGATATATTATTAAATTTAAAAAATAAATTAGTATAATTTTTTTAGTCTAGATATTTAAATTATTGTGACATATCAAATGACATTTAAAGTGTATATTTCAACGGTTACACTGCATTATAGTTTTCAATTCAAATATTAAATTAAAATACTATTAAAATAAAAATATGATAAATTTCATGCATTTAACTTTATGAATCTAATACATATTTAATCCTTATTTATTTTATAAAGGGTTTAGTAAAAACACATATACTATACACATGTATTTATTTATTTTATGATAATAATTTTTTTAGTATATTATTATAATTATAAATAGTATTTATTATTTTATTGTAAATAGTTTTTATTTACTTTATAGTTATTTTTATAATTAAAAAATAATTAAGTTTAAAAAAAACTGTCAAATTGAAAAAATAAATTAAATTTTCAAAAATTAATTACTTAAAAGATAAATTTAATAAAGTAATTGTTTTAATTTAAAAAAATTATTTAAAAAATAAAATTAGAAAACAAAAAAAAGAACCTTCTTTTATATATATATATATATATATATATATATATATATATATATATATATATATATATTAAAGTATAAGTATAAATATATAAGTAAACAAGAATATACAACTAGTGAAATTAAGAGTTTATAAATAAAAATCTTATCTCATTTATATGAATATAAATATAAATATATGGTTATGGTTCAGCGATAAAGGTCTTGTTTTTGCCCACGGTGCTAGAATCAATAGTTGATAACGGGGAAATTCTTTCTTCACCTTTACCCTTAGTTTGAGAACCCTAATCCCTTCAACTCGTACAAACCAGAGCTCTTCTCCTTCTCTCAATTCTTTCAGGTAATTGCTTAGCTTTGATGTAACTCTTTTTCTATGCCTTCTTCCGCTTTATGGCTGTGGATCCCGATGACCAACACCACGCCGTTTCCGTATAATAGCTAACACAAAAATTGGGCTTAACAGATTAAATCCTTTAGCTGTCGATTTCTTTCAATTGGGATTTGTCAATTTGTGAAATCTGAATGTCTTGAATTGCAATTTCATCTGCACTTTGCTGTTACCCCTAAAACTTCGTTATATATTATTGGTTTCACTCCCACCATATTTTAATTGCATAATGTTGTCTAGAAATTTTATAAGTTGAGTTGCATTGAGCCAATTTTATGCCATGGTTGTTGGATCTTTAGGGAACATGGCTAAAGTATCAGTCAATGGATGTCCTCTCTTGGAAGTTATTTTGAGACACGTAGTTATGTAGTGTGTTTGTGAATTTATAATGATATACCTAATTGTAAAATTCATGTTGTAGTCCAAGGGGCTGCGGATTGTCTGGTTCTTTTCTACAGATTTAGGGTTACTGTCTGAAATGGCATCAGTATCTAGTCAGCCACAGTTCCGTTACACTCAGCCACCGTCAAAGGTTCTTCACTTGAGAAACTTGCCATGGGAGTGCACAGAGGAAGAACTAATTGAACTTGGGAAGCCGTTTGGAAAAGTTGTGAACACAAAATGCAATGTTGGGGCAAATAGAAATCAAGCTTTTATTGAATTTGTGAGTGTACTTTGTTGTCCATTTTCCCCCTCTCTATCTTGCTTTTATCTTCACATAAAGTTACTGATTGTTGGTTAAAAATTATATTTTGCAACCACAACCTGTAGGCGGATTTAAATCAGGCCATTGCAATGATATCATACTATGCCTCATCATCAGAGCCTGCTCAAGTACGAGGAAAAACTGTATACCTACAGTATTCAAACAGGCAAGAAATAGTGAATAACAAAACTGCAGCAGATGTTCCTGGGAATGTATTGTTGGTAACAATTGAGGGTGCAGATGCACGTCTTGTCAGCATTGATGTCTTGCATTTGGTAAGCAATTGCTTGTGTGTATTAGTTATATGCTAACACTGTAATCAAGAGGATGCTGGTCATTTAGTTTTATGATTAGGTTTTTCTTTGTCAGGCTATGGAAAAATTGTTGACATATATGTGAATGAATCAGCAGGCCCATGACAAGGCAATATCTTCAATGGCAGCTTAGTGCTTTGGGAGAAATAGCGCTTGTGTGTTTGTCTCCTTTCTCCTTTCCTTAACACTACCTCTTTCTTCCTTTTTCCTCCTCAACTCCTGCCATTCTTGTAGTTTAGGGCATTTCCATTTTTTTCTACTGTGCATCTATGCTTTATTGACTCGTCATCTGCATAGCCATTTAGATTTAGGCACCGGATTCTGTACTGTTCAGTTATTTTCTGTGTTCCAACTATTATTTGGTTGTGCTTTTGAAGTCATATCTGAAAGTACACCAAAATTTTCCTTCTAAACTTGGCAACTGAATGCTGAGTTTTCACATAATTTATAGTTGAGGAGGCAAGTTACTTCTCGAATCCTTTATTTTGAGTCAATTATTCTAGTATCAAAGTGAATGATACCATGAACTTCAAGTTCTTCTAAGTTTATTGTAGTTATATATTCTAGGTGATGTTTCATATAAGACAACTGTGACCTGAACTATTTCCCTCATTTTTTACAGTTATACCAGATCTTAATGAGAAATGTCTGGCAATTGTTTTGGTAGTTTCTTAATGTTTCATTTGTGTTGCTTTTCACTTACAGTGTTTTAGCTCTTTTGGCACTGGTATATGCAACAAGCATTGTTCTTGTAGCTTTGCAAGAGATATACTGATTTTCTTAGAACTGTAAACTTGCTTATTCTTATTTAAGTCCTGTAATGGTATTGTTTGTTAATCTTGCAAGTTTTTTTAGTTGAGTGACACATTTACACACCTAGATGCTGAACTTCTAGTTTGTGGTCTATTATTAAGATTTACTTTAGTAATATCATCCTGAAAGTTTATTATTCATTTGTGCAGGTTTTTTCAGCCTTTGGATTTGTGCATAAGATTACTACATTTGAGAAGACAGCAGGATTTCAGGTTTAATGATAGGCCAGCCATATGTTGTCCCATTTTTTATATCCTATTAACATGAGATAACTCATTTGTAAATCTGTCGCTTTGCAGGCACTGGTTCAATTCTCAGATGCAGAGACTGCCACTTCTGCGAAAGATGCTTTGGATGGAAGAAGCATACCTAGGTAAAACTATATTATTTGTTTGAGTAGCTATTTAGTTTAACTGTTGTGGATCATGTGGCAGTAGATCATACATTTGTTATCTCAGATTATTCAGCAATAAACTTTTGGGCTATGTTATATATTTTCACTTTGGCAATTCTTTTTGTATTTAAGTCGTTTTGGAGTTTATGGTTCATTGGATTGGTTGACAACGTGGCTACACAAACCACTGTTCCAACTGAACTGATCTTGGAAATAAAAAAAGTGCCAAGTTTGAGTTAAACTGCAAACTAATAGATAGGTATTAGAACAGTAGGTAATTTTTAGTATTTCCCAACTTGTGTTGTTTCTGTTTATTGATCTTTAGCCTTGGCTTGGTATCAGGTATCTTCTTCCTGAGCATATGGGACCATGTACCCTTAGGATCACGTATTCTGGACATTCAGATTTAAGTGTGAAGTTTCAAAGTCACAGGAGCAGGTATTGCTGAATTAGAGGATCCCAAGTTTTGCAGCACCTTTTTCTTTTATTTATCAATATTTTTTCCTGTTGGTTTTTAGCTTAGTTGCCTTATTTTTTCTTTCTGTGATAATAGTTTTTCAATTTATAATTGATTATTTTTCTTTATCCAGAGACTATACTAATCCTTACCTTCCTGTTGCTCCATCAGCTGTGGAGGGAAGTGGACAGGTATTGTTTTTGTCAGTCAACATTTCCGTGTTTTACTAGAAGAATAATATTTCTTATCACTTGACCGGTTTTTATATTCAATGAAAAATATGCACGTTGCTTGTTTTAAATTGAATGTTTATGTTTTGTGCATTAGTTAGGTGTCTGTACCTTCTGCTGCGGGGATGCCATGCATGCTGATTTGCTTAAGGATTTTTTTCTCTATTCTAAATAGTCAGATATATTTTGTGCAGGCTATGGTTGGATTGGATGGGAAAAGACTAGAGACTGAGAGCAATGTTCTTCTTGCATCTATTGAGAACATGCAATATGCTGTGACATTGGATGTCTTACACATGGTACTTCAAATCATGAGCAGCCATCTTTTTTTAATTATTAATAGACAATACAGTTTAGTTGATATATCATACCATTTATTTATTTTTAACTTTTGTTACAGGTTTTCTCTGCATTTGGACCTGTTCAAAAAATTGCAATGTTTGATAAGAATGGTGGTTTGCAGGCTCTGATTCAATATCCAGGTTAATTATTTGATAAATTTTACCTTTTTAAATGCTGTAAAACATGTGGTTTAAGATTGTAGAATCACATGTTCTTGTGCATTGATGAGTGGGATTGGAGTGGAATCACCAATCATACTCAGGATCTAGGAATATGTAATTGGGTCACATGTTGAGTTGTGTGAAGTGAACACCAAAAGTTTAATTTTTCCTTTTTTTTCGTCTCTGGAAACCTGTTCTCTGCCAGCCTTCCGAGCTCACTCTTACATGATACCATTCAAAATCATTTATTCAAACGTTGCAACTTTGTTCAAATTCGGCTCTTTCAGTTGTTCTTGGTTCTCATCTTGAACTCATTTTTTCCCTATCTATGTCACTTTGGGGTATCTCTGTTCTTTGGTCTATGATGGTGTGCTAGAGTGCCTTTCTTGTTTATGTTCTGTTAAAGTTCTAACAAGGTTGGCTGGTGAACTGCTGAATAAGCTCTCTTATTTATTTGTTACTGCAACACATGAATGTCTTTTTCGGGTCTTCATCTGAAATACTAGATATCTGGACTGATTTTAATGTTTACCCCCCTTATAATTGCTAATAATTTTAAATATTAAAAAGTACTGATGAAAAATAATCTAAATTCTTCTTTTAATTTTAGTGATGTTATTACATGTATTAGTTAATTATACTATCATATTTTAATATGAAAATATATATCCTTTTCTTTTCCAAAAGTCTTATTATTTGTGTTACAATTGCACGATTTTTTGATGTCATCCCTCTCCGGATCTAATGTAAGATAATGATTTTGACAATCTTGATTATTTTCATATTGTTTGTACTGTTGGTTATTAATGGTTGTGCATTTCAATTGTTTGCTTTGATGTTAAGTTTTTTACATTAAATTTGGTGGAAGTTTTCAAGTGTGTATTTCTGAAAGTTGTTGCCTGCTTCTACGAAAAACAAGTACTTATGGTCTGAAATTTGGTGAGGGAAGGGGCAAGTGTTAACTTCTGTTCTCGTGTATGCACCTAGGCAGGATATTTTCTTCTCTGGAAATTAGTCCGTGTTGAGGCTCCTTTCATTTTTGGTATTTTCTTTAAAAAATTTGCTGTCTAGATCTTCGAAATTGTGTTTGAGCCAACTTTTACTTTAAAGGAGAGGTAAAGTCCCCCAACTCTTTACCCAGTTGCTATCTCATATTAATCCCATTGTTTGCATTATCTTGGAGGTCATGCCCCTCATGATCTAACAGTCCAAAAAGAATACATGGCCCATTATTGACATCGATTCATTGTGGGTAGATATAATTAATACTTCTAGCTGCACTTTCTCGTTCTCCCAATATTATGGATCTGTTCTTGGTTGCTGGAGATTTTCTCAGAGGGCACATACTTATCCTTGATAGGTGTAACATTGATAATTGAAATGTGCTATAGATGCAATTAGTGTCATTGTGGAAAACTTCAATTTTTAGTGATAGTTTACCTTGTTTTATTTTATACTGGCAATATGAGCTTGGGAGTGACATGTTATGATTTGCAGATACTCAGACAGCTGTCGTTGCCAAGGAAGCCTTGGAAGGCCATTGCATATATGATGGAGGTTTTTGCAAGCTTCACATATCATATTCACGACATACTGATCTTAGTATAAAGGTAAACAGCGAACACTATCTGTAGATTGAGAATATTATATTGATTGAAAACTGAGATGAAGATGCATCGTATCAATACAAGTGTTCAGTTCTTATACAAGCCAGCTAATCGCATTCTTATTCATGGATATATATGGTTGAATCTACTAAACTTGATAATCTTATATTGACGTTTAGTTTTTACTTTTCTGAGAATGGATGATGTTAGTATTTTTTACCATCCACTGAAAATCCTTCTATTGAACCTAGACAAATTTTACTTGAATATCATTTTCTTCCATCACCCCTTTCTCTTTGAACCTTTGAAGCCCTAATTATAAAAATGTTATACAAGGATCCTGTGTCGAAATAAATGTTATTCAAGGAACCTGTGTCGAAATTTTGGATTTGCTGTGCAGCGTTGGTTTTATCTTTTCGTTAACTTGATGGGTGTACTTTAGTTAGTGGTACTGAATACCAATCTTACATATCTATTTTTAATTTTAATTCCATATATTATTTGTGTTAACAGGTGAATAATGATAGGAGCAGAGACTATACTATTCCTAATACGCCTAACGCCCAACCCTCAATTTTAGGGCAACAATCTGCTCCTATGGTGGGTCCACCTGGCCAACCGTACAATGGGTCTCAGACTGGATGGGGTTCAGGTCCTCCAGCAGGGGTTCAGTCTATGCCAATGCAGATGCACAATAATGTTTATATGCCACCTGGAAGCATGCCGCAACAAATGGCCCCAGGAATGCAATTTCCAAGTCACAACTCATCACAACCTACAACAACATTGCCCGCATATGGATCTGATCGTGCTCAATAGCATGCATCTCTTGCATCTAAAATAGATCTACATTCGTTAACAAAGTCAGCTGGCTTCTGCAAGAGTACGAGGACTGTCATTTACATTAGGGTTCCATCTGGTGACATTGGTCTCCACTTGTTGACCGAGTTATTCTGAACCTCAAATGGGCTACTTCCCCATCCTTTCCTTTTATTATTTTCCAGATGTTGAATATTGAATATCGAAAGTCTGTAAGCAATTGGTCAAACAACTTTTGAATCTTAGTTTGAAACAATGTTCTGTTTTAATTGATCTGTGTTTGAAAATGATATTAGAAAAGCAATCCAGCATAATTGATTTTGTATAGATTACGCTATATCCCATTATGTTTTACAAGCATCTTGAGCTTTCCGTTATATCCGAACTAATATATCAACCTCAATACAAACAATCCATAGGAGTGAAATGAATTTATAAAACTAAATTAAATGAAAAGGTTCTGTAATTAAGTAGAAGGCGAAATTAGCATTAGTTTTGAAAGGCTTTGCTCAAGCATTTGGAGAAGATTTTTCAAAAACGTTTCCTTCCGTTGCATGTCTTGATATACATAAGTATAATGCTGCTTGCTTTGGCTGTGCACAAAGATCTTACAATTTACCGTTTTGATGTAAAATATGCATGTTTAAATGATTATTTGTAAGAGTAATATTTGGAGACCAAAAGGAATTTCAAATCAATTAAAAGAAGACAAGGTTTATAAGGTAAAAAGAGACTATATATGATCTAAAACATACTCCAAAGACATGGTATGACAAAATAGGTGATTATCTTAAAAATTTTAGATTTATGAAAAGTTCAAGTAAAGTTACATTATGTGTGAAAAAGATACGAGCAAGAAAAATGTGTGAAAAAGAAACGAGCAAGAAAAATATGAGGTCCTTATAAGTTAAAAAAGTATGCAAAAAAATATATAGAAAAAGTTGTGCATGGATAATTCCTAAAGTTAGATTTAGAGTTTTAAAAAATAAATTAGGTATTTTGGAGAGGAGATTTGTTCGCACTCTATCTAAAATAATTATAACATATATTTTTTTTTATTTAATTTGTTTCTATATTAAGTTGTTTGTTTTCATACTACGTAGTTGAAGATTTAAGCACTATTTATCAATATTTATGCCTAAAAATACGAGATATCATGACAATACAATATATGTACTTAATCTGCACTTCTATTCAATAAAACATAAACCATTCTTTCTAATTAAAAAATAACAATAAATGTAGAAAAAAAACCATTGTATGATGGGCAAACGTGTAAAGAAACAAAGATGAGGTTGTTAATGATTTAACTATATAATTATTAAAGAAAAAGCTTAAATATAGGTTCTCAAATATTATTTTTATTATTGTTAGTGTATGCAAATCGAAAATTCTTGGGTAATCTTGTAATTAAAGTCTAATTTTACATATTGGTGAGAAGCAATTTCAGAGCTCAAGAGAGAAGAACCAAAACACCATAGAAAGTATACTAAGACACTATGATTGGGCATTATCTAAAATAAAAGCTTGATAATGTTTAAAATCTGAAGTCATTGTCGGATGGCGGCACCAATTCCAATCAACAACAGATAAGGTACTCTACGCCTTGCTCTCAACTTCACACATTACATTCCTCTTCTCTCTCACATTTGTAAGAGGAGGAAGAAGAAGAAGAAACAAGGCGCACCTTACCCTTATATTCTTATTATGGCCACACTTCAAGCGTCGCTTCTTATTCTCTGCAGAACTTCCCTCCCATTTGCCTCACACAGTCAACACCATCATCCTCTTCTCTGCAAGTTCCCTCATTCTCTCACCTCCCTCTCTCCATGCAAACTCTCTCCGCCACAATTTCTCCCGCGCCTTCCCTTTTCCCTCTCACGCAAAGTCGGTTCCCAACTCAGTTCCTCCGCCGCCGATTCTATTTTTCTTCCAAACGAAACCACTCAGAATTCGACGAGTGTCGTCGACGGCGAGGAATCCGATCCTTCAATCGGAGCGGAAAAGAGCGGGACTGCGAAAGAGGATGAGAGGTCGCCGATTGCGGCACTCTTCGAGGGAGCGAGAGAGAGCTCCAAAAAGGCTTTCGCCCAGTTCATGAACTGGCTGCCGCTATGGCAACAGGAGCGGCGTTTGGCTAGGTTAATTATTGACGCCGAGGCGAATCCCAATGATGTCGCCAAACAAACCGCTCTACTTGTTGAACTTAATAAGCACAGGTTTGGATTGAATCGCATTGCACAGTGATGAAGTTGAGAGGCTGTTCTGATCAAAATTTGTGTTTTAGTTTGTGTAACATAGATTGGCGTTAGAAGTTATAATAAATTATATAGAATTCTGTCAATGAATAATATCAACTCATCTAAACAACTGCATAAGTTTTGTCCTTTCAGAAAATATAGAAGAAAATTTAAAACAACGCCAATTTGGTAAAAGAAAATTCAAAATAGGGCTACACAGAGCATGGCTGAATAATGTGGTTAGCAAGTGGAATATTTTTGTTTTCAGTTTGGATGATTTCAGTTTGCGTCAAAGTTTCTCTGTTATTTATGTTTTTTACCAGTCCCGAATCTGTTATCAAGCACTTTGAAGGAAGGGAAGGTGCTGTCGACAGTAGAGGAGTTGTAGAGTATCTTCGAGCTCTTGTGGCTACTAATGCTATTGCTGAATATCTTCCAAATGAGGAATATGGGAAACCTTCCAGACTTCCTACCCTGGTATTCACTTTGTCTAATTCATTTTATTTAATGCTATTTAGCCTGTGTTGATCCGATTTTCCTTTCAGAAGGGTATACTAGGCGTTTTGTGCCATCGATGTGCTAGAAAATTTTGTCATGAATTAATTACATGTTCTTGTTCTCTGACTATTACTGTCGTAGATTTCCGTGAGCTGAAACTGACACCAGTGGTTTTGGATAACTCTTAAATCTTACCTATATGCAAGAATTTTAAAGCACTTTATCTCCCATGTGTATTTCTGGCTAAATGATTTTATTTGCATTTTCTCGTCAATATGTAGAATTAATAAGCTTAAAAGCAGGTTCTTCTCCTCTGTTTCTTTTATACTCATTCTGCATGGTACACTAGTTTTCTTTTATCACGAATTCCGTGTTCTGCGTCTATTCCTTTTGTCTTGATGATCTGCGTTTTCATCTTCATGTAGATTTTTTAACATCTTTTATTTCATAATTTACATCTATTGGATGTATCATGCTGTAATTTATACGATTTTTTTTTTTAGTTGCAAGAGTTGAAACAGCGAGCATCGGGTAAATCGGATGAGCCTATTCTTAGCCCTGGAACATCTGACAGGCAGCCATTACATGTTGTTGTGGTAACAATTATTTAAAAAAAAACATTCTTTTTGATTCATGGTTTTTAGTCATTAGCATTTTAAGTCCAATTTCTTTGTGTTTGTTTGTTTTTTGAATCTCATGAATCTGTTTCCTTCTTTAGGTGGACCCCAAAGTATCACAAAAGTCACGCTTTGTACAAGATGTTTTGTCAACTATTTTGTTTATTGTTGTTATGGGACTGGTCTGGTATGAGCGTTGAGTTCTCACTCTCGTTCTCTTCTCTATATCATACCTGGAAGTTTCATTTATTGTCATATAACTGTGTCTTTCAGGGTTATGGGTATGGTTGCACTTCAAAAATTCATAGTAAGCCTGGGTGGGATTGGGACTTCAAGTGTTGGCTCAAGTACTTCATATGCCCCAAAGGAACTAAATAAGGAAGTGATGCCAGAAAAGGTTAACATTTTAATAGTTCCTTTTGTATTTCTTGAAAATTTGATGAATGGGATATCATCGCTGAATTTTGGAGGAGGGGTATTAATGAAATTGGTTAATTGATTATGAATAATAAAATATATGTACAGTCTTTTTCTAATCCAAATAAAACAATCCTTTGTCTATAGATAATTCAAGAAATGTTATTTCATTGTGCTGCAGTACATCTGATCTGATTCTATGAATCAGGCAATTACAGAGATTCTTTCCTGCACACTACAGGAGTCACCCCCTACTGATCTTGGCACTTTAATGTTTGTGAACTCCATGTTATTAGCTTCCTGAGGAGTCAGTCTGTCATTCCTCTTACTTTTCCTGTACACGGGTCTTTTCTTTTATTTTTGTTATTATTGTGGCTTATAAAGGATAACCTCTCAACTTAATATTAGCATTTTTCCTTACTCCCAAAGCCGTTCTGACTCCTGAGAGCTGTTTTTCTTGATAAGGATGTTATTATTATTCAGTTACTCTACATATCTGAATGTGTCTTTTTCTCAGTAACTGAATTAGTTCCCGGGATTAGGGGTAACAGTTTCTCTTGCAGATTATATATATATATATATATATATATATATATATATATATATAGAGAGAGAGAGAGAGAGAGAGAGAGAGAGAGAGAGAGAGAGAGAGAGAGAATGCCAAGTTGGCAACAAATCAGAATTTGTGTCAAACAACCCTACATAAGATTTTTTTTCCTCCTGCAGAATTTCAAAACATTCAAAGATGTGAAAGGTTGTGACGATGCTAAACAAGAACTTGAGGAAGTTGTTGAGTACCTGAAAAATCCAGCTAAATTTACTCGCCTTGGAGGAAAGTTGCCGAAGGTCTGAAGTAGTTGCATATTTGTTGAAGTTTTGCTTGACTGCACTTGGTTATATTTCTGACCTCACTTTTAAATATAATTGGCTTCTCATTTCTTGTAGGACTAGGTTTCCTTCCCAATTTATGACATGATAACATGTTTATACTATTTCCAAATGCAGCTTTTTTTCGTTTACATTTTACAGTGACAAACATGCTAGCTTTTGGTCATCACAATGTTATGGATTTTTTTTATTGGTTTTCATTGCATGATATACCGATAAAGCTACTTTATCCAACAATATGTGTTTTTCCTTTTTAGTGTGCATTGGAAATTATTTGTTTCTTTTTCATCAAGTAAGCTGAAAACACTTCTTTTCTCAGGGGATTCTCTTAACAGGACCTCCTGGAACTGGAAAAACTCTTCTAGCCAAGGTCAGCTTGTTTATCATCTGTATACCTTAAGATACTTCTTTTACAAAGTTTATGAAGTTTTTGCTTGTAGAACTTGAGTTGAGCCTATTGGCCTCTTGCATGCTTTATGAATTTCCACTTTTACGTTCCTACATGAAGCTTCTGGAAGTACATATCTACTATCTGGGCTTTGGTTCTCGTCTTTCAATTTGATAGCCTTGACATTGTTACTCCATTATCTCTTTGCAGAATTTGTTCTAAGCTGTAAGTGTAAAAAAAGTTTATTTTCTATGCCTAGGTGAATTGTTTGGGAGTGCAATCATTATTAATAACTGTTTTTGTTTTGTTTCTAATTTGTCCTGCATGCAGCTGTTTATTGTGTCTACCTGATTGGTTTTTGATTAAATTATCATCCAATTTTTTATTTTGCCTAAAGCAATTTTTGCTCCCATTTTCCTTCCCATACCTGTACTGTACCAAATTTATTAAAAAAACTCGTTATACAAGTTTCCATGCTTATTATGTCTTTTTCTTACACGATGGTATGTGTAGACCCGTTAATATATGCATTTCTCTTCTTTAAGTTTACACTCTGTTTTTCTTTTCGAAAGAACTCAGCCTCTTTTTTTTCTGACTAAAGAATGCAGGCACCTGACAACTTCATTTTCTCTTTCATTTTTCAGAGTTCGTAAATACAATTGAAAAAGCGATACTACTTTGTTATCATCTACCTCTTGAGTTAATCTATTGATATTGATAATGTATTGTGATCTGATAGTGTTTGCTTTACATGGGACCTTGAAGGCTATTGCTGGAGAAGCTGGTGTTCCGTTTTTCTATCGTGCAGGATCAGAATTTGAGGAAATGTAAGTCTTCTTTCTTTATGGCTTAAATTTGTGTCTTTGGAATGCATTATATTGTCTTAATTTTTGAAACGTGATATTGTGATCCATTTTGCTTGAATTTAATAGGGATACTTCATAAATTGGTTCCTACTAGTTCTTCTTTATTGTAGAAATAGAGAGAAGCACCCTAGGAAACTGTAATTGGAAATGAATACACTACAACATAAATTAGGTTTTCGGTAGCCAACTTTGATTAGATTGAGGACATTTATTTGGTTTGACGCTCTATCATGATAAATTAACCAAAACCCATCTAGCTGCCTTTTGGCCGGGGTGCATTAGTTTTTATAAAAACCCATTTAGTCTTGATATTGAACCACCTGCGGATGTCTTGTTTTGGGCATGATGGAATGCACTTAATGAGGTTTTGAGTTAGCTTTTGAAGTTGAATTTGACCCATTCATTGCTAATAGTTACATTAAGGTAAGTTATGCTGTGTTAGTTAGTTGTTAGGGATTCTCAAATTTTGTATCACCTTTCCACTTCAGGTATGTTGGAGTTGGTGCTCGACGCGTAAGATCCTTATTTCAAGCAGCAAAAAAGAAGGTTTGTTGGCTTTGGTTAATGGACTCTTAGCTTTCTGTTATTCTGGTTTGCTAAATTATTTCTTTACATGATTTCCTTATTTGTTTCTAATTTGGAACATTCTTTACGCTCCATCCTTAATGTAGGCTCCTTGTATCATTTTCATTGATGAAATAGATGCTGTTGGTTCAACTAGGAAACAATGGGAGGGTCATACAAAGAAGACATTGCATCAACTACTTGTTGAAATGGATGGCTTTGAGCAGAATGAAGTATATTTGAAGTTTTAAACATTTGTGAGTGTTTAATTAGTTTCTCTCTGTTTTTTTCTAATTTATTTGACATCTTTATCTTGTAGGGAATAATAGTAATTGCTGCAACAAACCTGCCTGATATTCTTGATCCTGCTTTAACGAGACCTGGTAGATTTGATCGACATGTAAGTCCTATTATTTTTTCCCCTTAATAAAGAATTTATAAAGAGAAAATGTGAATAAGAAAATTCTTCTAGAACAATAGAAAATAAGCTTACCTCAGAAAAGTTCTCCAGTCCATTTGTTAACCCATTGAAGAGAAGTATCAGCTAAATTATGGGAGAAATGCTTAAGGTAGCAAGAAAAATGCAGAAAAAAAAGGGATTATCTACTAAAAACATTGGCATTTGGCTCACATAACAAACCTGCAAAACAAGAACACTTCCGAAGGATCATAGACTTCGTTCTTTAACAAAAGAATGCTAATCTGCTGTATAGGGGTCGCGTGAACCTAATTTTCTCTGGTGATATATAGTATGTTTACTATTTGTTTGGTGCTATAATTCTATAGGATAATAATGTGTTGTTTTCTCGATTTGGATTAAATGATCTTAACATCATATCTTCTAAATCTAGAATTTTTTGGTTTCATTTTATATAAAATTATCTCAGGCTTTTTGGGGGTTGGTACCTTGAAAGCAGACAAAATTAAAGCTCTACCTGACCCAGTGATCTGAGGATATTATATTCTTAGGCATCTGTATTTCGACTCACTATTACCTATTCTTTCATAAAAAAATGCATAAATCGACATGTGCCCAGACAATAAACAACATTTGTCCATGGACCTTGGTACCAGTCTTAAAGGTTGGTGTTTTTCGTTGTATAAATATAAAATTATTTAATTTTTGGATAAATGGTGTTTTTGGTTTATAAAATTGGTCTTGCTCCCTATTTTTAAAATCAAGAGTTTGAGTTATCCAATTTCTAAAATACAACGAGACTAATCCCTATTACTAACTACGTTAGGATGTTTCTCTAATGACACATGGCCTACTCAACAAATGAGTGAACCCAAATCAAATGTCTACACTTCTAACGCATGCTCCTTGACACCCTTTAGTACCCAATGGAGATCAAATATTTGGAGTTCTAAGTAAAGTCATGAAACTTTACCAATATCTAGAATTCAAGGGCAATGTTCACTGTTGCACATTGTTAATTACAACAAGGTAAATCTAGGTAGAGTTTTTTCTATTAGCTCATAGAGTTTTGGGGAAAAGCATCTCAAAAAGGTGTGTTATCCTTCGACATTGTGAAACAGTGAAGAATCTTAAACATCACTTGGATATCGAGTGTCTTCTCAAGGTTTCTTTGTTGTGTTTTGAAGGTTGAAGGAAAAACGGTCTAACCAGGAAATATGTCAATACCAAAGAAATATGAGGCCTTATCCCTAATATTAGCAAATTTTGTTGAGGTTTAGATGGAGTTCTAAGTAGTGGAATTTTGTTAGTTATTGAAACGTATCAAGAAGCAAGAAGCATGCATTCGAGGTTTTGACACTTCCATTTGTATTTGGGGTCGCTTATCTATCCTTAGAGCATGAAATGTGTTGTTAGAACGACCATCCCATTTAAGTTACCAATGTGACTGTTTTCACTGTATTTCAGAAATTGGACTCGATCCACTGGTGTTAAAATATAGGGACCAAGACCAATTTTACAAGGACTCAAAAATATTCTTAAAATAACACATGCAACACTTTCTACACGGCATCCATGTCATACAATTGCCATCTGGTCATCGATTAGGTGCTTCAGCATGTAGAGTGACTGTTCTTATTGTGTTTCAGAAACTGTGAACTCAAATTACTAGTTTTAAAATACAGGGACCAAAATCATCATTTATCCTTAATTTTTCAAAATTATTACATTGATCTCTACCTGGTCTTAACTTAAAAATTGTATCTGACTAATGTTCTGAATGATATGTAATTTTGCTATAGAATATAGGAAAACTAACCAACCCAATTCCAGATTATTGTACCAAATCCAGATTTACGTGGTCGACAAGAAATATTGGAGCTTTACCTTCAAGATAAACCATTGGCTGACGATGTAGATACTAAATCAATTGCTCGTGGAACTCCAGGATTCAATGGGGCAGGTGAATAATTTTTAAACATATATGAAATGAACCTCCTTCTATTCTGTTTCAAATTTCATTTACATGATGTGATCCATAACTATTCCTTTAAACTAGATCTTGCAAACCTTGTAAACATTGCTGCCATTAAAGCTGCTGTTGAAGGTGCAGAGAAATTGGCAGCTTCACAGTTGGAGTTTGCCAAAGATAGAATAATTATGGGCACAGAACGGAAAACAATGTCCATATCCGAAGAGTCAAAAAAGGTAAGTGTACAGTGTCTGGTTTATCTCTTAAAATTCTCTATTATGGCCTATGTGATTAATGTATAGTTGTAAGTCACTACAGTTGTTAACCTTAGTGTCTTCTAAACAATGTATGGTTAAGCACTCTGTTGCTTTATTTGGCAATACGTATCTGTCCCTCTATAAGTCATAATTATATTATAATATTGTTTGCGAAAATCTAACCACTACCTGAAAGTCTCTTTAAAATTGAAAATTTCCAAGAACTCATCTTTCAGCATTCCATTTGCAGTGCAGTGAAATTATCTACAAGCTGGTGAGTTGGATATATTGATAATTTTTTTCTAAAAGTGTCTTGAATCATATTTTGACGTACTGATGACTCAAAACCTATTCTTACATCATAGGTTATGAGCATCTTTCAGTCTATTGTCTATTGTTTATTCAGTAATATTAAAGTCACCTTGTGCTTGTTTTATGCGATGCCCTTCTCTCTGTAGGGATACCAATGTGGCATGATAGAAATACAAGACTGTATTTTTATCGTCAGATTTGTTGTTGTTTTGATTTGAACATGATGTTTTTAATGCCCAAACTCCAAAATCAGCCCATGAAGTAATGATTTGTAAATTTTTATAACCTCTTGTTTAAAATTTGATTAAATATTTAGTATTTAACCATTTGTAGGTGTACAGTTATCTATTTTAATATTGCTTGTGAAACTTTCAGCTTACTGCTTATCATGAGAGTGGCCATGCAATTGTTGCTATTAACACTGAGGGTGCTCAACCAATTCACAAGGCAACAATCATGCCTCGTGGATCTGCTTTAGGAATGGTCACTCAGCTTCCCTCTGGTGACGAAACATCAATCAGCAAGAAGCAGTTACTTGCTCGCCTTGATGTTTGTATGGGAGGAAGAGTTGCAGAAGAAATTATCTTTGGTCAGGATCAAATCACAACAGGGGCAAGTAGTGATCTTCACACGGCGACTGAGCTTGCCCAATATATGGTAATTTTTTGCTTCGCGATTAATGGTCAAATGCAGTTTCTGTATCTATGGAAATAAGGTTTATTTTTTACCACAGAAACTATATAAAATTTCTGTGCTGGTATACTTCTTTCTCTATAATTACTTGGAATGGTCACAGGTCACAATAGAAGGACTCGGAACTTTCCTCGGACTGAAATTCTAAACTAGAACCTATCTTTTGATTTTAAAAGGAGGGATTAATTCTGTTGTCATTTTTGTTTCTCCACAAGGTATCAAGTTGTGGGATGAGTGATGCAATAGGGCCAATTCATATAAAGGAGAGACCAAGTTCCGAAATGCAGTCCCGTATTGATGCAGAGGCAAGTGGATAGAAGCTATATCCTTTGTCATTTTGAATCTTTTGATATTGGATAGATTGTCATATTTGGGTTATTTTTTTCTTTAAGGAATTAGTAATTTATAAAAAATAAAATCTGGTTAATGGTTGGAATTTCTTGTTCTGCAGGTTGTGAATCTTCTTAGGGAAGCATATGATCGAGTGAAAGCCCTTTTGAGGAAGGTTTGTCAACTCGTTTTGTTGGTGTTTAACCTGTCATTTCTATCACTTTCAAGATAATCTATTATGCTGTTTAAAATTATTCATTTTCTTTATATTAATATTCAATATAAATTTACAGGTTCTAATACCAGGAAAATGTTATTCATTTAATAAAATGAATAAAATAGTACTGTGTCCAAACTAAGTTTTCAATCAAGGAGAGTGATCCTTTAGAAACATAATAAGGCTGAAGTCTGAGCCAAAATCTACTTTTGTTAGGTTTATAATAGGTGACAGTGGTAAAAACCATTTTATGCATTTGAAACACTATATGCACGGATGAAGATTTATAAAGTAATAAATTCTTCTTTGTATGTGCGTGACTTTTTCTACGGTGTTGATTAATCAAAGGCCAAAATTATGCTATGCATGGAATTTATTATGATCTACCTAGCATCTGAATAAGTTCTGAACCCTGTAACTTCCGACGTTTCTGCAGCATGAGAAGGCATTGCATGCTCTAGCTAATGCATTATTAGAGTATGAGACACTTAGTGCAGAAGAAATCAGGAGGGTACTGCGACCATATCAGGACGGAAAAGTGCCTAAGAAACAGGAACAAGGGGCAGCAGAGGAGGAACTCGTGTTGGTCTAAACATTCTTTCCGTTTGGTATCTGTTAACTAAACTGACTATAAGGGGACGCTTTGTACAGAATACCTAGTCACCCAATACTCCAACAGGTATATTTTTTGATCCACTTGTTGCAGATCCACTCCATTGTGCATGCTATTCTGGCCATTCGGATAGGAAGTGATACTCCTTTGAGTATGTCTGATCTGAACCAACCAGTCCTGCTCACAATGACGAAGGAAGGAATATTGCTCTTGCTGGGAGTGTGAGCAACATTTTATGGAGAAGTATTTATAATTTGTATAAAGACATTTTGAGAATTGTGCCTACGTTTAAACATTATCTGTTGCTTTTAAATTTTATTATTTATGGAGATCCAAGTATCTGTTCACGTGGTTAAGTTGTCAATTAATGTTTTTGTAGAGTAAATTTGGCAATTCTGTATAAGCATTATTGTTCCTGAAGCATATGATCGACGTTTGATGTCTAGTCTTTAGTTTGAATGGATTGGAAGTGATGAATATAAGATATGATAAGTGATGATGACCAAGAAAGGTATATCTCCTATCAAACGAACAGTGAACTCTACCTCTTGAATTATATTTGATGACTTCGCAATCTTAGTGAAGTTTGCATATTAGACAAAAGTTCATTACGTGCCTAATTAACTGCTTTCTGTATACACAAAAAATCCATTTTGTCCGGAAAAGGTTTATTGACTTGGATTTATTGTGTGCATTTACTACAGAACAATGGAAATGTCAAGGGTCTATGCATTTCTTCAAGTTTTATATGCTCTTGCTGTTAAAGTCAAAGTTCAAGACATGTCCAAAAGGAATTAGGGTGCGGCTATCACTCAATTTGGAGTTTTCAACCCACCATTATCTTGAGGGCATTTCACCGTGCACTTTCAAACTTTCATCTTGCATTATCTATTATATCTGTGAAAAAAAATACTGATAAAAACTTGTTGGATTTCAAAATTCAATAAAATCTTAAATCAAATTTTAAAATTCAATAAAATTTAATAAAGGATTTCGACATTCGTTTATTATTATTAATTTTATTTTAATCATTTTTATCTTTATAATATTATTCTATAATAAAAAAAATATATTTTAATAATTATTAAAATATAAAAAATATTAATAGAAATCTGATTAATAATTTTTTTAAAATTGTTTTTTAATTAAAATTTAATAAATATTTAATTTAATTTAATATTTTAATATAATTTAATATATTTAAATATATTAAATCATGTTTTATATTATTGCTTTTTTTTATTTTTATTTTTATTTTTATTATATTACTATTATAATAATAAAAATTATATTTTCATAATTATTAAAATATAAATATATATTAAATAATATCAAAATTTTAAATTACATAAAATTATTATTAAACTTAAAATTTTAAAAAGAAATTTAAAAGAAATTGTTAAACGAATTTCAAAATCTATTAACATATCTTAACGGATTTTGAATTTCGTTTAACAAAATTATTTAAAATTTTATTTTATTTAATATATATTTGTACTTTAATAATTATTAGAATATTATTTTTATTATTATAATAGTTATATTAAAAAAATATAAAAATAATTAAAATAAAAATAGTAAAAATAAAAATAAAAATAATAATTATAATATAAAATTTGTTTCAATATATTTAAATATATTAAACTATTTAAAAATATTAAATTAATAAAATATTTATTAATTTTTAAATTAAATTTTTTTAAAAATTTATTAAATGAATTTCAAAATCTGTTATTATATATTAATGGATTTCGAAATCTAGCTGACACTTCATCTTATTTTAAATTTGATGAAGTATTGAATTTTGAAATCAGATAAAATTTCAGTTTAAAATCTGGTAGAGATTCAATTAAATTTTAAAATTTGTTTAAGTATTTTTTTTAGTGGGATATAATAGATATTTTAAAAAACATTGGAGATATAGGTTGAAAGTCATCCCTACCTATCACACGTGGACTGAAAGTGAAACGGGACAAACTAATCTTTTAGCCCTTTTTTAAGAAGAAATTAAAAATTAGTTTAGAAAATTAATTTTTTAGCATTATATTATTTAATAATACAAATATATAATACTATTGTTATTTAAATTATTAGTATTTATAAATTAATTATTAATTATAATAAAACAATTTAATATATAAAATAATAATTATTCTATTTCATTTTATTAGAGACATTAATTAATCAATTAAAATTTAATAAAATGTTTATATTGTATTTAATATGTACATATATAAAAAAGTAAAAATTAATGAAAATTACGACAGTCTGTTTTGTCATCTTTAAAAAAGATTAAAGAAATTACAAAACTTGAAATTAATAAAAATCCTTTTAAATGTGAACATACTAAACTGAAAATTCATCAACAATTTATACAATGACAGTCACTTACATCTAGGCGAGAATCATGATAAACCATCACGATTAATGAGAGAACTAGGGGTGGACAAACTGTACTATTTGCATTTTACTATAAACCTATTACAATTAACTATAAAATAGTTCAAAAAAAAAAACTGAATTGAACTAAAAAATAGTTCAAAAAAATTGAACTGAACTTTTTTTTAGTTTAGTTAACTGCAATACAGTTCAATAAACTGTTTTGTGAAAACAGTTCCAAATTAAAGCTAAATGATACTGAAAACAGTTTTCAATTACAGTTCTCAATTAAAGCTAAACATAAGAGTTTTCATTCCCATAAGAGTTGCTTCTTCCGATCTCTACACAGTCTTTTCTGCTTTGTATGATCTCCATCAGCAGAGTCTCCACCTCCATCTTCAAACACTTTATCTCTCTGTTATACTTGCTTGGGAAAAACCTACACACACAGATGAAAAAGGGTGGGGGACAGGGACAGACAAATGCTTTCAGATAAAACAATAAAGATGGAATAAGACCGACACAACCATAATGCCAACCATGGAATAACAAATATAAATGTGATTATTCACATGCTTCGGGATAAAAAAGCAAGGAATCCAATCCACATTTCTATCTCGTACAGAACCAAACACTGCATGTAGAATTAGAATAGCACAAAGTTAATCTATAATTGTTAATATGATCGACCTTTACTATTCTCAGTTGACGATGAATCGATATAAGAAGGTAAATGATCCATTCTAGAAGTATTTGGTGTGAGGGTTTCTACCGTTTCTAACATTCACGTCACTACATTAATTAAGAGTTCAATCAAACAAAAGGCAAATTTATCTAAATGATGATGATATAGGGTTTGAAAAAAAATTCAGAAATCACATCACTACATTGATGAAAGTGTTGTGATAAACTCTGTAAACAAATTCAGAGTTTATAAATATTAAGATATATTACTACTTGATAGGTAGCCATCTCTGCAGAGTAAACCTGATTAACATATACAAACTTAAAAAACGACATTTCAAAATTAGTTCAAAAATAAAATCATGATACAATGCATTAATTGCAGTCTCAGATATGGAGTCATCATGTAGAGCAAAGAATCATACATAGAAGAAACAACAACAGTACAAATTTGATGAAAAATAGACAATGAGGTATTACTAAAGCCACATTGGATTTTGATTTCAATTTCCCTCAAGTAGTTAAATCCAACTTCTCTCTTTGCTCTAACTGGTTGCCCTTTCTTCTCTCCAGATTATCTCTAATGAGAAGCACTTACCATGTAGAACAATTGTGTCATACAACCCAAATTAATCAAAATTAAAATGGTGAGAATGGAGAGAATATACTAACCTTCAGAAACAACAGGGCAAGTTATTGCACCATTATTATTGGTTTTCAAATTCTGGAGAATATGCCACCAATGCTTTCCAAAAGTTTCTCTCCCTGTAAACTAAGCAATAAAAAGAAATCCAGATTCAGAATACAAATTCAGAAACTAAATTCAATTTCAAGACACAGAACGGAGGACAAAAACTAATTCAGATTATCCCCCATTTTAACAAAAATTGAATGTGATCTGCAATATGTTTTGATAAAAGGAAAATAATGAATAGAAGTTATAAGATTGTTCTTTATATTTCATAGGGTATCAAACTTTAGCGAGAACTTTGAACTTAGTAATGTTGTTGACATTGACAATACAATTGGGATAAAATGCAAATACAATACCATAATATTGTGGCACTGCTTTTCAACAAAAATTGGCCCTTTTCCAAGACACTAAGTTATATTGATGATGAATGTCATGAAAAGAAAATATGCTCAATTGGTTTCCTTCCAAATAACTTCCATTTGAGGTATCCGCTTGGTAGAAAAGCTACAAAGATGGCAGATAAAATCATAGAAGATGGACTTTGGGAAAAGTAATTTGACATAGTTTCGTATCAAGAATACACATCCCATGATTATGCTATTTCAAACGGTGGTTATGTGAGCTTTGCATCTAGAACTAGAACATTGGAGATGATTATGAAAGCATTGGAAGACTCAACAATATATATGATTGGATTTTATAGGCGTTCTGGTATGGGTAAGACCTTTTTAGTTAAAGAGATTGCTAAGAAAGCTAAAGAAAAGTTGTTCAAGAGAGTGATCATAGCAAATATTACAGAAAATCCTGATTTCGAAAAAATTCAAGGACAAATTGCTCGCATGCTAGATATGACATTGGAAGAGAAAAATGAGTTTACTAGAGCAAATCGTATTCGAAAGAAGTTAAAGAAAGAAAAAAAGAACACCCTTATTATCTCTCCACGTACAAGCAATCGTTACAAGATGTCTAACAAAATGTTTGAACAACTAAGAATACATTTAAAAAATGTTTGAACAACAAGAAAAACATTTGTATCTTAGGGTTCCAGATTTGCTTCTCTTTTCCAGTTAAAGGAGAAGTGCTCAGAATCTTCGACGATGGTGGTATAACCTTCGACAGTTCGGCGACGGCAGAGTGCGGCAAAGCCTTCGATAGCAGCGAGCCTTCGATAGCGACGAGCCTTCGACGACGGCGAGCCTTCGACAACGGCGAACCTTCGACAACGGTAACCTCGACGGCAGCGAACCTTCAACAATTGTAACCTCGACGGCAGCCTTCAACAGCAGCAGCGAGTGAGTGAGATGAACGGGATGTAAGGCAGAAAGCAAGCCGTGATTGGGAAAACAAATATAAACCTAAACTGTAGTTAACTGCACTGAATGTAAAATAGTTCAGTATTTTAAAACTGTATTATTAATTAGTTTAATTAGTTTTTAGTTAACTGTATTATTAGTTTTTTAAGTTTAAAAAAGTATAGATTAACTATAGTTTAAGTATTTTAAGTTAACTCTGCCCAACCCTAATTCTCACCAGGGAAATCTTGGAAAGTTTTAATCTGAAATTCACTTTTTCGAAGGACAAAATGATCATTTGAAAATTTGACAGGCGCATGAAGAAATTGTGGAGATGCACGAAGTAAATGCCTACTTTTGGTTTATTTCGTCCCAACAAGTTGCAATCCGCGGATCAATCCATAACCCTTTTTTGGAACTTTCTTTCGACACCTCCATATTTTCTCCCTTATCTTCAAAATTTTATAGATTCCTAAAATAATTCTAAACGGTAATTAGTGTATTTTCTGAAAGACCCAGTAAAAAATGTGGTCATAAGAAAATAAGGTAGGACCCCGACTTGTGTTATTGTTTGATAATTGATGTTTAATGTTTAGGTGTTTCTTAGAATCATAATTGTTATGTTAATTATTTGATGTTATTATTGATAAAGTGTAATACATGATTGACATGTTATTAATTTGGGTGATTGTGAATGTGTAATATTATCAATGAATGTGTTGGTTTGTTGGTAGAGGTTTTGGTTAAGATGGAATGGGGCAACAGGGTCTTTTTACTTTCATTAAATGGTGCAGAAATTATTTTAGGGGATGTAGAAAGTAAAGGTATGCAAAATAAAATAAAATTTGAAAATCTAAAAGTAGAATATGTGAATAATTATAAGATTTAGTAGTTGTTGATATTTTAAAATGTGGTTGAGAGAAAACAAGAAAGGAAATCTGGGTGGTTTTTAGAGATTAAGTGAGAGATCTTATTTTAACCAAAAAGATAGAGATAGATGTTAAAAGACAAAATCGTTTGTGTCCAAAAGCTCTCATGTTTTGAAGTTTAATTAAATAACATTAAAACGAGTTGATAATAAGAAAATAACTTAGGATGAAAACACAAGACTTAGAGCCTAAACCCAAAACATACACAATCTAGAACAAGAATCCCCAAACATAGAAAAACATAGGAAAACACTTAGGTCTTAGGAAATAGAAAAACATCTAGATTAAAGCATCTAGATGCATGGCTAAATGCTGTTGTGCCTAAAACGTTTAAGAGAGATTGAGTTAAATGCTTAATGCTTATAATACCTAGAATAGGTATTTAGCTTCTCTCGAAAAAAAATTAGGTCGAGACAATGTCTCTGACAAAACACATTAAAAGACATAATTGCTAAAATATAAGAGAAAGCTTAAGCAAGCTAAATATTATCTATCTAAAAAAAGTTAAAGAAGCATTTATTTGACTAAACGATGTCATGTGCTTAACAAGTACCTCATCTTATGATGAAGTATATATCTATGCTTGGTATCTTTAAAGAAAAAGAACTTAATTGTAAAATGCTATCTAACGGTAGAAAATCAAAAGCACTTTGTTGTTCTGAGCAAACATTAAATGACATTAAATTCTCAACGCTCAAAAACAACAAAAGTGATAAGAAAAGACATATCTATTGCATGCATAATTTACTATAATCTTGCATATAAGCTATTCTACATGCATGCACGGTGCTATAGATCAAATATCAAAAAGTAAACGTAAGAGACAAATGAGATATTCACAAAATGTTCCTCACTTGAAGCAAAGTCTAAAAAGATCGTACAACCTACTTCAAGAAAATAATTGAAAAAACATTACTGCTCTAACAAGTTGACTTATCCAACGGTTGTTATGCAAAAAAGAAAGAGAAATCACATGTATCAAGGTTACAAACTCAATCTAACAGACATATATCCATGAAGCCTATAAATAGAAAATTTCTCAAGAAGAAAATCAAGAGGATAACTTAAGAGGATATCTTAAGAAAGAAAAGCTTAAAACGATATATCCATCCTTAAAAGAAGAAGAGAAAGAGCTCAAGAAAAAGAATACATCTGAGTTGAAGAAAAGAGAAAGATGTACTCTCAAGCTTCATTGTCATATTGCTTACTATTGTAAGAGATAAGAGAGAAACACCTGCGAGTGTTTAAACTACTTTGTATTGTAATCAAATCCTCTTAGTGAAAGAATTAGTCTGAACTACTTATAAGCAATCATTGATTGCAATTCTGAAGAGAATTACAACACTTACAATTGAATTCGGTTGAGTTGAGGAATCTTGGCAAGGTTGCTAAGTATTAGGAGTGGTTTGAATACTCAAAGGAAATCTTGGCAGGATTGCTAAGTACCAGGAGTGATGTAAATACTCAAAGGAAATCTCGGTGGGGTTGCTGAGTACTAGGAGTGGTGTTAATACTCAAAGGAAATCCCGACAAGGTAGTTGAGTACCAGCAGTGGTGCTAATACTCATTTGTAATCGTGTGAAGATTATAATGGAACCCTATGTGGAGTAGACTAGACGTAGCTCAGTTGGAGCAAACTAGTATAAAATCTTTTGTTCAATTATCTCTTCTCTTACTTAAATGATCATCTTTTGAAAACCTACAATTGCACTTTATTTTAAAACACAAGAATTTTTCAAGCTAAACAATTTATTTCATAAAGGAAGTTCTTAACAAAATGCTACAATATCTATATCTTGAATAGCACGCTAAAAGATGTTATTGTAAAATCCTATTTAGTTGAGCCCACGATTATTTAAAAAAGTATTTCAAGAGCTCGATAACGTGCTATATCAGAAGAGTTGTGAATTTTTTTCCATGAACATTAGTCACCCCCCTCCCCCATAGGAAAAAAGAGACATTTTCTAAGAGGGAAGAGGAAGAGCTGCAAAAAACCTTAGTGCAAGAGAAGATTGCTGATGTTTTGGAATCTTAGATAAAGCCTTAAGATTGGCCAAAGTATGGGGAAACTTTCATTTATTTGTTGTATGTTATGCATTCTTGATATTCTTGCATGGAAATCCTTGTTTTGGTACATGTTTATATGATTATGATTATGATTATCTATTGTTAGGTAAATGTTTGTGTATGCATGAGGATAAGGTTATGTAATATTTGTATTGGGTTTTCCCCATGAAAGTATGTATGGTTTTGTTGGGTTATTCCTAATATAGATATTGATGTTAAGGGGGAACAAAGTTATAATGCTTGGGGGATTTATCATGCAAATATATGTTATAAAGATGGTATGATAATCATATGTAGAATATTGGGTTGTAATCTGCATAATGATTGGTTTTATATGATTCAAGTGATGTAATGTATGTATTAGGGTCTTTTCATAAAGGTATGTGTGGCTTGAATGCATGCATGATGTTTTAGGTATGATTCCTTGTAGTATAGGGTTAATGTATGTGTGTTTGAACACTTGGATTATGTCCAGGATGTGTTTCATTCGACAATAATCGATTATCACTAGTTATAATCGATTATTTGCACATTGGTTTGAGTTTTATTTTGAGAATAATCAATTATCCTTTCATGTGTGACGAATATGGGAATTTGATGGGCTATGACCACTAAAATAATTGATTATCTTAAGTGATAATCGATTATCACTGTGTATTTTGTGCAAATGTGAATCTCTCAAGAATAATCAATTATCACTTATGATAATCGATTATCCCAATGCATTTTTGTTAAAGATGGTAAATTTGATGAAGAATGGATGTGGACCAAGCTTGAGGAGTTGCAAAACGTGGTGATAATCAGAAAATGAGATTAATGGTTGTGTTCAGAGTCAGTTTTGACTTGTGTTTGAGATTGGAGCATGAGTGGGTGTTGGGATGCGTGAGTGTGTGATTGATGAACATAAGAATGATAGATAAGTCTACTTGCTATACCTAGTAAATCTTGAGTTTATCTATGGATAAGTGCTTCCTTTTTGCCTTGTTTCCAAAGGAAGGGTTGTTTTGGTATTGAACCTTCCTTGTGTGGGGGTGATGGTGTTTTCCTTGTCCTTATGTAGTAGGAAAACATGTTCCTTAGCTGGATTGAGGAACTACTCGAGCATATTTGTAGGGAGATTACATATGGTCTATATAAGCGACTCGGTAACTTATGTAACGCCCCGGCAACTCACAGAGACCATTGACTGCCCCCACAGATCACCACCAGGCTTTCCAGTGTGCTTTGTCCTCACTCGCACACTTTCTGGGAAAACTTCCCAGAAGGTCACCCATCCCAGAATTACTCCAAGCTAAGCACGCTTAACTATGGAGTTCTTATGAGTTAGGCTACCGAAAAGCAAATGCATTTGGTGATATGAGTAGTCAAATCAATTCCTTTAAGCTATCCTTTAACTGTATAGTCCCATACCTACACAGTCTCTGGATCCCTCTCATTCCGGTGTATGTTCGATTCGTCCATGGACCCCTTCCACCCGAAGCTGCCAGGAGTCGCTCCTTGTCTGTGCCCCCTGCACCATGCCTCTTGCACCGGCGTCACTCCCCGCCTTCGTCAGTGCCCGGATGTCACAACTTACCTCATACATGTTTGTGCTTGTGTGTTTGTATATGAAATTATCGATGATAATCATATATTGTGTTATACATGAGCAGATGGTGTTGCAGATATTGTTGAGGCATGATAAATTCGAGATATGATGGAGGACAGACTTGAGATTTTTATTTAAAGTTATTTTTGTTCAAATTTAAGACAATGTAATTGGAGTTATTTTATTTCCTTCGTTAGTTTCATTATTTTAAATAATGTAATTGGATAAGTGTTGAGACTTTGGCAAGTATATCAAATCGTTTCAAATAATAAAACCGGTAAGACCGAATATCGTTTCCCAAGAGACTCGTGTCACCAAACAATCGTATAATTTCCAACTAACTCAGACTAAAGAATGCTTCATAATTTGGGTTTTAGTGCAACTAAAGTAAACATGCAACATAAATGATAAAAGTGATCTTTGATACTCAAACACTTGGAAATGGGAAGATTTGAAATGATATGGAATGGTATAGTTGGGGGTATGATTTCACCTACTTCACTCTTATGTAAAGAAAATCACTTCCTCTTCATTAATATGTCAATGTCAATCTACTAAATTACTCAAACCTAATCCCTTGATAGAGAGAGCCTAGACTTCTTTATTAGGCTCCAATCCCTTGGAAGACCTAACAATTATTTCCGCATTAAGAATTGAGATTTAAGACAACCAAAAGTCCTAGTTCTATCCCTAGATACTATTTCCTTTAGGTGTTTAATCCATGTCCAGATTTACCCAACATTTTCCAATATCAAGCAAACCCTAAAATCGTGTCATGAGTAGCTAGTTCACAACAAGCATTAAGAAAAATAATTAAACACTCACAATCAATGATAGAGGCATAAATTCATTCAAAACAAAGTAGTTTACATAAGATTTCAGTGGCTACATCAATCCCCCAACAACAATGAAACTAGCTCTCCATGAATGGAGAGCTAGAACTTACAACAATGGTAGAAATGGAAGAAGGAAGAAGACCCAAGGAAGAAGATGGACTGTTTGTAAGATCCTTGAAAATATTTGTAAGTCAGATACTAGATTAAAAAAAAAAGTAAAAAGTGAATAGTAAATTGTGAATACTAAAAAGTTAATAGTAAAAAAAAAATATTTTTGGAAGGGATAAGTATTCCACATAGCTTTGAGTCATAAGAGATCAGAATTCATCAAATTGTAAATAAAAAATTATTTTTGTAATAGTAAAATGAATAAAAAAAAATGAATAGTTAAAATGAATAGTAAAAATGAATAGTAAATTTTTTTGCTATAAATAGCCAAGGGGGGAGGCTGAAAATTTACACCAAAAAACTTAGAAAATTTTGAGAGAAGAGAGTTGGAAGAATTTCTAGTTGCAAAGGGGATATTCTGGAAGTTTTCAGAGAACGAGGAGATTAAGTCTGTAATAGAGGTAAGGGGAGCTAACCTTGAGTATTTCGTTTTGTATTATCTTGAGTCTTGAATATGCAATATTTTGCTCTTGTCTGATCTTCAATCTTGAATATGAAGTATCGTGTTTCTGTATGATCTTGAATTTTGAATGAGAACATGCTTCTACGTTTAGATCCAAGTGTGATAGTTGTAAAATATGATATTGATTATGTTATGCCATTTGTATGTTATTAGTTGTTTATTTTTGTATTTTTGGATGGATTAGAAGTTGTCTAACTGGCTCTGCCAGATTCAACTTCTTGTTTCCCCATACTTTTTATTGTTTTCCTTATTCGTTTTATTTTTGGAAGGATTAGAAGTTGTCTAACCGGCTCTGCCAGATTCAACTTCTTATTTCCCCAGACCTGTTATTGTTCTTATTATTTAATTACATTGTATTTTTGGAAGGATTAGAAGTTGTCTAACCGGCTCTGCCAGATTCAACTTCTTATTTCCCCATACTTTTTTATTTCTTATTTATATTGTATTTTTGGAAGGATGAGAAGTTGTCTAACCGGCTCTGCCAGATTCAACTTCTTGTTTCCCCTGAATTTTATATTAAGATTAATTTGATGGTAAAGGGGAGCTAATTATTTTTGTATGAATTTATTTTATAAAAATATATGCATGTGAATTTTGAACTGGTGTGCTCTTGTGAAACTGTTTTATGACTTTTATTATATTGGATGTTATAACTAAAACTGTAAAATAGTACATGTTGTGATGTGATGAATTTAATCTATTTTGAATGAGTTTGTTGGCTGAAATTGATCTTGTTGGAAGGTCTGGAGTAAGGGTTCTGTAATAGCTTGTATATGGATATTAAATAGATGTATAGATACTGTTTGAGGTTGCTGTGAGAGGAAGTGAAAATATTAAAATTTGGCATTTCAGATTTAGAGCATAAGAGAACATGGTAGATAATTTAAATAAATCAATTGTTAATTATTGAGGGTCTTTCTTTGTTGGTAGGATAGAGGAACCTTAAAAACCTGAGTTGGCACATCCCTGATCATAGAGCAGCCCTAGCCTGGTCCAGTTAGTTGTGACTAGTCATATGTGCTGGCGTCGAAGGTGAGTTTGATGCGTTCAGACATCTGGGTCCTCTCCGGTGATCAATTGGGGTAAAGAAAGATCTCTACTAGGATGAAGATAAAATAAAACAAGTTGATTGTAGATGCATAAAGTTATCATGGTAAAACTTCATATATATTTACCGCTACATTGAGCCCAAATTTTAATATGTAGTTCCTAAGACATGTTGATGTATTTTGGCTGATCTATGACCTTTGATTGGTGAAAATATGTTGAGTTATACTTGTTAAAAAAAATGAGTTTATAATATGAAGTATGATATCTGACAATAGGTTTACTTTATTTTGGGTATTGACATCAAAATGGGTTATTGTCAATTTATAATTAAAGAATGAACATGATTGAGTTAGGTGGATAAGAGGGTATGATTTGTTGATTTTATGAAATGTTGGATTGGATATGAGAAATCATTACTTATGAAATGATGTTTACTACTGGGAGTAGTATGTTCGGTTTATACCATGAGAGTTGGATATGAACAAAGTAACACCCGAGGTTTATGAAAGCAGGCAAAAAATGGTCTAACCATAAGGCTTTGACATAAATATATGGTTCATAAGTTTTATAGAAGCAGGCAGAGAGAGGTCTGACCATAAGGCTTCAGAAAGTAAGACATAGTATACAGGTGAAGCTTAAGGAAGCAGGCAGAGAGCGGTCTGACCATAAGGCTTCGTGAGTAAGCATGGTACACTTGTAAGGTTTATGAAAATGAGAAAGATGATTTTGATAATGATGAATTAATGACATCGGGATAATGATATTTTATCAATTGTAGAAATACATGATTGAAATATTTTTATTACAAGTTTAATGATTTTATGATATGGTTGGCTTACCCTTATTTGTTTGTGCTAAGATCATATAACTCATGTTATATGTGAATAGATAATGTTGCAGATGCGGTTGAAAAAGCTTAGAGATGAGAGAGATGCGGGGAAAAACTTTCAAGGATTTTTGTAAAAAAAAGGAATAAATTTGTATTGGAAAAATTATGTTGTGTAAGACTTATAAGTTGAAATTTCAAATTTATGTTAAGTGGTGAAGACTATATTGTTTAAAGTTTGTAAGTTTGGTATTGTACTTTGGAGGAATTGAAATAAAGTTTGATTGTTTATATGAGATATCAAATTAATTTAGTCTCTACTATCAGTAATACCCTTTAAAATATTTGGGTGTTACTCTGTTTCCACACTCCTAGCTCACCTCCAAGTGCTCCAAGTGAGAGAAAATGTGTTTGGGTGTCAAAAGATGTCAAGCTCATCGCGCCTCTGAGTTAAATAGGGCAAATCTGCCATGTCAGTAAAGTTGGCGCTCAAGCCCCCCAGAAGGAAGGGGGCTCAGGCGCACGAAAATCATGATGCATTGGCGCTCAAGCCCCCATAGACCAGGGGCGCCCGGGCTAGCTTCAGTAAATTATGGTTCTTCATTTTTGTTGTTTTTCTTGCTTTCCTTGGTTTCCAGTTCCTTCATTTGATGCATAGACTTCTTCCAACTACCTTAAGCACATAAAAGCAGGGATTAGTGATCAAAATATCTCATTAGAGCTTAAGGTGCAACCACTTAACAAACCTAAAGAAAACTAGGATTTACAAGGAAAAAAGTTAAGGAAGGGTTGGCATTTTCTCTTAATTCATTACTGAATTCATGGTAAAATATGTCATTATCAATAAGTCTTTTGGAACTCGTATGCTTTGAATAAATTATGTAAGCTTAAATGTAAAGGTTTAGAAAATTACATTTCCGTGCTATGATAGAAAGTTAAAATTTCCGGTATTTGAACAATCCGTAACACCCTGAATTTCGGAGCGTTACATTTTCTATCTCCGTGTATCTTTCCTTCCTCGCTTAACCAAAATGAGGCACTTTTACAAAATAGGTGTATTTTTATACCAAAATTACCATAATAGGTTTAAAAATTTTACAACTTCTAGATAAGTCGTGTATGGTAAGAACACTTCATCAAGAAAAGTCATGATTCATGATGTTTGGGTAAGAATCCAAAAGGTGCTGAAGTAATGATCATTAGACATGATTTTCAATTTAACTTTTTTTGTTGAAAGGGTGCACAACTTTTGTAAATAATCAGTTGAACTAAAGTTATGTGTAGGGAGTATGATTTTAAATTTCTTTTTCGAGGATATAGGTGAAGTTGTGCATCAACCTAATGACCTTTAATTAGTTTTTTCAAATCAAAAGTCATGCAAGTACTAACGATTTCAATCAGCATAAAAAAAGTTCCCACCTCAAAGCCATAAAACTAAGCCAAGGAAAATAACATATAGTGGGTCCACTCCCACAAAACATACATGTAGACTGCAAGCCCATCAATAAAGTAAGGTATGGGCTTCATAGTTTACGAAACACGTTATATTTTAGTTTCTCATAAAGATTATATGATTTTTTTCCCATGTTGTTAGTGTAAGTCTATTTGCTTAAAAGTTAGAGATACATTAAGTTTATTGGTATGGACATATAAAGGAAGTGACTCAAGAATTGACAGAGTGGTTTCCCTATGTTTCATGGAAAAAGGTGTTATTGTGACTTTCACATTTGTTAAGGGCCATCGGGATAAGGATAAATATGATATTCTGAAGATGTTGCTAGAAAAATGGTGCAAATGACGTAAAAATATTTTGAATGAAAGCAGTCGTCAAATTTACCTACGATTTTAGGGTAATGGGATATTTATTAAAGTAGTTTACCTTGTGTCCTTTATTTGTTGCATCCTTTGTTACACATTCTATTATCATTCTTTGTTCATTGGTTTTTTATTCAATTGCAACTAAACTTGGGTGTTTGATTATATTCATCTTGAGTTATCTTTCTTCTTTATTTCTTTAGTCTCAATTGCATCTTCTCTTCTTCAATGTCCTAATTTCTTAGTTAATCAATTGTTGTTTCTTCAGGTTCATTCTCCTCTCCCTTCAGCCCTTTCCTTAAGAGTGTTTAGTTTATTGGTTTCATGTGTCTCTTTTTATTAATGGAGTTAATTTTGGGTATGCCTGTCATAAATGTATTTGTTGTGGTCATGTATGTATTTTTGTATTTCGATGTATGTTTTGTGAGTACCTAATAAGTAAAATGTAGGTTGGTTGGTTGGTTGTTGTGTTAATGTATAAGAAGAAAAAAAAAATACCCATGAAGAGTAAAACTTAACCACGTGCAAGATTACCATTTCAATTATTGGTTGTGAAGGGGTGTTCAACATTTATTAAGAGAACTAGGGGAATTACATGTTGTGAGGGAGACCCATCATAACTTATTCATTTACTTGTTGATGACAACTTCATGTTTTTGTAGTGAAAATTGATGTATAATGAAGTGAAAGAGATTTTTGCTCACTATGAAAAATGACATGAGTGTACTAATATGATAATAAATCTCATATGGAATACATAATGAATATAAGATTTGATAAAGTTAACTTCTCTTATATGTTCACCAATATTATATCTGAGTAAATAGTTAAAAATTGGAAAGAAGTTTGTATCACTCAAATTCAATGATATTAACAATTATAATGATTCGTTACTTTATATCTAAATGTTGATATAATAATTCTAAACAAAAAAGTTTACTTATCATAAGTTTGCTCAAATTTAATGATATTAACAATTATAATGATTCGTTACTTTATACCTAAATGTTGATATAATAATTCTAAACAAAAAAGTTTACTTATCATAAGTTTGTATGCTTAAGTACAAATGTTGTTAAGTGGAATCTATTTTTTTTACTAAGGTAAAAGTGTTTTTAGAATGACTTACCATACTTCTTACAAATAAGCACAACAAAAAATAAAGATGTGAAACACTTGTGTTAAACATGTAATGAAACACAAAAATGTTTTATGATAGTCTTTGTTTCTTTATCTTTATGCACAATTGTTTGATTTTGTGGTATAAATATTGTGTTAGTGTATTTGGGTTTGGAAATTATTAGTATTAAGGTTTGTCAATTGAATATTATTAAGTGTTGGAATTTATAGATCCAACGTGGGGATTAAGATTTTACCGAGGTAACTTAGAGACAAAATTAAAGTGGTCATCAGGTCACTCAAAATTAATTTCTCTAAGTACAAACCTCAAATTAAAACTCTAAGCAATCAAAATGGAGTAATATATCTCAGGAATCATATATAAAAATTTTAGCTTAATCTAAAGATAAATGAACCGGTGATTAAGATCTTACTAAGATAACTCGAAAAATAAAAAATAAGGAAAATATAATCAAGAAAAAACAAAACTCACAAGTGGATAGATAACTAACATTACTAAAACCCAACATACTCATATAATCAGAATCATGAACCTAAAAATATACATCTATCATGAAGCTTATTAGATTTAATTTATTTTCCGTTCATATCTGTGCATTTATCTTCATATATTTATATTCTATTTTTATATTTATATTCCGTTTATATATTGTTTCAAACAATTATATATATGTAAAATTGTACTCTCTTCTGATGGAATAAGAAATACAATTCCTATCCTTTCTTTTCTCATAACAAAGCTCCCTATACCTCTTTTCTTGAATTCTTCTTTGGGTCGAAGACAGATGAAGCTCTACTCTGCAAACTAAAAACTAAAGTTCTCTTAACTTTGGTTTCTGCATAACACTTGTTGCCTATTTATAGGCCTACATTTCCCTTTTTCTAATAATTATTATTTTAATCCACTTTGAACTCATGCCCCTATAAGCGTAATTACCATTTGAGTTACCACAATTCCTTATTTAACTTATCATTTTTCTTTTATATAAGCCCATTAATCACGCTTCTACCCATAAAAATTTATTACTAATAATAATAATAATAAGAGAAAATTATTACTATTTATTAAGGTTAATATTTTGATGGATCTTATAGTAGGAAATCAAGAATGTAAGCTCCCCTCACAAAGATTATACCCATCATAGCACCCATGTAATGTGTTCATGATCACCATCATTCCAATAAACTAAAACAATGGATACACAAACCCAAAACAGGAACCCATAATAGAAAGAAACTCATGTTAAGTCTTCCTACCTTTAATCTAGAAAAGAGTTCTAGATCTTCTAAACCCTCCTAAGAGCTTGGCTCCTAGACTTCTCCCTTGACAGAAAATAATGTTATCCACTTAAACTTCTTTTATAACTATTATAGGATTTTTTTTTTGTCTCTTTTTCCTGATGACTAGAGTTCCTATACTAACATGATATAAATAAGAAGTATATATATCTCTGTTCAGTTTATTTTTTCAAATTTTTATAAAAAATCATTATCTTTAGAAAATAAACTTATTTTTATCTTAATTGGTTCAGTTAAGCCTTTAAATAATATATTCTATAAAATTCTAATTAACTCACTTTTTCAATTAAATTATCCAAAGCCTTCTAATTAAATTATCAAAACCATACATACTAATTTTTATAACCATTATAGCAATTATATAACAAAATAATATAAAAACTACAATTCAATAAATATATATATATATATATATATATAAAGAAACTCACAATTAACTCAATTATTTTATAATTAAAATTATATTTAATTTGTATATTACTAGTCACAACATACTAACACATATAAGAATGATAATACATGCCATAAATATATATTGAAATAATTACAACGGAATAATCTCGTAATTATCCTAATCATATATCTCTCTTTTTTTATATATATATATATATAAACTATGTATCTATTTAAACCATATTTAATATCAAATTTATAAATGTATTTCCATGCAATAATCTTTAAACACTACAATACCACTACAATACCATTAAATGCAATTATTCATTGGATATAAATGCAATTATAATTGGATATAAGTGTCAAATTATATTATAAATAATATTACTATAACCAACTTAATCCATTTTAAAATCGTAATTCCATGTTTTTAAATAAAAATAAATACATTTTAATATATCATGAACCAACAAAATAAAACTACTCCACAAAATATTATTTATATAAATACAAATATATATATATATATATAATACCTCATTTAAGATATATAATTAATTATTGTTGCTACTTTAATTAAAACATTAAATTCATTTCTTCAACTTTAATTAAATTTTATCAAACACATACACAACAATTATTATAACTATTAATACACACCACACTTGCACATAAACAAATAATAAAAATAATAAAAATCCATCACATGACCACTAATCCATAACAATGAACTCTAACCAAGTGTGTTACACTGCACTGCACTTCAATGATACTTATCTTCTATTATTTTAAATTCATGATATCTCATCCACCACCTTTCTAGATAATTATTTTTTCTTGGATCTTACAATAGTAGTCCGATAACAAGTAATATGATAAGCTTAATAAACAACAAATATTCTTAAGATAAGTTTCAACTCTAATAACATCCTAAAATATGAACTTTAAACTTGAATTAACCTTACAAAATTGACTTGTAAAATGAGATTTACACTTATTTATATACTATAAATTCACTTTATCTTTACTCGATGTAGGATCTTCAATATCTTTATACATTAATTGTTTATAATAATATGTTAATTACTGTTTGAATATTTGTTAAATACATGAAAAAATTAGACTTTATAAATATTCATAGACTTTATAGATAAAAAACATTAGTTATTGCGATAATATGTTATGAGAAACTTTCAATAAACTCGTAAAATAGTTAAGATTGAGTTATATTCAATTTGAGTTAGTTTCATTTATTTTATTCTTATTTCATGTATTATTTATGAATATGAAAAACATCAAACACTATTCAATGACAAGTTTACTTACTCTAGAAATATATTAATAGACATTAAAAAGGTACATTAATGAGAGAGAATAAAAATAATAAATTTATAAATTATATGATGTCATAAAAAAAGAGATAAAAAAAACAAATATATAATAAATTCAGACAAAACTAAAATGTATATATATTATTGCTCAAAACTATAACATGATCTCAGCATGTTTGCTAGATAAAATGATTGGTTATATTAAATTCTCTGTAGAACTTGAAAGTAAACATCCATCAATTTTTTTGTTCATACTTCATTAATATTAAACTCTTTTCTTATTATTATTCATAACTTAGACTTATAGAGCTGTCAAAATGGGTCACAACCTGCGAGCCAACCTGGCCCACCACGGGTTTGAGCCGGGTTGGGTTAGAAAAAATTGTATTTTTTTTATGCGGGTCAGATTTCAACCTGACTCGTTTAAACCCGGCTCATGCGGGTTGAACCCGTGGTGGGCTGGGTTGGCCCACCAACCCACCTACCTAATTTTATTTTATTAAAAATTAATTTTAATTTTATAAAAAAATATTTATTATTTTGTTTTTGCTTGAAAAAATTATTTAAGTTTCTTATTTTCAAAATTAATTAAACACAAGTGAAATTTGTTTAGATTTGTATTATAGAAAGTTTGTAATTTTTTTTATTTAAAAAAAAATTGTAATTAAGTGAGCTAGTGAGCCAACTCGTTACCCACCAACTCGTGATGGGTCGAGCCGGGTTCGAATTTTTCTGACTCGCTAATAAATGAACCAGGTTGGGTTGGCTCACTAAATGACCAACCCATGGTGGGCCGGGTCGGATCGGACCGGATGACCCGTTTTGACAGCTCTACTTACAATGTTTGATGATTTTATTTTTATTAACAACTCATAATGAATACATTAATTCAGTTTCCAAAAACATAAATTAATTTAATCAAAAGATTGAATAAAAAATATATGACGAGAGACATAAATAAAGAGAATGAAAATGTTAAAAATACGAGTATTGTAATGAAAAGTGAAAAATAAGAATATTACAAAATAAGTTGATAGCATAATTTTTTTTTAAATGTTTGGAATACATGTTTAATATACTTTCACGCGCTCTCAATTATCAAAACATTTTTTTAATCAAACATTTTTTTTAAATCTTCCTCTTTTATTTAATGATCTTACTTTTAATAGATTTTAATATATATATATATATATATATATATATATATATATATATATATATATATATATTAAATAATATATCGCGAATACTAATAAAATTATCAAAAATGTTGGTGAGATTTTTAATACTTTCTTTTTAATCTTTACTGTAAGTTAAGTTTATTAAAAAAAATATATTCATGAGTTTTCCCTTTTACAGTTCTGATTTTGAATGAATTGAAGTGACTATAGAAAGAGTGTGGGAAACAATTTGAAAAACTCTGAAGTGTACATTCAGAATGATTCATAAAATACCTAATGAAGGCAACTGGTATGTCTAGAATCATTTTTGCAAGGGCCTAATGTGAATATGCACAAAAGGTCAACTGGTAACGGAACAAAAAATTAAATTCATCACTGAAAAAATAAATTAAAAGGATAAAGTAACTCTTATTTTCCTTTTATAAAATATTACTTTTAAAGAAAGAATAGAGATGTATTCAATACAAGTTCCTACTCTCATAATCACACTTTAAAAACTCTTTTGTCACATAATCCCTTCACTCCTCACTCCAATTCTCATCCATCTCTCTTCCTTTCTCCTTTTCTCCTTTCTCCTTTGTGTATGTGTCACGTTTTCTTTTCGTTTCATGGTTTTCAGTTTTTAATTTCATTTTTGTTCCTGACTAGGTTTGTGTTGGATTGTGACAGGAATTGAAAATGTTATGTCTACATCAATTGAAATTTCTGGAGTTGTTTTAGCAGTATAAAATTTTGTCATCAGAAACCAAAAGTGAAACAGGATCCAGAGGTGGACCTCATTTGTCAGGTGAGCTCCACTGGATTATGTGTCTTTCTTTTATTTCATTGTTCTTTTTCAATCTGTTTAATTATTTTGTTTTCTTGAAAAAAAAAAAAAGTACTTTGTGGTAAGAGTGGAAAAAAGGGGTTCAGTTTAGGCCCTCTCCTCCCTCTGTTGGCCCCAAAATGGAGATCCATGAATAACAAAAGACTCATAAATTTTGGGAAAAAAATAATTTTACACATTTGCACATTCATCTCGTGTATTATTTTTCACTACCATATTAAAAAAAGAAAAAAATATTAAGTTGGTTTCTCCTGTTGCAGAATGGGTTGGTGTTACGTTTATTTTAATTTTCTTTTAAAATTTATTATATATAATAAAAAATATTTAATTGTATTTTATAATTTTTTAATTGATTAATTAATTTTATTAATTAGATAAATTAAAATAATTATTTTATATGTTAAATCACTTTTTTTTATCTATATTTATCTATAAAAAGTATTGTTTTTAGTAATTGACTGTTTTTTATGTAGACATTTTAATATCAATTTTATCTTTATTAATATAAATTATTTTACCAGTCAAATTTTGTATTCACTTTTTTATAATTATTTTTAAGAATATATTTTTCAAATTTTAATAATATTTTTATTTTATTAATAACTAATTTTGTATTATCATAATATAAAAGGAGAATGATATAAAAGTAGACGTACGTGTTTTTTTTAATAATTAATAATTAAATTTATTTTATAAGTATTTATGATTTAAATTATAATATTATTTTAAGTGATATAATAATTAATTTTTTAAATTATTTTTTATTTTAATTTTTAGTAAAAAGTATAGGTTATCATGTCGGACAAGACTAACACAATCGAGTGAATGGATTAAAACTATACTAACCTAATCTGTTTTAATGGGTTAACAAGCTGTCTACTCACTTTACAATCTATTTTTATTAATTTGATCAGGTTTGTTTAGGTATATGTTTCTTCTTTTGTTATTACTTTTTTTAAAGACTTTATTATATATGTTGATATAACTTTTAGATACAGGCAACTACATATACCTCACATTTTTTCACTAGTTTCTGCTTAATTTTGTAATTTTGTTTTTCATTATGGTGAATTGAACATGAGAAATTCTTTTTTATTTTGTTTGTCTAGAAACAGAGAGTGTGAAGGGATGAATAGAGGGAGTAACTTTATTCCAAATGGTATGGTGTCTAGTGAGACACCATTTGTTGCAAAAGTGCTTGACCCGAAGAGATGGTCAAAAGCCGAAGGAAGAACTAGAGACCTGCTTACACATATTCAGCCCAACCATACATCAGAAACATGTCGAAATGCTGTAGTATCTTACCTACGATCCCTCATCATGAACTCTGTCCCTTGCCAGGTAACAACCAACTCTTAATTCTTTCACTTTCACTCTCACATTTTTTTCCCTCTGCTTATAATTCATATCAATTAATTAATCACACTTTAACCTTTTTACGTTGCTCTAATCTTGCCTGTTTCTAATTATCTTTTCATATTCACCTTATAGATTCTTATGTTAAATGTAAATTATTCATTGAAATACCGTTTTTGTTGTATTAACATCATCTAAATTTCTCCTGTTAGAAACAGAAAATAATTTATTGAAATATTTGAGTGTGCTTAAATTTTAAAAAAAAAATCTAAATGTTTTACAAAACTTTGATGGTACTAAATACTTACTCATATAAGTGAAAAAGACTTAATTGTTTAGCTGTTTCTAGAAAAGAGTAGATTTGAAACATATTTTCATTGCATAATTGATAAACAAACCATTGTATTCTTTTTATGAAGGATTCTCTCTCACTAAATTCAGAATTAAGAGTTACTTGAATTCATGTATTTTAATGTTTGTGACTCATTAAAAATAAAAGTTATTTATTAATATACTTTGTTATTTTATTGATGATTATTCCACCAAATTATAGGTCTACATCACAAAGAAAAGACTAAGTACATAAAATATTTAAAAAAATTCATGGGTAATATAACAACAAACTTAAATGAATTCTTACATGGTGAGTATTGTGGATGTTTATTGCAAATAGTAAGATATCATATATGAAAAGTATGTCTATATAAAACTCTTTAATTGAAGTGTCTAGCATAGATAACTAAGATGACCATGATTGAAAGAGTTATGTTTATGTTTTGGGAACTAAAGTTGCTAAAAAAAGGAAAAGATATAAGAGAACTAAGATAGGAAAAGAAGAGTGGAAGTTATTTGTAAAGAGGTTCAATATGTTGGATACAAACAAAGTCGTACATCGGATAAAATATAAAATACACATGAATTTATATATATATATATATATATATATATATATATATATATATATATATATATATATATATATATATATATAAAAGATATATCTCTAAAAGATCTTTTGAAATGGTACCAAAAACAAAACCGTGAGGGATTCAAGTCTAGTGACAGGAAAAAAAACAGAAAAAATACAAAAATCTTTATGTGTATATAAACCTAATATCATTTTTTATTTTATCCTATGTTGTACTTTGTTTGTACCTATGGTGGGTGAAGTGAGAACATTCCTACTTATAAAGAAATCTTATGTGCTTTTAAGGTTGTCTGTGCCTAATGCTCGCGTAAAATGTTTTTCCTCTGGTACCGCTGCCACAGGTATTTCCATTTGGTTCCGTACCCTTGAAGACCTATATACCTGATGGGGACATTGATCTAACAGCGTTCTGTGATAATCATCATTCAGAAGACCGTCTGATCCAAGATATACAGCGTATTTTAGAGAGAGAAGAGAAGAATCAGGACGCGCAATTTCAAGTCAAAGAGGTTAAGTATATCGGGGCCAAGGTACGTGCTTCTTCATTTTTACGTATATTATCTCCATGCTAAATTCATGCACATCAATGCAATACTACAAGAGAAAAGGTACCGTTTAATAATTCTTTTATCAGCGTTCTTAGCTTCTGTATTTCTTATTGTTGTTTAATGGCAGGTGAAGATTATCAAGTGTTTAGTCGAAAACTTTGTAGTTGACATATCTTTCAACCAGATTGGTGGTTTGGGAACACTTTGTTTTATTGAGGAGGTGATTCGTTCTGACCGAAGTTCTCATCATTATTATTTTACTTTCAAACTTTTTGCAGAGATCTCTGACAAGTAAGTTTGTGTTCCAGGTAGACAATTTAATAAATCAGAATCACTTACTGAAGCGGAGTATTATATTGATAAAATCTTGGTGTTTCTATGAGAGCCGCATCCTGGGATCTTACCATGGACTTCTTTCAACCTATGCATTGGAAACTTTAGTCATATATGTATTTCATGTTTACAATAGTACATTTGCTGGACCACTTGAGGTGACAAACTTGTTTGCTTTGGGTAATTTCTATTTTGGTTGTCATAAAAAGAAAAAAAAAATTATGCTATTGGATTATGTATCGTTGTAGGTACTCTATCGATTTTTGGATTTCTTCAGCAAATTTGACTGGAGTAAGTATTGTCTCAGCTTGCGAGGTCCAGTGCCTATAAGTTCACTCCCTAATATGAAAGGTAAGTGAAAAAAAAAAATTCTTCTCTGTAATATTTGTGTTAATGTTGTATGCATTATGGCTGATTACCCAACATGACCTATTTTAAAATTATGATAGCTGAACCACCACGTAAGGATTGCCAAAGGTTGTTGCTGAACCACCAATTTCTTAATGCTTGTGAATCCATGTACGGCATTCTGTGTAGCAGCAAAGAATTAAAAGAGAAACCATTTGTTTCTAAATACATTAGTATTGTAGATCCTTTGCTTCCTAACAACAACATAGGAGGAAGCATTAGAAAAGGTAATTGTACTTCTTAACCCTGTCTCAGACATTTTTTTTTCTCAAGATATGTTTCTAGTGCAGTTGAAATATAGAATGTGCAGCTAGAAAGGGTAAAGAAAAATGAATGTTTGTGTACCTTAAATGTAGAAGGTGAATGATTTTTATGTGTATAATATATTCTTGAAATAATGTTCTCCTTCTAAATGTGGTATTTTGGCTGATAAATATATGGTTTCTCATAAATGAGACTTTGATAAGAGGAAATACATATCTATCTTAGCACATACTTTTAGATTATGATGGACAACATTTCACTGCATCGAAGTTATGGAAATTTTCAGATGCCCTTTTTAATGTTACAACTAAGAGCATTTTGAATGATTTTCTTTTTCATTTGCCTTTCTTCTATTTAAACAAGTCTCTTATATGATTGTTTGGCTATCTATAATATACTTTGCAGGAAACTTCTCTAGGATAAAAAGTGCAATTGCTTTAGGTGCAAAGCGAATCCAGAGGTTACTGGCTTGCCCAGAAGACAATGTAATAGCAGAATTTGATTTGTTTTTTAAGAATACATGGGAGAGAAACGGTAAAGGTTACTGGATCGATGCACTCACTTATAACCGTTACATAAGATACGGACATGTTACAACTACTGGTGAACATTATGGTATTTACAAAAATCTTTCTAATCTTTCAGAAGAATCGAAGCAAATGCTAGGACCCTCTGATGAACTTGCTGCTTCTCAAACTTTGAGATCAAAGCATGGCGGCGTTTTGACTGGTACAATGGCCTTTGATATGAAGCATACAAATACCATCAAGAATGCACTTGCTAATAGAGACAAAAGTGCTATATGTTCATCATATGAAGTTCGTGACACGCCTTACTTTCCCGGGTTTTATTCTAGTTCAGAATTTGGTCCTTTGTATAGTGAAGCTTCAACTAATCATTGCTACAGGGCCAGAGTTTCATCTGAAAATTATCAACCTTTTGGGCAGATTTCGTACGATTGGAGAAATGAATATGAAGATGACCCAGAATATTCTTCAAGTGGTTATTATTGCAAATTTGGGTTGGACGTCAATGATGAAACTGTCTGTCCGGTTGATGGGGCAATGCTGATGCAACAGGAAAAGTTTGGTTTTCCTTATTTCAATGAATACCTGCAAGCACCAGTGAATGTGAATCCGTGTGTACCTTTCCCACTACCCCACGTTTTAGCTTCTGGATACATGCATGAAAACTCATTTGGGATGTTTCGAGAAGATGCCTCTTCTTCAGAGTACTTTCCAGGCTACAATACGCCTCATTATCACAACACAGCTCCGTTTCCATTTGCAAGACCATTCTATGAGGGAGAGTTTACTGAACCATTTGATTATAGCCCACCAGTACCTCATCCAGATCATCAAAGACAAATGGATATTAACAAAGGTTCCAGCTCTGGTAATTCATCTTGGCAGACATGCGCTTCAAGCTACACGCCAAAAGTTTATGAGAACACTAGTACTGAAGCTATCAATTCAGATTTTAAAGCTCTTCAATTAGGTAAGAAACTGCTAAAGACTGCGCCTAACTCATCAATTCCTAATCTTGTTGGCCCTTCTAGTCCGAGTCAGAGAACCGTTGATGACCAACGTTTTCAACCGGTTGCAGATGGTTCCTCTGGACCATCATTTGAAGTTCCTACCATGTTCCCATTCTACAATCTTCCTACCGGGACTGAAACTACTTTTGCAGCCAGAAACAATGTGGGGATGATGCATGCTGGTTTAAGCAATCTTTATCCGCCAGAGTCGAATGCCAGTCATGATACAGCAGCTACTTCAGGGTACTTTGTGAATGAAGGTTATGATATACTGGATAGTGATTTTTTAAGCTATTGGTGGAATCTGCAATATGGAAGGTTTTGCAAGAATCAAATATCAAAGATACCTTTTCCTCCCTTTGCTACAGTGCCAATGCATTTAAGGGCACAATTTGCGGGGCACATGAAACCTCAGCGAGGTATCATGAACATGGAGCATCTTCAAACCCCGGTTCCTGTGATTCCATATGGAGATGTTTCTCCCTTATATGGGAATATTAATGAACGTGTTGGTTTTTGGCTTCCAAGAACTAGTGATGGGACTGGGACTTACTTTCCAAAGACAAATTTTTCAAGTTATTACGAGGTTAATATACTCACTACCCTTTCAGTTCTCAATGTACTATAGGTTGTGTTGTGTCTTGATGATAGCGGGAAATGTTGCTTGTTAGTTTTCTATTAAAATATTTTACAGAGCATAATATGGTTTTCATGTTTGAAGTCTCAGCCAAGGTTTTGCAAGAAAAATCGTCTTCCGCTAAGTCCATACATCCAAAATCCCAAATATGAAAAGAAGAATAACCATAGTGAAAGGGATAAGAATTTGCATTTGAGTTCAAAGGAAAGGTTTCCCAGCTATGGTCAGTTGCATGGAAAATTTGAGAAGCCAGGTAGGTGATTCTTTCATCCATCACCGATGTCTGGTACATTTTGCTGTTACCACCTTTTCCTCATCAACATTTTCTATATTATTGATACGATAAAAAATATAGGTCATGATTAATATAGGTACCTTGTGTTTCGTTGTCTTGGACCATTTCTCAGGTTCAAGTGAATCATCCCATCGAGGTGAAAGCTCAGAAAGAGGTACTAGTGAGGCAGAAAAACCAGGAACAGATTCTAAAAGCACTTCTAGACATGAGCCCTCATCATCAAATCACCTCTGGTAATGCTTTTATTGCTTTACTTTATGTGCTTATATGTTTAAGACCCCCTTTGCTAAATGGTAGATAAAATGGAATTAAATTTTAGTCTTGAATGGCAATAGAAGATATACTATATGGATTTTCATTGATGTCATTTTGTTTCCTTTCATAGGCATTACTATATAGAAAACGGTTGGCTACTAATTCAAACTTGTATAACTAACTAATCCCCAGTAACTCAGTTTGATATGTGCTTGATCAGCTCAATCAAATAAATAATTTTGCCTCATTTTTAGGCAGTTATCTTAAGTTTGAAGCTTTGCCAATCTGTATAGTGACATGTTAGTTGCTGACAAGACGTAACATGTCCCAACAGTAATAATGTCTAACAAGCTTTTGAAATTATTTACATTATATATACACACAAGGGAGGATGGAACAAAATAATATACCATATGAGCATAGGTTATAGCCAACAAATGTTGGTTAGGATCACGAGAATGTGGATTCTGATAGATTCATCAACAGATGTTTTATCTTACCATCTTATCAGAATTTTGTGTGATCAATTCAACAGGTTTCGACAAGAGGGAAAACGGATCAATAAACGGAGATGATGTTCTCTTTACAGGTGTGTGAGGGATTCAAGTAGCTGAGAAGAAAGTGATTTATCACATATTACCATCTTTGTCTGGGAGTCTTTTTTAGTACTAAAATTGCTATATATACATTTTATTCCTTGTGAGATGGTTATGAAAATTACTAAATAGACAATTTAGTCCTGCCTTGAAAATGTTATCATGAATGACTTGTTGTATAAAGACTAGTAGTTATTACTTATTGAAACGTTTTTATAAGCTAGTAATATACATTAGTAGTTATTTTACAAACCAACTACTTAAAAAGAAAACAACAGTCATCCCACTTCTTCAAAACCATCGTGGGAAGTAACTATGTGCACGGCAAAATTACCCCTTTGATGATCATCTATGCCTTAACCAAAATTTAAAGGCCTTATTTAGTAAGCGGTTTTCCTCCATTTTGCCAAACGTGACAAAAAGATTAGTACTTCCGACGGGTCACGCAAAGAGTACAAAGCCTTAGTTTCTCTTGGAACTGAAGACACTATGATTGGATAACCTTGCTCTCTACTCTGTATGACCTGCACAAATTTCACAAGAAATCTGTAACTTTCAACTATGCATATTGTGCAAGAAAAATATTCTGCTAGAGGTAATAGTTCCTTTTAATCACTTCAACATGACACGAACCATTTCCTTGACATTAGTCCTGCTATGGGAAATATAAATTTCTCTTATCTGTTACGTTGTAATGCATCTGATTGTACTAAGTAAAACTCAAGAGTGTTGCAGAAAAAGAAAGTGAAGTAGAGTAAGCCATACCTTAAAAGCATCTTCATCAGTTCTGTCATCGCCAATATACACAGGAAGGATATCATTGCAACTGCTTAATCCTAATGTGGCAAGAAAATATTCTACAGCATTTCCTTTGTTCCACTTTATAGAAGGCCTTATTTCCATAACCTACAAATAAACAGTATTCAGTGCGGAAGAGAAAACCAGTAGAATTGAATGATTCGTAAAGAGTTAGATTTAAAAATGCATATATAATCTGAATACCTTTTTACCCTCTGTCAAGCAAAATTGTGGATGCTTTTCAAGCACAGACTTCACTTTCTCTTCCAACAGACCATAATCCTGGATTTAAACATATTTAGCAAAAAACAAAAATATTGTTAATCATTGAGGAAGAGAGAAATGTTAAGAAAAAAATATTAGAAATTAAAGGTTACCTTTTCTTGGACCTGCCGGAAGTGTACAGAGACGCAGAATCCGTTGTCCTCAACCATTGCTCCTTTTATTTCCTCTACTTCATCCCTTAGTATTCTTAATATCTGTTAGCACAAACAATCAAAATCAAACATTTAGTTTTGTAGCCTAAGGGTTCGATTTGATTCTTCAACTTGCATAACATTTTCCAGAAACCTGGGCAAAACCATGAAATAGTCCTATATGATTTTGTAATTGTACTGACCTCTCGAATTGCTGGCAAATACTTTTTGGCAGGTTGAAAAGGAACTTCAGTGCACTACAAAATGAAAATACTTACTTTAACTAACTATTTAAGAGAGACATTATGTAAGAAAACACAAAGTATTGGTACTGTAACATATTTTTAAGTTTTTTGTTAACAGAGAATGATATAACATTTCACAAATGTTTAATTCTGAAAAGACTCAAAATCTATGAGGACAGAGTTGCTCACGCTCTTGTTAATGGCAATTTCAATATGTTCCCCTGCAGAGGATGTAATTGGCATTGATGGTGCCATTATGTCCATCCCATGGCTCCCAGCATAATACAAATTATTCAACTTCACGAAATCTTGTACCTAAACCATAAAATAAGGAGAATTAAGACCTATAATTAGAACTGGAGCATCAAATTGAATAATTGATCAACTAACCTTATCTCTACTTCTTCCACTAATTATTGCTGTTGGAAAATAAGAAGCAACTTCATGTACTGTAGCACGCATCTGTCATTTACATTATACACCTCATTCAATCAATTAAAATTTCTACAATTGGGTTTAATACATGAAATGGTTATATAATGTGGTTAATTACCTCTTCAGACATGAAAGCACGATCTGGATCATTTACAATTGGGGATAAGGTACCGTCGTAATCCAGAAAAAGGATGATCCTTTTCCCTGTGGCATTTTTCATCAACCTTTCAAATGAGTTCAATGCTGAAGGATGTCTTACCTAGTCAAACAAACAACTACCATAAGCAATGCATCAATAGACACAAACATCTCCATCAACTTTAGTACTCTAGTGTACATGCATATGTTGTTTTGTTCTGTTTGTCCTGAGAATTTCTTGTACATGTTTCTGTGTAAATGGTGTGTTGTGAGGGAACAAGAAAATAAGTTATTCAGAAAATAATTTTCATTTTTTAATTATAAAAATATTCTTATTTTAATGTTAAAAGGGAAGTAACTAAAGTCATTTCATGCTTTACTGGGTTCGTACTTACCATCCATGAATCATAACCAGACAAAATGTAGTTGGAATTGGCTTGGGAATGATCAATCAAATTCAGTGTGGTCCTTTGAATTAATGAATTTTCATGAACATCAATTGGGACGTCCTTTGCTTTGAAAATTGGTTGTGGTATCCATTTAGTACTATGTGATTGTGATGTTTGAAATCCCATAATCTCTTTTAACTGCATCAACTTCCTCTTGATAATCTAATATATACCACAAAATAAAATAAGAAATAACTGGTTAGATTTCTTCCTAAACAACATAGTGTCAACAAAAGAAAAACTAGGAAGGCATGTCTTAGATTTACCTTGAAAGTGACAAGGAGAAGAAATATATAATTCATATTTAGTTGAGATCAACACTAATTATTACTTCCAACTCTTACACAAGCTAATTTCCTGGAAAAAAAAATAGCAAAGATATAAATTCAAATCATAACATTAATTTTATCAATCATTAAACAAACAGGATGAATAAACAACATAAATACTTCAACATAATATGTCAATGATCAAGCATAAACAAATATTTTAATCATATTTTTTTCCCACTTGTGGTCCTTTATTAATCTTAGAACAAACAAAAATCTAAATAATCTATATTTGTTTATGGGCTCCAAGCCCAACTAATAATTCCTGCTGGCAAGGAAAAAGTTGGTAAAAATAAAGCTTAACTATCTGTGGGTCCCACTGTGAGAGTGAAATGATGATTGTGATCTACATGTAACAACAAACCATAACTATTAGTCTATTTCTTTCAACATTGTCCTAAATTTTATCCTATATTTTTAAAAGGTGGTTGGTAGTAAAATAACAAAAGAAAAAAAATATTTTTTATAATTAAAATATTATACTTAACTGATATCTTTTTGTTGCGCGAATACGAAAGCAGATTTTTTTTCATATATATTTGATTTGCATTTATTGTTACACTTGTTAATTGAAAATACATATTTTTGTTGCACTAAAAATGAATTTTAAGTATTATAAAAAGCTATGGATATTTTATTTTCAAACAGTATCTAAAACTACCTAAAATTTTAATAAGTATTTAATATCTTATATCTTAGTTGATGAGAAATCAAACTTCAGTTAATAATTTATAAATAAGATAGAACAGCTTTTGCAATGTTCTCCCAGAAGAGAAAAAAGAAATATGTTAAAATTTCTACACTTTTAACCAAACCAAAATTAAATAAATGACAGGTTCTAAGCAACGCACAAAAATACACACTTCTATTCTTTGATCTTTACAGTGTGTGCCTTTTTTAAAAGTTACCATCTATAATCAATTATATATAAAATAATCACACAGATTTAATTTAATAAACTCGTAATAGTTTATAAAATTATTTTTCATTTATCATGTCAAATTACTGTTATCAAGATTAAAATAATTTGATTTATAAAAAAAAGATTCTGAACACATCTAAGCATATTCAATTTTGACTAAAAGTCCATATACTTGAAATGTAACTTGCAAAAGAAAAAACATAACAAAGGTATAATAATTATGCTCTAGTCAAATGGTTCACATTCTTCATGGAATCAACTAACATGATTGTCCAACAAAATCATGACATGAACTGGTCTCAGACAAGATTAGTTATTGTATTTGGTTGCTAATATTTCTATCCTGTCAGAAAAAACTTCAAACTAAAACATAGATTTTATATAATCAAGTAGGTTGAGCCAGTGGACATAAGAAATTGAAGAAGAATTTATCAAAGTCATGGATTACTAATTATTTCAAGAAGTGCTTAAAATAGTTTTGATCTAGGAAGTCATTTTCAGCAATCAAGTTCCACAGCAACTTCAATAAGCAAAAAAGTATTGTGTCCATTTTCAATCATTCTGGAGAAACCATCAGCTAACAAATGCTTTCAGTGGGCCAAGCAACTAAAGAATAAAGTAGTTGCACAACATGGAGGTCATTTTCTGTATGTAAATTTTTTTATCTCTGGTTTAGACAGAAATGCATGAAAACAACACAAAAAAAACAAAAGGGCAATACATTATTGAAATACAAGATTTGACAAGTTGTCTTCATACAAAGACAAAGTTTGAAAGACTTTCATGGGTAGGGTAGGATATTAGTCTATTCTGACTCAGATGACAGTGACACAAGCTAAAAAAAAGTTAGGAATTTAGGCCTACATCATCGGAGTAACTGATCTATGTGTTGGTTAATGTTTTGGTTCCACTCAACTGCCCTTATCTCCTTCTAACTGAACCACTTCCTTTATTCCTACCTTCACTAATCCAATCAAGCTCTAATATAACACACACATACAACAATTTATATCAATAATCTCTCATACACTGTCACATGACAAACCAGTAGCTAGGCACATCATCTATTGCTAGTGGTTTCATAACGAGAGATTAACAGTAAGAAGATAAACTCTATGAGAGGGACTTGTTAAACAACTTCAATAAAATATAATATGCAAGAGAATACATAAGGCAATGCTTGCTGGGGGGAGTGAAATTACAACAAATATATGTTTGTTCTTCAAGTGCATTAAATAAGGTGAAATAAATTCTTGAACAAAATTGCTCCTTCAGATCATTGCAGATCATATAGGAGTGTAAAATGGTTTCCATTGAAAGAATATATAAGCTTTACCTGCCATTGAATGAACAAATCTTTAGCTTCATTGGGAATTGACAAATAGTTTAGACAAAAATTGGAGAATGACTTTTACTTTCCTTAGAAATAATTAAAACAATAAATTTTATCTATAGCTATATGGTTAAATCAGATAGAGTGTTTGATATTGAATTAAATGTCCATTCATAGAGTGTCTTTTGACAACATTTCATACCCACAGATTATTTTGTTTGTGATATATATATATATATATATATATATATATATATATATATATATATATATATATATATATATATATATATATATTTCTTTTCTATCAGACATGACTTTGTCCCTCAAATCTCAGAATAAACAAAAACATATTGGTTATCAAAACAGTTTGAACTCTGTTTTATCCTCTATCGAAAAGTGACAGACAAGGTTGGTGAATCTCTTATTAAATGAAATTAACCACATATTTCTGAACAGTCTTTTCTACCAATGAAAAAGAAATATAAGAAGCCAACATAACACTAAGAAAGAAAAGTGTAAACAAGTGTGATATACATCAACATTACACGTGTAACAACAAGAAAACACATACTTTTTTTATCTGTTAAAAAAAGAATAAAAGGATACTCTGAGAAAAATGACTCTTGACTTTTAAGGCCCAGAGTGTGAATCCAAATAAGAACTACCAAGAAGTTAATTTAATCATATACCGACAAAGAGATTTCACGTGTCGGTTAACACAACACAGAGGTTCAGAAACCAGGAAGTGTAAGTGTACCAGACATCCAAGTACGACAATCTGGTCAAATCTAAAGAAAACTATTGGTACCTAATGCTGAACACCATTACTTCTTCTCCAATAAACAAGTTTATAATCAATTAATTTAACAAATATAGTAAAAAAAAGGGACAAAATTTTAAACAGTTGGGTCAAACATATGAATTATGACAATTGTACACTTGTACCATATGTACTAGTTAATTATGCAGAAGTATATACTTTTAAGAATAAAAGAAGAATGAACTTATCTTTGACCTACAACCTAGCTAATCAGTAAATAAATACCTTTGTGCAGTATCACAGAGGCACATCAATGAAAATTCCAAATTATAGCTATAGATGTTGTACATATAACATACAAATGTTTTTTGTACTGTGTCACTAGAAATCATATTATTCCAATAAGTGCAGCAAAAGGTTGATTTTAATTCAATTGGTTTCAGCAAAAGCTTCCAACTTATATGTTTAAGGAAACATAAAAATAACTGAAGCAAAAACTCCATACTATTAATTCAAAGAGGAAATACCAATCTTTTGTACTGTAAAACTGTAAAAATAATTCATTTATTACACATCTAACTGTTATATGGTTTTTCGATGTATAAAAACATGAAAGAAGATCATTATATACAGTCTAGTATTTTTGCAATTTACATAAAATATATATATATATATATATATATATATATATATATATATTCAGCAATAGACTACAACTGTTATCCTTTAATTAAAAGGCAAAATACAAGTCAGGCATCCAAGATCTGTAGACTATTTAGTAGATTCAATGCACTTCTCCTGTTCTACAGAGGACAAAATCTAGCTCTTAAACATTTGAAGATTTTGTACAGAAATCTTGTTTTATTTTCTGTTTTCTGCTAACATGTTGATTTCACATACCCACAGACTCACACATATATTATATATTATTTATACATTGAAACAAGTTTTTCTCTTTCTTAAAATAAATGTAGTTGTCCTGGGTTAGTTGAGTGTTAAAGACTCTGACGCTTGTTGTAGCAGCTACATGCAATCGGTAATTCTACTTGTTTCTCATTTCATAGTGGAAAATGCTAGAAAAAGACTAAAATATAAAAAGAAAATTAGAAAAAAAAATACATAGAAGGATAATATTATACAGAAAAAAAATAAAGAAGAAAGTAAAAAGCAGAGGAAACCATGATAAGTTGACACGACAAATAAAACTGCATGAAGGGAGAGGTTTTTGTGAGCAAATTAAAGAAGTGTCCAAAACCAGACACAGAGACAAAACATTTTCTATGGACTAGTGACTTTTAACCGTTATCAAGGCACATGTCCTTTCATCCAATCTCTAGCTTACTACTCAGTTGGACCCTTTCTACTACAAAACTGAATTCCGTCGGACCGTGGGCCTAACTCAGTGCCACATGTACGGTACACAAATTGAGGCGGAAGAAAGCCCAAGAGCGCGTGGCAGCAACCTTCATGGACCCGGATGGGTTGTTTGGAGAAATACGAAAAGAGATAAAGAAAAATCCAAAAAACTGAATTCCAACCGCTTTTTTCGTTTCTCGTGCATAAATCCCTTTTTTCTTCTTCTACTTTTTCCCATGAAACCAAAAAACCATGATTATTATTAAATGTAGTGGAAAAAAAGAAAAAAATAATGAGATGGGAGCCGTGGCTAAAAGGGAATCGAAACAGAGCAAAAAATTAACATCCGATGAAGATGAAGATGAAGAATATGAGAAAAAGATACAAAGGTGAAGAATATAATCTCACCGACAGTTATTATTATTATTTTACAGAAACGACAGAGAATGGAATAGAATGGAAGCTTGGTTGAGGATACCACATAAGAAGGACATGCAATGAAGAAAATGGAAGATATTGGATGAGTAATGATATATGGAGAGGGGGACCAAGAGTAATAATGACATTATGTTATAATCGAAGCAAAAGCAATGGTTAAAGCAATAAATATGGCGATTCACAGACAGAATGGAAAATTGCAGAGAAACATGGATGATGATGATGATGATATATAAATTACTTAGTGAGAAGATAGAGTCTTACCAAGATTATGCAGTGGTTACTGTGATGCAAATAGTTGCTTTGTTGTGATCTCTGAGAAGAAGATAGCTAGAAAGAAGAGTTAGAATAAAGGGTGAAGGGGAGAGAGGAAGAGGAGAAGGAGAAGGTATATAAGAAGAGAGGTATTTATAGGAGGGGGTTTTGAGGACTATAGGGTTTGGTGAATGCCAAGTGCAAAGGGTGGGCCATGCAAAGGAGAGATTCCATTAACTGCTATTTTGAACTTGCATGATTTAGGGGTTCAAACATTAAACAATATGTTATGACTAATATAGTTCTAAATGGGTTGTTTTGACAAATTTAGTATTTTCTAAAACAGTCCTCTCTCAACACTTTTTTTTTTCTTAATTATGTCATACTTGTGTCTTCTAAATTTCTATTTTCCCTTTAATGTAAACAAAATCTATTTTTTTCTCTTCTTTTTTCTTTATTATTATATTTTTTTCCTTTTTTTTTTTACTTGCAAGCATGAAATTTAGGTGAAAATCTATTTATAAAGATAATTCAGGATTTGATTTCCCATTTGGATTTACATGCTACCAAAGATACTAGTATAACTTCAAAATAGACCTATTTGGGAGGAGTGAGATTTGTTAAGGGCTAAATAAAAACATCAAACACCTTGTTACTTCAAAATAGATCTATTTGGTCTATCATTAACTATTTATTAAAAATGTGAAATTTTAGGCTTTTAAAAAGGAAAACACTGCACAATTAGATCTAATGAAGCAAGCAAAGTTGTCTACAAACATATAATATTATATGATATAGAAATGTTTTTTTTGCACAGGTGTAATAATTTGCATACACTACTATATTATATGTCTAAGTGACACTGGACAGACATCATTGGAGTATCATAAACAGCACAAACAGAATAAAAAGATAAAGTTGGAAATATTTAGACATTATCACATGCTTTCTGATATACCACACTAATTATTGATGTGTGTGATGTTTTTCTCTTAATACAACAATAATCTTTAAATTTTTGGAGTGACTTTAGACATTTAGACATTTGAACATGTAATATGAAAATATAATAAACTTGTATAGTAAGTTTAACATATTTATGCTTATCAAACTATAAGTAAATTTGTATTATAGTCTTCATCATAAGATTATGTACATTTTATTAATAATAAAAAATTAAGTTGAAATTAGGAATATAATATAAGAGTAAAAAAATTATAATATTTTTTATTCATTCTCTAAATATATCATATTAATTTCTAATTTAAAATTAATTAGTTTTCTAGTGAAACCTGACAATATTGAGAGAAATAAATACTAATTTATAAATATATCTATTTAAGATAATTTTATTGGAGTTATGCCCACATTTTTATAAATTTATATAACAGAACTGTTATATATGATTTTTGAGGTTTTACATTTTAAGTAAGACTTTATAGGTTATAAAAATAAAAATATATTTTTTCTTAAAATTATTATGACTAAATAAAATATTAATTAATGTATGAAATTTACAAAGGTTTTTATTTGATTAAAAGATTCAAAAATATTTTAGAAATAATGTTATACAATAAAAATTAAAACTTTAAATTATGACATTGTATAATAATCATTTCAATAATTTCATGTTGACGTTTGAAAATATATGAAAAGAAAAAAGATAAAATATTTACATATTATTTTATTGTAGAAGTGAACTTGCTTTAATTAATGAATATAGTTGAAATTTATATGAAAGTGTTATAATATAGGTTTAATGTCTTGATAGTTCCTTATTTTGGTCCGGAATTTTAAATAGGTCTTTTCTCTTTCCGGCGTCTCAACTTCTAAAAAATTTAAGCATTTAGAGGTCTGCCGTCAAATTGGACAAACGGCCATTTAAGTTTGGGTTACGTCGCATGATCAGTGTATACATTAATCACACATGACATTAAAACGAGTTTTGTATTAAAAATTTTGAATGCACAGAGGTGAAATCAGCTTTAGGAAAGGGCAAACTAAGAAAAATTTAAAAATTTAAGTGCAGCCCTCTTTAATTCAGAAATGCAAATGACATTGGAGAAAAAAAATTGGGGATCCGTATTATTAGGGTTCTGTGAAAAAATAGCATTCTTTCATTCAAAATTTTCATACAAAAAATTGAATTTATATGTGAGAGTAGTTCATCCTTTTCAATTATAAAAATAAAATAGACTATATTCTTATTACAGAGCAAGAGAGGAGGAGAAGATCTAAGAATTTTTATATCTCATGCATTTGGTTATGAGCTCTAGATTTAACTAAGACATTGAAAAGAAATGGGACCTATTTGAGATTCCAGACCAAAAAAGGGACCTACCGAAATATTAAACCTATAATATATTTAGTTTTTTAATATTTAAATGCTAGAACCTAGCAAATATTTTTTATTTTTAATGTTTAAATTTTTTATTATTATGGCTTCAACGTTATTTTATTTTGATATTATTTATTTGTATATACTACTATTTTATAATTAAATTATTAAATTTTAAATCAATATCTTAACTAATTCGTGACTAATTTAAGTTTAAATGTAAATGCATCAATATTAAACTAAAAAAAGTAATTTACTTTAGTTTTTCTTTTTGTAGAATTAATAACAGAAGGTTTTACTATCAAACATCAAGATTTGGTGGTAATAGTTTATATTGTGTGAAACTTTTCATTATCAAAATACCTTGGTTTTTAATTTAAGTAATTAATTAGTTCTTTATAAATGATGACCATTCATTTTCTCATATACAACTCTTAGAACTTTTATCTTTACATTGACTTATATGACATTTAAAAATGGGTCATGTTAGTCTAGTTTCCTAATTCAAAATGGATTGAATTTTATAATCTAGCTTGATCTGTTTTTGGGCTATTGAATTATCAAGTTGCATACTTTTTCTTTATCATTAAAAGTCTAATATCACATGAAAATAAATAAAAAATAATTATTTTTTATATGAAAACAGACTAATGACAATCTGTCAAGCTATTTTCGAGCTAAAAGGGTTGTCGCTTGCGTTGTTTTAGACTTTGGCTAAGTTGTATCAAACCTCGATAGAATTGTATTAGATCCTTGTCGAGTTGTATCAAACTTTGATCTAAATGTCGTAGTGTGTTAATTAATATGAAGTGTCGTGTTATAAGTTTCAATTTTTTTTAATGAAGTCGGGTTGACGAGATGGCCTAACTGACCTGCTGGGCTGGCCTGTTGGGCTGTCGAGCTTAGTGAGCTAGGTTGGTTCGAACTCCCGAATTGAAAATGTTATCTTACTCCACTTTCTTAAGTTGAACTGGTGGGATGGTCCGTTAGACTTAGCCATTTTTGTCATCCTTAATACTAGATTATGTACAAATAACGGGTGATGTTAATATAATAAAACAACTTCATTGAAAATAATCACAAAAACAAATTTTAAACAATTTTGCAAAAATTCAATTAATTATATAATTTGTTCAATCACATCATTACATAAAAGATGCAAAATGTACATCAATCAATATATATATATATATATATATATATATATATATATATAATTAATAAATTCTACTTATAATCTTGATTATCTATTAATAAAATAATTAAGAGTCATTTGTGATATTTTTGTAAATAATTTGTTAATTTTTATGTCTAATTTTTTCTCAATCAGACATAAATTTTTGTTTTTACATCTAACTTAGATGAGATATAAATTTATTTCAGACATACACATATATAAACCGTCAAAAGCATTAAACGCAACATTTTTTTTCTTTTATATTAGTAATTATTCCTGAACTATTTTTAGGTTGTTACAAATTTCATTTCACTTCTAATTCATAAAAAAGAAATTACATAAATTCTCTTTAATCACACAAAAAATTATCTAACAAAGATATATGCCAAAATAAACTATTAATACCTCTATAAATAATCGTATTAAATATTAACATTTTATCCTATATAAAACTTAGATAAATAATGAACTTATTAATCAAGATAAAGATGAGTTAATTACAATCAAAATGACATATATACTAATGTCATGGTATGCAAGGGTTCCTTCTTAATTTTTCACAACTTCATAACTTTATTATACCATAGGTTCCTTACTTAACACACAAATTTAATAAAAGTTTAGAAATCGTTTGAAACTTGAGACCTCTAGTTTTTATATATGTATATCATTTGAAGAAATTATATTTAAATCATTACAATATTATTGATAACATTGAAATAAATTAATCCATGAATATCAATCATTTAAATCCATTAAACCAATAATATTCAACATCATCGTCACATCATATATCATATTTTATTATTTAATTATATTGCTTCACAATTCAAAAATAATTCACACAACAAAAATCATTTGTGTGTATAAAAAAATGGATGACAAAAAACTTCAGATATTTTTAGATAAAATATGTGATGGATGCTAAATCAATATCTTTAATGAATATTCGTAGATAATGAGTACGAGTATTTTATTACTCGTTTGTTAATGGATTGAATATTGGTATTTCACCTCTGGATATCCTTTTACCTGTTCATAATTTTTTTTTATATATTTTTTCTTAGATGATAATTATTAGTGAGTTATATTTTAGTATTTTTTAAAATCAAGTGATCAAAATAAAGTTAACAGTGAAAGAAATATTAATTGTTTAAAATTTCATTTCATATATTTTTATTTGTTATTTAGGTATAGAAAATTGAAGTTATTTTAAAAAAGATTAATCTTTTAAAATTTATATTTTGATGTCATTCAAATTGCATTGCATTAATATTTACGTGAATGATTTTATTTTAATTGTACTTTAAAATCAATTTTTTATTTAACTTTTTATTTTCAGTTTTTTTTTATATTTTTATTAAAATCAGTTTATATATAAAAATATCCATAATACTCACAAATATAAATAAAATTATAAATATTTTTTCACCAACGATGAATAACGAAACAACTCGTACTCGTTAACATCTCTAACCAAGTTATTCTAAGTTTCACTCATTTAATGATATTCAAATGTAATCCACAATAAATACAATCAATAAGTTATAACTTTTATGAAATCCTCAAGTTCTAAACGAATAATTTACTTAACAAAATTTAAAAATTATAACAACTTCAACTAAAACTATCAGCTTAACTTTTTCTTACTAAAACTATCAAAACTATATTCTACAACTCCTCTTTTTAAGTATTTCAAAGTCATTGAAAAACTAACATCCAATATTACAATTTTCATGAAGACTATTACAAAATCTAATTAAAAAAATAATCTAACTGCTTAACACCTACCCAAACCATTGAGAGAATTCAACAAAAGCTATTCTCCACTTGCTTTTGGTTTTGAATCGGCTAAGCAAATTTATAATATTTCGCTAAGCGAATTACAATCCGTTGAGCAAATTAAAACTAGTTAATGAGTATATTAAAGTCTGAGAGTATTGTTGGCTTTCTGGATGAAATTCTTTCAATGGAAATTTCTTCCATTGAGCTACTAAGTTAGGGAAAATTGGTCATTCTACATAATTTCCAATTAAAATCCAAACTTCAACCAATTGTTTTGTTTATCCAAAATATATTTATAACAAGTTTCAAATAGCTTTAATCAAAAGAAGCATTGTTTTCACGTTCACATTAATCCAACCAATTTTGATCATACAAAATCAATTGCTCAATCTAATCAAACCTATGAGTAGAATGAAATTGAAAAATTTATTATTCATCCTTAACCATTTATGGTTTCTTCAACCAAGTTAAATTATCTATTTCAAGTAATTAACAATATAAACTTACAAGTCAAAAACAATTTAAGACTACTAAAAAAATCTATACACGTTACTTATTATTAAATATACAAGCATGGATCAACTCATGATCTAAAGCTACTTAACATTTCGTCTAGTTCAATATTCAATAACTACTTATGCATACCATATTTCTTTATTTCTTCAATCTTAACTTCAATCTATACATACCATAATCAAATTTAGAAAAATTAGTTTCTTTGTCTAAAAATCTAGTTTACTCCAATCAAACTTTAACAATCTAGCTTTCTATGAATGATCTTCTCCTGTTCAAAGGTCCACTTATTTACCAACTCAAGATCTCGTAAAAAGTCATCCTTGATGACTCAAATCCATATAAACTAAATCAGTATAAGCCAACAAGGTCAATGCGAGAGCCACACAAAACGAGGCCGAGGAACCCAATCCTAAACCGAGAGGAAGTTCAGAAGTGACAACCACAATAGCAGGCTTAAATCTACACAAAGAGCGGAGAACAACCAAACCTACACAAATAAAACAAAAACACATTCACAAACCTGCAATATCTCTAAGCATTTTTTATATACTCATCTTTTACACCCATCATTTCACTTCCCTAAGAAAACTAATAATTTAAAATAAAATATGAACATCTTTCACCCATAAAGAAATTGATTCATTGTACTTGTTGTTGTTGCCGTTGCTGGAAGAATCCTGTTGTCAACGAAAGAATCTTGTTGTCGTCGGAAAAATGTTTTTGCTACTAGTTTTTTAAGGGATGAGCAAGTGAAAGTGAAAATATGAATCCATTTGGATTAGATTAGGTTAAAAGACATTTTTAAGTCTCTTACAAAAGATACTATGTAAAAATATTAAATTAAGTCTGTTAAAAAAATAAGAGATGTAAAAATAACACAAGTAACAGATGTAAAAATATCACTTTTATTTACAAAAGTACCATTGTACAATTTTTAAGTCTAAACAAACTTAATTTCACAGACTTAATAAGTCTATTTTGCACTAGTGAATCTATCTATAAAAAACATTGATCATTATTGAAATTTCATTATAATCTTAAATCAATAGATATTCATCTTTACCTATTAGATTATACACATGCAAGCACATAAGTATTAAACTACTCTTCATGCAACCATACAAAAAAAAATACACAAAGAGGAACTAAATTTAATTAAAATCTAATTAATAGTTCTTGTTATCTTTTTTGCTAGGTTCACTGTATTGGAAGAATGTATGAATAATTAAATAGAAGAGAAAGAAAAATTATTTTAAAGATATACTAATTCTTATAAACTAAAAGTTAAATAATTAACTTTTATTTATAACTTCGACTCATTTTAATTAATTTTACCATTAGACAAAATATCGCCCATTTACTTCCGTAAAAATAATTTTTCATTACATAATTTTAAATTTTAGTTTTTTAAAATTTAATATTTTTAACTTGTGGGAAAGGAATTAATGCTTTCATTTTTTCTATAACTTTTGAAATGTGTAACTTGATTTATTCCCATATTTATTCCCAACTGAACACATCTATTCCCATAATTAAAAAAACTACAATCCTTACTTATGGTTTTATCGAACATTAAAAAACAAAAGCCCTATTAATTATAATATACGACCTTAGTCTTCTTAATATATTTAACAGGCTACTTTATTTTTAAAATTTTCCAATATGTAAGATTTACGAAACAAATTAGATGTATTAAAAACAATATTGACATGGAGTGCCCTAAATATTTTTGTCTTATTTTTTAATTAAATGTAAAGTTTCATTCAATAATATGTGTAAATAATTTCATTAAATAATGCAATTATATATATGTAGTATTTTGCCAAGATGAGTGAGTTATGAATGTATAAATGTAGACTTTTTGGTGGGAATGGTAGAGAATAACTTGTTTTTGGGTTGAATCAATAATTAACACTCATTCAGTCTCCTGTTTAGGAGTTTGATATGACAAATGACTAATGTAATTTACAAAATATAAGGAGTTTATATAAATACCTCATAATGTGGTTGTAGCTTTTACTGTCATATTTTTGTGACACTGGATCCATCCACTTATATCACATAAAATCAGACTCTGCTTCAACTAATTTGGAGGTGCCTTAAATTTTTTACATTTTATTAAAAAAGATTTTTACACTCATTCCACAATACCCAATAGGCACTTATCCCCACGATATTCAATAGGCACTTATCCCAACGATATGTTGATGAGCGATCACGGGAGGTTCCGCACTTGTGATGTCATTCTTAGTCCCCTCACTATGTCCAAAACCGGCACATAGACCAGGACATTCTGTCCTCCATACTATTCACAAGGTTAGTCCCCTCACTATGTCCTAAACCGGCACATAGACCAGGACCTCCTGCCCCTCTCACCACATAATTCATCATTCTCTACTTGAGACTGAATCATTATTAGAGTATCAGGATAACCTCGAACTACGGGACCCTCAACATCAACATATACATAAATACCATAACTGAATCTCTCCACGAAACTCATACCATGCTCACATTCCTTAACTCATTACGAAATCTCACCACAATCCTCATACACATACCATGACATTACAGAATCTCTCCGCGAAACTCATACCATACTCACATTCCTCAACTCATATTATACCCTTACGACATCTCCCTGTAATACTCATACATGTTCAGATGCATAAATTCAAATCCAATATAATAAAATGCAATCATCACAATTATAATTCATAATTCCATATCTACCACAATAACATGAATTCATCAGACATTTCCATTCCAACCAGATATATTGCACAATAATTTAACAGTACATAATCTGTTCAATAGGATTTAAGTTAAAAACTTGTCGAGTAAACTTCTAGGAAAGAGAGGTGCGTCACAATGGACAACTTAAGTACCAAATCTTTCCTTAGCCAAAGCGTTCCTCAACTAGTTTTTAACAAATTTCTTATTTACAGATTTAAAACAACAGCATATAATATTAACACCGAAATTTAATATAGATATATAAAAAAAAAATAGAAATTAAGCAATATTGAGATCCCTAAGAAGATACAAAATTAATATCTATAAATCTGTAATTCCGATTTCAAATCTGAATGGTCACAATAATTCACTATTTGTTATAAACTACATATTAAAATTTCAGGTTGATCCAACGGTTAACTAGATAGATATTGAGGTTTTACCGAGGTAACTCAGGTGCAGAATTTTAAGTGGTTTTTGGTTATACTCAAAATGCGGAACTAATTTTCCTAAGCACAGACATTTACTTACAAATCTGAACGGTCAAAATGACTTAATATGTCTTATGAATTACATACTAAATTTTGGGCTCAATCTAACGGTAAATAAAATATATAGGAAATGTTTACCATGATAACTTAAGAACAGAAATATAGTGTTCATCAGATTTTTCAAAACACTTAAAAATTATTTTCTCCAAACATAGACTTTCAATTTATAATCCGATCGGTCAAAGTGTATTAATATATCTTAGGAATCATATATAAAAATTTCAAGTTGATCTAACGGTCAAATAAGTCGTAATATATATTTTACCGAGATGACTCAGTAACAGATCTATAGGTGTAATTAATTTACTCCAACATGCAGGATTTATTTCTCTAAGTATAGACTTCTAATTACAAATCCCAACGGTCAAAGTGAAGAAATAGGTCTTAGGATTCATATATTAAAATTGTAGCTAAATCCAACGGTCAAAATAATTAAAAGAAAAGTTTTACCATACTAACTCGAAAATAAGAAAATTATAATCATAAAAACTAAATTTATATAAGTGAATTGATAACTACCATTACCAAAATTTTAACATACTCACAACTCATATTCATTATCATAACATGGATAAAAATCATATACAAGAAGGATTAGCTCCCCTTACCTCTATTCCAGACTTAATCTCCTGCTCCGAATTTGTTTCCCCCGAAATCCTTCAGAACCTCTACTCTTCTTGCAACTAAAAATTTCTCCCTAACTTTTTCTTCTCTATTTCTCAAGCTCTCACTTGATTCCTCTTCTCTTGGTGCCAAATACCCTTCCCTCCCATGGCTATTTATAGTAAAAAAAATTTACTATTCCTTAATATTTTAATATTATTTATTATTTTAATATTATTTAAAAATAATATTTCAATCACTTTCTCACCAAATCTGATCCTAATTTCTACCTACTACTTTCTTCCATGCTAAGGAATCCAAATGCTGAAAATTTATTTTTACTATTTACTTTTTACTATTTACTATTTACTTTTTACTATTCACTATTCACTATTCACTTTTTACTATTCGATTTTCTTAAAAAAAAATACTAAATAAGTTATCAAAAATTTTAACCTCTCCTTATAAAATTACTATAATTTTATATCCAAAATTTATATTTTTCTATCCATTAAAATTATTATTACTAATAAAATAATAAAATTTACTATAAATGGGTCTTACAATATATATTTTAATATAATCTTTTATAATACACTCTTTAGGAGAAGTTTATTGAAAAATATTAGGGATATCAGTTTTTATAAGGTAATTTTGTAGTTTTAAATGGGAGTAATTGAAAAGACAACATGGTTAAAATATTTCAATTAGAAACCGACAGCTTTTTTAATTTATTTTAAATATGATACATGGTAATTCATTTCGGAGTTGAAATATGTGCCGTGCAAGTCATATTATAAGCAGCAAAAATCTACACGAAAGTCACTCTGTCAAATATCAGCAATTCTTAATATAAAAAGAAGCTAATTGATACTTAATTTTTCTTATTAGTATGAATATTTCTATCAGTAATTGGCACATATTAAAAAAAAAGTGGTAGGAATTTGGAAAAGAAAGTATGATATATTATAATGAAATGACCAATTTAACCAAAAAAAAGAACATTACAAGAAAATTGAAACACTCAAGTGTTTATGTTGTTGGTAAGTCAAATTGAGGAATTGACTCTACGAAGCTCTGGAACATAAAGGAAAAGGTGAAAAGAGGAAAGAGAAGGAAAGTGAATATGATACTAAAAAAATGCATTTGCTTTAAGGTTCGGTGGAAATTTTGGCAGATTCTCTGACGTTGCGTAAACCATGGTACACTACAACAACAGATTGTTAGAAATGTGAGGTCAAAGAGGAAAAGCAGAATGGTCTTAGAATCATGCAGAACAATGCTGAGTCGGTGAACATAGTCAATAAAGAGACAGACTGAATTCTCTATTAAATTTGTTTGCTAGAGAGACTCAATTCTCCACTAAAATTGTTGGTAATATCAAAAATTGAAAAATTATGATCAAATCAGTATGTTTTAATTTGTTTCAATTTTGTATGTAATGTATCAAATGGAAGATTTTGATAAAATTAAAAATTAAAATTGATGAATAAAAAAAGTTAAATTTAAGATATAGACAAAGTTGAAGAAAGACTTTGATTTACAATTGATAATCCCTTGAATAATTCAATTCAATTTTCTCCTGGCCTAAATTTTTGTCTTCTCTTTATTTATAAATCTTTTTCTTAAATTTTATAACTAATAAATATAGTTCTTTTTAAAGATTTTGTATAACAGTCAACCACTCTTCCAGTCAATAACTCAATTAGACCACAAAATTCACAAAGAGAATTATTTGTTCTTTTACCAAATAGTTGGTGTTAAACAAGAAATTTAATACAAATTATTTACAATTATTAAAACTAAAGTATATTCATTTCATACACATTTACAAACATCTCAATTTCATAATTAAAATTAATTCATCAACATACTCAAATAATATTCTTAAAGTCTATAAATCATATTTTTAAAGTCTTTGAGTCTATGATTACTCATCAAATCCTTAAATCCTCAAGAACTGAAATCATACATTAATAATGAACAAAGTTTTATTCATAAATAAAAGTATCTATTAGATATTTAATTTTAAGTCTAGATTCTAAAAATATTTTCTAACACATTAACTATCACAAATCAAACATAATAAAAATTCACATTAAACATGTAAATTAAATATTAATTTGAATTGAAAAAAAAGTACATACATTAACAACACAATTTTACACAAAAACTAATTTAGTATTTACATTTAATCTCAAACAAATAGAATTAAACTCTTTACAATAAAGACTTAGAGTTTATGAATTTATCTTATAGTCTAGCCAAGCACAACCTTATTAAACACAAATGCATATGCATATTGGTTTTGCGTATGAGATTATTAGACCAAGCAACTTCATCTGACAAGGTTGCTTATAATACATTACTAGAAAAAAAAAAGTAAACGTAAAATATTATGTAATATTAAATATGACTATTGACACAATAAGGATCTAGAATAACCTCTTAATGTTTTTTATTTCAGTATATTTGTTTTGAAATTTTTCATTAATTGAGTCTCTCAAAATTATTTTCAAACTAAAGTAATTAAATATTCTTTTAGCATATTTATTTTCACTTCACAATGTAGCTACATCTGATGACATCGAAATTAAAATGTTATGAATTCAAATTTCAAGCACCTCCGATTTAGTTTTTAAATATTACATAATTAATAAAACATGTATAAAGTTCAATAATGGAAAAATACCACAATAAACAGTACAAGATCATAATAATATCTATATTTTAAAAAATAATTATAGATATATCTTTTTAAAATATTTATGCCACCGAACTCACCTTACGTATATGCAGGCGTTGATAGTTACGTGGAAAGTAAAGAAAATTAAAACAGTGAAGCGATTATGTCTTTGTTTGTTCCTAAGTCAATCTGAGGACTTGACTCGTACTAGCCTCAGAAAAAAAAAATAATAAAAAGAGGAATGAATGAAACTCAATTAAAAAATGGAAAATGTTTCTTAACAACTTTTTTTACAAACAGTCTTCTAATTAATCCGTTTTAAATATATTAATCAATAAAATAGTAACACCTAATTTATTATTAAAAAATTATTAAAAAGAAGTTATTAACTTATCATATTTCTTAAAAAAAAATGCATTTGCTTTTAAGTTTGTATGGAAATTTTGGGCTATAACAAGAAATTGTTAGGAATATGAGAAGAAAGAGAAAAGCAGGATGGTCTAAGAATCATGCAGAACAATATCAGTCTTATTAGCATTGATGGATCCTTTCATATTTTAATAATATGAAGAAAATAAATATCCCCTGTGTAATATATAAGAATGCGCTCAGAATGTCAAATATTAGTATTTCCAAAATACATAATCTTTAATTTTATCTCAAAAAATACATTAACATTTAATTCGAAATAAAATAAATCAATCCAGATTAATAATCACTTTAAGTACAAGATGTTTCGGATGTGAAGGGTTTGTTGTCCAATGTCTTCACGTCCTCCTCTGCTTGTGTTTCGTGCTTCCGGTCCTTCATACTTACTCCTCAATTTCCTCCTCAGTCTGCGGGTGGGAGACCTGCGAAAGATTCTTCGATGCCAAAGTCAATTGAGAACAATGGCGTTTTTCTATCGAACAGTAATAAATGTGCAGTAAATGCAACCTATCTACCACTCACCCTGGATCTGTATTTATAGTTTTCGCTGTGGGCTTGGGATTAGTGAAAAGTTAATCACGGTCCAATTCAGCCCAATAGCTTTTAACCACTACTTACCTTAAGCTAAGTTGATTAGTAACGCGACCGGCCGGTCTCGTGGGACTTAGCCTCATGATCGGCCAGCCCTTATAGGGATAACTGACTGGTCCGTGGCCTGGCCGGCCGGCTTCTCGTGAGTTGCTTTTCCCCTAAGTGTCCAGCGGTAAGGTTGCATGATTGTGGGCGCACGGGCGTCCGGCCTACCGTGCCCAACCCTTCCTGATAGTAAGTAGAAGGGTAGTTTCCTGGGTCCCATATGGTGACGTGGGCGTCCGGTCCGTTTGGTGGTCCAATGACGTGGACGTCCGTCCTGTATGGTGTCCGGTCCCTACTGGTACACAAGCCCCCCAAGCCCTAGTGCACGTAGGACTTTGAGTGCGGCATGGCGGGGGCTAGCGGTCCGTAATTGGGCCAGATCTCGTGGGCTTTTGGATTTGGACTTTTGGCGGGAAACACGTGTCGCATCCGCAATGGCGGAAGGGGAAACGGCTTCAAATCTGGAGCGTTGGTCGTGTTGGCTTTGGACGGCGCGGATGCGTTCAACGGTTACAAAATTTTTTCTATAAATAGTGGATGGGAGCGCTGTCATTTTCACTTTTCTCTGTTTCATTCAAGATTTGAAATTCTTTTTCCCTCAGGTAATAAATGGTCGTTGTCCATATTGAATCTGGTTCTGAGTCGTCGGGCGGAGTCCGGGGGGTCGGCAAGGAGTGGCGGCAATTCTCCAAGTTCAGTTTCCTCTCGTTTTCTGGATGAGGCTGTCGGGTCTTCGGGGCCGTATCCGGAGGCGCCGGACATGGCAGGCGATCGGAGATTCCACGGCGTGCCTATCTTCTTACTCCAGGGTGGTGTCCGTGTAGATGGTTCTCCCTTCGAGCCGGACGGTCATGGAATAGTGGTGTCTGACTGGGCTCCCTACGTCCCCAGCTTATATGCTTCAGCGTACGGCTCCCTCAAGGATTTGGAGTGGAGGGTCAGTCGTACTCATATTGTCCGGGATGTAGAGGACTCAAGACTGATCCAGACGGGGGTTAGTGTGAGGAACGAAAGGGTCTACTACGGGAAGAGGTCGAGCCCGTACGACTTCTTCTACATGTACGTCAACTTCTTCACTCATCTTTTCGTCCGGGTGCCCTTTACAAAGTTTCAAATGGCCGTCCTCCAGGAGGCTAACGTGGCTCCAGCGCAGCTGCATCCTAATTCTTGGGCGGCCGTGAAAGCGTTCTTCGCTATGTGCTTGGCCGTGGGCGTCACTCCAACGATTCCTGTCTTCTTTCACTATTTTGAACTTCGTCCGTCTCCCAGCGGCGGTTGGGTGTCCTTCACTTCAGTTCGGGAGAGGACACTCTTCCGCCCCTTCTCGGATTCATTCAAAAATTTCAAGCACCACTATTTCAAAGTCATCATTGACGCCGCCGGCCGCCACGAATTTCACAATGGCGAGGGGAACCCATTGTTCCCTTTTTACTAGACGAGGGAGCCCCGGAAAAGAAAGGCGTTCCTTGTGGGAGCGTTGAGTCCGGCTGATTTAGAGGTCGTGCGTACCATCAATGCCCTCCCCCGCCGGATTTCCGCCCGTCACTTGGTCGAATGCCTTAGTCTTGAGGATTGTGGACAAAAGGCGTTCGGTATGGTATTATTATATTGGGTTTGTTTGTATCCAGTATACTGATCTTAACGTTTCTGAATTGGTTTGTTTCTTTCAGATCTTATGATGACTCCTGCACCCCGTCAATCCAACTACATGGCCTCCAGGAAGCGAGGTGGAGCCAGCTCATCCTTGGCCCGGCCAAAGGTCGCGCCGAACGCACCTTGTCCTCCGCCTTCGAGACGATCGTCATCGGGTGGCCGCCTGTCCTCGGTGAGCATCACGCAGGTGCAACAAATCTCCCAAGTTGAAAATGTCGGGGGTACTGTACCTAGGGGCCGGGCATCTGGTCCGGATCCCCTCTCTGGTCTTGCTGCCGTTCATGTGGATCCGTCATTTGAGGCGGCCACTGCCTGTGTCGCCCTTTTGGTGCGTAAGAGGAAGGATCCTGTGGTCGAGGGTCGCAAGGACAAGGAAGGTTCGTCGTCGCGTTCGGCGTCGAAGAAAGCCTGCAAGGGCAAAGAGAAGGAGAAAGACAAGGAGAGGGTCCCCTCGATGCCACTACCGGGCGGTATACTCAGTCCGGCGTTCAGCATGAGCGACCGGACGAAGTTCCACATGAGCTCCTCCCAACGGGCGCTCATTGAACCTCTTTCTAAGCTGGAATTGACTAACGCCATGCTGAAGATGTCAACTCGGGTGGCCTCCCTGGCGTGGTATCTGATGGAGTTCACCGACCGTCCGGGGGTGGAGGAGGTGTGTGCCGAGCTATTGGTTGAGAAGAAGAACTCGTCCTCCCTCCAATCAGCAATGGAGCAGTTGCTCCTGAATCAGGACGAGTACGACAAAAAGATCGAGCAGCTGGAAGCCGATCTCAAGAAGTCGAAGAAGGAGACTGCCGAAGCCAATGATCGTCTGGCAATCGCCCGGGGCGATCACGAATGGCTACTGGAGGAGTGTATTCAATTGAAGATCAAGGTTTCTCGCCAATAGAGCTCTGAGGTCGGGCTCCTCAAGGTGAACTGGGCTTTGACCAATGATCTGACCAAAGCCAGCGAGAAGATTGCCGAGCTCGAGGCGACCATCGTCTTCGATCATGAGGAGGGTTTTAATAAAGCCCTCCAGTAGGTGTCCCTTCTGGCTGGTATACAGGAGCTGTTCGCCTTGGGTTTTGACATTGAGAAGGAGGTTTTCGATGGCGTCCTTGTGGATCTCAACACCGTTGACGACGAGGAACCGAGGGTCGAGGGGCCCTCGGGAGCCGCGGGAGCCGTCGAGGCCGGGGAGGCTGAAGCTGAAGAAGAAGAGGGCGTTAGGGATAACTAGAATTTTTCTTTTATACTTTGATTTTTTGCAATGTGTATTCTTGTGGCCGCCTGCCCAACATCTTGGGTTATCGAGATGTTGGCCAGGTCGTCCTTTTGTAAATGCTGGCACGTTTTGGTGCCTTTGCTGATCAATGCACAACTTCATTTTTTTAGCTTCTTTTAAGTTTCCTCGATGTACATATTTGTATTTCTTGTTTGGCCTATTGGTTGTCCGGGGTAAACTTTAAACTTTTTTCGGAAGGATTTTTTCGTTTGTCGTCCGTCCAAGCCGACCGTTGTTCCCGGGGGGAATTCCATGTTCATCGACTTGGACTCTTAAGGTGCAAATGGCCGTGACTCTTCGGAAAGAATCCTTTGTTAACCGCCCGCCCAGGTTGACAATGGTTCTCGAGGGAACTCTCCGATCATCAACTTGGAAGTTTGAGGCGCGGACGGCAGTGGTTCTTCGGAAAGAACTCTCCGTTCACCATCCGGCCAAGTTGACAGTGGTTCCCTAGGGAACTCTCCGTTCATCAACTTGGACTTTTGAGGCGTAGACGGCAGTGGTTCTTTGGAAAGAACTCTCCGTTCACCGTCCGACCAAGTTGACAATGGTTCCCTGGGAACTCTCCGTTCATCAACTTGGACTTTTGAGGCGCGGACGGCAGTGGTTCTTCGGAAAGAACTCTTCGTTCACCGTCCGGCCAAGTTGACAGTGGTTCCTTGGGGAACTCTCCGTTCATCAACTTGGACTTTTAAGGCGTGGACGACAGTGGTTCTTCAGAAAGAACTCTCCGTTCACCGTCCGGCCAAGTTGACAGTGGTTCCTAGGGAACTCTCCGTTCATCAACTTGGACTTTCCTTTTACTTGAGATTTAATCTTGGGAGAAAACGGACGTCCTGTCATTGAATTAATAGTTTGAAAGATGAAAATACAACAGCATAATTCAACTGAAATAAAATTTCAAGTGCGTAGCGTTCCAAGTGTTTGGAATAGGCCGTCCGTCCGCGTTTTGTAGTCTATACGCTTCATTCCCGAGTGCTTCGATCACCCGGAAAGGTCCCTCCCATTTTGCTGCCAGCTTGCCGTGCATGGCCACCCGGTGAGCTTCTCCAGCCTTTCTCCATACCAAGTCGCCTTCCTGAAAGCTCCTAGGCCGCACCTTAGAGTTGTATTTTCTTTCAACCATGCGTTTGCATGCTTCGGCTCTTAAGGCCGCCCAGTCTCGGTGCTCGTCCAGAGAATCCAGCTCAATCCTTAGCTCCTGACCATTCAGCTATAGGTCTTCGATCTGCCGCCGCAGCGATGGCTCCCCCAGTTCAACCGGCAACATGGCATCAGTGCCATACGTCAAGTTAAAGGGAGTCTCCCCGGTTGTCCCGTGAGGCGTGCATCGATAAGCCCACAGGACTTCGGGTAGCTCGTCGACCCACGCCCCCTTTCTTTCTCACAATCGCTGTTTCAGCTCGACGACTATAGTCTTGTTCATTGCTTCTACCTGACCGTTCGTCTGGGGGTGTTCTACATAGCTGGTGACGTGTTTAATCCCCAACCCCTTAAAGAACTCGGCCAACTTTTTATCGATGAACTGTCGGCCGTTATCCGTGATGACAGTTTGTGGGAGGCTGAAGCGACATACCAGTTTCCAACAGAATTTCTGGACCTGGGCGGCCGTTATGGTTGCGAGGGGTTCGACCTCCACCCACTTAGTGAAGTAGTCCACCGCTACCAGGAGGAACTTCTTCTGGGTCCGGCCTATGGGGAACGACCCTACGATGTCCATTCCCCATTGGGCAAACGGCCATGGCGACACGATCGTATGCAAAGGGTGAGGGTGTAGATGAGTGTTATTGGCGTGCGCTTGGCAGCTGAGGCATCTTTGGACGAACGTCTTCGGATCAACTTCCATGGTCGGCCAATAGTACCCTGCCAATTCGAACAGTAATAAATGTGCAGTAAATGCAACCTATCTACCACTCATCCTGGATCTGTATTTATAGTTTTCGCTATGGGCTTGAGATTAGTGAAAAGTTAATCACGGCCCAATTCAGCCCAATAGCTTTTAACCACTACTTACCTTAAGCTAAGTTGATTAGTAATGCGAACGGCCGGTCTCGTGGGACTTAGCCTCATGATCGGCCAGCCCTTAAAGGGATAACTCACTGGTCCGCGGCCTAGCCGGCCGGCTTCTTGTGAGTTGCTTTTCCCCTGAGTGTCCAGCGGTAAGGTTGCATGATTGTGGGCGCACGGGCGTCTGGCCTACCGTGCCCAACCCTTCTTGACAATAAGTAGAAGGATAGTTTCCTGGGTCCCATATGGTGATGTGGGCGTCCAGTCCGTTTAATGGTCCAATGACGTGGACGTCCGTCCTATATAGCGTCCGGTCCCTACTAGTACACAAGATATTATCAAGCATTTATTTTTTTATATTTATACTTTACTTTCCTGAAATATTATAGTCAAATAGATATTTTTCTTCATAATGAAATACAAGTTCAATTCATATAAAAAGTTAACATTACTTTTAACTTAAAATTTAAAATAATGAATTTATAAATTTTATTTATTATAAGCATTTATTTTTTTTCTTTTGTATTCATGTAAAATTTAGACTCATGTTTAGATAACTTAACACATATCAATTGCTGAATTCTTTAAGTGAACATATAAAAAATGTTCATAGATAATCCGGCAGATTTTGATAATGCTATTTAATGTCATCTTTTATTTAAAATCATAAATAATTGTAAATTTCTTTTCTCATATTAATATATTTTTCGTCTTTAAATTATTATAAAAAAATATTTTATCTATAAAGTAGTTCGTTATTACACTTTATTAAAATCATATAAAACATTCTTTCTAACAAACAATATAAAAAGAATTAAATACTTTATAATTTATTTAAAAAAGTAAAACAAAAATTTTTATTATTTAAAAAATATTTAACCTTTTTCTTTTATATATAACGTATCTCACTCATTTTCACTCAATATGAAACTCCCAACCCCATACTTCAATTCTTTAAGAAAATATATTAAAAAAACTTCTAAAATTAAAAGAAACATTTTATATATACATCAATTAAAAAAAACATCTTTAAACATATGAGATTTACCCAAACGCCCCTATGGGACTAGGTCTCTCATAAGGAAACCAAAAGTTTATAAAATATGGTAGTGAAATAAAGAGCAATCTTTTGTTATTATGAGCAATCTAGTAAACAAGGAGAAGATTTGGCTTTGTCATAAAAATAAAACCAACCTTTCTTCAAATGCCTTGAATTTGAACCATCAAGAATTTTCCATGAACCTTCCTCCACCATTCAAATTTCCTGTGTCATTCTCTGTCTCTTGCAGATCACATTTGCAAAAATGTCGACAGCATTAATTCAATTTAAAGGAACACTTCTCTTCACAAAACAGCACAGTTTCTTCCTCAGTTTTTATGAGATTCAAAAGTGGAATATTGAGCACTATATTTCAAAAGATGACGTAGGATGTAAGACTTTGTTACCTCACAATTATGCAAAACAATTGTTCATTTAATTCGGCTGTTAAGTAAATTCATAGGAAATTTATACATTTAAAATTTAGTTATTATACGTGTTTTTTCTGATACACCTACAAGTTTTATATTACAATAATTGAAATTAATAAACAATTTAAATATTTCATTATTTAACATGAAATATTATTTAAGAACAAAATCATAACATGAGTTGTAAGCTTGAACGATATCTCAAATGTGTTAATTGATTCAAACAATGTGTAATTATTGGATTTAAATGTGTAAGAGAAAAACTAATTACAATTGAAGTTAACATAAAAGAAATGTGATGATATAAGAAAATTTTCAAGATTTTGAGAGGTATTGGCTTGAAAAAGGAAGGTGTTGGGTTGGAAGAACATGAAAATTGGGATGAAAATTTTCATGATTGAGAGGAGTTAACTAAAATAGTGAAAAGATATTTCCACGTTCAGAAATTATTCAATACAAAACTTGCATTCAACCTCATTGAGTTTGAAGTTCAATGAAAAAATTATCTCATTTTTTCGTAATAGTTCAAATCTTGTGGAAATATTTTGTATAATAAAAATATAGAAATAGTAAAATTTGCATTAAAAATAGAGAGATAAAAAAAATTAACAATTAAATATAAGTCAACGGTCCATATTAATCATATAAATATAATTATTATTTCTCAAAGAGTACTCATTTCATAATTACTCACTTCATAGTTACTCATTATGTTCAAATAAATTCTAAATTCTTAAGTGTCAAAAAAAATCTTTTGCATTAGAATCTCTATCTTTAAACTACAAATAATTTCATTCCAAGTGTTCTTAAAGTCACGACTCACCTATCCGCAAATCTATATTCAAAATCTCGATAATGTCACTTATGATTTACCATAGCAATATTATTTCAATATAACTTACGTCTTGAACATATAATATACGTTCTCCTTTTGTTTCTTAGTTTCATATATTTTTCCATCAATTTTTGTTTGTAGAACTTACGCTTTGGTTAGAAGATGTTTAGGGTGAAAAAACCTTTGGATGTGTACTAGGAAACGCTTTGAAAGATTAAAAGAACGTTGGAAGCAAAGCACTATCCATCCATTAGTGACATCCCAAAGGTAACACCAACACAACGTTATCATCAGACACTTCACCTCGCGAGCAATTCCTGAACTAACTTCTTGCCAAACAAAATGCAACACAGTGCAAGAACCACTGTCACAGTGCTAATTGCTCAAGTTCCCTTTATGAAAAGTGCAAAACTTTCGTTAATTATTTCTAGACACTCCAGAACATCGTCAAAGTAGAAGTTATAGCCTAACAAAGAAGACAATAACAAAGTGCACTAAATATAAAGATGAATTTTGAATTAAAGGTCAACAAAATTCTTGAATACAAAATTCAGCTAAAATTTTAAAATCAAATATCATAAAATTAAATCAAATCAATTACAAACTTATAAGTCTCGAAATTCATTGGCCACATGACTTAAACGAAAAAGCAATATCAATTGTTTATGATGAGAACCAAGCCCATGGATTTGAACAAACCCATAGTTGAAGAATTTAATTTCACGATTGAATTTTAATACTACAGACAAAAAAAAATATATTAATAGTGCTGAATTATAGAAAAAAAATGTTTTCAAAATACTTCTTAATACGTCTGCTTAACTCGAAAATATTGACATTTTAGAAAGAAAAAAAATGACTGGAGAGTAAAAAAATATGATTTAGAAACAATATTTTAAAAAATAAATAAGTAAACAGTGACCGGTACACATTCAATGACAATTTTCAGTTTGTTTTATATAAAACATTACTATATCTATTTTATACTAAAACTTTCAATTTTGGTTAACGAATTGAATTTGATTTTCATACAAGCCCACAAATAAAATCAGAGCGCAAAAAGCCCCTACCCATTAAACATAAACAGATCAAGGGTACCAAGGGTATATAGTTATAATTTTAATCAAGTGAGTTACAATTAAAAGACAATGCAGCGTTAAACAGATAATAGCTAAAACACTATTGTATTGGATATCACACTACAATTAGGAAATGAATCAGATGTAATTAAAATTCATGAGTTTATCACACAAGACAGAACATGCACGTCCATAAACTGGAAGAGTAAAGCACCAGGCATAGGACGACATGAAATGCCAGAACTAGTCTATTCATTTTGCTTGCAGAACGATGAATGATAACTGCCATGTCTGGAAATTATACAACAAAAACCGAAAAGCTGTGGATCCCTTCGACCCATATGTAACACCAAAAGTTTACTATAAAATATCTTTGTCAGGCCTTACAAAATGAAAGAGTCGTGAAAGACTGTATTTTCATCAATCTTCATTTTGATTTCTCAAGCCTATTGCATCATCAGTCACACAAACATTTCTATCCTTTGCATTCTTTTTTTTTTCTGTTTACTACCCTCGTTTAACATTTCTGCTCTACAAGGTTTTTATGCATTCTCTGTCCCATTTCACAGCAGGTGAAGCGAGCCTCATTTCTTCCCCATAGATCCTATGCATTATCTGATGTCTCATTAGCTTCTGTGGTTATCTGAAGGAGGTCTAAAGGAGTAGCGGCTGGATCCAACTCTCGACAACCCTTTGGAGCATTCTGAGCTTCTTGGCCAGTCAACAAGCAATTAGGAACCTGATGAGAGAATCGAAACATTTCCTCTTTAAGAATCCTCTTCTCCTGATCACGGTCTGCATGCCTTTGAAACACAGTCCTAAAACCAGTTACCTTAACTAGAGGGGTAACTAATATGCCCTGTTCTTCATTGAAATCTTCGAGCACCTCCACCATATCATACTTGTGTATCACTTCATCTGGGGTATGTTCATTCCAATCAGGAGACCAGTTCCTGTAAAGAGCCCAGACTTCCCCCTTTCCAGGAAAGATGCGAACAACACCTCTCGTGCCTTTTGTCCACCTAACCTTGTGAGAGAAAGAATTTAATGATTCAGATATTTCGTGCTTGCCAGTTCTGAAATCCCCACAAGTCTTATAAAAACCAGAGCCCACCCAATCTATTGGGCCCAATTCGCTGTTGCTTCGAGAATTAAGCCAACTGATCCTCATTTTAAATGGCTTTATAGAGATCACCTTGTGAACTCTAGCGTAATATCGAGGCATTCCATCATCATCATCGTACGCAGCCCACACCTGGTCCTCAGCAAAGGAACTTTCATCTCTGTCCAAATCAAAGTTATGAAAATCAGGGTCTGGAACATTGATGGTGACATAAGCTTGGTCACTTCTGACAGGGAAAGAATCAATGTTTGGATGCCTGTTACCATTGACAGCAGGCTCTCTCAGCTTTTCTGAACCAGTTGTTAATGTGCTTTTCTGTCTCTTATTTTCTTTATCCCTGTTAATCTTAGCTTCAGCCATTGATTTCCATTCTTGAAGTTTCTTACGAATTACATTGCGTGACTTGTCCATCAACATGTTTCGTAATTCAAACATTGACAATTCCCTTGTGCTGTAATGCTTGCCAGGCAGACCTGAAAAACCATAATTCCTTTCTGCTTCCAAGTTAGCCTTTCCTGATTCAGAAAAGCTTCCCAAGCCAGCTGCTCCATGTCCCCCGGTCATATGATTAGCCATGTATCCTTGATAGCCATTAACTCGAATATCATCTGTCCTCCTTTTTTTCATAGGTTTTTCAGCTTTGTGAAAGGAACCCTCTCTCCTTACTTTCTCACTTGCCTGTTGCACAACACTTGCAGCTTGAGCTGCAACAGATGTTGATCCATCTGTGCTACCAAAACCAGCCATTCTATTGTGAGAACCCCACTGAAAGTTTGTATTATTACTTCCAGCATGGTGTTGAGAATTTTGATGTCGTTGTTGATGAGAAGACCAATTTGGTGGCTTAAAAACATTTGGTGGTGGACCCCTCTCTACAGCAACAAAAGCTTCATTACAGTTTGGACATAAAAGGGTGTGATTCAAATAAATCCTGAGATATTCATAATGTGTCCTGCACCGATTGCAGATCGTCCAAAAGGTATCAGCTTTTTTATGTGGAGGAGGAACTGCAGTTGAAGGTGCCCGACCATTATTATTTCCAGTCCTGACATTTGAAGTTACATTCTTCTTTAAATTGTAAAAACCATTTGAACTGGGTGCATCTGATTTAGATCCAACATGGTTGGAAGTATTATGCTGGAATCCTTTCAAACTCCTCTTCTGGTTATATTCAAGTCTCTTGGTCTTATCTGATAACAAACTCCATGCCTCTGAAACCAACTTAAATGCACCCTCTGCACCCAAAGACTTGTTTTTGTCAGGGTGAAGGGTGAGAGCCAGCTTCCTGTATTGCTTCCTGACAGTCTCCTCATCAGCAAAGGGACTCACTCCAAGTATACCATACCAATCCATTTCTCCGCTTACTTTATTATCAGCAGATATATAAATATCAATTGTTGTCAAGAGCTGGGTAATATCCTCCAAATCAGGATACAGATTTTGAGCCTTGAGAGCAAATTTCTTTGCACCAACATATTCCCTTTCTGAAAATTTCCTCTCTGCTATTTCTTTGGCCCGAACTGCCTCATCTTTGTTGCACTCCATTATCCAGTAGTCTTAATTATCCGTAAGTTACTTCCTCAGGTAATTAAGAGGCAGAGAGATTGAACACGACTACTGGATTTTATATCAGGCCTCCTCTGCTTGAGGAAGCTCCTCAACCATGTACCTGAACCAATGGAGAGAGAAATTGAAAAACAATGACTAAATTTCTTAAGATTTTACTGTGCGTAGGCAACAATTATAAGTAAACCAACTCTTCAAAGTACAGATGAAAAATACATATTCAAAACTATTAATGACAAAAGCTGAAGTTTATAGTGTCAACATTTTATAAAGAGTTTCAGTTTTAAATAATTAGATGTGTGATCAGTTACATTGCACTGCATAGGAAACCTTTATCATCATCTGTATGGAACAACATAAGTGTCATTAATGTCTAGGGAAAATTATAAGATTATTTAGTAGGTCAACACAAATTCAAAGAAGAAATAAGAAGAATGATAAGACTCGTCTCTTGCTTGTACCTTAAATCCTAATATTTACAGGTATGGACATATTCACTGATCAGGCCTATTGACTAAACACGCCAATATTACAGTGTGATTTAATGGATGGAAAGAAATTATGTGGGAGTAACATTTGCTAATGTCAACATCTGTTTACTATCGGGCAGTCCTGGGTAATTGGGTATCAAGAGACTTGATAATTGTATTTTCCTCACTTACAACATTAAGCGAGGATATCATAAAACATACATGGTAGTGACTGATACAGTTACAAAGCCCGATTAAGTCATCAAGTAGCCTTAATTGAAGTGCAGAGAAGGTAATGTGTTAGACATATTAGTGCGACACCAACAGAGGAAAATATGATACTAAGTTGGTTACGGTAGTTAGGCCAAAAGCAGAAATCATAGAGATGAGGAGGGTAAAATGCATGGCTTACAATCGCATGAAAATGGGAAGAGGGAGACGACAAAGAACATTGGAGGAAGTTGTTAAAAGGAATCTCGTGTGAAAAACATATCAAAGGATCGGGTCTTGAATTGAGCCAAATGGTGTCATGCGATTCATGCAGTGGACTTCAGCTACTAGGCATTTGTTTATCTTATATGGCAACAAGACAACCCACATAGACAAAAAAAATCCAACTCAAACACTTAAACAGAATCCGTCCAAGTGTAACCAAAATAAATTTTCGAAACTTGGTTCTCCGTCATTCTAAGTTGTTCACTGACACTGAAATTTAGACCGAACTCAACATACTCGTAAGCAGGTCTTAGTTTATAATATTCTAAATAGTTTTTCCAGTTCTAAAAAACGAAGATGGGGACAGATCTACACGAAAGCGAACTACAAACGGCCACAAATCATATAAAATATTACTAGTTAACCCAACGAAAACCTAAACTAACAGCTGCCGTTCCAGTTCCGGTCCCATCGCACCTACAAGAGGAAGGCCAATCCCTTCCACCAAGCAGCCATTGATTTGCAAACTCAACACAACACAACGAATAACTGAGAATTACCTTATCTGATTTCCCACTTCAAACAAAGACAGGGAAAAACCAATACCGCGTTTCACAAATTGTGTACCCAGCATGAAGAAATCACAAGTAAAATTTACAAGTAAAAATTGGAAGCATCAAGTCCATCCCAAAACCCCCGAGAAATGGAATTAAAACGCGAAAGTCACGGAACTCGAGAAAATACGGAAAATTAAGAAGTGAAACTGACGCGAAGACTTAAGAAGTGGAAGAAGTAAAAGGAGGAGGTAAAAGAAGAGAGGGGAAAATGTTGGGAGGCGAACCTGTATTTGTTTTTTGGGAGAAGGAAATTCAAAGTGAAGCGAATCCCGCCACGGATCTACAGGAGCAGCGCATTTGAAAAGAGGAGGCAACGGTCGAAATTGACGGAGGAGAAAATCTGGAATTTGAGGTGGAAACCCTAGGTGGAAGGTCGGGCGTGGCGAATCTAGGGGAATTGAAAAGCGGAGAAAAAAGCGGTGAGGCGTTGGCGCAGTGAGGAAGAAGAGGAGTGAGGTGTGAGTGAAATTACCTGATTGGCGATGTGAGGAGAGAGTAGAGGGGTGTGACGTTTCAGGAATTTGAATCTGAGAAGACCGTCACCATGTACAATGACCCATCTGTCAAAGCCCTCAACAACTGTGAAGAATCTAATTTCCCCCAATTTACTACTCAGAAAATGGAACCCCCGTGTTTAGCTGGTTAATACTTTTTTTTCCTTTTTTATTTTCCTTTTATTCTTCATCTATATACACTTTTTTATAACACACTGGGACCCACATAACTTAACCACGGTTAGCTTTTAACTCCTCAACTGGAATTGGATTTGCAACTTACGGCCAAGAGGATTATCATTAGTTTATTCTTATTTAGAATATTTGTGTTTTTTTTTTATGTGATTGAAGTATGAAAGCATCAATTATTCTCCATAAAATGTTAAAGATTCAACCTATTTACAAGTATATTACTATCTAATTGAAATTAAATACAATTTTAAATTATTGAATTTTTTTTAGACTATCTTTAAAATAATTTTCTACAAAGAAGGATTAGAGAGTATGTATATACAAAAACGGTTTGTGTTCATTTGTGCTTATTTGAGAATGTGAATTAGTAGGATGATGGCTTGATCCAATCTTATTTCAAACAAGAAGATTAAAGGGTATTGAATGTGTTTTTATAATAATGTTCTTGAACTTGTTCACGTTAAGAAGCTCGTTCACATAAAAGAAAGGTGTTACACATCTATGGTAGTCATGGCATCATCATGGTAGTTGTGGAATGTATGGAGCTACCAAACACGCGAGGTTTTAGGTGAAAAATAGGCTTGTGTGGACGTTGGAATGTTGGGGAATCACTTCTTGGTTTTTTGGAACTAACTCTTTAAATGGTTGAAATTGATTCCTTGAAGCTTACATGTGTGTGGGAATCGATTCTTGTATGTCCAAAACCGATTCCAAGTTCATTTATATATGTTGGTATTACTAGATATTTGTATATGTTTGTAAATGCGGGTCAAACTTATATGGGTTAGCGGGATCGAAACCCCAACTCGTCTCGCACTTTCATTGCGGACCTATAGGCTAACTCGTATCGCATTGCCACCCCTAGTGATAGTGAACCTGGCTGGCCCGATCACACTTTTATGATGAAGATGACAAGCCAAAGTTTTCATTTTACTGGACAAACAACCCTTTTAGGTATAAGGAGTGACATAAGGACATTTTTCCAAAAAAAATAGGAGGGTTGTTGGAATCCTATAGAAGTTTCCTCGTAAATTACCTATAAAAAACATTATTAGGGTGTATTTGTCCACCCAACTAGTAATTGATTTGCAAGGTAAGGCTAAAATTTTATGTAACTTGAATAATTCTAAGCTGATCTGAAAATTTTGTGGTGTTTGCTAAGGTAGCGGTGAATTAAGATATGTTTTTGTAAATTGAGGAACTAACTGGTCGAGGAGGCGAGAAAGCTTAGAGAGACCTCGGTCCCCAGCCTAGGAGGTCTGGTGGGGGACACTCATCAGCCATAGAGAAATGAAAAGCGGATGGTGTTGTCTAAGTAACAAGGTGTCTATAAGGATAGGAAGAAGTTAAGGATTGAGCTCCTTGCCATATGTGGTAGCTCTGGTTCTGGGAGCAAGGCTGCCAAATTGGGCAGTAGGAAGGTCCCTTTATTACTATGTGCAAATGGGTGTAGATAAGATTGAAGGAAAATGAGTTGAAGGTGATTAAAGAGATTGAGTCAACCATATTGATATGTGCACTTTTAGAATTCCAAAGTCGATCTTTGGTGTTTGGCTGCAAAGTATCTAACATGCTATAAAAGGAGTTGGTCGACAAGAAGAAGATTAAAAGGACCGAGGAGTTAGCCAATCTGCAAAAGAGTTATGAGGACAATAAAAATGCATGGGTTGAGGAAAAGAAGGCCCCTTGAGAAGAACGTAAAGCAGTTAAAACCTTGGAAAACAAATAAATTCTAAGAAGAAGGCTATAAACAAAGAAAAGGAGCTGAAGATGGAAAACGATGTTTTGAAAAAGGAAATTGTTGATGAGAAGGAGGCTCGGGCAAAGGCCAACATGGTTGTTTTGCCAAAGTTTATAATAACTGAGCATATCAACAACTTCAATATGGCAATTAGGCAGATAAAGTTCTTATATTAAGAGGTTTCTTCTAAGGATGTAAGATTTGACGTGAATAAAGACATCTTTAAGGTTCGTATGATGGATGCGGATGAGATAACGACTGCCAAAGCAGATAAGAAGATGACTATAGTTGAAGATGTCATTGATGATGATGCACCCGGAGAAGAGACTGCTAGAGTAAGCCCCTCTATTTTTGTTGATCCCCTAAAGGAAGATGAGGAGATTTTCGACCCTGAAGATGGAGTCGACTAGTAGATGATAAAAATTGTATTTCTTTGGTAGTTTGTTGTTTGTCTCTCTTTCTTTACGACCGGATATATTAAGACCGAAAGTCGTATAAACATTGTCCATCATGGATTAACACAAATGAACAACACTTTTTGAACAACATTTTTTGCCATCCTTTTGTCTACTTTGGTTGATTTTCATAACTTGTAATTTCTCTAAACTGAATGGGATAGCAGATATATGTACGATTGAGAAGTGTGTTCCTTATTGTCATGAAATTTTCATGCCAAATTGGATAGTTTTAAACTTGGGATATTGTGTTAAAGGTTTAACCAGGACTGCCTAAGTAGGTGGCAGGGAACTACATGAAAGATTCAATCAAGACCGCCTATGTATGCGACAGGTAACAACATGAAAGATTCAACCAACAGTACCTAGTTAGGCAGTATGGAACTTCTTGACTACCTGTAAAATATTGAGAATGTAAGGTAGTCTAATCATGAAGGTAGAAAACTCTTTATTTTATTGATCAAGTGCCTCATTAAAGCATTCTTGACCAAAACCCTCCTTAGAGAAAAAGACCGAGTAAGGAAATAGTACACTTAGAGTTACAATTAGTCATTTATCTACAAGTTTCTAGCTAAAGTAAAATTTAAAATGGGTTACATTTCAAGTATTGGATACAGGCAGTCCTGAACAATAATCTAGCTTATAAGCACCCTTGCTAACATCTTCAACTATGTGAAGTGGCGCTTCCTAATTAACAAAGAACTTGTTGTCACTTTTTCTGGCATTGTTGGTCATTTTCCATACTAGATCACCCCTTCTAAAGCTCATAGGTTTCAACCAGGAGTTGTATCTTTTAGCCACCTTCTGCTTTGTAGTTGTCTCACAAATTTGAGCCTTTTCTTGTTTTGACTAGCAAGTCTAGGCTAGTACCAAAACAATTTTGATTCACTACAAGAAAATCATTATTACTTATTGTAAATATCCGTAGGTAAGTCACAAAATTTGTAGGTAAAGCAGTTTTACCTACGAACAAAAAATATGTAAGTAAATTAGTCGTGGCTAATATTACTTACGGATAAATTCATAGGTAATGTGTTTGTTAGCTTTAATAACAATGTTTTTTTCTACAACGCTTATGCAATCATGGACATTGAAGTTTATCATAAAAGTTCATAATATTAATGCATTGCAGAGAATTTATATAATATCTAATAATCAATCATTGAAGCAAATGATTTAAACATACAATATTCGTAAATAGGTTTAATAATGTTAAAAATCCAAACATTATGATGACAATCTCCCTGAGAGCTTAAAACATGGGTTCATGGCTAAGTTCAACTTTAGTTTCCTCGTTTTAAAATATAGAAATAATGTCGGTCGAGTTCTCATGTTGTCTGTCGAGCTTCCATGTTGTCTGCTGAGTTGGTTATACTACCAACCAAGCTCTCATGCTACCTGTTGAGCTTCCATGATGCATGTTGAGCTGGTTATAATGCTAACCAAGTTTCCTAGCTAACTGTCTAACTATCATACTGGTAGTCAAACTCTTATGATGATAGTCAAGTTGTATGCTAAGATGTCGAGCTTTTATAACCACTATAATGTTGATCTATGTTGTCGATATTCGCAATGCCTTAACCTATTTTCTTTTTCATAGCCATCTTCACAACTACTAACACCATCATCACTTTCAATTTTTTTCTTGCACACACAAAACCAATCCACAACCATCAACCCAAAGAATATCATCCCCAATTCACACCTTACAAAACAAATCAGAAACAAAGGAATAATGAGAGGAGGTGATATTGAAGGGAAAATGAGAGAAACCCCTTAAGTCTCTGATGAAGAAGGTAGAGACAAAGAACCATGACTAATGAAAACGAACGCTTCGATCATGACCAATATTGACGAGAATTACATTGGTCGAATGGTAGTGTGCAATTGTGACTCATTATTGAGGCTTAAGGCTCGTAAAGATGAATAAAGAAGAGAATATAGGGTTTGAGTACAAAATAAATCATTCATGCTTGAGTTATAAGATCTAGGGTTTTATACCTTCTTCAATTTGGGAGTCTATCCTAACCTTTGAAAGCCTCACTAAAGGCGAGAAGACACGGTGGTTGTCGCGAGATGAGAGTTTTGTGACGTAGCGGCAAGGGTTCCATGGTCCCGAGATGAAAGCTCCAAAAGTCAAGAAACCTGCACCAAGCTCGAGTGGAGGTGGTTCTTTATGTGAAGAAGGAGGCAACAGGCGAACCAATGGAGAGGAGGCGACGTGGTGGAGGCTAGGGTTTTGATGTCATCATTGAAACAATGGTTCTTTTTGTGGGTGGGCACGTTAGAGAATCAACGAAGATTAGGCTGGATATAAGAGTGAGACCTTCTTCTTCTTCTTCTTCTCTAAGATTTGAGGGGGTGACCTTTTTATTTTCGAGAGTGAGCTTCTTTTTTCCATTTAGAGTGAGTGAGCACGAGTGCAAAAATTTTAAGAGAGTGAAGAGCGTTAAACTTTAGTTTTAATTTTTAGGCTTAATACCTCTTTTGGTCCCTCGAAAAAGGGGAAATGTTCAAAGTGGTCCTACCTTTTTAAAAAAGGTTGAAATGGTCCCAAGTTGTGAAAAAACAGGTCAAGTTAATCCTTTTGCTTACAGCGTAAAAATTGTAACGGTGCATATGCCCCCCTTGGACAAAACATAATGACTTGTCCAGTTCTTGTCATTGTGTGACACTGTAAGTTTAAATGACATGTCAATTTTGAATTTTTAAAATTAAAGTTAATGATGTGGAAATGTTTTAACATAGGGTTAAAAGAAAAGAGATTTAGGTTAGAATCAATTCGCGTTTAGGGTTAAAGAATCTGGTGAGAGTGGTGTTGAAATTGGGATCGTGGTGGTTCGTTGAAGGTGCAATTTCAAGAGCGTAGCTGAGGTTAGTGTTTTTCTTGGTATAGTTTTGTGATTCCTATCTCGCCACAACCACTTTCCTCACCTTAATGGTGGTGTAGAAAGCAAATGGCCATGTCTAAGGGTTTTGAGACCCACACGAGAGAAGAACCAGCGAGAAACGGGACGTGAAAAACAAATTGGAGATTTCTCGGTTTAGGGTTTATCCAATTTGGAATAAGGGTTTTTGATTGAGGTTCTTCCGTGGTGGCACCGAAAAAGAAGAAGGACACTAGAAAATTGGGGATTTTCCTTAGGGTTCCAAAATTGGAGCTTTTTCCAAATTAGGGTTTCTTAACAAATGTAATCAGGATTTTCAGATGTTATAAAAGGAAATACTTTATTGGGTTTCAATTTCCTTTTTTTAATCAAATTATAATCATTCTTGTGTTCTTTGCTTCCTGCTTGTATCATTCAACCTGTGTAAACCACTCTTTCAAGTAAAGAAAGTGGTACCACTTTCATAAGCCACTGTCAACCATTGTAATAAAAGCTAAAGGACTATGAACCTTAAGCACGAACAAGGGAACAATGGATCAAAATTCATTACAGATATACAATTTGTAATCAATTAAAGAACCCCAAATTTGGTTCATGTTATCTCGCCCATAGGAAGAAGCCATTCCTATCTCGCCGCAACCACATTCCTTATCTCAGTGACCAAGTTGCACGAACCCAAACCCTAACCCCTCTTTTTTTAACATTTGCGAAAACATTGCCACGTAATCAATTTTTTTGTCCTAATTTTAATTTTACACGTCATTTAACCTCATACTGCCACGTAATGAAAAAAACTGAACATTTCATTATGTTTTGTCCAGGGAGACACCTACACGTTACATTTTTGATGTCGTAAGCAAAAAGGATTAACTTGACTCGTTTTCTCACAACTTGGGACCGTTTTCAACATTTTTAAAAAGGTAAGACCATTTTGAACATTATCCCTCTTTCGAAAGACCAAAAGAGATATTAAGCCTAATTTTTAATAATTAACTATTTCCAAATCCGTATGCAAAATCAGTAGGTAATTTTTCTTACTTACTTACAAATCTTGTATTAATATCTATATATAATATCCTTCGCAAAAGTTCTCTTTCTAATGTGCCAACTCTACATATGGATTTTACATCCGGAAAATCAATGGAAAACATTTTTTGCATTACCTACAAAAAAAATTGTATGTAACTCAACTTTAAGTATCCATAGGTAAAATTTGTATATAATACCTATTTTACCTATGGATCCAAAATTGTATATAACTATATGTAGGTAACTCAATATTTTCTTGTAGTAATTACACTCTTCGTCATATTGTTACCACTGCAAAGATGACTCTCCAATCTCCACAGGAATCATGACATCAGTGTCCTATATCAAGCTTAAGAGTGTTTCTTTGGTTGAAGACTAGGGAGTGCACCTATATGCTCACAATACTTCTAATAAGTCTTTTGGCCACCTTCCTTTGGCTGAATCCAATCTTTCTTTAACTCTACCAAGACGACTTTGTTGGTGGCCTCAGCTTGGCCGTTACATTGGGGTGTTCCACTAAACTAGTAGTGTGCTTGATGTCGAGACCAATATAAAACTTGGTTAGCTCTTTGTCTATAAATTATCATCCATTATTGGTGATGATAGTATGCGGCACACCATACCAATATACTATGTTCTTCCCAACAGTTTTCCATTTGATGAAGTAATCAATGCAAACTAGTAGGAATTTAACTTAGCCTTTGCATGACACAAAAGGATCGAGAATATACATTCCTCTTTTCGCAAAAGGCCATGGGAAGAAGATATGGTGTAGTTCCTCTTGTTTGTCGTGTGTGATGTTTCCATGCTTCTAACACGGTATGCATTTTTTAACATAATCAACATAATATGCCTTTTTAATTGGCTAAAAGTATTTGGCTCGCAAGATTCGTGCTACCACAGTTCTCGCCCAAAATGGTACCCACAAATATCTTCATGTGTCCTTCATATTATGTACTCGGCTTGCTCTAGAGTAACACATTTCAACAAAGGCCCATTATAGCCTATTCTAAACAGATCATCCCCCATTAGCGTGTAGTGGGTGAATCTCCTTACCCAACCTTTGTCCTCTCTTTCGGGTGTCCCTCAAGTCTTGAGTTAGTGGAAATAATGTGTCATTCATGTTGCTTTTTCAATGTTAACCTGCATGCACTTGTCCATTTTGTTCGTCGATGGTTACGATAATATTTATTGTAGTAACGACTTGTATCACCCCTTCTTTTAGTACTCGTCAACTTAGAGAGCACATCGAGTCTCATATTGTCTCCTCTAGAGATATGCTCCGGCTTCACCTTGATAAAGGTGTCGATCATGTTTCTGATGAGGTGGTAATACTACAATAGAGGGCATCATTTACTTAATAGTCTTTAGTAAGGTGACCAATAGTAAGTCGATAATCAGTCTGACATATGATCTTGTTTGTTCCTACTTCTTTTGCTAGGATGAGATCGACTATGATGACTTCATATTCAATCTAATTGTTTGATGTCTTGAAGTTGAAATGCAACGACTTTTTTATCAGTATGTCATTTAGTCCTTAAAGGACTATACCGGCTCCTAGCCCCTTTGGATGAGAAAATTCATCTACGTATAAAGTCCACCATTCATTGTCAAATACACAGTCACCTTATAAATCACTAGTAAAGTTTGCTAAGCATCGGGCCTTTATAGTCCCCCTTGGCTCGTACTGGATAGAGAACTCTAATAACTTCATAAACCACGTCAACATTCTTCCCGCGAGATCCATTTTCTACAAAATTTTATGTATTAGGTATTGGAAGTAAGGTCACAATCTTCTTGTTGTAGTAACAAGAGAGAAAGTCATTTTCTCCATCATTTGATATTTGGGTTCAACATCCTGGAAGGGTTCTACGTATGAAGTATATAGGTTTTTGCTCATGATCAATTTCTTAGACAAGGGCGATACTGACGGCATCCTTAATGGTTGCAATGTAGACTAAGATAGGTTGGGTAGTATCCAGTTTGCACAAGATGGGGGTGATGCAAAAACATGCTTGAGTTACTTGAACCTCTTTCGACATTCGTTATCCCAGACAAACTTGGTTGACTTCTGTAAGGACCGTATATTATTTTAGAAAAGAAAATGTGGTGGAGGTGGGTCTCATGTGGGCAGCTGAGCATGTGAAGGGGTGGGGGAAGCAATTAGGAAGTCACGGGATTTGGTTTTACTTGGAAGTGGGGAAGGGCTTCACGGGGAGCATCTGTTGAAGAGGTGGGGGAGAAGCTTTAAGTGGGCATGACAATGAGGAAGCAAAGAAAATGGCTAAGGTTCATCCGGCAACACACAAAAGGAGATTCACTTCTTCATTTTTAGAGATTTTGGAAGTAGGAAAGAAGAAGAAGGGAGGAAGAGGTGGACACTGTGGCACGGGGTTGAAACGGCAGAGGAGAAACACATGAAGGGATTGATTCAAGGTTTGCAAGGAAGTCTTCAAGAGGTAAGGGGAGTTGGATTTTTGGGATGTTGATAGTGGTTGCATGAGTAGGATGCTGGAAAATTGTGGTTGTATGTATGGTTGGACTGAAATTGATGTGTTGATTCATGTATGTAATCTTGTATGTTTTTGGAATTTAAGGAAATTGGAATTTCATAGCTTTTTAGTCTTTGGGAGAGGAAGTGAGGTAGTGATTTTGAGCATTTGGGGTCTAGAGTGTTATTGAGCTTTTGGAACAGTTTCACCCACTGTATTATGATTTGTTAGAGCCATCAAATTGATCAAAATAAGTGTAAAGTGGTAGAATTGGATTTTGAGTATCTAAGTGGTGAAAATAGGTGTTTTATGGCTGAATTTGAGTATGAATCCCTTAAGAATTGAATAAGGAACGTTTATAATCAATTAGGTAAGTCCAATCTAGTATAAAACATGATTTTAGGGTGTTAGAAGTTAATAAAAAGGGTTGAAAATGGTAAAACGAGGTTCTGGCCTCAAATCTGCAGAATTCTGCATTCTGCAGAATTCTCGCCCGGGCGCCCCTGTCGCGCCCAGGCGCCCCAGCCTCTGGAAGAGTCGCGCCTGGCATGTCGCGCCTGAGCGCGCGATGCAATAGTGAGCGTTCGTCCAGAGAGCGTTCGTCCTTCCCAGCGAGCGTTCGTCCCAGTGAGCGTTCGTCCAGAGAGCGTTCGTCCTTCCCAGCGAGCGTTCGTCCCAGTGAGCGTTCGTCCAGAGAGCGTTCGTCCTTCCCAGCGAGCGTTCGTCCCAGTGAGCGTTCGTCCAGAGAGCGTTCGTCCTTCCCAGCGAGCGTTCGTCCCAGTGAGCGTTCGTCCAGAGAGCGTTCGTCCTTCCCAGCGAGCGTTCGTCCCAGTGAGCGTTCGTCCAGAGAGCGTTCGTCCTTCCCTGTGAGCGTTCGTCCCAGTGAGCGTTCGTCCAGAGAGCGTTCGTCCTTCCCAGCGAGCGTTCGTCCCAGTGAGCGTTCGTCCAGAGAGCGTTCGTCCTTCCCTGCGAGCGTTCGTCCCAGTGAGCGTTCGTCCAGAGAGCGTTCGTCCTTAAGTTGCATGTCGAACGTTCGTCCAAATAGTTGGCGTTCGTCCAAATAGTTGGCGTTCGTCTGAATAGTTGGCGTTCGTCCAAATAGTTGGCGTTCGTCCGAATAGTTGAGCGTTCGTCCGAATAGTTGATCGTTCGTCCGAGTTGTTGAGCGTTCGTCCAAATAGTATTTTTCAAATATGTTGAATTTTAATTTCCTTTGCTTTTGGATTGAATTATGTGTACCAATGTTTGGAATATTATCTATGACATGAATTATGTGAATATATGATCAAAAGTGAATGATGAACTATATATGAGATGAAATGAAAGTATGAATGATTAAATGAGCATTCCACGGAGGAACGACTCAGAATTTGATTATTGAGATTTGTAAAGTATGAATGTGGGAAGCTTAGCCAGTTGTTCATCCTGATGTTCCGTAAGTACTCGTCCTCACGTAGAGGGGAGTACGTCATGTGTGGGAACGGCAGGAGGTCCTAGTCCTAGGGATTATCTGGACAGATAGGACTAACCTCGGGTGGCAGCTGATGAGAGTTCCAGTTACTACATCACCCGGGTGCACGAACACCGAAGCTACACAGAATTCATACAAGTCCGGACGAGTCTGTCTATGAAGTAACGAGTCGGTCTATAAAGTAACAAGTCTGTAGATGTTAATTTATCATGTTTGGATGACTTTTGCATGTTGTATGAGTGGGTGGAATTATGGTTTAATGAATATGCTCTAATTGTTCTTTTATACGAATTTAAGTATGATAACATTGAATTTAACTGTTCTATCTGTATAACATGTTTTTATATCTAGCTCACCCTTGCATTGTTTTTGTTATGTGCTGTTTGGGTATGTTTCTTTGGCGATGATCATCCACTTGGATGGGAGCAGATGTTGTCGCGGAGTTTCCCTTGGATCAAGAGCTAGAGGTTGCTGATTTTGCAGAATAGTCTTCTTAGAATTTCTTGATTGAACACTTGTAGTGTTTAATCCTTTCAATTGTTTAAGTTTAAATTCTTACTCCTTTTATTTGGATGACTGTAATTTATTACATTTAATTACACGTCAAAATTCTGACTGTTCTCTATATTTGAATGTTAACGTCCTTATTATATAATATTGATTATTATATAATTGGGATGTTACAACTTCTTTAATAGTCTGATGATTAGATGAGTTTTGTTTAATAATCGAGGAAGAAATCAATAAATGAATGTCAACCTTCCAATGAGGCATTATACCTCCTTAACATTCTTTGGACTCCTCATATCAATGACTGGTTAACATTTTTTAGGGTTTGCCTATATCCCTCTATGCGTGGACATGAATTCCAGGAACTTGTCGCCATATACCCCAAACACACATTTCTTTGGATTCAATCGTAAGTTATATGCACGCAGGGCTAAGATTAATTCAGACATATTTTGTGAATGCTGAGCTAGGGTGAGCGACTAAACCATTATGTCATTTACGTACACTTAAACACTTTTGCCAAGTAGGTGTTTAAACACCTTGTCCATAAGTTTTTGTTATGTTGCCCCAATATTTTTTAGGCCAAAAGACACAACCTCGTAGTAGTAGTTGGCATCTTTTGTAATGAAGGTGATCTTCATCTTGTTACCATCAACCATGAGAATCTAGTTGTAACCTAAGTAGGCATATAGGAAGCTTAAAAAGTATAGGTTAACCATTCCATCTACCAATTGGTCAATGATGGGTAAGAGATAGGCATCTTTAGGGCATGCCTTGTTAGGTTCCGTGTAGTCCACACACGTTCATCATTTTCCATTGGTCTTCTTTCCATTGGCCTATTATTTTTTCTCCTTCTTTGCCTATTTCCTCTCTTATCTTCATATTCTTATCCTCCTGTAAGGAAAACATTTTGGTTTCCCAACCGATTCTATCCTTGCATAATTGCCTATTATGAGGTCAAGGTTGTCACTTTTTATGATTGTGTCAACTACTCTTGGTTGTTCGACATTGTTGGTATTGAGTGGGGGGAGGAACTAGAGCTAAAGGCTAGCAATGTAACATTCTCAAGCCGTCTTTTGGTCATAGTGAACGATGATAATATTCCTTGACGAGGACGACAACTTCATAGCGAGGTGGGGCTGGACACCATGCCACATAGCAGGTTAAGTGACGATAACCGAACAAGATGTTATAAGACGTGCTTGTGTCTATGATCATGTATCGTTTGTCAAATTGTCTTCTCCAAAGGTGGTATGGAGGTCGATATATTCTTTGGTGGACACCTTTTCTCCAAAAAAAAGCCATACACGGGATTTTCGTAAGGGGTTATCGTTTCTTCTAAAAACTCTATTTTCTTGTAGGTCTTCTGATATAGTATTTAATAAACTACTCTAATCGACTAGGACCTTTTTGACAGTGAAGTTTTCCACTTCCAGTATTATGACCATAGAGTCGTCTTGATTCGGATCTACCCCTTGAAAGTAGTAATAGTAGCAATAACAATAGTTAGTAGTATTTTTATATATTTTAAAAAATATATATAACTATATAAAATTAAGATTAATATTTCTTTCCCAAATTTATCTAATCACTTGATTTTAGAAAAGAAATTTTCAAATAAAATTCATTAGCCATGGGTAATTAAATATAGGTTTAATAGGTTCGGAGGTCCCTATATTTGCGGGTTCGTTTCAATTGGGTCCTCTAATTTTAGAAGTGATCAATTAGGTCCCTTATTGTGTAAAATTGAATCAATTAAGGCCTCGCCGTTAGTTTCATACTAACACCGTTAAAGGGGTGACACGTGTCAGTTCATGATTTTTTTGAATTTTTGAATTATATTTTTATTATTTTTATTTTTAATTTTTATTTTTATTTTTATTTTTTTAAAAGTAAAATTTTTAAATGCCACGTGTCAAACGGATAGTGTGCCACGTGGCAATGGCAGTGTGACATGGCACTGACAGTGCCACGTGCCATTGTCAGGCCACGTGTCATTGTATTAGTCTCAATTTGGTCCCTGTATTTTTATTATATTGCAATTTGATCCCTATATTTGTATTTTGTCTCAATTTAGTCTTAATTTTAAAAATTAAACAATTTTTTCCCTCCTCAAATTCAAACAAAATTTAAATTGTATATAAATCTTAACAAATATTTTTATGAAAATTGATATTTTTAATAAATATTTTTAACAAGATTAAGATTAAGTTTAATTATATTTATATTTACTTAATCATATAAATGTTAATTATGTTATTTAAATATACCTATAAGGGTTTAATAAAACAGTGACATAACATACTGGTGTGAATTTTCATTAAAAATATACCTATAAGTAAATATAAATATAATTAAACTTAATCTTAATCTTGTTAAAAATATTTATTAAAAATATCAATTTTCATAAAAATATTTGTTAAGATTTATATACAATTTAAATTTTGTTTGAATTTGAGGAGGGAAAAAATTGTTTAATTTTGAAAATTAAGACTAAATTGAGACAAAATAAAAATATAGGGATCAAATTGCAACATAATAAAAATACAGGGACCAAATTGAGACTAATGCAATGACACGTGGCCTGACAATGACACGTGGCACTGTCAGTGCCATGTCACACTGCCATTGCCACGTGGCACACTATCCGTTTGACACGTGGCATTTAAAAATTTTACTTTTAAAAAAATAAAAAATAAAAAAAAAATAATAAAAATATAATTCAAAAATTCAAAAAAATCATGAACTGACACGTGTCACCCCCTTTAACGGTGTTAGTATGAAACTAACGGCGAGGCCTTAATTGATTCAATTTTTCACAATAAGGGACCTAATTGATCACTTCTAAAATTAGAGGACCCAATTGAAACGAACCCGCAAATATAGGGATCTCCGAACCTATTAAACCTTAAATATACTAGCCACTGCATATGAGTATTCATTAAGATATTATCCACATATATGGACAAGTGTGAATTTATTTGTAAAAATCTATATTACCCTGTTTGAGAACATTGTAGGGTGATAAATGTTCTTAGTCAATTCTTCATGAGTTAGAATCCTTCCTGGAGCATATTCCTTTGCATTTGAAAGACGGACCTGAATGTCATCCTCAAATCCAACCTGCCACCAGCCCGTTTCAAATAAACTGCTTTCATTCCACGCCGAATCAGTTTCGTAGACACAAACGATGTAGCAGGAAAAACAGTTAAATAATTTGCCTGTGTAAATCTTAAATGGAAGTGAAAGATTTATTTTATTAATATACATTGTGAATAATTTCAAATGTTACATTAAAGTATACAAAATATACTATATAGCTTAAGGGTACTGTGGCGTAAGAAAACTTGATTTAGTACGTATTGAACAAATATGATTAATCAATATGCTTTGAATGCAACAGTAATAGCTTTATTTCATCCAATAATCACCATTTAATTTGGGAGTTGATACTTTTAATAGGTAGCTTAATATCACCAAACCAAATCAAAGGCTGACAAAAAAAGGAAACATGACCAAATCAAGTGAAACAATGCCAATCATTCATGAATTTGAAATATAAAAGTCATTAGTTGAACAGGTAGTTTCTTATTGGTTTAATTAGTTAAAAAACCTGCAACTTTTTTCTCCCTCTCTTATGCTCCTCTACTCCTCTAGATCCATTTGTTTCTCTCTCTTCTTTGCACCCATCACTTTTATAAAAACTGTGAATTTAGACTAAAGTTTGCTATTAAAATTTTGACTCTAGCCTTTCTGATATCGAGATTTTAAGACAATATGAAATAGACAAATAAATAAAAGTATGCATACATAGAGTCCAGGAAAAGGAAAATTTCAACTTTACTTGATAAATTTACTTGGTAAGTTTAAATTGGTGAGCTTGCCAGTTCCAATATGTACCATAAATTGTGATCATGAATTATTTTTAATTATATAACATCCTAAAATTATACTATAATATTTTTCTATACAATATTTTAATTATATTATTAAATAATATAATTTTTTTATTTTGAATATATATATATATATATATATATATATTTATACACAGAGTTAATTTTCACATATTTAAGATCTATATTAAAAAATAAATTTAAAAAATAAGTTTAAAAAACAGTGATATTTTCTTTTGAAAAATAACCGTCGAGGAAAGGTAATCAATAAATATTGCTTTGAGAGAACTCATCCCACAATTGGTTTTGTAATTAGTTCTCTGAACTTTAATACAAATTTGTGGTTTAACATTATCAAATTGTCATAGTTCGGGTATCGAGTCACTTCAAACACATGCACAATTTCTTCTTTGTAGCCGTTCAATAACGATCTATCTTCATCTTCGCTCCACCGTTCGGAGTTGTATCTGTCTAAATGCACAGTAATTTTGATCATCTACCTCTTAATTTTGACCTGTATTTATAGTTTTTGACATGGGCTTGAGATTAGTGAAATCTTAATCTCAGCTCAATCTCAACCCAATACCCCTAATTACCATTTACCTTAAACCTTGCAAAGAAAACCTATTTATTAAATTCGACCGGACATCCCTTATGATGTTCGCTCGATCTTACATGCTGACTCAGTCGTTCCCTCGCTGCTTCCACTTCTCCAGAGTCGTCCGATTTGGTCGATGTGGGATATTATGTTGCGTCGTCCGTCACACAGGATACAATTATCATCCTCGTTATTCTTATCTTGTTTTCATGACAAATTAATACACTAGTTGATATTGCTTAAATGTTTGTTTATCTTTCCTTATATTATTTTTTTTCTTAAATGTCATTTTATTTATTTTTTAATATAATCTTTCAATATTATCATTTGTTTTCAATTACGACCTTATCATTTTATATTTTCAAGTAACATTAAATTAATATCATAATTTTCAAGTAAAATAAACACAACAGTTTCATTTTATTTATAAATAAAAATATATAAGTAAAATTTAAAATTTACAAAATAACAATGAATATTTTTTTTAAGAAAATTAAAAACCAATAACTTATTTTAAAACAAAACAAAACATGGTTTCAAGAACAATTAAAAATTCAGTGAAACCTTGCCTAAAACGTTAAATATTTCAGTAAAGAAAAGCCAAAAAGGAATTTAATATATATATATATATATATATATATATATATATTAAATAATGGAAATAAAAATATTCTAACCACAATTTCTTAAAGAAAATTTTATATATACGTAAGGTAAAAAAATGGAAATTATATATAAGCACAATGTCAGACAAAAAAATATGAATAAAATATGTTTTTATACACCATAGAAAAATTGAATTGATGCTTCAAAGCATTGTAACAAAAAAAATTCGAAACATATTTTCAAACGCCATTTCAGCTTTGAATATTCGCTAGTTTGAAATACGAATTTTTCAAAGCACGATTTACTATTTTTTTTTTCACTTTCCCATGTATTATTATCTCAATGAATTTGTATTATTTGGTAAAAAAGAAATGTCTTTGAAAAAGACAAATTTTGAATCTAGTATCACTAAGAAAGAGAGAGTCTACCCGAAAAAAAAGTTGTAGGTTTTTTTTTATATCAACACGGTTAATACCAGAGACGAAATTAAAACTTATTTAAAAAGTTAGACGAAATTTAAAAGTTTAAACCCTCGGATGGTTCTCATATTTATGTGGGAATCTCAGTTGGGTCCTCATATTTGAAACTGTCTCAATTGGGTCATAATATTTGTAAAATTGAACAAATTTTACCTTATTCGTTAAGTTGTCCTAAACGGCGTTAAAGTCTGTTGATAGATGTGGTGATACTGATATGTGTGATCTTATTACGTGGAAATAAATTTTAAGTAATGACGTGGAATTTGATAACTTTTATTGTCACCTCATCATCCTCTCTACAAAAAACCTAATTTCATAACTCTTGCCGTCGTGTCGCAACTGCCGCAACTTTGCCGTCATGCCGCAACTGTGCCGCCACCATCATGCCGCAAGGCCGTCGCGTAACCCTAATTCGTTCTCCTCCATCAACGCATCATCCTCTTCATAGTACATACAATGCCTACCTTGCCTCAGACAACAGCTGCCATCAATGGCGCAAGACTTCACGCCACCACCCAATTTTCTCCATCGGATTAGACCATCACTAGAACGCCAACGATGCCTCCATGGCCGCTGCGATTCGCAAATCTCCACGAACGCATCCATAATCTCTGCAAGCCAAATCACAAGCCTCTTCCATGGCATTCTCTAGAATCGTGCGGCCCACGCTCACGACAAGTCACCATTTTCGCAACTCGAAGCCACCAGAAACCAACCCATAATCGTGCTCTCCCCACCATCAACACAAACCTACAATCAGAAAAACCCCAATCGCAAATCGCCGCGACCATGCACCGCTATCACTGTGTTCGTCTCCTTCATCTCCACTATCGCACATACCTACACAGCAAAACCCAATATCGTTTTCCCCAATTCTCTTGCGAACCCTGCGCAGTCATCTCATCACCACCGCAACACCGTGACCACCAAGCCTCCACCTTCATATCCCGATAGAAAATTCCCTGCAAAATCTATTCATCAAGCTTTCCTAATTTACACCATGAGTTTGATTCACCTGTATCATCTATGAAATTGCAAAAAGAGAAGCACAACCATGAATCTCCACGGCGCGGTAGGAGAGAAGGGGCGAAACCCTATTCTCACATGTGTGACAGTACAACAGTAGAAACCCCTTTCCCCAATCTGAAACCCTAATTTTGGGTAGGGAAGAGGCTGACACATGTGATAATTTTTTAATTTAAATAAAAATTTCACCTAATTAAATAATTCACATCAGCATAAACACGTCATCAGAGTTTAACACCGTTTAGGACAACTTAACGGATAGGGTAAAATTTGTTCAATTTTACAAATATTATGACTAAATTGAGACAGTTTCAAATATGAGGACCCAACTGAGATTCTCACATAAATATGAGGACCCGAGGGTTTAAACCAAATTTAAACTTATTTAAAAAGTTAGACTAACTTAACAATGTGCAGCAAAACTAGTGAGAAAGAAACCAATTAAACCATTCATATTCTATTCAAACTTCTTTTTTTCTTACTCCACTAATTTACGCCAGGTAGCACTTGGTACAAAGAGTAATTTAACATCCTCTACTCAAAATATAAAGAGATCATAAACCAACAACCATAATAAACTTAAAATAAGGCCCAATTTGCAAATAAATGTTTTCAAACCCTACAACGTTCTATAAGATACTTCTAGGACCTGGCAACAAATAAACAACCTGAAAAATCTCCTACAACCAGTCAATCAACAGCTTTCACTAATATATGCGCCATTCATAGATATTTGACGTGAAAGCTGAAGAATACATGCATTCACCAAAGCATATTAACTCACTTATGCATAATTCATGTGCTCGCTCTTTTGAATACACCACAGAGAGATACCTCATTGTAAGCCATAACCACAGATTATCCAATATTTCATTTTAGGTAAATTCTACAGAGCAAGGCCATTAAGTTTTTTTTCGCTAAAAGCATTTTCAATTAAGTTCAAATTCAATCTATTAATTAAAAATTTAACGTTAGCATTACCACATTGACTTAGCACATGAATCAAGTACAATACCAGAAAATGAAATATGAACAACGCTACAAGCCGACATGTGGATGGTGGCAAATACTAGGCGAAGGTTCATGAATTGTTTATATTGTACTTTTTTAAAACATCTCTTACATTATAAACCTCAGTACTGTGTATGAGGAATGGGTTGTCATTTGTCAATCTACATGGGCAATTGCCACCTATTCACTTTGTTATACGACATGACATACGAACCAATGCTACCAGCTGTTTCCCTCAGCACCAAAAGGGGTCACAGACAGCAGCTTACTTGTACTTTCCCAAAGCTCACGTGCTAATTTGGCGTTATGTGAAAGTGCTGAAGGGTTGATAGTCCTACCTTTGCCCCCAAAGTAATAAGCCCCTGATGTTCCCTGAAAAATGTAAGTCCATTTAGCACCATGAACTCAAAAGCTATTATAACAGAAAATTAGAGCAGGCATGAGAGATCAGCGTAAGCATAAGCGTAAAGTTGCATACAGAGGGTATAGTTGAACTGCAAGGTACAGGTGGATGAAGTAATAGATGTGGAGCTTAAAATTAAGTAAGCTTTCAGGAGATTGGTATAAGCCCTGCTATATTATTTTCTAACTAGTTCATCAAGATAAAATCGAGGAAAAAAAGGAATTGGTTAAGTTTGGCCAGACTTTACTTATCACTCAACCAAGCTAGATTAATCTGAGGCAAAACCTTGGACACTAATGGATCAGGTTCATGGACAAAAAAGGGTTATCCAGCAATTAGAAGTCAACTGAATAAATGGGGTGGAAAATGATTATAACGGTGATAATTTTTTCTCCATTTAATAGAAAACCTAAGATAAGAAGTCAACTTAGAGCACCTCCAGGGTATTAATCAAGGTCTTAACTTTAAGACATGGATCTTGTATAAGACCTTGGATCTTGAGAATAAAAAGATATTTAATTATAATAATTAAATTGATTTTTAAAGATGTAAGAAAATAAAGTAAAAAATATAATAGTTAGTCGTATAAAACCTTACGTTTTGAAAGCAAAACTTGTAAGAAGGTCTTGATAATGATGTGGTATGGTAGGATCCAATAAAAGTAAAATTAGACTTCATGAGAGGGTCTTGTAAGACCCTTAAGTTGGAGAAACACTTTAGATGATTAATCATTTAAAATAAAATAAACATCATATATATCTTTGTAAGCATACATCTTAATTTCCTAATTTCAGAGAAGTTTTATTTCACAAGAGAACTGCAGAGTTACTACAACTGAAAATTGGGAGAACCTAGGTTAAATGAATGTGTTTATTAGTGTGCGTGATGTGTAATTAGATCCTCTAATGTGTGTAAAAACGTTCATTTGTGAGATATAATGGATCGAAACCTATTTTACCTGAAAGCACAGGTTTGTGTATGCGTTTTATAATGTGTATTTGGATACTCTAATGTATTTCAAAGTTTGTTGAAATAATTGACAAAGTATATTGTTTCCTAGCTAGAGTTCAAGATGCCTTTCCATCACAGAAAGGATAAATTAAAGGAATGACATAGAGCAATTGAGAATGGCATTGCGAGGTGATGGAATAGTAATTAAGGGAGTTGGTGCAGTGGTTTATAAATGGCACTTAGTAAAAAATGGTTATCAACAATAAGTACCACTGAAGTTCTTACCGGTGGAGCTAGAGCAGCATCAATAATAGAATCAACCCCAGACTCGGGGAATTGCAACAGCTGCAGAAATTTCAACACACGTAGTGCCAAACTAGATAGGATGGTTGGAACTTCTCGCATGAGGTTTGTCTGCACAACTCCAGGATCCGCAACACTAATGCGCAACAATAAAAAAAATGAAAGCTAAAGGTGAAGTAGAATTCATGAAAAACGAGAACAAAGCTTCATACAGAAAGTTTAATACATTTTGCAAATCCTTTTTCATTTTATTTCCGTACCAATTTCTGCTCCTTGTCTTATTTTTTATTTATATTCCTTCTCTTCTACTGGAAGATTGGATCATCTAACCTAGCAACCCAAAATTCACTCCAATAACCCAGTAAATCTCATCATTTAATTGAAATTTCAAAACCCAAAGAGAATTACATTACAGGTTTGTCAAACATACATGCATGAATTTCATCCATGGCACATGATTGGCAAATAAACAACTGAGTCCTTATGCTTTGGCCAAAAAGAAGAACACATCATGAGCTGTGCAGAAAACATACATAGCAAACCAAGGGCACATTTGGATAATTTCCATAAGCTCAAGTTAGTTTTTTCAAATGTCTCCCTGAAGCTTATAATTTAATTACGTAGACTGGCATGAAATGGAAGTATCGGATGAACACATTCAAACAACAAAATTGACAGTTATACATTGATTAGTAAACTGATAACATTAAAAGAAATCAATACTACAAAAGTACACGGCACTTGGAAACAAGACAGAAAAGGAAATAAAAGTTAGATTAGTAATTACATACTTGACAAATATCTGGTGAGATTTTCCCATTAGGCAAAGCTGTCGGTGGAGTTCCTTCGAGAAGAGAATTAGGTATACTTCACCAAAAAAATGCTTGTTAGGAATAAACACACAAAGTAATCTATATAACTTAATCCAAAGTCTGCAGTATACATTTAGAATACTCATATATTTGTGCATATGGATATTGTATAGATCTCAAAAATCTCTTCCCGGATACAGTTCCCTCATCAACCTGCACATCAGTAACTAGATAAAACAGCTTGATCAGTTTCTATATGAGATGTATTTTTATCATGGGTATTGGTAAGGTACCCTCATGATTCTTTTAGTATTTTTATCATTTTTAATAATAAGAATAATAAGAATAATAATAAAAGTGTTTCTATACGAGAAGTGCTGATGTAGAGACATTTAATGGAACAAAATCAAACCAAAAGTGTTTGATTACCATACAACAATATTGACCAAAAACTAATGATTATGATGATTTTCCATACCTGCTCGATGTGTAAAGGATGTGACATTCACAATTTTGGAAGATACAGGACTGCTTTCAAGAAGTGGTAGTAGAAGCTTTGTTAAAGCAAATGCACCAATATAATTTGTACCAATCATCCTGGGAATAAACCAGTAAAACATTTATACATTTTAAATGTTAATACTAATTATACAACTAAGGTACCAAACAAACTTGGAGCTGAAAAAGAGGTATAAAAGAAATGGGGTAGCACCACCGTCTAGTACAGTATTGGAAGGATAAATATATGCAGTGTTGCCCCTACAAGCAGAGAGGTGATCTACAAGAATTAAAACCAGGAAACAATCTTATAATTGAACCAAGGTTCACCTTCATAGAGCAAACAGTTCTAACAAAATATTTACATACAACTATAAACATTTCCTTCTTGTGTTTTTGTGTTCCATAAAATCATGTTGATCATGCTAATCAACATTTTCTAAAAAAGTAACAAACACTTATAAACCATTTACCGTAGCTTAAACACATTATCAGCAGTCTAAAAGTAATAATAAAATTTGAAAGCATGTGGCCTTTGCAATGATTTTTGTGTTACAAAGAGCATGCATAAGCACAGGAGTTATTCAATAACAAAGTGAAACTTCTTCAATACAATCAAAGGAGTTAGATAAAAAGTTGTGTAACTGATCATAGCCCTCAGCTGTGACTCTAGGTGATGTTGCAAGTATTCCAGCATTGTTTATCAGTAGTTGTAGTGAGCAGTGCAAATCAGAATCCAAAAGCCACTGTCGCAAGGACATTTTGAACTTTATGATTGATTCAATTGATGACATGTCCACCTGAAAAGCTTTGAGGTGGGCATCTTCATTGGAATCTTTGATTTTTCTTATGGTCTATCAGACAGAGGGAACCAGGGAACACCGATAAGAGATTTATGAAGTGTGGAGTCATCATCACCGTTACTTTTAAAAAGTGTTGAAGGAAAATACCTCTGACAATAGCTGTTGTGAACGTCCAACTGCATTCACAACTGGAATCTTAAGTATACATCACATAGACCAGAAGAAGAATGCAAAACAACATACTATTTCCAATATTTTTCCTCGTTATAGGAGAAATCTTGTGCAGATTCCACCAAATAACCTGACCCCATTCTTCATTAGTAAAGCCAGCACGAGATTCCAGACAGGATTTTGATTTTCACATACTCGTTTTCACTTATATTCCTATTACAATCATTTTCCATTTTAATTTTCAAAACATTTCTCACTTTCTTTCTCTTCCTTTTTTTTCCAATCAATATCTTTTATTTACACTATTGTCGCATCCACAGAGAGTGTGATACAAACATTACACCTTCACAGATAGTAAAGAAAAAGTTGAAAAAGAGTGTCTTACAAGTCCTTCTTCTTCAACCAGATATTAGAACAATTTGGTTATTCTAGCATGAGTAGCAAAGCAATAAAAAAAACTAGAATCGAGAGTTAAATAAGAATAACAATAAACACTTACCAATGGCAACAACATATCCTTCCTTCGAAAGTTTATAAGCAGCAGCTAATCCCAGGCCAGACGTTGCCTACGCCGACACAAAAACCAAACCCCAGAATCAATTTGAAAAATTCCCAAAATCAAACAGTGTGCTACTAACTAAAACAAAGAAAGAAAAAACGGAACCAATATATAAACGAACGACTTACACCAGTGACAACGCAAACAGGCCTAAAATTACTTGTGAAAGGGGAGCACCTGGGATAGGACACGAGTTTCTGAGAGAAGAAAGGACATTTATCGAGAATTACAGGTTTGAACACTAGCCACTGTGATAGGGAAGCCTTGAACAATCGGTAATAAGAAAAAAGAACAGAGAAAGACCACAACAACGCCATTCTCCAAAATTGCACTGAACACATGAAAAAGAAAGCCATCAAGAGCTCCTTTACCAACGAAATCAATCCCATTTTTGCAATTCGAAGCGGAAAAAAAGAAATGATGAAGATTCTAGTTTGCCTTTCTGAAAGAGTGTAACGAGGAGATTAAGAAAGTGATGAAATTGGGCTTTGTTTTACCATCTTAGGCTTTGCGTTATTACGTTGGTGTTCTGCCCTGCTTTCCCGTTCGCCTATGTCGTTCCCAAACTATTGAAAATGTCAACCTTTCATGGACACCCAAATCAACCTTACACACTTGGATTTAGAACTTTCTTTTACTCATCAAATTTCAATATAATATTTCCAAAAAAAATATTAATTTTCTTTACATGTTTAAAAAAAAATCAAAGACAGAAAAAAAGTTGCTGTTTTTACCAAATATTAGTAACAATTGTCTTAAATAACATTCAAGTACGTGTTTATTTATAATATATTAATATTTAATCAAATAAGAAAAATTAACTGATGTTTACGTTAATTAGAAGAAAATTAACATCGTTTAAGTGTATTGATTATAGCATATACTTTTTTCATGCACACATTTCCAAAGGGACATTCTTATTGCGTTTCGTTATTGAAGAAAGGGTTTTATTACAAGTTGGGAGAATAAGCCAAAACCTCATGATGGAGATTTTTGATGGATAAATTGAAAGTGAAGGAGGTGAAAATTATGAAAATCCTTAACTTTTTTAAGTATCCACCACACACATTTATAATATATATATATATATATATATATCCTTATATTCCAAATTTATAATTAATATATTTGAAAGTGATTGTATATTTTTTATAATTTAGGGAAAAAAGTATTTCTATATGTTCCTTATATATGTAGGGCAGGAGATAATATATAGGAAGATTTAAATATGGAATTGACTAATTTCATTTTATTAAGTGGTGATGAAAAAAGGTTATTGGATTTTAAAAAATAGGAGTTGAATGATTAAACTTCCATAAAATTAAAGAGATAAAGTTTATTAAATTCATCTTTTTATTATAAATTAATTAGATAAATTACTTCAGGATGCACTTAATAAATAAGTTGTTTTATTATTGGTGACTCAGCTGCTATTCCAATTTTGTATCAAAGCATTTTCATGAAGCAGATAATATGGTTTTGTTTCTGACAAAATGATAGACACATATTACAGTAACAAAAACATGATTGTAAAAGAAGAAGAAATAATGATGTTAGGGGAAAACTAATTTGTTTAACTCTTAATAAAAATATTTTTTAAATGTTAATAAAAGTTGTTTCAATTTCAAATCATACATTTTTTTCTTAAAGAAGAGGTTTTAGAAGATTAAATAAGAAATATATTATTTTAAACTATACTTAATATCACTTTTTTAAGTCATAAAAGACTTCCATGTTTACCTGAAAAGCACAATAATATTTTCGAAAAATATTTTATGAAAAATTGAAAAAAAGCACAATTTCTTTACGTGCACTGCTTCAAGATAACTTATTTTCTTCGTAGCATGAATTGAATATAGGTTGAGCATAAAATCTAGGTCAAACTATTTTTCTTGTATGATCTTCAGGTCTAATAAAACAACAATAAAAAGAATTTTTAATATCTTTAATAGGCAAATAAGAGATACTAGGTTAAATAAAAAAGGTTAAATACATAGTAGAGTATATACTTTTTATTTATTTATATAAGAGGGACTTTTTTTGGGATATAAAAGGATTTAACTATTTAAAATGTACTAGGTTGGTCGAGTTTGTATTTTCTATATTTTCCGCCTCTTTCACATCCTAGCAACACAAATGTTTTCTTCCCAGGTTGACCAGTAACTTTATCGAATCTTATAGTCACCACAACAAATCCTAGATCATATACAATCCTTTTACACATTCAATTAAGTTTTCACGAGAGGAAAAAAAATCATTTGTTATGAAATTATTCGCCAGATATTGTAAGACCCATATAAAAGTCAAAATAATTTTATGAATGTTGTGGTTTTGAATAATTAATTATGGTGTGCATTCATTTGTAAGATAAAGACTATTATTTGTATTTTGTCCACCATTTTGTTTAGCTTGATTGTCTTGTATTAGTTATTTAAATTTAATGCAAATTGTGTGGTCCATGTTTGGTCAAAGGAGGGTCATAAATAAAATAAAATAATAATAATGTGAAAAGAAGAAGAAGACAAAACTTGAATTATGGAAATTGGCTTTCCGTGAAACATGAGTGCAAGACTTTCAATCATGGGTGCAAAAATTTCTTACATGGGAACCTTCATTTTCCATTATTTTCTTATAGAATGATTGCTAAGCTAGCTTCGAAAGAGAATTTATTTCTCCTTATATAGCATCTATATGGCCAGAAGAGAGGGCAAGAGAAATAAGATTTAAGTTACAAAATACTTTTACATTTGAGAAGGAGAGCAAGCAAGGGTGGTGGTCTAGAAGTATCAAGAGTGAGGAATTTCTTACAAGGAGAAGAGGTAGGGGAGCTAATACTTTCTTGTTATGATCATGAATATGAGTATGAATGTGTTAAAATTTGGTAATGGTAGTTATCTATTGACTTGTGTAAAATTTGGTTTTCATGATTATAATTTCTTATTTTCGAGTTACTGTGGTGCAAAATTTCTATTAATTGTTTTCACCGTTGGATTTAGCTAAAATTTCAATATGTGAATCCTAAGACATATTACTAAAGTTTGACCGTTTGGATTTGAAAATAGAAGTCTGTACTTGGAAAAATAAATCCTGCATGTTTGAGTAAATTAGTTACCCCTGTAGTTCTGTTACTAAGTTGTCTCGGTAAAAATATAGATTTTGACCTATTGGACCGTTAGCTCAACCTCAAAATTTGATATATGATTCCTAAGACATATTAATACAATTTGACCGATCGGATCTGTAATTGAAGGTCTATGTTTAGAGAAAACAATTTCAAAAGTTTGAAACAATCGGATGAACACTGTATTTCTGTACTTAAGCTATCATGGTCAAAATTTCATATATATTTTAGCTACCATTAGATTGAGCCTAAACTTTAGTATGTAGTTCATAAGACATATTAAGTGATCTTGACCGTTCAGATATGGAATTAGATGTCTGTGCTTAGAGGAAATCATTCCGCATTTTGAGTTTAACCGTGAACCACTTAAATTTCTGTCTCTGAGTTACCTCGGTAAAACCTCCATATCTACCTAGTTAACCGTTAGATTACCCTGAAAGTTTAATATGTTGTTCCTAAAAGATAGTGACATACTTGGACCGTCAGATTTGAAATCGGAGTTAAAGATTTAGAGATATTAATTTCGTATCTTCTCAGGGATCTTAATATTGCTTAATTTATGCTTTTGGATCATTTATACAAAAATTATGATTTCCGTCTCATTAACCGTTGGATTGGATTGAAAATTTTACCATATGAATTAAACATGCTGGTTATTAGTTTGATTGGTTCATATCTGTAATTAATGATATGAGTGAAGAATAATCTTTTCACGAAATAGTAAATTTATTTGTATTGGGTAAAAACTTGGATAACTATATTCTTAAATTGTATGTGTAGTTGTATTTTGGAGATTGGAGGATGAGTAATATAAAATATTCTCTATTATAAATTTAATTATATTGAACATTCTGAGTTGTAATAATTATTTGAGTTAAATCATGAATTGTAAATAAGTTGATGGTAAATTTGGATGGGTAGTATAGGCATTATTGCCATAATTGTAAATCTGAATTTTTATATATTTTCCTATGACTTTGGTAAGTCGAGAGGGGAAAGGTTTGAAGCCGGACACTACTTTGGTAAGTAGGTGGGAAAATGAGAGGTGAATTTAATATAAACTGTACTACTTTGGTAAGTAGGCTGAATATTACCTTGTTGTGCTACTTTGGTAAGTAGACAATATCACCTTATTGTGCTACTTTGTTAAGTAGACAATATCACCTCATTGTACTACTTTGGTAAGTAGACAATATTACCATGTTGTGCTACTTTGGTAAGTAGACGATATCACCTTATTGTGCTACTTTGGTAAGTAGACAATATCACTTTGTTGTACTACTTTGGTAAGTAGATAATAAAAATCACCTTGTTAGATTACTTTGGTAAGTAATCAGTATATCATGGTTATACCACTTTGGTAAGTAGACAGAAGGATTGTTGACTGCTGTGCTTTGGTAAGTAGGCAAATTAATAATATGTTGTATTAACTCTAGTAAATCGACTGATGATTTTGACTGAAGAAATATTATAAAGTATCAGTGTAATAGTTGTTTTTTTGAGTATGTTTGAGATGCATGTATTGGACTGATTGCCACACTTGTGATGTTAGTAAGATTGTGGATGATGTATATTTCTTGAATCGGTTAGCTCACCCTATTGTTTGTGTTTGTGTATGTGAATGCAATGATCGTATAATGTGTGATATTATACGGGAGCAGAAACTATTTCAGATGAATTAGCAGATGGTTCTGGACTTGCTTAGAAGATGAGAGATCTGTGGGGAAAAAGAGACATGGGAAATTTCTAAATAAATATGTTTGAAATTTCAAACTGTGTGGAATTTTAAAATTTCAGAAGTTTATGAACTGTGTGAAATTTTATTTTAGAAGACTTGTGTTGTAATAAAGCACTTAATATTTTGTTGGTGTTGAAAATTGTTAAAGAAAAATTATATATGTATTTTTGTGGAAAATAAATTGTAATGCCTAAATCGGGGTGTTACACTGTTTGGTATCAGAGCAATGGTTTTCAAAAATCTTTTGGGGCTTTTAGGAAGTGAGCTCGTTAACTTCTATTGTGTGACTCTGTGATTTGTTGTGATGAGTTTGTAGCTCTTTTGGAGAGCACTGGTTTGAAAGGTAGAGATATGCATTGTTTTGACTTGTGTTTGAATTACTTTCTTTTGACGTATATGGTAGAATATGGCACGTCGATCTAACAATGTTGGTCAAACACCTCCAATTGATGATTTTAATCGGGCTATTGATCGAATGATCAACGCAATGGAGAGGCAACATACCACTCAGGAACCGAGGACTCATTCGAGGCTGAATGACTTTTTGAGGCACGACCCAACAAGGTTCAATGGAAGGGTTACGCCAGATAAAGCAGATGCTTGGATCAAGGACATTGAGAAGATCTTTCATGTGATCAAATGCACAGATGAGGAAAAACTAGATTACGCAACCTTCATACTGAAAGAAGAAGCAGAGTACTGGTGGGATGGTATGAAGCGACTGATGGAATATGATGAAGAGGCTATTACTTGGAACAGTTTCAAGGACACGTTTTTGGAAAAGTACTTCCCGACTAGCGCCAAGATCGAAAGGGAGCAAGAGTTTTTGGCCTTGCGTCAAAGTGGGATGTCAATGCAAGAGTACATCGACAAATTTGAGTATCTTATCCGTTTTTATAGTCAGCACATGACGGAAGGGTGGAAGTGTCAAAGATTTGAGCAGGGTCTGAGGTATGACCTGAGGAGAATGATTGTACCTCTTGAAATCAAGAAGTTTCCAGCCTTAGTCGAGAAGACAAAAAAGGTGGAGTTACTGGAAATAAACCGCAACCGAGTTGACAAGACTCAGAAGGATAAGTTTATTAGAAGAAAGCCATGGAAGAAGCCATATCAGCGACCCCAACCGCTTATGCGAACAACCGTGAAATGTTTTGAATGCGGTGGTGCGCACTACAAGAGGGATTGTCCTAAGCTCTCTGGAGTGAAGGTTGAAGAGAAGAGGTGCTTTGTGTGTAACAAGCCAGGACATTTCGCTCATGTTTGTCCAGAGAAGAAGATAGCACATGCACCACAACAACCAAGTTCTTCAGGCGTGAAGCCCAAGATAGCTGGAAGGGTTTTCGCTTTGACCGGTGAAGAGGCTGCAAAGCCAGGTAATCTCATCCTTGACACATGCCTTTTGTTTGGTAAATATGTGCATGTATTGTTTGATTCTGAAGTTACGCACTCCTTTGTTTCTTCTACTTGTTTGAAAGACTTCAAAATACCGGTGAGTAATCTAAGGTATGAATTGGTGGTTTCTACACCAACATCGGGTCAGATCTCAACCAGTTCAATCTGTGTTGGATGCCCGATTGTAGTCTTCGGACGCAAGTTCAAAGCGAACTTGATCTCCTTACCTCTCAAAGGCTTAGATGTAATTCTGGGAATGGATTGGTTGACCGCCAATCACGTTCTTCTTGACTGTGGACAACAACGATTGGTTTTTCCAGACTCGGATGGTTTAGAACTGATCTCAACCAAAGAAGCTCTAAAGGATGTTAGTGATGGGGCCATGTGTTTTGTGCTGGTAGCTCAAGAGAAGAAGAGTTTAAGGTTCAAACGACGAGTATCCCAGTAGTGGAAGAGTTCGAGGATGTCTTTCCAGATGAAGTACCAGGGTTGCCACCAAGCAGGGAAGTGGAGTTCTCTATAGACTTGGTACTAGGAGCTGGACTAGTGTCTATGGCTCCGTATATGATGGCTCCGACAGAGCTAGCAGAGCTGAAGAGACAAATTGAGGAACTACTGGAGAAGAGGTTTATGAGGCCGAGTGTGTCACCATGGGGAGCTCCAGTCTTGTTAGTAAAGAAGAAAGATGGTAATTCAAGGTTGTGCATTGACTATCGACAGCTGAACAAGTTGACGATTAAGAACAAGTACCCACTGCCAAGAATTGATGACTTATTGGATCAGTTGCGAGGAGCTGGTGTGTTTTCGAAGATTGACCTGAGGTCTGGTTACCATCAGATCTTGGTCAAGCCAGAGGATAGTCAAAAGACGGCTTTCAGGTCACGTTATGGTCACTACGAGTTTGTGGTGATGCCGTTTGGAGTGACTAATGCTCATGCTATATTCATGGATTACATGAATCGAATATTTCGACCGTGGCTAGATAAATTCGTTGTTGTGTTCATAGACGACATTCTTATATATTCAAGGGATCGTGAAGAACATGCTGAACATTTGAGGATTGTGTTGGAGACTCTTAGGGAGCATCAATTGTTTGGGAAATTATCTAAATGTGAATTTTGGTTGGAGGAAATACAATTCCTTGGCCACGTGATTTCTGCCAAAGGAATTTCTGTAGATCCAACGAAGGTGGAGGCAGTGCTAAAATGGGAACGTCCAAAGACGGTGACAGAAGTAAGAAGTTTTGTAGGCCTAGCTGGTTACTACAGGAAGTTCGTCGAAGGTTTCTCCAAGATAGTGGGTCCTTTGACGCAGTTGACTCGTAAAGAACAACCTTTCTTATGGACCGACAAGTGTGAAACAAGTTTTGAAGAGATGAAGAAACGGTTGACAAGTGCTCCAGTATTAGCAGTTCCTGATACTTCTAAAGTTTTTGAAGTGTTTTGTGATGCCTCATACCATGGGCTCGGTTGTGTATTGATGCAGGAGAAGCGAACAGTAGCTTATGCATCGAGACAGTTGAAGGTGCATGAAAGGAACTATCCAATGCACGACATCGAGTTAGCGGCTGTGGTTTTTGCTTTGAAGACTTGGAGGCACTATCTGTACGGATCACACAAATTTGATGTGCAATTAAGAATGCAGTATAACTAGGAAGTGACTCCTAGGTCGTCTCTCAAGGACCAATATTATGGGTTCAGTCTCAGATTTTTTACACGAAGTTGTGAAAGTTTTTGGATGTAGAAAAATAAAATTTAAAATTGGAAATTAAATGAAACTGAATTGAAAAACACTGAAATAAATTTTAACAACAGTAAAAACAAGCGGTAAAAGATGGTAAAAACGGAACAGTAAATATGTAGAAACGGTAAAAACATTGTAATTAAAATTTACCAAAAGCATCAGTAAAAATAAAGGGTAAAAACAACATGTGAAAATAAGATGAATAGAAAAATACATTGACAGGATTTTAACGTTTCAGAAAATAGTAAACGATAAAAATAGAAGACTGAAAATAAAATTCATCAAAGATTAACACTTGAAATAAAACTCTTTAACAGTGAAGGTAAAAAAATTAAATGAACAGATCCAAATACGGTGACAAACTTCTAATCTACTACACGTTTCAGAAATAAAATTACATTTTCACTGTTTGAATTGGAATTTCAGAACCTCTGGAAGAGAGGCCCGAGAGTACTTCCTATACTACTCTTAAAACTCCACTAAAATCTGATTCAATTCTCCTGCTGCTGCTCCTGGTTTTATAACCAATTTTCTGAACCCGTGAGCCTCTCCGTCTGCCAACTTTTCTTCTTCTTCAATCACTTTTCATGTGGGCTCCTTTCACTATTCCATTCTCTTCCCGTGAACACTTCTCATACTTCCATCCATCACCATGCAGCTGCTCTACTGGACCCGTGGCTTGGACAACAACACATTCCAACTTTCTCTGTTGTGCTTGTTGGGTTCTTCCTCTCCAACTTCATTCTTCATGTGTGCTTTGACGTTGTGTTCCCTGGATGAGCATTAACGTGTGTAGAGGTTGCCTTCGTGTGAAAATACCATGAGAACCAAGCTGCTTTTCTGGATTTTTCTTCTCTTCTTTTCCAGCAAGCTTCTTCATTCCATGTGCATCACTTTGATCAAACCCGGACTTGGCTGCTGCAACTGCTGGATGGCTTCTTCTCCCGTGACTGTGGACGTTGTGTGGAGGCCATGGTTGTGACGCCTCCCAGCTGGACCGTGGCAGCACCTTCAGACGTGCGGACCAGCTGCTGCTGGAACAATGAAGATGTGGGGAGCGTGTGCTGCTGAACTGCTGCCGCCGTGGTGAAGCTTGCTGGGCGTTCTCCTTCTCTTTGTTATACTTATACTTCTCTTTTCCATTCAGCCTTGGCTTACTCACGTTGTAGCTGTTGTACCGAGAGGTCCTCTGCTGACTTGTGCATGCCGTGGTCTTCTCTCCAAGATGCTGGATCTCCAGCTCCAAGCTGTTGTAACGTAGTGCTCTTCATTCTCTACTCAAACATCATGGACTCTTCTCTAAGGTGGAACAGCTGCTATTTCACGGTCTTTTCTCAAGCTGGAACGTGAAGGAGAGCTGCTGGATGGGCGTTGCTGCATGTGGCTGCCGATGGATGCTCTTTGCTTGGAAGCTGCTTCACGTGTGCTGCTGAGCTTTTGTCATCTCCAATTACCAATTAAAAATCTCAAAGCTTATGTGGGCCGTGACACTACTTCATAATACTCTTTCAACATTTCTCATACGTGAACTTTGACCGGCCCCATGATTTCCATTAAGCTTTACTTGTTTAAATTGTTGTAGCAAGTTGTAATGTGTGCACACCTCCAAACTATCTAGGATCGTGAGCTTCTTGTGTGGAGTGGAAGAGGACGGTCTGCACATTCTTTTCAAGGTAGGCCGTGAGCTTGCCAACCATGAGTGGTGGCCCCTACATGTTGTGTCCCACTTAAAGATAAACCATACTCTTCATTCGTTTGCCTTGAATGCTTCTTCACGTGCCATGCTTGATTTCAAAAACAATATTCCCATGGAGCCCCCACTTTTATCTATGCTTTTCAATTTGGATTTTGGACATATTCATTCAAATTTGACAAGATAAATGCTCTTTGTGTATCCAATTGCCGTGTGATGTGTTGGGTGCAATACAGAGAATCGATTGTTCTCTCTTTCACGTGCAATGGGTCATCAAATAGGCCATGAAACAATTAAATGTGCTTCTCCCAATCAAACAAATGGACGTGTGGTGTGTATGGTTTCTAGACCAATATTACTTCTTAAGAATTCTAAGAAGTATAATAACACATTGTGCAAATGAATATCCTTCCAAATGTCCCAAATTGTATTTCCAATATTTTTCCTGCAATTACTAATGCAAATAATTAGCTCAGATGATTCAAATTAATCAAAATTAGAATTTCTGGTCAAGTTAAGCACAATTAGCAAAACGAGATAATAATGGATATTATAGCACAATTCCCTGATTAAAATCGGTACAATAAGCTGAGTGAAGTGAAGAAAATAATGATTCATCAGTGATCACAAGAGTTTAAAGTATCTCTTCGATCAGAAAGAGTTGAACATGAGGCAGAGAAGGTGGATGGAGTACTTGAAGGATTTTGATTTTGAGTTACAATACCATCCAGGGAAGGTAAATGTTGTAGCCGATGCTTTGAGTAGGAAGCGAATGCATATGTCAGCTTTGATGGTAAAGGAGTTTGAGTTAATAGAGAAGTTCAGAGATATGAACTTGGGATTGCAGTTGAGCCAAGATCACCTTTGGTGTTGTCATTTAAAGATCACAAATGATTTCTTAGAAAAGATCAAAGTGGGACAAAAGGAAGACACATGTCTACAAGATACGGTGGAGTTGTTGGGAACGGATCAAGCTAAAGACTTTAATTTGGGATTAGATGGTATTATTCGTTTTAAAAATAGAGTCTGCATTCCAACAAAGGATGAGTTGAAGAAGATGATTCTAGAAGAAGGACACAAGAGTCGTCTTAGCATACATCCTGGTATGACTAAGATGTACAAAGACTTGAAAGAATCTTTCTGGTGGAGTGGGATGAAAAAGGATGTGGCGAAGTTTGTATCTTCTTGTTTGGTATGTCAGAAGGCTAAGATAGAACATCAAAGGCCAGGTGGAATGTTACAACAGTTGGATATTCCCCAATGGAAATGGGACATCATCTCGATGTACTTTGTAACTCACTTACCAAGATCATTGAAGGGTCATGATTCCATTTGGGTGATAGTTGATCGATTGATGAAAAGTGCTCACTTTTTGCCAATCAACCTGAGAATGTCAATGCAGAAGTTGACGGAGTTGTATATTCAAGAAATAGTGAGATTGCATGGTGTACCATATATCATTGTTTCAGATCAGGATCCACGGTTTACGTCAAGGTTCTGGCAGCAATTGCAGGAGGCTTTGGGTTCGAAGTTAAGAATGAGTTCAGCATATCATCCTCAAACAGATGGACAGACTGAAAGGACTATTCAGTCATTGGAATATTTGTTGAGAACGTGTGTATTGGATCACTTGGGAGGTTGGAGTGAGGTATTGCCTTTGATGGAGTTCACATACAACAACAACTTTCATGCGAGCATTGGAATGACACCGTATGAAGCATTGTATGGGAGAAGGTGCAGGACACCTTTGTGCTGGTTTCAGGATGGAGAAACAGTTTCAGTAGGTCCCGAGTTGTTGCAACAAACGACAGAAAAAGTCAAGTTGATACAAGATCGGATGCGTGCAACGCAAAGTCGACAAAAATCTTATGCAGACAAGAGAATGCGACCTCTTGAGTTCAACGAAGGAGATCATGTGTTTCTACGTGTGACACCGATTACCGGCATAGGTAGGGCTATTAAATCAAGGAAGTTGTCACCAAAGTTTCTTGGTCCTTACGATATTCTTAGGAGGATTGGACCAGTAGCATATGAGGTAGCATTACCACCACAGTTGGCGAACTTGCATAATGTGTTCCACGTGTCGCAGTTGAGGAAATATGTTTCTGATCCAACTCATGTTTTTGAAACAGATGACATTCAAGTACGTGAAGATCTTACTATCGAAGCGAGACCAATAAGGGTGTTAGAAGTTCAAACAAAGAAGTTACGGGGAAAGGAAATTCGTACAGTGAAGGTGCTTTGGAACGAGGAAACCCAAGAGATGACATGGGAACTAGAGGATTATATGATAAAAGAATACCCTCATTTGTTTGAGTAATAACTTAATTTTCGAGGACGAAAATTTTTGGAGTTGGGGTGAATGTAAGACCCATATAAAAGTCAAAATAATTTTATGAATGTTGTGGTTTTGAATAATTAATTATGGTGTGCATTCATTTGTAAGATAAAGACTATTATTTGTATTTTGTCTACCATTTTGTTTAGCTTGATTGTCTTGTATTAGTTATTTAAATTTAATGCAAATTGTGTGGTCCATGTTTGGTCAAAGGAGGGTCATAAATAAAATAAAATAATAATAATGTGAAAAGAAGAAGAAGACAAAACTTGAATTATGGAAATTGGCTTTCCGTGAAACATGAGTGCAAGACTTTCAATCATGGGTGCAAAAATTTCTTACATGGGAACCTTCATTTTCCATTATTTTCTTATAGAATGATTGCTAAGCTAGCTTCGAAAGAGAATTTATTTCTCCTTATATAGCATCTATATGGCCAGAAGAGAGGGCAAGAGAAATAAGATTTAAGTTACAAAATACTTTTACATTTGAGAAGGAGAGCAAGCAAGGGTGGTGGTCTAGAAGTATCAAGAGTGAGGAATTTCTTACAAGGAGAAGAGGTAGGGGAGCTAATACTTTCTTGTTATGATCATGAATATGAGTATGAATGTGTTAAAATTTGGTAATGGTAGTTATCTATTGACTTGTGTAAAATTTGGTTTTCATGATTATAATTTCTTATTTTCGAGTTACTGTGGTGCAAAATTTCTATTAATTGTTTTCACCGTTGGATTTAGCTAAAATTTCAATATGTGAATCCTAAGACATATTACTAAAGTTTGACCGTTTGGATTTGAAAATAGAAGTCTGTACTTGGAAAAATAAATCCTGCATGTTTGAGTAAATTAGTTACCCCTGTAGTTCTGTTACTAAGTTGTCTCGGTAAAAATATAGATTTTGACCTATTGGACCGTTAGCTCAACCTCAAAATTTGATATATGATTCCTAAGACATATTAATACAATTTGACCGATCGGATCTGTAATTGAAGGTCTATGTTTAGAGAAAACAATTTCAAAAGTTTGAAACAATCGGATGAACACTGTATTTCTGTACTTAAGCTATCATGGTCAAAATTTCATATATATTTTAGCTACCATTAGATTGAGCCTAAACTTTAGTATGTAGTTCATAAGACATATTAAGTGATCTTGACCGTTCAGATATGGAATTAGATGTCTGTGCTTAGAGGACACCATTCTGCATTTTGAGTTTAACCGTGAACCACTTAAATTTCTGTCTCTGAGTTACCTCGGTAAAACCTCCATATCTACCTAGTTAACCGTTAGATTACCCTGATATTTTAATAAGTTGTTCTTAAACGATAGTGACATACTTGGACCGTTCGGATTTGACATCGGAGTTACAGATTTCGAGATATTAATTTCGTATCTTCTCAGGGATCTTAATATTTCTTAATTTATGCTTTTGGATCATTTATACAAAAATTATGATTTCCGCCTCATTAACAGTTGGATTGGACTGAAAATATTACCATATGAGTTAAACATGCTGGTTATTAGTTTGATTGGTTCAGATCTGTAATTAATGATATGAGTGAAGAATAATCTTTTCAAGAAATAGTAAATTTATGTATTGGGTAAAAACTTGGATAACTATATTCTTAAATTGTATGTGTAGTTGTATTTTGGAGATTGGAGGATGAGTAATATAAAATATTCTATATTATAAATTTAATTATATTGAACATTCTGAGTTGTAATAATTATTTGAGTTAAATCATGAATTGTAAATAAGTTGATGGTAAATTTGGATGGGTAGTATAGGCATTATTGCCATAATTGTAAATCTAAATTTTTATTTATTTTCCTATGACTTTGGTAAGTCGAGAGGGGAAAGGTTTGAAGCCGGACACTATTACCATGTTATGCTACTTTGGTAAGTAGACGATATCACCTTATTGTGCTACTTTGGTAAGTAGACAATATTACTTTGTTGTACTACTTTGGTAAGTAAATAATAAAAATCACCTTGTTAGATTACTTTGGTAAGTAATCAGTATATCATGGTTATACTACTTTGGTAAGTAGACAGAAGGATTGTTGACTGTTGTGCTTTGGTAAGTAGGCAAATTAATAATATGTTGTATTAACTCTAGTAAATCGACTGATGATTTTGACTGGAGAAATATTATAAAGTATCAGTGTAATAGTTGTTTTTTTGAGTATGTTTGAGATGCATGTATTGGACTGATTGCCACACTTGTGATGTTAGTAAGATTGTGGATGATGTATATTTCTTGAATCGGTTAGCTCACCCTATTGTTTGTGTTTGTGTATGTGAATGCAATGATCGTATAATGTGTGATATTATACGGGAGCAGAAACTATTTCAGATGAATTAGCAGATGGTTCTGGACTTGCTTAGAAGATGAGAGATCTGTGGGGAAAAAGAGACATGGGGAATTTCTAAATAATATGTTTGAAATTTCAAACTGTGTGGAATTTTAAAATTTCAGAAGTTTATGAACTGTGTGAAATTTTATTTTAGAAGACTTGTGTTGTAATAAAGCACTTAATATTTTGTTGGTGTTGAAAATTGTTAAAGAAAAATTATATATGTATTTTTGTGGAAAATAAATTGTAACACCTAAATCGGGGTGTTACAGATTGATGAATCATTATTTTCTTCACTTCACTTAGTTTATTGTACTAGAATTAATCGGGGAATTATGCTTAATAGTCCAGTACTTTTCTGTTTTTCATAATTGTGCTTAATTTGATCAGAAATTCTTATTTTGATTAATTTGAATTATCTGAGCTAATTATTTGTATTATTAATTGCAGGGAAATTGTTGGATAATATTTTAGGACATTTGGAAGAAAATTCATTTGCACACTGTATTATTTACTTGGAAGAAGCTGCACTAGTTTGATTTAATTTGTTTGTTGATCAATGGAAAATTGAGCAAAATTGGCCTAGAAACAAGACACATCACACGGCCATTGCTTGGAATCTTTCAAGAAGTAAATGAATTGAAATGGAAGAAGGGCAAGTGCTCACGGTTTTCTGAAAATAATTTGGAAGACAATAGCATGGTCCATGACCAATCCACGTTGGCAGCAAAGCACACATCACATTGGAAGGGCTCTATAATGAAATGCTGAAACTTATTGAATTATTAATAAGGAGGTGAATCACGGTGTAAGTTATTTTAGCAAGCATCCAACAAAAACATCTTTTTGAATTTAGGTGGGAGCCGCCACACCTTTGCCTTGCAACATGAATTCTAATTGAATGGGCAATTTGGAAAAGCAACCAAAGAAGGCCACGGCCATTCATCCTATTAGCCTTAGTTGGAAACAAAAGGAAAAGGGGGCCACTATATTGAAATTGCAGCCACGTGTTTTTTTGCAGATTTGGAAAAGAATAGGATGGCCTTATGTGGACAATTTACTTTAGCAAACTTAAAGAAGTGAAAGGTGGGAACCACCAAACTCTCTGCTGGAACGTGAATCTGAAGCCATCAATTGAAGAGATTCACATAATTTAATTAAGGTGGTATCCAGCTCACATTTCACGGCACTTTGGCTTAAGCATGTGCAGATTTATTTGCTCTTCCACTCCACAATACATTCACGATCCAGCATTATAGTCTTGTCCAGCCACATTGAAATGAACTGATAGAAGCACTCACGGCCTCATATCCAGCACAATAGCTTGGGAAGTTTTCTGCCACACAACGAAGCAATCCAGCAAGCAAACTCTTCACAGCTGCAGCACGTAGGTAGCATTCCAGCAGTTGAGAAGGAGCTTCCCGTCCAGCAGTAGCCACCACCGAGAAGACTTCTTTCAATTTTTTTCATTGGTTCATGCTTGGAAGGATGAAGGAGAAGAGAAGGACGTGTGTTGGATCTGCCACCTGCAGCGTAAATGAAGGGGAGGTTGGTTGAATAAAGTGCACAGCAGCAAGCTTGCAGAAGCTGGAAACAGAAGCCAATACTTCAGCGAGAGCAAGCAGAGGACCATCCAGCATCTTGGAGAGAAGACCACAGCATGCACAAGTCGTTCTACACGATCTTTACGTCCACCAGCCACATGCAAAGAAGCAATGGTCCAACAGCAAGGGAAGGAGCCATGAAGGGCTGGAACAGTCACGGTCCATCAAAGGAAATGGCTTCAAGCATCCAAAACAGCAACAAGACCCATAGAGGAATTCGCGTGGGCAGCATCACGATCAGCTGATTGGAACGGAGAAGGAACAAGCACCCGTGAGCAATAAAAAAAAGAATGTGCAGGATAAATGAGGAAGAAGAGGACAATATTAGTTGGCAAAAGGAGAGGCTCACGGGTTCAGAAAATTGGTTATAAAACCAGGAGCAGCAGCAGAGAATGAAATCAGAGTTTTAGGATCCGATTTTAGAGTAGGAATTAGGAGTACTCACAGTCCCTGGAAGAGGCTCTCGCCTCTTCCTCTTCCAAAACTCTTTGTAATTTCCATTTCAAACATTGCCAAAATGTAGTTTTAATTTTTGAAGCAGTAGTAGTGTGTCACCTTTGCTCGTGTTATTTTTAGTTGTACTGTTGATTTTAATTTAAGTGTTGAAAGCTTTGATGAATTGCTTTTCCAGTTAAATATTTTTATTGTCTCTTTTATTTTACCGTTTAATGTTTTTCTGCACCGTTAAATTATTTCATTGCATTTTACCGTTCAGTTTATTTTCAACGTCATTTTTACTATTCATTTTCACTGTTGCTTTGGGTAAAATTTATTTACACTGCTGTTATGTTTTCTGCATGTTTATTCTTCCAGCATTTTAAATTCAAACACTGTTGAATTTTCCATTTTTCACTTTTACCGTTTGGTTTTACCATCTTTTAAATTTATTTCACTATTTTCAATTTTGTTGTCTTATTTAATTTCCAGTTTTAATTTTATTTTCCACACAACCCCCCCACTTCGTGTTTAAATCTGAGACTGAACCATAAATTGGTCCTTGAGAGACGACCTAGGAGTCACTTCCTAGCTATACTGCATTAATTTCTGCACATCAAATTTGTATGACTGCGACAGTCGTATCACAGATATTCCGCAGCAACCTCATTTATAAATGACGAAAATTCTGATAGCATGCTATAATTTATTTCAAAATCCATCCCATAACAATATTCGTCTATTTAGACTATAATCACCTATAACAAAATAAAAAAGCAATACAATAAATTTAAAATTTATAATTATATTATAAAATCAAAAACTAATACAATAATTATACAATTATAAATTTATTAACAATATAATCTAACTTAAAAAACACCAAGTTAAATAAACTCAAAACTATATAAAAAATTATTAAAAAATTTCATAACAATTTTTATATCAAAAAAATTATAAAAATTAAATATTTAAAATGCATTTTTAATATTAACAAAAATTAATAATTATAAAAATGAAGATAACTAGTTTCATTACATTTTTGTATAACACAAACCTACTTAAATAATATTCATAAAACAACATGCAAAAATATATAAAATTAGTAAGAAATATTTTTTAACAATTACATATTATCTAATTATGTTATAAATTCATAAAAATTATACATAAACTTAAATATAATTATAAAATAATAAGTAAAATAACTAAAATTTTATATAAATAAATGAATGGGTGTGAAATATCTGAGATATGGACATCCAATATATACACGATGCATATATTGTTCCATCTTCAATTTTTTAAATAAATGCTAATCCTTGCTTCTAATAATTCTGTATTCAAATAGGTAACTGAGTTTTTCCCGAGAAAATTGGATGGTGAGCTGAATAACGAAGCACTGTTGGTTGCTAAATGATATAGAACAATCTCGGATATGAAAATCATATATATATATATATATATATATATATATATATATATATATATATATATATATATATATATATATATATATATATATATATATATATATATATATATAGATAGATAGATAGATAGATAGATAATCGGATTTCCATATGATAGTAACATATAATTTTTTTTAATCTAAATTACTTTTATTAATTATAATAAATTCATAAAACATAATTATATCAATTAAAAAATATCTAATTTCATTATGGACTAATACAAAATCATACATATTTTAAAATTAATTATAAATTAATAAAATAATTAAAACAAGAATATAATTAAAGTTTGCATCGGATATTGATATCTGAATTCTCACTATTGAATCTCTACGTCCGATTCTTATGCATTCATTTTAAAATTAGTGTTATTAATTTTAATAAATTCATACAAATTATTTTATATTAAATAGAAATTATATAATACATTATAAACTCATGTAAAATAAAAAAAATAATTTAAACTAATAAAGACAGTATTAGAAATAAATAAAGTAATATAAGAAGTAAATAAGGTAAACATACACAGTATTTAATATTGTTAAATAGAGTGAAAATTATATATAAGATTAATCTCTCTTCTGTTAAATACACACATAGGGTTTTCTATTATAATAGAAGAAATATGTTAAATACACACATAGGATTCTCTATTATAATAGAAAAAATATGGGCTAAGCCCAAAATACAGATAAGAAATAATAAAAAACTAACTAAAAGATAAAAGATAAAGATAAAAGATATAGGTTTAATAGGTTCGGAGGTCCCTATATTTGTGTGTTAGTTTCAATTGAGTCCTCTAATTTTAGAAGTGATCAATTGGATCCCTAATTTGGTCAATTTGATTCAATAATAGCCTTTTCGTTAAATGCAGTTAACGACGTTAACCTTTTTTAATAGGTGGCACCGTTTGAGCCTTTTCTCAATCTCTGTTACCTCTCTCTCATGTAATGAAATCCAGTAGCCCCATCATCTTCATCAAATTTCACTCATCAATCACCATACCCTTAATATATAACCCTTTCATCTCCAGTTCAAAACCTTCATCCAATTTCCTTTCTTCTTCCTTCGATCATTTGTCTCATTCCTCTCCCAAATTTTCGTTAATTCTCAATCCACTCCCTCGTTCCCAATTAGGTCCCATTCTTGTTCAAATTTTGTTTCTAGATTCTCCCAATTCAAAGTTCTGCACTTTCCCTTTTTGTAGTCGAATTTCTCGTTCCTGGGGAGTTCAATTCCATTGTCTCTCACTAAAAGCTGAAAACTTGGAGAGAAAGTGTCATACTTTTCGATTCAATTTTTTTTTACAACCTTAATCGCTCCCCATGAGGATCGGATCAACCAGATCTTCCCAGAAATCAATTGAAAGAAAAGTTTTTCAGATTCTACAAAAACAGGAAACAAACAGACAAAAAAAAGACAGAAATCGTCAACACAAAAGATTCTGCATTGGTCAGTGCACAACAGAGTTATATTTCTCTCTCTCTCGTCGCATCTCATTTTCCTTTGTTGTTTTCCTCTCCCATCTCATTTCGCACAGTAGACAAAGGCACACAGACCTCCAACATCACACAAGAGCCGCTCAGGCTTTCGTCCTAGTTTCCTCTTCCACTGTCGATTACAGGTCGTCCATTGTCGCAATCTCAATCTCTGTTCAGATGGTGTGGTTTGCTTATATATATATATATATATATATATATATATATATATATATATATATATATATATATATATATATATATATATATATATATATATATAAAACAAAAAATGAAAAACTAAAGAGAATCGATCTGCAGGAGGTTACCGATTAATGGAAGAGTTGGTGTTGTTTTGTTAGAATGTCTGACAGTGGTTTGAGAAAAATGAAAATAATATGATTAGAATGGAAAAGAAGAAGAAGGTGAGGAAGGTTTGAAGTCAAAAGAGGATCTGGAAGAGGAAGAGTGTGAGAGCCAGGTGTTTACCCTAGAAATGATTTTATTTTAAACTTAAAATAAAATAAATTCTACCCCCATGCGCCACGTCATAATTAATTGATTCGTCAGCATGCCACGATACATTAAATTTAACATCCCTCCACTAAAATTAACAACAAGGGCATTATTGATTCAGTTTTATCAAATTAGGGATCTAATTGATCACTTCGAAAATTGGAGGACTCAATTGAAATGAACACACAAATATAGGGACCTCCGAACCTATTAAACCAAAGATATAATATATCTAACACTCCCCCTCAAGCCGTGCATACAAATCGTATGTACAAAAGCTTGTTACTAATATAATACATAAAGACTTAGTGAAAATATCTACTTTTACACTCGAGTGACACCAAATTGCTAATGATTTGCAAGACGACATAGAAGACGAAATACCAACCCAAAAGACTCCCCCTGAACAACAAATCTTGGAGGTTGCTCCATGTAAATCTCTTCTTATAAATCATCGTTGAAGAATGCCACCAGTGGATAAAGATGTAATTGTTGAAGAGCCATCATGGCTATAAATAAACTAACAAGAACCATCTTTTCCACGGGAAAAAACATATATAGACGGGTCAAACACAATGGTGACAAAAAAATGAGGTCAGAAGAGACACCAGCGGAAGAATCCATGGATGAATAAGAGAGAGAAACCATAAAAAATCTAAAATTCTCCATTCAAGACACCTGAAAAAGGAAAAAGTGCAACCTCGATGCTCTAAACAACTACCAAACATGCCACAATGCACGACGAAAAAGGGAGAAAATCCATAACTTTAAAAGGAACTTCGATGAAGGCGTCGTTAAAGGCATGGTAGTCGCTTGGCCGAGACGATGAAAACAATGTGATCATCAGTTGAAACTAGAACTCCAGTAGTGACAACGGTAGACGATGGCACCGCCGGCGTAGTAGATGGCACCGCCACCGGTAGCGGCGGATGTAGTGGCAGAGGCACGAGAAACTTTTTCTTCAAAAAAGAACCTTAAGCTCTAGATACCATGTTGAATATAGTGAAAAACTATATATGGGATTAATCTATCTTGTGTTAAATACACACATAGGGTTCTCTATTATAATAGAATAAATATGGGCTAAGCCCAAAATACAAATAAGAAATAATAACAAGCTAACTAAAAGATAAAAGATAAAGATATTCGAATTTTCATAAATCGGATGTCCACATCCGATTCGCATGCATCGGATCTCCACATTCGATCCGCATGCATCGGCTCTCCGTAGTTGATAAGTTCATTTCGTTTTTTCATTTTTCCACATTCAATAACTTCAGTTTCGGTCGCATGCAAACATATTAACGAAAATAAAATATCTCTCCATCAATAACAATGCAACCATGAAGTCTATCTATGCACACAGATTAAAAACAAATACTAACCTCTCTCTCTTCAGCAAAAACACAGAAGAATGAGCTAACAACAAAGCATCCGAAACTGCACCAACACAAAGAGTCAAGTTGCGGATGCACCACTCCAAACTGCACTCGAACAATGCTTCTCAAATATCTTTAGACAATACTCACTCACAAATATAACAATTGATATCGGCTGCAAAGTAAAAAGCTCAAGAGAAAAAATATTATCAAAAGAGTTGTAATTCAAAGGTGCAGCGGCATAGGGTTTCTTTATAAAAATAAATGGGATGAAGGAGGTGTAGGGTTGCAAGGGTGCAGGAGTGGAGGGGTGTATGGGTGAAAGGGTACATAGGGCAGGAGTGCATGTTTCGTAATTGGTGGAAAATGGAGGTGGAGTCAATGGTGGCACAGAAATTTTCAATAATTAAAAAATTAAACTTTTAAACTACTTATTAGTTAAGGGCATTTTAGGAAATTAGAGGAAGAAGAAGGAAGATGGAAGAAGAAGGAGAACCCAAGAGGCACTTTTCTGTGCAGAAACTGGCCCTGGTGCAGTCGCGCTTGGGCGCCCCTCAGCCAGGGGGGGCTTGGGCCTGACTTTTCAGCACTGCATCATTTTCACTTTTTCTGCAGATCTGCTTGCTTCTCATGCTTGGTTCAGCTTTAGACATTATTGGAGACTCTTCCAAGCTCATTTTATGGACCTGCACCATTTCCATGGAGAACCCTAAAGCTTACAACATGGAAGATGGAAGAAGAAGGAGAACCCAAGAGGAAGAAGGGAGTGTTCCCACGAACCCTAGCAGCCCTCCAAGCTCTCCTCTCAGTGAATCGCGCCTCCAAATGACCAAAGACCCTTAACCCTTCGCGTTTCTGGGTTAAATAAGCTGTCTGCCACATCAGTAAAAGTCGCGCCCGGGCGCGAGACTCTCGGGAAAAATTCAAAACTGGCGAAAAGTCGCGCCCGGGCGCCCCATTTCTCACGCCCGGGCGTGAAACTCTCTGGAAGCTGAAAGTGGACGAACGTCCACTTCTCGCTGCCGAGCGTCCACTGACGAGCGTCCTGGGTGGACGAGCGTCCTCTACGTGTCTCGCTGGACGAGCGTCCTCTTATCTCGCTGGACGAACGTCCTCTTCTGCATGGACGAGCGTCCTCTCGTTTCTTCTGCATGGACGAGCGTCCCTCGTGTCTGGCTGGACGAGCGTCCTCTCTGCAACTTGGACGAGCGCCCTCTTCCTGGCTGGACGAGCGTCCTCTGCCTGGCTTGGACGAGCGTCCTCTTCCTGGGCGAACGTCCGCTCTCTTGGACGAGCGCCCGCCTGACTGGACGAGCGTCCTCAATCTGGGACGAACGTCCTCCATGAGCTCCTGGACGAGCGTCCGCTCTTGCTTCCACTCTGGACGAGCGTCTGCTCTTCTGCCTTCTGGACGAGCGTCCGCTCTCCTGGGACGAGCGTTCTTGCACTGCTGATGGCATTTCTTCGTTCTAATTTCTTGGTCCAGTTCTATCGTTTGTTGGAGAGTCTTCCAAGCTCATTTTTAGCTACAAAATAAGGGATTATTGATGAAAGTACATCAAAGTAGCCAAAAACACAAATATATAGAAAACAAGACAAAACAAGAGGATTAAGCAAGTTATAAGTTAGAAAGGAGTTGATTTTGCTACTAAAATGATGCTTAAAATATGGTAAAATTTAGCATTATCAGGTACATAGGGCAGGAGTGCATGTTTCGTAATTGGTGGAAAATGGAGGTGGAGTCAATGGTGGCACAGAAATTTTCAATAATTAAAAAATTAAACTTTTAAACTACTTATTAGTTAAGGGCATTTTAGGAAATTAGAGGTGCATGATGAAATGCTTGGAGGTGTAGGATAAAATGCTTGGAGGTGCAGGATGAAACACTCTATATTATTTAATCATGGGTGCTTCTCCATGCACCTCCCAGTCTTCTCCCTACATCTTCAAGAAGATGTCTTTGCCCTTTTCATTTCATGAAAAAAAAGAAAAGATAAGTAATGATAATTAATTGTTACCTAATCTGATTTATTTGTTATTCAGCATGCATATATTTACCTACACTCTTTTTCATTTCTTCAATCCTTTCGTTCTTCTTCGTTTATGTTCTTTGTAGTTCTTTTATGTCGTGTTTAGTTTTGTGATTCTTAGTGTTCATGTTGATGGTTTGCTATTGATCATTGGTGTTTCTAGTGGTGATCTGGTCAAGTTTTGTTTATGGTACATGGTGTAAGGAGTCCTCTTTACGTAAGCTTCTCCACTGAAAATCCCAAATTTTCTTTAATCAATGAAGTGGTTTTTCTTCCTTTCCACTCGAGGGATTCTCTCCTTCACTTTTAAATACCAAAAATCTTCACCAACGCCAGTGACTTTCACGCACCACTATCACCGAGGACGAGGAAGAAAGTGTTTCTTGAATGCCATTTATTTGTTGATTTTTTGTATTATTTGATGTTTCATCCATTGGGATTGAAAATTATGAGTGTACCATAGGCGTGGGTGAGGATGATTGTGGCGAGGATGTTGATTGGGAAACGAAGGCAAAGATGAATGGGGCGAGCTGTTATAGAGAAACAGTCTTGAATAAACTGACACTTGATTTATGATTTGGCCCGTTTGTTCTGTGTTTTTTATGCAGGGGGACTATGAGCAGGGTGTAACAAGCAGAGCAACAACAAGCATAAAATGGAGTACACAATGCAGCAAGCTTACTCAATTATACATGATGACACAAGTGCAGGGTGTGCTTACCTCTTGGAGCTCCGTTTGCTATTGTCAGCTCTGTGTATCTGATGTCTTCTTCCCCTCTTTTGGCTGGCTTTCCTTTGTTCTTTATAAGTGAATAATGGATGTTGTAGCAAGGGATCGTCCCGATTGGGTGAGGAGCCTAGTAGAGGGCCCACATCATAAACCAAAAACCTGGATTTGACCATTGCCTAGCAGAGGGCCACTATCGCAGAAAAACTAAAGGTGCCAAATAAAACTGGGCTTAAAGTTGCCAGACCAAAGCTGAGATTAAGAGAAATGAGGTGTGCAAACCTCGTGGAGGGTGTCATAACCCTATGGATGAATGAAATGATGTGTAACAACCTCGCGGAGGGTGTAATAACCCTATGGATGAATGAAACGAGGTGTATCAACCTCACGGAGGGTGTAATAACCCTATGGATGAATGAAATGAGGTGTAACAACCTCGCGGAGGGTGTAATAACCCTATGGATGAATGAAATGAGGTCTTACAGAGGGCCGAAACACAAAAGACAAACTTGGATTCAAATTTTTGAAACGTTGGTAAACATTGAAGAGACTTAGAAGCAAATGTCGTATTAACCTTTTCACAATTTGTCTTTCTCTTTAAGGATTTTTCAAACAAATTTCCTTGCTTCTTATGAAATTTATGATGTAATGTCATGAGGGTGCATCTATGCATAAACACATGAAACCTTTGCTTCGTTCTTTTTTTTGTCACCGTGTTTCTCTCTCTTAGTTAGACTATGTCCATGTTTGGAATTCGTTGTCAACATCGTCGTCAAACTCGATGTACATTCAAAACAAATTCATTGAAAATAATGTCAAGAGACAATAGTCCTCTGATGAGCAGGAAAAGAGTGTAACCATGAGTTCAAATTCCCTTTACCGCTTCTTGCAATCCAAGTTGGCTTGAACCCGAGAAGGTGAGAGAAACAGGTATTGAAAGTAGATGGTTGAATGATTGTCTGTAGGCAACATTAACATTTGTGTTCTCCTCATCTGGGGAGGTACTGTTAACATAGAATCATGTAGGGCTCACAAGACTTCCCCAATTTTGTTGCGAACAGTAAGTACGATTTGGAGAGGTGAAAAGGTTTGGGTTGGAAGGATTGCCTCAGTTGATGATTCTTTCTTGACATGACAATTGATGGGGAGACTTTACATTATATTTTTTCATTTTTCATTTTCAATGTCTTTTCTTTTCTTCTAGTGATGATGTCATGCACCACATCATTTCTTTCTAGAGTTAAGTTCGTGAGAAAGATCAAGACAAATAATCTTTAGTCGGCGTGGACTTTAATCGGCTTGTATCGTGGCTAAAAGGAAAAGGGTTATGAAAGAAATGGATAATGAAGGCCCAAATAAGTGTTTAACGGTTAAATTATTTTAACAAGAATCATGTGCAGAGGTTGGGTCAACCGGTCTCCAAGAGTTTAAAACTCTGGACATCCTTTTTTTTGCTTCTCTTTCATTCCTTTCTCTATTTTCTTTCTTTTCCTTTAGGTAATTTGTTTCGTTGTTCTTGTTATAGTTCTTTTTGAGATTTTTTTTTCTTTTTTTTCCAAAAATTTTCTCGTTGACTTTGGATGCCCTTGATGTGCCTTTTGGATCGACATTGATATGCTAATGATTTTTGTCGAGGGTGATGAAAACAATTATAACTTATGGCTCAAAGGAGGTGCAATTGGATAAATTTCTTTTATCATTTGGATAAAGAAAAATGGCCACACGACATTCTAAATCTTGCTTGCCTTACTTCCCACGACCTTAACCATGAGACGAAACTCTGTAGCAGTTGACACATCGACTTCATTTTCTTTCTTTTTTTGTTGTTTTTTATTGTTTTTTTTGTTTCTTTTATGCTCCCCGATCAACGGATCATTGGGTATGGGTACCATGGTGAAAACTGCCCTAGTATTATATCTACGACAATCCTTTGTTTTGAAGGGAAACGAAAAAGTTAGGGGTTCAATCAATATGAATGCATATGCTTTAACAAGAAAAGAACACAAGTTACCCCCGAAACCATGAATCAGGAAAAGACTTTACACCCTTTGCCACTTCCAAGTCATTGTTTTTAAACTTTGTTTTTTTTTAATTTTCTTTTGTAATTTTCATTTTTTACTTTTTTATTTTTACTTTTTATTTTTTATTTTTTATTTTTTATTTATTTATTATTATTATTATTATATTGTTACTTTTGTTTTAATATAACTAATATAGTTAAGAAAAAGAGAAAACGAAAAAAAGAAGAAAAGAAAAAAAGGAGGAAACATGGAAAAAAGAGGAGGTTGGTTGAAAGAAAGGGGATGCGTGTGCAAAAAAGGAAGGAGTTTCTTTTTTGGTTGGGAGAGGGAGCAAAAACATGATAGAGGCAAGTAGGTTTTGGATTGGGGGAATGAGGTTTAACGAAGAAAATACGGTTAAGAATTTGTTTTGAAAAAGGCATTATTCGAATCTCACTAAAGAAAAAAAAGAACACACAGGGGAAAGCATCAGGGAAGGGGATCATTTTTAGAGACTACTATGACCTAAGAAAAGTGGAGAGGCTCCTCACCCAATCGGGACGATCCCTTGCTACAACATCCATTATTCACTTGTAAAGAACAAAGGAAAGCCAACCAAAAGAGGGGAAGAAGACATCAGATACACGGAGCTGACAATAGCAAACAGAGCTTCAAGAGCTAAGCACACCCTGCACTTGTGTCATCATGTATAATTGAGTAAGCTTGTTGCATTGTGTACTCCATTTTATGCTTGTTGTTGCTCTGCTTAAGTATGATATTGTTGTGCGAATACTCCCTCTTCTTCATCATCATCTAATGCGTACAAATTTCTTCTTTAACCTGAAACCTCTAGCTACATTTTCTGCTAATGATTTTTACCCTTACCCAACACCATCATCACCCTCTTGGATCCACTCTTTGATTTCTCTTTGCCAACAAAATCATCGAATGGCCTTCATACATGATTTTGCCACTGATATCCCCATTTTCATACTTCTTGTTACACCCTGCTCATAGTCCCCCTGCATAAAAAAAACAGAACAAACGAACCAAATCATAAATCAAGTGCCAGTTTATTCAAGAGTGTTTCTCTATAACATCTCGCCTCATTCATCTTTGCCTTCGTTTCCCAATCAACATCCTCGCCACAATCATCCTCACCCACGCCTACAGTACACTCATCATTTCCAATCCCAATGGACGAAACATCAAATATTAAAAAAATCAGCAAATAAATGGCATTCAAGAAACACTTTCTTCCTCGTCCTCGGTGATAGTGGTGCGTGAAAGTTGTTAGCGTTGGTGAAGATTTTTTGTATTTAAAAAAGGAGAGAATCCCTCGAGTGGAAAGGAAGAAAAGCGATGTTAGTGGCACTGTTGAATATGGTGACTCCGGCGGAGTTGTGTGGTGCCAAGGCAGCCCATAAACACCGCTGGAATGGCCAGGAGAGGCTGACCCAATGAGGGCACTAGCGATGATGGTTGGCGATGGCTTTTTTGCCACTCTGTGCTTTTGGCACGGTGAAAATGGAAGGGGAAGCTTTCCTCTCTCGCGTGGATAAAAGAAGAGAAGGAAAGAGTCTTGTGTCGTGGGCCGGCAATAGCTTCGGCGGCTCGCGTCGTCACTGGCGACGCCATGACCGCGGCGGAAGTGGGCGCCTCTAGGTTTTTCGGCCAGGAGAAGGGGATGCTGGGTGCCTTGGACATTGAGTGAAATGGTGGAATGGGGAGATTTGAGCAAAACCCTCGGTTGCGACGACAGGATGACGATCCAAAAAGAAAACGATTTAGAAAAAGAGATTTGGAGTCGCCACCATAGTTTATTCTAGAAAACTACACAAAAACCATAAAGAAAAGCATAGTACACTGATAAGGCTAAATTATACCATATTTTAAGCATCATTTCAATGGCAAAATCAACTCCTTTCTTACTTATAACTTGCTTAATCCTCTTCTCTTGCCTTGTTTTCTAAATATTTGTGTTTTTGGCTACTTTGATGTACTTTCATCAATAATCCCTTGTTTTGTAGCTAAAAATGAGCTTGGAAGACTCTCCAACAAACTATAGAACTGGACCAAGAAATTAGCACGAAGAAATGCCATCAGCAGTGCAAGGACGTTCGTCCAGGAAGGAGGACGCTCGTCCCAGGACAGTGGACGTTCGTCCAGGCAGGAGGACGCTCGTCCAGGAGGACGCTCGTCTCAGAAGCGGGCGCTCGTCCAAGAGAGGAGGACGTTCGTCCAGAGAAGAGGACGCTCGTCCAAGAGAAGAGGACGCTCGTCCAGAGGAGAGGACGTTCGTCCAAGGCAGAGGGCGCTCGTCCAGCCAGGCAGAAGTGGACGCTCGTCCAGCTAGGCAGAGGACGCTCGTCCAAATTGCAGAGAGGACGCTCGTCCAGAACGCTCGTCCCAGCCAGGAGGACGCTCGTCCAGGAAAGAGGACGCTCGGCCAGATTGAAGGACGTTCGTCCAAATGCGAGAGGCTCGCGCTCGGGCGCAAAAACAGAGGGGCGCCCGGGCGCGACTTTTTGCCAGATTTGAATTTTTGCGAGAGCTTCGCGCTCGGGCGCGACTGACAGAGGGCGCCCGGGCGCGACTTTTACTGATGTGGCAGACAACTTATTTAACCCTAAAACGCGAAGGGGAAAGGGTCTTTGGTCATTTGGAGGCGCGATTTCACTGAGAGGAGAGCTTGGAGGGCTGCTAGGGTTCGTGGGAACACTCCCTTCTTCCTCTTGGGTTCTCCTTCTTCTTCCATCTTCCATGTTGTAAGCTTTAGGGTTCTCCATGGAAATGGAGAACCAAACCCATCTTGTTGGGATTATTTGTAGCCTTTGAATTCTTGTGTAATTGTTGAATGATTTGATTATATATATGCCTTTTCTATCAATTGCTAGTATTCTTGTTTCCAATCTTAAAGCTTGCATGTAATGGGAACGTTCATGGCTTGATTTTGGGGTTTCATGGATTATGGGAACGTAAGATGAAATCTTGAACTGAAATAGGAGTCCTTGTGGGTCATTGATTCTAGGAATGGAAGATGATTCGCATGTTGTCTTAGATCCCAGCTCTTTAATGCGGGTTTTGCTTGTTAGATTGCCAAGGAATTGGGATTTGATAAGGAAAACCTAGGCTCTTTCACCTAAGGAATTAGGGCTAGAGTGTTTTAGTGGATTGACTTTAGTAAATTGATAGAGAGGAGATAAAATTGGTTATACACAAGAGTGCATTGGTGAAAACTAACCTTAGCAATGTCATTTCATACCATTTCTAGTCTTTTCCATTTTCAAGTGCCTTCAATACCAAAGTCCAATCTTGTAATTATGTATGAATTTACATTCCTGCACTTGTTCTGTATATTGATGTTATGTTATTGAGTCTATATGAGTTGTTAATCGCACAATTCTCTAGTATTACGAGTCTCTTGGGAAAACGATACCCGGTCTTACCGGTTTATTACTTGAACGATTCGGTGCACTTGCCGAAATCGAGCCCAACAAGTATTTTTTGAGCTAACAAGTTTTTAGTGTCGTTGCCAAGGATTTGGGGATTGAACCCGAGTCCTAGCAACGGCTAACAAGTTAAATTGGGCTTCATCAAGTTTTTGGCGCCGTTGCCGGGGATTTGGGGATTGAACCCGAGTCCTAGCAACGGCTAACAAGTTAAAATGGGTCATCAAGTTTTTGGCGCCGTTGCCGGGGACTCGTGTCAATACTAGACTTTTGTGAGGTTTCTAACTTATGTAGACTTGATTTTGTATATAGAACTAACTCTTTTGTTGTAAATAGATTTTCAATTTTACTTGGGCTAATTTGTGGCTGTAGCCTAGTTGTGTCTAAGTGTATGCAGGGGATGTTCATACAAGGAGGACTGCAGCCTCAAAAGCATCATGAAGACCCTGAGATTGAAGGAAGTTTAGGACACAAGGAGACAACTAGCTTGAGCACTACAAGCTGCCCAAAAATTCTCCCTTCATTGAAGATGCTCCAAGTGCTAAGTGAAAGATGAAGAAAGGGAGAAGGAAAAGAGAAAGACTAGTCACCACCACCCTTGGATGAGAGACAAAGAACTCAAGCCTAGCAAGCAAAATTTGATCAAGAGGATTGAGTGTTTGAAGATGTCAAGGTAGTGGAAGGGCTAAAAAGAAGAATTCAAGCTATGAGAGTTGATTTGGTGGCTAGAATGTGATTCAAGAGGAGTTGGTGGAAGGAGCACACCAACATCAAAGTTTGCACTTCATTGAGTAATCCGTCAAGCTAATGACGTTAAACAAGCGCTTTTGGGAGGCAACCCAATTTTCTTACCCTTTTTTACTTGTGTTTGTGTGATTTTTGTGTTATTTGCATTTTTGGCTTATGTTTTGCATGTTTGTGTTCTTTTGATTTGTTGTGATTTTTGAGTTGTAATGTTGTTTTTATGGTTTGTATAAGTGTATTAGGTTTGTTTTAGCTTGTTTGGTGTGTGAGTGCATTGAATGAAGGGCTAGAACCAAAAATCACATGGTGAGTGGCCAATTTCGCAGAAATCTGCAATATGCAGAAAACTGATATGGCGCCCAAGCGCCCCCTACTGAGGGGCGCCCGAGCGCGAGCTGCACGAGGGCCATCCTGCACCAACTTGACCGAGTGGCGCCCAAGCGCCCCCTGCTGAGGGGCGCCCGAGCGCGAGCTGCACCAGGGGCGTCCAGCACCAAAAATTCTGGTTCTGCACTTTTTGTTTTTTTTCTTGATTTATGATGAGTTTACCATTCTTTTGCACTCTTTCACACACTCCTTTTGATGTGTTGTTACCCCTTTTTGTGTTGTTGTACCTTTGGGAAGCTTAATTCTAAGACTTCCCTCTTTGTTCTTGTACTTTTGTCTTTGTTTGTTTTGGATTTCTTTGTCTTGTTTCTTTGCTTTCTTGTGCATCTTTCTTTTAGTTTGTTTTATGGATTCTTCTCTTCAGTTGTTGACTATGGGATACTAATTTTGCTTTGAGCTTTCTTGTTACAGGATAAGATCTTCCTTAGGAATTAAAGAGTTTAAAACCACCAGTGGCCAACCTTTGAGGCATGCGTGAGTTGAGCACCATATGAAATGAAGATTTTGCTGCTCGTGTAGCATGGCCTGGGGGCCAGGCCCCTACTGATGGGGGAGGTGGAGCAGTTGCGGAGTATAAGCTACTGTGGGAGGAAGATGTTTCAGATGGAAGTGAAGCTAGTGTCTTACACTGTTGGAGCTGCAAAGAGTCCATTTTAAATCGGTTTTTCCGTTTTAATTTCAAGTTTTATTTACTTTCAGTATTTGTGTTTTTGATTTCTTTTTTTTTTGACTTGCCTTGTGGATAGTTCTTGTGCAATTGGTCTGGTGATTTGAGTGAATCATTAGTTATGCTTGAATTGAATACAAATCTGTTGTGCTTGCTCTTTATCCATGAGAATTGTTTTGAAAATCTAATTGAGATTATGTGGTTGAGCTTGTTGAACTGAGATTGTGGTTGCTTGTATATGTTTAGATAGATGCTTGGTTTTAATTGTGATCAATATTCTTGGCATGATGTTTATCAAATTTTGGAACCTTGAGTGAACCTGTGAGATGTTGTGCCTCAGAGTTTATTGATGAATGTTATTACTTTGGAATCACAGTTGATTTTGCCTGAGTTTCTCTATTTGAACTAGTTACTTGCATGTTACAAATGATCAAGGCCATCTTGTTCTTCCACCTCTTCTACATTTTGAGCCTAAAAGCCAATGCTAAACCTTTGAACCTTAAAGAAAACTTTCTCATTCCCGAAACCTTAAGCCTATTGAAAAATCATTAACCTCCTTACCTTGAGTAGAGATGAACATATATGTTAGAGTGAGGAGAATGGTCTAAGTTTGGGGGAGTTCTTCTTGTCAAAAGGGGAGCATTGAGAAAAACAATAAGTTGAGTTAAAAAGAAAGAAAAAGAAGAAAGAAGAAGAAAAACAAAAACATGAATTCAATGAAAAAGAGTTGGGAAATAAGTTGAGAGTGGTTTATTCAATTTTGGAGAAAAAGAGATACTATGCTATATCATGAACTAAATTGTTTGTTCTCTTATCTCAAGGTGCTTTGTTGTCCAGAAAAACCAATTTTTCTTCTTAGCCCAGCCACAATACAAGCCAATCAAAGTCCTTGTGATGTAACTTGCTTGTAAATGTGTTTGAAATTGTTGAAACGAAAGGCAAAGTTGATTTGTGTAACATTGTGATAGTTGAGAGTTAGACACACATCCTTATACACCATTGTGCTTGAGTGAAACACTTTCCTTGGTGAGGATTGGTTCCATACACTCATTGAAAACAACTTGCCATGTTTGTTGATCTATCATTTGCATCTATCTTGTGATTTTTAATTTGTGAGCACCATGATTGAAGTTTAGCTTGCTAAGACTATATGGTCTCTTGAATGTGATTTATAAGTTGAGCAAGCATGATTGATATTGTTTATTTGATTGAAACTATGCTTGAGTTGCTAGACCATTGTGATTGAATTGTTTGCTAGGAGAAGTACTTTTGCTTGAGGACAAGCAAAGTTGTAAGTTTGGGGGTATTTACGAAAACTAGATTCTAGGTTTGGAAGTCGGTTACGCGTAGGGAATGTATTAGCACCCTACAACGCCTGCCCGAAGGCAGTACCCTTAATTAAATACGCGAACGTGATGTGGTTTTCAAAATGTTTAATTATCCCAAAAAAAAGATACTATAAAGAAACAAAATATATTTTTTAATTTTTGGGTCCGGCAAGGATTGACCTTGCTCCTATGTATTCTCATTCAAAATGAAAACTCAGGGTTATGTAGTTCTTTCAAAACTATTTGAGAAGTTTGTCTGGAAATTGTTTGAAGATAGAAAGAAAAGTATTGAGCATTAGGACGATGCGAATGACCACACGAGCACTCATACCATTATTTAATTTTTTAGATTGAAGATATTATGTACTAGGCTGATGCGGATGATCGCATGAGCACTCATATCATTATTTAATTTTTTAAGGCTGAAGATATTAAATACTAGGCTGATGCGGACGACCGCACGAGTACTTATATCATTATTTAATTTTTTAGATCAAAAGTATTAAGTACTAGGCTGATGCGGGCGATCGCACGAGTACTCATACCTTTAAGACATTATTTTTGTTATTTTTAATTATTTTTAGAAGAGAGATAAATGTATTGAACACTAGGACGATGCGAGCGATCACACGAGTGTTCAATCTTTACAACATTATTTTTGTTATTTTGAGAAGAAAAGGAGGTAATGAGTACTAGGCCAACGTGAACGGTCACACGAGTACTCAAACCTTTAAAATGATATTCAAACATTTTTAATCATTTTTTAAGAGGAAGAAAAGTATTAGGCACTAAGACGACGCGAGCGATCACACGAGTGCTTAACCTTTTCAAAAATTATTTTTGTGTTAATTTTTTTAATTATTTATTACGTTTTTTTAATAAAAAATATAATAATATTTAAGTAGATAAAAGTCTAAGAGTAACATGTAGCACAGGTTGAAACTAATAACTATGGAGGTGCACAAAAGAAAGCTATGAAAGCATACAAACACATAATAAAAATAGGAGTGCACCAAAGCCTAAACCATTTATTAGGGTCCCCAGAATTGACAATGGGCTCAAGGCCCAACTAAGAAAGAAAAAAAAACAAGGAAAAACAAGGGTGCACTAGTGGGAGCATTGCTTCAGAAGAGACTTACTTTTTTAAAAAAAAAAAAACTGGCCCAAAACCTAGGCCCGAAGGTTTTGCCCCCAATTCAGAACATTAGGGGTTCTACTCAAATCTCCCAATTCCACCATTTCACTCAACGTCCAAGGGACCTAGGATCACCTTCTCCTGGTCGGAAAACCTAGAGGCACCCACTTCCACCGCGATCTACGACATCGCCAGTGCCGACGCGAGACGCCGAAGCTATTTTCGATCCACGACACAAGACTCTTTCCTTCTCTTCTTCTATCCACGCGAGAGAGGAAAGCTTCCCCGTCCATTTTCATCGTGCCAGAACCATGGAGTGGCAAAAAATCCATCGCCAACCACCATCACTAGTGTCGCCATTGGGTCAACCTCTCCTGGCCATTTCAGCGGTGTTTGTGGGCCGCCTTGCCACCACACAACCCCGCTGGAGTCACCATTCTCAACAGTGCCACCATCATCACTTTTCTTCCTTCCACTCGAGGGATTCTCTCCTTCTCTTTTAAATACCCAAAATCTTCACCAACACCAACGACTTTCATGCACCACTATCACCGAGGACGAGGAAGAAAGTGTTTCTTGAATACCATTTATTTATTGATATTTTGTATTATTTGATGTTTCGTCCATTAGGATTGGAAATGATGAGTGTACCGTAGGCGTGGGTGAGGATGATTATGGCGAGGATGTTGATTGGGAAACGAAGGCAAAGATGAATGAGGCGAGATGTTATAGAGAAATAGTCTTGAATAAACTGGCACTTGATTTATGATTTGGTCCTTTTGTTCTGTTTTTTTTATGCAGGGAGACTATGAGTAGGGTGTAACAAGAAGTATGAAAATGGGGATATCAGTGGCAAAATCATGTATGGAGGCCATTCGATGATTTTGTTGGCAAAGAGAAATCAAAGAGTGGATGCGAGAGGGTGATGATGGTGCTAGGTAAGGGTAAAAATCATTAACAAAAAATGCAACTAGAGGTTTCAGGTTAAAGAAGAAATTTGTACGCATTGGATGATGATGGAGAAAAGGGAGTATTCGCACAACAACATCATACTCAAGCAGATCAACAACAAGCATAAACTGGAGTACCCAATGCAGCAAGCTTACTCAATTATATATGATGACACAAGTGCGAGGTGTGCTTACCTCTTGGAGCTCTGTTTGCTATTATCAGCTTGGTGTATTTGATGTCTTCTTCCCCTCTTTTGGTTGGCTTTCCTTTGTTCTTTACAGGTGAATAATGGATGTTGTAGCAAGGGATCGTCCCGATTGGGTGAGGAGCCTATCCATTTTTCTTAGGTCGTAGTAGTCTTTAAAAATGATCCCCTCCCCTAATGCTTTCCCCTATGTGTTCTTTTTTTTTTCTTTAGTGAGGTGAGAATAATGCCTTTTTCAAACAAATTCTTAACCGTATTTTCTTCGTCCAACCCCTTCCCCTAATCCAAAACCTCCTTGCCTCTGTTACGTTTTTGCTCCCTCTCTCCCAACCAAAAAAAACATCCTTCCTTTTTTGCACACACATCCCCTTTCTTTCAACCAACCTCCTCTTTCTTCCACGTTTCGTCCTTTTTTCTTTTCTTCTTTTTTTCGTTTTGTCTTTTTCTTAACTATATCAATTATATTAAAACAAAAGTAACAATAAAATAAAAAGTAAAAACAAAAATAAAAATAAAAATAAAAATAAAAATAAAAATAATCAAAATACAATAAAAATTAAAAAAAATTAAAAATAAAAATGAAAATAGGTAAATTAAAAAACATAGAACATAATACAATAAAACCAAAAACCAATCCGGACGAAATTTGGTATCGACAACTATTAATATTATTATTAGTATTAAGTCAGGTATTGAGTATAAACATGTTTATTAGAGGTGTTTAATATTTTAATATGGACTAATATTCATTTGAGTTTATGGATTCACAAATAAATTTGAGTTTTGTGTTCGATTTTTCTTCTTTAATCAATGAAGTGGCGGATGGAGATTACACAAACAAGTTTACTAATAAAATATTTTCGTCACATGATGAGTTAATTCACTAGGCCCCAAATGACCGTGTCATACGTCAGTCCATTCAAATATGGCATGACCTCAAGTAGGCTACAAACTTGTCTCTCTATCAACCAGTGTGTTGCACAAGGACTGTTTTCATCTTTAGTGGGTAGCACATGTCTCATTCTCATCTCAGGGAAGTGATCATAAATCTAAATCTACAAAACATTACTTAAATCTTAGTATATATTGCAAAAATAAATGAAATCAAAATGCAAGAATATTTAGACCAGTAAAAGAGTATAATATCCAACCATTTGTTTGGTTTCAACAAAGCTAGCATCCTCAAGTTGCTCGTATATGTGGACTAGTGTACCAACGTCCCACGTAGGGATGACAAAAATAACCGTGCCCGCAAATATCCACGGATAAAATCTGCGACAAATAGTTAATACCTACAAATATTTATTATTCGCGGGTAACAAGTATTTTAACACCCGCTTATCAACGGGTCGAGTGCAAGTATCATACTACTCGTACCCACGAATATCCATTACTCGCAAAAAATTAAAATAAAAAATTAATTTATATTTTTATTAAATTAAATTTAATTAAAATTAATATATATTTTAATACGTTAAATTTAATTAAAATTAAATTTTAATTTATATTATATTTTATATATTTCTTTTTGTAATTTTATTTAAATTTTATTTTAAAAATTTATAAAATATATTTTTTTAATATTTATAAGTATCCACAGGTACTTGCGGGTTTTAAAATACTTGTAAGTATTTTTTGAACGAGTATTGAGCGGGTAGGAGGATAGGTAACGAGTGATTTGTTTTGTTGTGAGTCAGGTTGCAAAAAGACATTCTTCATGTCCGACTCGTTGTCATCCCTAGCCCCACGCATACCCACCACATGCATCTAACTATATGTAAGAAGTATGCTCATGCGGTGCACTCCCACTATTGTTGCTCACAACACTTATTATAAATATCTCTAAACCAGCTTAGCCTAACTTTGGAACCATTTGCCTCTATTATCTCATCTCCAACCCTATCGCTGTCCACGTCCAAAAGCTCGACAATAACAAACCAAGCTTCTTTAACTTCCAACCTCAATTTCACAAAATTGCTCCACTATATCTAGATGAAGCAGCGACGACGCGTCATTTAGTGTAGCTATCATCTTACCCATCGGGAGTTGTAAAGTGTTTGTCCCAAAATCTCATCTCTCAACAAACGTCAATATCAAACTTTTTTCGTCGTAGCCATATGAAATATCAACTAGGGGCATTAACTCAGAATTCAAAATAAAATGTTCAATTGCCTTATGTCCAAATTTATTTATTTTTGCCCATCGGATATCAACTTGATCTCTTCTCGATCATACAAAAAAACAAATAATATAAAATTAATTAAAACTACTCATTACTAATTAAAATTCAAGTATTGTACTAACCTGATCCTACCACAAGACATATGCAACGTGTTCGATATAGTGAGTCAAGAGTGATGTGTTGTGTGGACCTCTTGAAAATCCACCTACTTTCTCTTGTTGTTGAGCAACATTATCCTACTCAAAAACATGCTCTTGATGTTTAATAACATCATGCTCATCGTGAACATAAATATCACACTAGTGCAACGAAGAGCTATTGTCTCGATTGTTTTAGGTTTATGACCGCGATTACAGAACCGAGGTATATTCAAGCGAGGTAAAAAGTTCGTACTTTTGACCTCGGTTCAAAAACTAAAGTAAAAAACTTATGATTATTGCCTCGGTTCTGGTTTGAATCGAGGCCGTAAACCCTTAAAAATAATTAATTTAAGGGTCTATGACCTCGGTTGGGGTCTAGAACCACTGTCTAAAGTATTTTTTTAAAAAAAAAATTATTCATTTTTGCAAACATTCCATAGCATATATACAAGAACACAAACCTAGAAACAAACCTGTAATATGAACTTTAAAAAATATTTGCATTGTAAATCTTAAAAAGACTCTAACTTTCACTCCGGTTAATCGTTTTCTATTTTTACAAAAAAAAATGTTTTTTTTCAAACTTTGCAAAACGAAAACGTCAAAAACTTAAAATGAAACTAACCTTGAAGGTTGAAGGTGGCTTTTGTGCTGAAACAAAACGAAATAAACATCCAAAGAGCACATGTGCAAAAAATTAATCAGTAAAAATGAAAGACAATGGTAGAGAAACAATTAATCAAGGAAAAATGAAAGAAAAAATGAAAGAAATTGAAGATGATGGTCTGGAAGGCGTGGAGAGAGCAACAACGACGCAAAGGAGTTTACAAATGTTTCAAATGTTCAAGAGACTCGTTTGCGAAATTTAACCTAAAAAACATGTTATTACCTCGGTTATTTTTTTAACCGAGGCAATAAGGGTCTATGGCTTTGGTTCTATAAAGAACCGTTGCCTAAACCCTCTAAAAAAAATTCAGTTATTTTATGCCTCAGTTCTCTAAATAACCGAGGGATATACCTTTGCGCGATAATTACAAAAATTTCACCGCCCAGTTTTAGGCATCGATTCTTCTTGAACCGAGGCATATACCTTTGCGCGATAATTACAAAAATGTCATCGCGCCAATTTTAGGCATCGATTCTTTTTGAATCGAGCGTTTGCAATAATTACAAAAAAGTCACCGCACCATTTTTTGCTTCGATTACAACTAAATCAGTGTCCAATGCGCGAGTTAAAATCCTTATTTTTTACTAGTGTCAGTTTCTTCAGTATGTCCTCTACAAGTTGATGCGGTAGGTCTCCTTTTCCGTTCACCTTATGCTAAACTTTCACCACGATAATAAGATGTACCTCGTGTTATTGCCATATCCATGACAAACAAAATGATATAATGTTAAAACACTAAACCAGAAAAAAAATCCAAACAACAAAATATAATAGTAAAATTAAAAAAAAAACAATTTTTTTTGAAAAATAATATAATAAAAAATAAAAAAACCACGAAAAAAAACATATTATCGGATTCTGAAGCTGTAAAAGTTTAAACAGATTTTGAAATCCGATATAAGCTTAACCGGCTTTCGAAATTCATTTATGCTTTTACCAAATTTTGAAATCTAGTTAAAATTTTGTCAGATTTCAAAATCTGATAATGACATAAACAAATTTTGAAATTCAACAAAAGTTTTACCAAATTTCGATAGCTTGTTAAGTTTGGGTAGGATTTTGAAATTTGGTTAAGACTTTGACGACTTTATAAATTTGGTGCAGGTTCAACCAAATTTTTTAAAATCTGATTAAGTTTGTGTCAAATTTCAAAATCTAACAAAGCCTTAACCAAATTTTAAAAACTAGTTAAGGCTTTGTAGATTTCGAATCTCGATTTTTACATCAACCGTAACCAGATTTCAATCACAAACATACATATATTCTATGCATTTAGAGTGTAAATTGAAATCAAAACCAAACATATGAAAGTCAAACACATCTTAATGAAATCCAAAACAAATGCTTAGCTAGTGCGTCGCTGGTTCGTGCAATGAAGAAGAAGAGGCTTGGACGTATAAAGCTTCACTAGCTTCAGACTAAATGAAAAAGTGATAGAGCTAAGAAGAGGAGTGCAAGGCTTGGTTTCATTGCAATGTGTATAGAATAAAGAAAAGTGAAGTTAGGGTTGCAATGCAATGGGATTATAGTGGCTACTAGGACAACATGAGCAAATTTAAGAGTAGAGAGAGAAGAGAAAAGTAATAAAAAAATTTACTTCGATAAAAATGCTTTTACCAAAAAATTATATTTTAAATTCTTTGAAAAGTTGAAACTGTACAAAGAAGGCTTGGAGGTGAAAGGAGAAACTCCTTGTCTACAAGAAAAAATAATTTATTTAATTTTTATAAACTTGAAATAGTCAACGTAATGATCAACCGAAAATCTAAATCTATCGGCCCTTCTTATTAGTTAAAGTCAATGACTGGATGGAAATAATTATCCAACCACAATAAATAACTGTTTTAATATAAATGTTTCCAATAAAAATGAAAAATAAAAAACATATTAAGCATAATTATTTTATCTATTTTGTAGGATTTTTCTTATGCACCTTTTGGGTTGGTCAGAAAATAGCACATAATTAACCTCAAACCAGTTGCCAATCTCTTCATTGTTTAATGTAGCTATCTGTTGACTTTTTATACATTGAGTAAATAAATAACTCTTACGCTATCTACGTGCACTCTTTTGTCATTTTATTTAGCATGGAAAATTTCAAAGTAGTCTACTCAATGAAAGACAGTTTAATTCTTTTTTACTTTAAAAACTTCATTAATTAGTGGATATCAACGTATGAATTAAGATAAGAAAAAGAAGAAGGAAGGTCTATTTTTCTGAGGTTGAGCACAAAAATATATTCATACGACTTCATCTAACATTCCAAATTTAACGTCAACATAATATTACATCGAAAAAATATAACAAACATGCCTAAACAACATTTCATTCCTGAAATTTTTTTGACAGATTTTTCCCTCAGTCATCAAAGAACACTATGCTTGTGAACAATATAAACAACATTTCATAAAAAAATAAATTAAACTTTACTTTAAATACTATTAGGCTATATATACGTTCCATGTTTTATGTTTAATCTTCTCATAGAAAATTAATTGTCTAGGTTTTTCTTTATACATGTAGATGAATAAAACAATATGAATTATTAATATTTTAAATTTCTTGTATTGCATGAATAATTAAATTTTTTGGAACATGGTGGTATTAGCGAAGTTTTACAAGGTAAGATTGGAGTTTCTGATAAGGCAATGTGCAATGAAGTACAGGGCGTAAAAGTGTTGACCAGGCACACACAGTCTACCACTGTTACCAACCATAACTACCAATGACCATGGCCGAGGATTAATAATAATTAAGGTTAAAAAAAACAAACATAAGAGAGTGAGTGGGTCCCGCGACAGACAAGACTCTCTTCCTTCCATTCTCAACACCAACTGTCTCTTCATCCATCGATGTCTATAACACCATCACCCTTTCCCGCTTTCCACGAACCTTCTTTCTCTTCTTCTTCCTTTCTCTCTCTCTCTCACACACAGTTACAATCTTTTCTTTCCAATCCTCAATCACAATCAATCTCATGTTCACTGCAACTACTTTCAACGCTCTTCACTTCCTTACTCTCCTTTCGGTACTCGTCTTCACCATCTTCTCTCTCTCAACCACTTTCTATGTGATTTTTTTCTTCAATCATCTCTGACTTTTTTCTTGCTCTCCAACTACTCTTAATTATTTATCTTTCTTCTATTTCAATTTGGCTGCGAATTTCACAATTCACTTAATTAGGTTATTTAATTTGTACAAGGATATGGGATATTGATCCATTTCGCTTTTGCGGAATCATTGTTGTTAATTGAGTACTTGGAATTTTGTCCTGATTAATGAATGATATGCTGTTTTTTCAACTCCTGAACATTCGGTAACCGTCCATTTTGTGATGTGTACTGGTGTGTTTGTATGTGCTGCTAAATTTGAGGAAACTATAGTTCTGGCTGTCATGCTGTTTTATTAGGTTGTTTGAGTTTGTTGTCTTCCTGAAGATATGAATTTATTACGCTTTTGACTATTTTTGTTTTCCTCGGATCAATCTATGGCAAGGTGATTGGGTGGCTATTTTACCCTGTTGATATTGCTATGGATGGGTCGGTTTTTTTTTGTTTTGGTTGACAATTGGACTATCTACTTAGGATGTCTCTCTTGTTTTTCATTATTTCAGGAGTAGGCGGTAAGATTTTGAGGTGTATGAAGGAGCTATTCACTGTCCTGTGACACTTGCGCGCCACTTATTTGTCGAATTCTACCTTGTTCTTGAACTGGGCTACAGTGATGAATTTTCAGCAAGACAAATTTGTTAGGTTAGTTTAATGGTGCATACCTTTATTTATCCTCTGTTGTGCTGTTTGTGGTATTTCGGAAGCATTGTAGTTGTCATTGGATTCAATATAGGTGTTTCATGCTTGGTTGGGAGTAAAGGCTTCTCTCTTGTTGTTCCCAACTTTTGGAAACACTTTTTCAGTCACCACTCTTCAATATCAATATGCTTTAAAAAATTCAAATTGTTACCCTCTTTCAGAATTTGTGTTCCTAATAATCACTTTTTTGCCTGTGTTCATTTCATGGTGTTATTGCCACTGCTTTGGACATCTTGTTTATCGGGTGCTTAATCATGGACTGATTTTTATTGTTTCCATGATGTTTAGATTTCGTGATTGGAATTCAGAGAAGGATTCTGAGAGCAGCTCTCCTGCAATTCATGTAGAACGCCCAGGGGGAGTCAAGAATACACTAAATTCAGTTTCTGAGAAGTTTCAAAGGGGTTTGGAATCCAGTTCAGAGGGGATGAAGAGATTTAGAAAATCATTCAAATCTCTTCCCTATAACAGAGTTCTCTCTGGAAGTTTTAGTTCTGGAAAGAAAATTCTTGATCCCCAGGGTCCTTTCCTTCAAAAGTGGAATAAGATATTTGTATTATCATGTCTTATTGCTGTGTCACTTGATCCTTTGTTCTTCTATGTTCCGGTGATCGATGATAACAATAAATGTCTTTCTCTGGACAGAAAAATGGAAATTACAGCAACTGTTTTAAGATCTTTCTCTGATATTTTTTATATAATCCATATAATTTTCCAATTTCGTACCGGATTCATTGCTCCCTCTTCTCGAGTATTTGGAAGAGGTGTTTTGGTTGAAGATACTTGGGTAATAGCAATGCGGTATCTATCATCATACTTCTTAATTGACATTCTTGCCGTTCTTCCCCTCCCGCAGGTAAGGAAACTCTTTTTGTTGTTGGACTTTTTGACTTTCATCTTTTTTACATCTACATCCAGTAAATGTTGAAGAACTATGGGTTGACAAGTTCGTGTATGAACATAAAACAACTTTTGTTTTCACGTTCTTTCTCTCTAGGAAGTTGACTTGATTTGCAGTCATTAATGTACCAAATGATTACATTTATAAAGTACAGCGCAAAACATGTGGACTCACTCAGAAGATATATTGTAATTAGTGATTAAGTCAATCCCTCCAAGATTGTGGGTTTAAATTAGAAATAAAAAAAAAAAACCTATTTTATTGAGTTAATTCAATGTTTTTTTACTCAAAACTTGCTCTTATATTGCTAGGTGGCAATTCTAATTATCATTCCCAAGTTGAGGGGCTCTGAATCACTGAATACAAAGACCTTGCTGAAATTTATTGTCTTCTTCCAGTACATCCCACGATTTTTGCGATTAATTCCATTATATAAAGAAGTTACTAGGACCTCTGGCATCCTCACTGAAACAGCTTGGGCTGGAGCTGCATTCAATCTCTTTCTGTACATGCTAGCAAGTCATGTACGTCTATGCTCAGTCGTTTTTTGCTTTTTCTTGTAAATATTACTGACAATATATTTTTGTTCTATTGCTTTGCACTAAATTTATTATTTATGTTATTTTATGTATTCTGTTTCTGAGATCATTGGTCTTTTTTTTCTAAAGCCTAAATCTGTTTTTATTGTTTCTGTTTGACTGTATCGTGAATTTATTTTGCTAAATCACTAGATCAAACAAGTAAAGTTTGATAGGCACAAATACTTCGTAAGGTTACAAATACTTTGTAATCTCTTGTTAATGTGGTTTAAGCTTATGTTCTGCAATCATGTGTTTCCATATTTTGATTGTAGTCTCATGTTTAGTGAAGTATGGATTAGTGTTTTATGTTTTGTAACAAATTTAAAACATCATGCTATGGCTATAATCTACGGCTTCACTTTATTTCCACAGATAATTTTTTCTCCTTCCATTTAATTGCTTCCCTTGTTGTGTTTCATCACTGGTTTTTGGTTAATCCGTTGCTATTTGTGCTTCTTCCATCTCCTTCAGTGGTTTCTGCCATCTGCGAAGGTGGTGCTTCATAGTGTCAGTGGGATCATGGACCCCAAAACTTTTTAATCCATGTATATGGATGCATACATACATATGTATACGTATACGTGTGTTTGTGTGCTATACTTATGTTCATGTGCTTGTATATATTAAAAATTATCTATATTTAGTTGGCACTTAGATAATTTCCTATTTATATTTTCAAATATTTTTTATGTTGTTATTCAATTATAAATTATTTTGTCATTGAAAGTAGAACAGCAATTTAACTGAAGGTAATATTTAGTTATTTTCATTATTATTGGTGTAGTCATTTTTATGTTGATTTTGCACTTTTAATTTTTTTTGCTTTTGATAACATCAGCCCTCATGTTTGTTTAAGCATTAAAAAAACACTTTTCTCATATTAACTACATTTATCAGTTGTCCTTTCATACTATAAATCTTTTTTCTTTTTTTGCATTCTTGAACTCTTTTTTTCTGTGACTTTTATATCGTTTTTCTGTATAGGCTAACTTATATCATGTGATTTGGACCTGGGGATATTCCTTGAGTACAGATTTTTCATGAATATTTTTCTGAGAGTTTTGTTATTTTCTTGTGACACTTCGTAAATTTATTATGATTTTGAGAAAAATATGATTATTTCCTTAAATTTATTGAAAAATTCATAGATTTTTGCTTATGTGAATTCTTATTTTTTTACAAAAAAGTGTATGGATAAATTCTTCAACCATAAGAGGAAATTAATTTAAAAAAAGAAGTTAATATTTAAATAGCATTATTAAATCCTTAAAATCATCAATACGAGATGATATTTTCAAAACCATTAGATTTAATTTATACATTATGATAAATATTTTGGCCTTTCTCATGCTCCACCGTTTGTTGTCATCATCCACTGCTGTCTAGATGTCAGTCAACACTGTTTCATCACAAGCTTCCTATTTTCATGGCTGTTTTACTATGTTGTTCTTTTACTATCAAATGGCTCTCTTATCCCGTTTTCACTAGTGGTTTATGAGGATATTTATGTTGATGGTCATCCCAGCCATTCTACAAAGTTGTCTTTCCATCAACACTATCTCTGTAGTGTATCCAGCATCCTTTAGTTGCCTTTACATTCTCTTACTTGGACTGCATATTATATTTTTATGTTTACAAAGGTTTAGTGGTTACAAGCTTAAAGGTTAAGCTAATAAGTTGTAATTTATAGGTAATTGGTGTGATATAGTATTGGTTGGTACGAGTAAGGATTAGTGTTTTATGTTTTCTAACACATCATTTGATATCATTTTCAACTTAATATCAATATCAGACTATTTAGTCTCTATTATCTCTTTTTCTTCCCTCTGTACCCATACCCGTATAATTTCAATTCCTTTGTTGGACACTCTCATACTAGTGTCCTTCTATTGATGCTGCGCCTTGTATCCATGGTTTTTAGGTCCACTACATGTTGTTTCAAACTGGAATATCCGCACCTTCCTATTTTGGTTCCCAATGTAGCATATTTAGATTTCTTATCATCGTTGCACTAATTTTTGTGAAAATGATCTCACTAATAATGAAAATTAATGATGTCATCTGCCTCTGTGTAGGTTATTGGTGCCTTTTGGTACTTGTTTTCTATAGAAAGAGAAACCACATGCTGGCAAGATGCGTGTCGAGGAAATAGCACATGTAACACAGAAGCTATGTATTGTGATAATCATCAAGTTTTGGGCTCTATTTCAGTATTCCTGAATGCTTCTTGCCCAATACTGGACCAAAATACAACACTCTTTAATTTTGGAATATTTCTTGATGCCCTTCAATCTGGAGTTGTGGAGTCAAGAGATTTCCCACAGAAGTTCTTTTATTGTTTTTGGTGGGGCCTACGAAATTTGAGGTGTGCTTTATTGATTATCTTTTATTTAATGCTATTAATTTTAAGATTATGCAGTAGTCATACATTGCAACATGTTCATGATTTACTTGAAACACAATTTAAGTTAATGTCAGATATTAGTGTTATGCAGTGAATCTGTAGCTGTGTTTGGACTCAATATGTCTGCTTGCTCATAGTGTAGAATTATTTCTTATAGTTCTGTTTGCTGGCATCCCTTGGATTAAAGTATTCTACCTTTCAGTGTGCATACATTCAGTAAATGCATCTTTTCCCAAGGGTTGTGTTAAAACATATGGTTTTGAGGGTTTGTGTTGGGGCACGAAATGTTTGTGAATAAAGTGGAAATCTGATTCATCTTAGATTATTCTAGTTATTAAAATGCCATTAATTTTAAATGACAAATTGAATAATGTTTAATCACGTAAATGTTGGATGACTTCTGATTTGGTGCCTAGAAGTGGAAATGGTTTTATCTTCAGTTTTAAATTTGTTTAATAACAGGATTGTGAGATGAGGGATTGTTAAAGTTGTCAGTCAATCATCAATTTCAAAGTCGCATGTTAATATGTTTTGAATTTTTATTTTGTTATGTTTTTACTAAGTTATTTGACATTCTACTTATATTCTTCCGTTTATTACAGTTCTCTTGGTCAGAACCTTGCAACAAGTACCTATGTTTGGGAAATCTGCTTTGCAATTTTCATTTCAATTGCTGGTTTGGTATTATTTGCATTCCTCATTGGAAATATGCAGGTTGGTGTCAAATATTCTTTTTTAATCAAGCGATACTGGCTAGCAGCACTATTTGTTGATTTTGGAATAAAATGCATATTCTACTCCTGTGATCTGTCTCCCTCAACTTCTTTACAATAGCAGTTTTTTGGTGCTTTAAGTTAGTTTATTGTTAGTTAATTAAGATTTCCTCCTTGGCACCTCATGAAACAAGACATCATATATTAATTTTTGCTATTATTATTAGAGCACTTCTATAAATGTGCAGTATTGTATCTTTTGGGGAGCATTAGCTCTTGTCGAATTCTAACTTCTGGTTTGTACCAGTGAAGTAGAGGTCGTTATCAATTTTTTGTTGTTAGAAGTCCCACATCGTCTAGAGATAAGGCCAATTTAGAGTATATAAGTAGGTGCAAACCTCACCTTACAAGCCGGTTTTGTGGGGTTGAGTTAGGCTTAAAGTCCACTTCTTAACATGGTATCGGAGTTAGCGGGTGGAATGATATGTCTAACAAACACAAATCACACTAAGATAGGTTCTAACTCATAGCTCTAATACAATGTTGAATATAGTAAAACTCCCCTCTCAAGCTGGTGCATATAAATTGTATGTACCAAGCTTGTTATAAATATAATCAAGTATTGGTACCCGTAAAGACTTAGTGAAAATATTTGTTGACTGATCATTTGAGTTGACAAACTCAGTCTTGATATCTTTAGATACAATCTTCTCTCGAATGAAATGACAATCAATCTCAATGTGTTTGGTTTTCCCATGAAAGACAAAATTAGAACTTATATGAAGAGTAGCTTGATAATTGTTAAATAACTACATAAGTAGTTTTTATTTCTTTGATGATATATTACAATGTGTGATACTCTATAAATAGAGTATGTAGTAGGTGGGAATTAATCCCAACCATCAAAGTTAGGCTACACAGTAGCTACACAGTAACATATGCATAATACATTTCAACACTCCCCCTCAAGCTGGAGCATATAGATCATATGCACCAAGCTTGGAACATATAAACTGAATTCTGGGCCCTCTTAAAGACTTAGTCAAAATATCTGCAAGTTGTTCATTAGAACTGACAAATTCTGTAATGAGATCCTTGGACAATAGCTTTTCTCTGATGAAATGACAATCAACTTCTATGTGTTTTGTTCTTTCGTGAAACACTGGATTGGAGGCAATGTGAAGAGCTGCTTGATTGTCACAATACAACTTCATAGTCTTATTTTCACAGAATTTTAATTCCTGAAGGAATTGTTTGATCCACATGAGTTCACAGGTAGCCAAGGCCATAGAACGATATTCTGCTTCTGCACTAGATCGAGCAATAACACTTTGTTTCTTGCTTTTCCAAGATACAAGATTGCCTCCAAGGAGTATACAATATCCTGTGGTAGATCTCCGATCATTTGGACAACCAGCCCAATCTGCATCACAATATCCTTCTACCTCAGAACTTCCCTTATTTTCATATAACACTCCTTGTCCTGGATTCCCTTTTACATATCTAAGGATGCGTATTACAGCATTCCAATGATCAATATGTGGATTTTGCATAAATTGGCTCACAACTCCCACTGGATAGGAAAGGTCAGGTCTTGTATAGTAAGATATATTAGTTTTCCCACCAACCTTCTGTATCTTTCTGGATCTGAGAAAAGTTCACCATGGTCTCTCATTAACTTTTGATTTGAGTCCATAGGACTATCAATAGGCTTGCAATCTGTAAGACCTGTTTCCTCCAAAATATCAAGGGCATATTTTCTTTGTGAAATGACGACTCCTTCTTTTGATTGTGCCACTTCAATACCAAGGAAGTATTTCAACCGACCTAGGTCTTTGGTTTGGAAGTGGTTGAACAAGTGATCTTTTAATTGAGCAACTCGCAACATCATTTCCTGTAATCACAATATCGTCAACATAGACCATAAGATAAACACATTTGTTAGGAGTAGAATGCCCATAAAATACTGAATGATCGGCTTCACATCGTGTCAATCCAAATTGTTGCACAACACGACTAAATTTACCAAACCAAGCTCGAGGTGATTGTTTCAAACCATAAAGTGAACGACGTAATTTACAAACTAAATTAGACTCCCCCTGAGCAGCACGACGAAATCCAGGAGGTTGCTCCATGTATATCTCCTCTTCCAGATCACCATGAAGAAAGGCATTTTTAATGTCCAGTTGATGAAGTGGCCACTGTCGAATGGCAGCCATGGCAAGAAAAAGACGAACACTACTGATTTTGGCTACAGGAGAAAATGTATCACAATAATCGAGACCATAAATCTGAGTATATCCCTTTGCTACTAGACGAGCTTTTAGCCGATCAATTGCACCAGTAGGACCAACTTTAATAGCATAAACCCATCTACATCCCACAGGTTTCTTACCAGGAGGAAGAGATACAAGTTCCCAAGTACCACTATTGTCTAGTGCTTGCATTTCATCAATCATGGCTTGTCGCCATCCAGGGTGATCAAGTGCCTCACGAACATTATTAGGAACTTTGATGTTAGAAAGAGAGGAAACAAAGGAGAAATAGGTAGGAGACAAACGATGGTAACTTAAAAAGTTATAAACAGGATAAGGATTACGAGTTGATCGAATACCTTTCCGAAGAGCAATAGGCCAAGCCTGATCAGATTCAACAGAGGGTGAAGGATCCATGGTCTGGGAATCTGGTGAAGAAGGAGCTGAGTCTTGAGGATCTTCAGGCAAGGGAGGAGGTGGTTGAATAATGTCATCTGCATTTTGAGTGTGATTGGGAACTGGAGAAGTAGGAATGACTAAGGGATCACATGATGGGATAGGAAGCATGTTTTGAACAGATGAACATTCTTGCTTAGAGGACGTGAAGAAGGGTGTATCTTCAAAAAATGTGACATCAGAAGACATATAGTATCTTTTTGTTGAGGGAGAATAACATTTATATCCTTTTTGAAGACGAGAATATCCTAAAAAGACATACTTAATAGACTTTGGAGAAAGTTTATCAAGACCAGGAGAGACATTATGAACAAAACAGGTACTCCCAAACACACGTGGAGAGACATGATATAGAGGATCGTGTGGAAAAATTATGGAGTAAGGAATCTTATTATCAAGAGAAGAAGAAGGCATCCTATTTATCAAAACACAGGCAGTGAGGACAGCATCCCCCCAATGATGAATAGGAACATTAGTATTTAACATCAGGGAACGTGCAGTTTCAATGAGATGTCTATTCTTTCTTTCAGCTATACCATTTTGTTGTGGAGTATGAGGACATGTTGACCTATGTAAGATTCCTTTAGATGATAAAAAGGATGAGAGTTTACTAGAAAAATATTCTTTGGCATTATCACTCCTGAGAATTTTAATTGTCTTTCCAAATTGGTTCTGAATTTCATTAAAAAAGGACATAAATATGTCTAAAAGTTCAGATCTCTCTTTCATTAGATAAACCCAAGTATATCTAGAGAACTCATCAATAAAGGTAACAAAATAGTTAAAACCAAAGGAAGTAACACGACTTGGTCCCCAAATATCAGAGTGAATAGTGGAAAAAGCAGAATTACATCGTGTCTCAGATGTCTTTGGATAGGAAGATCGAACGTGTTTCCCTAACTGACAAGACTCACAATCTAAGACACTAATGTTTTTAAGATTTGGAACCATCATTTTTAATTTAGACAAACTTGGGTGACCTAAACGATCATGCAAAAGTTTAGGAGATAAAGTTGAAAGACAGGAAACAGATGAACTAGGCTTTAGATAATAAAGTCCCCGTGACTCACGTCCTTCCTCAATCAGACGTCCCGTTCCATGTTCCTGTATAACAAAGGAATTTGCAGTAAAAGTTACGGAACAATTTAGTGAACGAGTCAATTGACTTAAAGAGATTAAATTATAAGGACAATGAGGAATGTACAAAACAGAATTTAAATTTAAGGAAGGAGATAATGAAACTTTGCCAATTCCTTGAGATGCTACTTTGGATCCATTGGCAACAGTAATTAAATTAGGAATTTTTTGAGAGGAAATGGAGTAAAATGAAGGAAGGTTACCAGAGAGATGATCTGAAGCACCTGAATCAAGTATCCATGAATTTTGACTTTCTCTAGTTTGAGAAATGCATGCCGTTGACATTAAGGATGATTGATCAAGATTGGTAGATTTTTCAGATTTGTACCTCAAAAATTCTCGATATTCTTCGTCGGAAATTTTAGCTTCTGGATTATCAGATCTAAACACCTGCACAGTTTTATCAGGAAAACCATGTAAAGAATAACATCTTTCCTGGGTATGGCCAATTTTCTTACAGTATGAGCATTGCACACGCCCACTTCGACCTCCACGACCTCCTTGAGTACTCCTACCTCTTCCTCTTCCTTGTGGAACTACCATTGCTGCAGTTTCAATAACATCAGTTGAATTCCCTTCTTTCACTAAAGTAGGTACTCGAAGGAGTCGAGTAACCAAATTATCCATTGACGGGATTTGATCTCCTGCTAAAACTTGATCACGGACATGATCAAAATCAGAGTGCAAACTTCTAAGGATTAAGACCATGTAATACTTGTCAAGTCTTTTGTTAATACTTTCTAATGAATCAGCTACGAAGAATGTTTTTAATTCTTCTACTGCAGCTCTAGCCTTTGCTATATGAGAAATCATATCGTGATTGACTTGTTTGAGAGAGGATACTTTTTCGGTTGCATCAAAAAGTCTTTGTATATCATTAGCAAAAATATCTTGAGCTCTTTTCCAAAAAGAGAAACAAGTCTTGTAAGGTCTCATTATATCTAGAACTTCTTGTTCAACCGATTGCCACAACACAGCACATAACTGGAAGTCTAGTTTCTGCCATTGGGGTTTTTCTTCCTCCGAGACCATAGATGCATCTTGTTCAAGGTGATTATGGTGTCCTTGACCAAGAAACCATAATTCCACCGCAGAAGACCATGACAAATAATTTTTCCAATTCAACTTTGCAGATGTAATGATAGGAGTTGCAGAGAAGGAAGAATTAATTCCAGAAGAAGCCATTCCAGATCTGAAAAAAAAACTGAAACAGAGACAAATAGCTTTAGGGAGAAAAACCCTAGGTCTTGAACAAAAACACCAGAACACAAAACGAAGTGCCTAAACACGCTCAGGGAGCTCAGGCGAGACGACTGGTGGAGACGTGGTGTCGCTCTGACACCGGGAGGGTGGCGCGTGAGATGCACGCGCCTGAGAGTCGCCGGAGAAAGGTGGCGCGTGTGGGAGCGTGCGGCGACGAATGAGACGGCGACCACCAGGGTTGGGTCGCGCTTCTCAGGGCGAACCTAACCCTTGACTTCGCCGGAGGAAAGGCGACGGTGGACAGCGACGGTGGCGGTGGCGGTGGCGACAGCGGCGGTGGCGGTGGCGACGGCGGCGGTGACGGCGGCGATGGTGACGGAGATGACAGAAGCTAGATTTTGTCCCGCTCTTGATACCATGTTAAATAACTACATAAGTAGTTTTTATTTCTTTGATGATATATTACAATGTGTGATACTCTATAAATAGAGTATGTAGTAGGTGGGAATTAATCCCAACCATCAAAGTTGGGCTACACAGTAGCTACACAGTAACATATGCATAATACATTTCAACAATAATCATATATAAGAGTCATTTGAGTGACAGTCTAAATTGTAACTCTCTAAGCAATTGCTTAAGCCAAACAAGTTCACAAGTGGCTGAGATCATACCTCTATATTCTGCTTCTGCACTAGATCTTGTTACAACACTTTGTTTTTTACTCTTCCAATAGAAGTTACCATCAATGGAGACACAATATCCAAAAGTAGATCTTCTATCAAAAGGAGATCATGTCCAATCAACATCTGAATAGCAAACAACTTTTGTATGGTTATTGGAACCATATAACAAACCGTTTCCAGGAGATCCTTTAATGTAGTTTAATATACGAATGACTATATTTCAATGATCTTCACATGGGGAATTGAGAAATTGGCTCACCACATTAACTGCAAAGGAAATGTCAAGATGAGAAATTGTAAGGCAATTTAATTTCCCAACCAACCTTCTATACTTCTTAGGATTTGAAATAGGCGCTCCCAGATCTAGTAGGAGTTTGGTATTAGGATCCATGGTGTGTCAACAAATTTTGTATTCATCAACTCAGTTTCCTCCAAAATATCTAATGCATACTTCCTTTGAGATATAACAATACCATCGTTAATATCTGAGTTTGCCAAGATCTTTGGTCTGAAAATGGTGGTGAAGGTGTTGTTTCATCTGGGAGATGTCATGGTGGTCACTGCCCATAAGAATAATGACATCAACATATATTATCAAATAGACGCATCCCGCACTTGAATAAAGGTAAAAGATTGAATGATTTGCCTTATTCCGAGTCATACCAATTTGTTGAAAAACGCTACTAAATTTTCCAAACCAGGCCCTAGGAGACTGTTAGGCCATATAAAGATTTGCGAAAACTACATACCAATTCGGAAGACTTCCCCTGAGCAATAAATTTGTGAGGTTGCTTCATATAAATTTTTTCTTGTAAATCTCCATTTAGGGAAGAATTTTTGACATCCAGTTGATAAAGATGTCATTGTTAAAGAGTTGCTATGACTAAAATTAAATAAATAGAAACCATCTTTGCCACTGGAGAAAAAGTATCACCATAATCCAATTCAAAAATTTGTGTGTAACCTTTGGCCACAAGTCGAGGTTCGAGGCAATCAATAGTCCCATTAGGACCAATTTTGATAGCAAAAATTCACCTGCATTTAACAACAGATTTCCCCTACGCTAATGGGATGAGCTCCCAAGTGTCACTATTCTAAAGAGCACTTAGGTCATCTAGCATCGCCTGACGCCAACTAGGATGAACTAAGGCATCGCTGACATATTTGATAAAGATGTCATTGTTAAAGAGTTTCTATGACTAAAATTAAATAAATAGAAACCATCTTTGCCATTGTAGAAAAAGTATCACCGTAATCCAATTCAAAAATTTGTGTGTAACCTTTGGCCACAAGTCGAGGTTTGAGGTGATCAATAGTCCCATTAGAACCATTTTTGATAGCAAAATTTCACCTGCAACTAACAACAGATTTCCCTTACGCTAATGGGATGAGCTCCCAAGTTCCACTATTCTAAAGTGCACTTAGGTCATCTAGCATCGCCTGACGCCAACTAGGATGAGCTAAGGCATCACTGACAGATTTAGGAATAGACATAGAAGAAATAGATGAAAGGCAGGTATGAAAATGTGAAGATAATCTATGGTAACTCAGCAATATAATGTGGAGAGGGTTTACGAGTAGAACGTATACCTTTACAGAGAGCTATTGGAAGGTCAGAATCAGTTGTTGGAGCTGGAGGAGACAAAATAGTTGGCACTTGAAGTGAGTCGCTTGGTGGTTGTTGGGAACGATGTCTTCGACTATAAATCTGAAGTGGTAATGGAGGAGGAGAATCGAACGGTGGACTAGGCACAACTAGAGGATCATAAACAACAAGAATATTAACTGTAATAAATGGAGACACATAAGAAGAAGAAGAAGAATGACCCTTAAAGTAAAAAGAACACTCATTGAAGGTGATATATGCGGAAATAAAATAGCGGTTAAGAGAATGAGAAAAACACTTATATCCTTTTTGTGCTTGAGTAAATCCTAAAAAAACACATTTATGTGATCTAAGAGATAACTTATCAAGATCAAAACTAAAATTATGAATAAAACATGTAGATCCAAAAACTTTAATAGCTAAGGGATGTATAGGTGCATGATGAAATAAAATAGAATGAGAAATTTTGTTATTTAAAACCGAAGAGAGCATGCGATTAATAAGATAACATGCAGTAAGAATAACATCACCCCAAATATGTTGAGGAATCTCACCATGAATTAAAAGTGTGCGAGTTGTTTCAACAAGATGTCTATTCTTGCACTCAGTCACCACATTTGTTGAGGTGTTTAAGCACATGAAATTTGATGAAGAATGTCATGAGAAACGATAAAATATTTAAAAGAATGGGAAAGGTATTCACAATCATTATCACTTCGCAAAGTTTGCATAGAAATCCCAAACTGAGTTTTAATTTCATTATAAAAGGATTGAAATATAGAAAATAACTTACAACAATTTTTCATTAAAAACAACCAAGTGCATATGAAATAATCATCAATCAAAGTAACAAAATACTGAAAACCTAAACTAGACTTAACACAATTAGGTCCCTAAATTTTAGAGTGAACTAATGCAAAAGGTGACGAAGCACATTATGAGACACTGCGAGGAAAGGAACTACGATTATGTTTTCCTAATTAACGTGACTCACACAACAAATTAGATAAATTGGACAAACTAGGAACAAGCTGTTGCAATTTGACAAGATTGGGATGACCTAACTGAGCATGGAGAAAAGATGAAGACTCCATAACTGTGCTAACATGTGTAGAAGGGTAGAGATGATAAAGGCCATGAGACTCACATCCGGTGCCAATTATCTGTCATGAACTCCAATCCTGTAAACAAGTAAAATTTTTGGTAAAAGAAATAACACAATCAAGAGAACAGGTTAGACGACTAAGGGATAATAAGTTAAAGGGGGACCCAGGAACATAAAGAACATTATCAATGGTTAAAGATGAAAATAGATTAACAATACAAACACCATGAAATAAGACCCAAGACTCATCAACCATTGTAAACGTAAGTAAATTATCTGTAGAAATAAAGAAGAAAACAAAGATTTGTAACGAGTGATTTGTGGTACCTGAGTCAAGAATCCAAGGTCTAAGAGAAGAAGGTTGACTTAGGACAACAAAAGATATACCTGTGCGTGCAATAGAAGTAGTGGAACTAGAGTTCTGACAATTCTCATACCATTTGAGAAATTTATTGAAAAGAAAAAATTGGTATGTGAAAGAGGCAGAAGAAGCCATGGAGAGAGAAAAGCCCTAAAAGACCAAGGTTCTTCCATCAAGGCAACAAGCACAAATCCTGAAAGAGGAGAAGGAGGCGACCTCATTAGTTAATAGCTACCCAGATAATAACCAGTATTGTATGACAAGAACTAAGAAAATCCTCTCCCAATGAATTGAAAATTCAAATATTGACTATTAAAAGCTTTAGGCTCTAGATATCATGTTAAGAAGTAGTCTTTAAGCTTAATTTAACTCTACAAAACCGGCTTGTAAAGTGAGATTTGCACCCACTTAAATACTATAAACTTGCATTATCTCTAGTTGGTGTGGGACTTCTAACTAGGAATGGCAAAATGGGTCAATCCAACCCGTTTTGGCCTAGCCCATTAGTAGCCCATCAAAAATAGACTGGGTCGGGTTGGCTCATCACACAGAAAGGAGCCAATAATGATAACTCAAGACAGGCTAACTTTTTTTTTCTAATTCTTTTTCAAAAAATTTAAATTTTTCTTTTTTTTGTATACATATAAATGAATAATAAAATCATATTTAATCATATAACTTTTAATTGATTAGTTTATATTTTTAATTAGATAATTTAAAATAATTATTACATTTACATGTTAAATTATCCTATTATAACTAATAATTAGAACTTAATTTGTAAGTGTTAGGGATTTAAATTACAACACTATTATACATTTACACCTTTAAAAAATATAATATATAAAAATTAATCTTTTTAATTATTTTTTATTTTAATTTTTAATTTAAAAAAATTGGGGCTAGGCCGGGCTGGCCCACATAGACCTATCAAATTGATGGGCTAGACGGGCCGGGCCAAAATGGGCTGATGGGGTGAAATCTTCAACCCGACCCATTCTTTTTAACACATGTTGGCCCGTTAGGCCCAACCTGTTTTGCCACCCCTACTTCCCGCTCCTCCCATATTTAGGTATATACATCTAATACGTAAAATTATATATTAATGGGTGGTCCAGTAATAGTCCGATAGCGGATGGAATGATATGTTCAACAAACACAAATCTCGTCAAGAGAGACTCTAAATCATGGTTCTGATGTTAAATATAGAAAAAATAGATATAGGATTACTCTATTATATGTAGGAAATACACGTAAGCTAATGTATTTATAATAACATAATTAACATAGAGACTGTTTCCTTAATTAACATAAAACACAATATATCTAACAAGTCCTATAACATATGGTCGTGAGAAAATATTCTTCCCAAGGGAACAGAGTCTTAATCTTATTTTTCAGCGGCTTTTAAGGAAAAACATTGCATTAATAATTTTCAGTTTCTCAAGTGTTGTTAATTACCTTATGCCTACGACTATTGCCTGAAATAGGGTGAAGATTAAGTTATTATAGTACTCTCGAGGTAGGCATCCAAAAAGTAACTATTTGTAATGCTCTCCCTCTTCCAGAATTATGCAACAAACTTTTCTCATCCTATTTTAGATGTATCCTAAAGTTCTGCTCCTTGTTCGTTTTTTCATCTCTGTTCTGGTTTGAAACTAGTTTCACACTTGGGCCAAATTTTCTTCTACATTGGACTCAATTGTATATTTTTTGGAACAGACATATTTGCAGTCAACGACTACCAGATTGGAGGAAATGAGAGTAAAAAGGAGAGATGCTGAGCAGTGGATGTCTCATCGATTACTCCCTGACAGCCTGAGAGAAAGAATCAGACGACATGAGCAGTACAAATGGCAAGAAACCAGAGGTGTTGATGAAGACAACTTGATCCGAGATCTTCCAAAGGATTTGAGAAGGGATATTAAGCGTCATCTTTGCTTGGCTTTGCTGATGAGGGTAAGTCTCTCCATATCTTGGTTTTCTTTTCATATCATGCTACTATTGTTCTTTTACAGTGACTGATATTTTTTTTATTGACAATGAAAATTTACTTGGTCTATTTTAGTACATATATATTGTTGCTTTTGGTCAGTGAAAACGTAATAGAATATCCAAAGATAGGAAGGTATGGTATTCTCAAATAAATATAACAGAAATACTGATTTGATAAAATTCTGAAGTTTTCGAACTTTGTTTCTAGGTAGATTAAATGAATAACATCCAGGTGCTTTACCATATATCTGTATACAAATTGCTCCTCTGTTCCTGGTATTTTGTTTGAATATGTGTTGTATGTACATCTAAACTCTGTAAAGGAGTTTTGCGCACGTTTTCATTTGTAATTTTGAAGCACTGCAGTTTTCTATGGTGAAGGATGAAAAGGATGAACGTAGTTGTGCTTAAACTATTTAGGTGTACTGGAGAAGGATCCATAACCCTTGTTAATTCAAAATATTTAGATATATCAAGAGGGGCGATCGGATGGATTTTAAGACAATCCTTGAAAAGTAAACCAACATCATTTATTATTGGAAGCTATGAAGATGTAGTTGATTTTCCATGTAATATTTTAGCAACAACTAAATCTTTCTCTTGCATGAACTGAAGGTGCCAATGTTTGAGAAAATGGATGAGCAACTTCTGGATGCAATGTGTGACAAACTCCAGCCAGTGCTATACACAGAAGAAAGCTGCATTGTCCGGGAAGGAGATCCTGTTGATGAGATGCTCTTCATAATGCGCGGCAAGCTATTGACTGTAACCACTAATGGTGGAAGAACAGGCTTCTTTAACTCTGAATACCTCAAAGCTGGTGACTTTTGTGGAGAGGAACTTCTCACATGGGCTTTAGATCCTCACTCCTCATCCAACCTTCCTATATCAACTAGGACTGTCCAAACTCTTTCAGAAGTGGAAGCATTTGCTCTAAAAGCGGATGACTTGAAGTTTGTTGCTTCACAGTTCCGGCGCCTTCATAGTAAGCAGCTTCGTCACACTTTCAGGTTTTATTCACAACAATGGCGTACATGGGCTGCATGTTTCATACAAGCAGCGTGGAGGCGTTATAGTAAAAAGAAGCTGGAAGAGTCTCTGAGGGAAGAAGAGAATCGTTTGCAAGATGCATTAGCCAAAGCAGGTGGTAGCTCACCTAGTCTAGGTGCCACAATATATGCTTCAAGGTTTGCAGCTAATGCACTCAGACTTTTACGTAGAAATAGCACAAGAAAGACCAGGCTGCCCGAAAGAATATCACCCATGCTGCTGCAGAAGCCTGCTGAGCCTGATTTTACTTCCGAAGAACAATAGTTGTCGACGAATAATAGGTTGCGGATGCCTGGTTCTGCAAGACAAGAAAAAAGGATGAAAGTGAAGGAAATATTAACATGAAAATGACCTTTTTGATAGAGGGCCAAAATGGCATTTCGTTTATTTGTTTTATTTTGTAAGTTAGTGTAACATGTAATGTCTATAAAATATAAACTATGAAGTTGTATATATATATATACATCATACATATAAATATACGATTGTTGCAGAAGTCTTTTCATTCGTGAATGAAGCACAAAATGAACTATTTTTTCACATCCTGATTTCTTTATTTCTGCTTGTTGGATGATGGGATGAAACGGGAAAATCTTCCATAATAATTTTAATGTTGTCCCTACTGTGTTACTTGCATTTGGAGAAGTTACTATTATTTTAAAAAATTGTTGGTGAATATTTCCCGACATGTTCTACTCATTTTTTTTCCCAAGTAAAGAAAATAAATGACAAATGGAAGAAAATTTATTCAATGTGGCTAAGAAGAACAACATCTCTGATTTTATGTAAGAGAATAATAAATGTCTATTACTACTGGTATTTCTAGATGTTAGACCAACAAGACTATAAACAACTTTTAATATACTTGTAAACAAGTAAATAAGTTTGGTTAAACCTTTTTTTTCTTTTAGCTACACACTTTTCTATCTTTTCTATGAAATCAATTCAGATATTCAAGTTACTTTCTCTCTCGTCAAAATCTTTGTGTAGTTATATTCAAATTATGTAGGTAAATTAAATATTTTTGATATCTCATATTTTGAATTTTTTACTTCTTTTTAATATTTTTATTTATTACTTTTTTACATAAGAATGTTTAACCCTTTGTTGAAGTATCAATAGCACAAACTCTTCATTTAATACAAAAAAATTATATTATTTACTATCTTATTTTTAATTTTTATTTCATCTGAAGAAATCTTTATTTTAAACTAATTTTCATTATTTATCAACAATTCGACTAATTTAATATATGAAAAGTTTTCTTAAATCCTTAAGATATTTTTCGTCTTATTATATCCTTAATTATATATTTGTTTTTCTTTTTACGTTTTCTTTCAGTAATATATCAAATTATTTTTAAGATACACATTTGATTACTTTTATTTCTTTCTAATATTTTTATTTGTTATTTATTTTTATCATGTAAAATATTGTTTAGATATTTTTCATATAATTATTTTTATTTTCTAACTTATTATATAAGTGTAATTATATCAACATAATTATATAAAAAAAAGTCTATTTACTATAATATAATAATTTAATGTCATTAATTTGAATAGTATCTATCATCATCTATCATATATTAAAATTCAAAAGATCATTCATCATATATTAAAGTTAAAAAAAAATTGTTAAATTTTAATTATTATTGCGTTTTATTGTGGTGTATTATAATTTCTATTTATATATATATATATATATATATATATATATATATATATATATATATATATATATATATATATGATTTCGTTAAAATGTTAAAAATGAAAGTAAAGAAACATTTAAAATATTTTTAAATTTGAACATCTATTTTTTGTAATCTTTTAAAAATATTTTAAATTTTATTATCTTTATTTTGGTAATGTTTACAAATTTAATAAATGTTTTGATTCTCATAAAATTTTTGATACTTAAATTTAGAATATATATATATATATATAATTATAATTTCTTTCTAAATATTTAATATTAAAAAATAAAATGTATCTTTTTTATTTCGAATAATTGATAATATTATTTTTTTTGTAAGAATTTTTAATTATTTTATGAAAAGTAATTAATTGACATTAATCAGTAAGAAAACAAGTGAGGATGAAAAATAAAATTTATACCCAATTAGATTTGATATAAAAATGAATTGTTTCTTTAGAGATAAATATGAGATAATAAAATGTATTATTGTTTAATCCTATCATGCCTGTATTACAATAAATATATAAAATAAATTAAAAAACAAAATATTAAAAAATAGTCATCCCACCCACCCTTAGGAACAACAATTTATTATAAAATTTCTTACAAACTAAAAAGTAAATTGGATTGAGCTAATCCAATCCATGATGAGCCAAGATTAGTTGACTTAACACCCGTAATTAGAAGGGAGGGCATGCACAAGGTCAATGTTAGAGTTGTCGGAGAGAAAATGGTAGAAAGTAGGGACAAAATGGATTTTTTTTACTTCATTATGGAGCTACAAGGAGAAACTGTGGCAGAAGAAGCCCCAAAATTATATATAGAGGTGCTCCAACAAGCTACCTCGTTAACATACATATGCAGTTCAATATTCGGCCGAGGAAAAAATTCTTTGAAACTTTAGATTTTTTGGGAATTTTAAGCATATCTATGTTACAAAATATTTTAAACATAAAATGTAAACAAAACTTCATAACAGATTATTAAAACATAACAGTATTTTCTAGCCGAAAAAGGTGTGTATTTTTATTACTTTTTATATGGGAATTTCTGTTATATAGAATAATTAATAAAAATAAGGAACTTCTAGGCAATACAATGTCATTTTTCTAGATAATTCAACGTGATATCGTGAGGAAATTTGCTTTTTTAACTTTTCCCAAGCTCAGCCCCAAAATAAGGCTTGAGTTTCCGGAAGCATACGACCAATCCATTAATCTTTTATACTTCATATTTGATACTTTATTAACTTCGTATATTTCATATTATATAATAAACTTCAAATTACATGAAATGAGAATATGTTAAATACCATTTTAATTTTTTCTCCTATCTATATTATATTAAAGTTATATTCTGAAAAGACTAATTTCTTAAAAACCAAATTATTTCCTCGTATTTATTTAATAATTGGTAATTCATGTCTTACAAGCATGTGCAGGAAAACCCCTAACGATAGAATAGAAAACTAGATAAGAGGCAGCCATCCAAAAAGACTAAGCTAATTAACCTAAACATAATCACACCACATTCCTATTTTTCTCTCACACTCGTCAATGACAAGGAAATCAAAATTGCTTATTTAGGGGTTCAATAAGCAATCACACCTGGCTACTGAAGGGAGGGATCACGTAGCAGACTCACTTCTCTCTTCAGGAAACCCGGCAATGCAAAAGCAGCTGAGTGCATCTGCAAAAAACCATACATAAACAGTGATCAATTACCATTTAAAGTGTGCTCAAGTAAACAATTTAAATAATAAAATATTCAACCAGTTCTCGTATCGTAAATACGATGATCATCACATTATTCGGGATAAGCTCAAAAAAAAAAAAAAACAAGCTGTGACTGAAATAAGGTTAAAAAACACGGGTCATAAGCTGTTTTCAAAAGCTCAAATAATCTCCTTAAATTCTTTGACATCATCCGTAACATAACAGTATCAACGAACCATTACAAAAATTTAATGACAAAATCACACGCAAAAAGCCAATTTCTATTGCTACCCACCATGGTTAAAAAATAAAATTTAAAAAAGATCACCCATACCAATGAAAGTTATATAGGCAATTGCGTTAACTACCCATGTATTTACCTCTGAATTGTAGAATCGAAGTTCTCTTTTGTGCTCATTAGCACCTTCCAACTCTTCAATCGGATTGATAGGGTTAACAAAATCAACCGGTGGTCCTTCCGTTGCACAGAGAAGAAAGCCTATCACACCACTGCATGCCAAGGAAAAGGTCACAACATACAATCACAAAGTTTAGATATACCAAAATGTATATTGAATTCCTCAAAAATAATTTATCTGAATCACGTTGAAGAGCTCACTCTCGCAACAGGTGCAAGCAAAACATAAAAACAAAGACAATACGAAAGAAACATGAGAGGAACTTCAATGCAGAGCAAAACAGAAATATAGAAACTTAACACAAGCTAAAGTGCTCTACCTTGGATATGTTGGAACACTCGCCCATGCGTAATGTACAGAACCTTTGAATGTTTCTCGACAAATAGAGATCATATCTTGAATAAGGTGTGTATGAAGCCACATACTCTCTGCCATGTTACAAAGGACTCCACCAGACCTTAATGCCTTTGCTATAGTATCAAAAAAAGGCTTCTCAACAAGTTCCTGGGCAGGACCTGAATTGCAGAAGTGTGATTAAGCAAATACTTAATAATAATAACCAAAAACTGAGGAAACCATATTCCTAAATTTGTCTGTATGATGAGTGACTCGCTGATGGGATGATGGATAATTCAAGATAAACAATATAGCGAGAAAATTTCTGATAAAACTAAATTTTAACAATTGAGCGTAAGGCAGATGCAGATAATTGATCAATATTTTAGTATACCAGCTAACAAAGCAACCTAAAAGCTTGTTGAAAAAAATTCCTCATACATGACAGCGAACTTCCAAAGCTATACAGAATAAACTTAGTACGTAATCACTCAATTGAGTATCAAATGGAATTACAAGAGTTCGGGCCAACCTCATCCAGTTAAGCAAAACTAAATGGCTCTAACGAAATTATGTTAGATGAATCATTTTAAATTAAAATGGCATACCCACTGGATCGGAGGAATCAACAATTATCGCATCATACCTCCCTTCAGGAGCAGATTTAAGAAATTCAACAGCTGTCAAAATTGGATAAAAAAATCCAGTAAATAACCCAACAAATTATAATCAGTAAATATAAAGCCACGGAAACAAAACACATTTAAAACAAGACCAGCTGACAAAAATATACCATCTCCAACGTGAAGATGTACCCGAGAATCTTCAAACCCAACAGCTAAATCGGGAAAAAATTTCCTGGAAACCTGCATAATGACCATAATATTTTTTTTCTCAATATGGAAGTAGCTATATTAATGATCAAAATATGGATTTACTTACGTCAATAACCATCTGATCTATCTCACAGATATCAATATGTTCTACAGAGCTGTGGCGGGATACTTCCCTGAGTACTCCACCATCTCCACCACCAACAACTAAAACCTGAATGAACATAAAAAATCATTACATAGATTATGAAAACAGATAGAAAGAAAAAGAAAAGCATGAAAAAGTAGAGTAAATTCAATCAAACATTTTTTTAATATATATCAACACTTTCTCCAGACAAATGAGAGGATAAAAAAGGGAACAATAATCACCGCAAGGCTATCAAGATTATAATGTTATTGTTAGACAGTCATGATATGCTCGGAATCAAAATCATCAGATCAAATGACTTTACCGTTTTGGGGGATGGAATCGAACAGAGGGGTAGATGAGCAATCATCTCCTGATAAGCACATTCATCCTTCTCAGTCAATTGAACAATTCCATCAAGTACCAGTACTTTCCCGTACGTTGATGACTGCAAAAGCAAATGGATTAGAGTTGATCCCTCGAACGTCAAATTTGGAGTACATTAAAAGATGAAGAGGCCAAACCTCAAAAACCAAGACCTCTTGGTAATCTGACTTTTCCCTGTACAAGATCTTTTCAACTTTAATTGAATGGGCTTCTCCTAATTATACGCACAAAAAGCCATCAGCAGCAATAATTTCACACGCAATACACAAATAATACTAAACAATCAAAGTGAACGATTTTATACATAACTGTATAACATGGACATTTGTTATCAGGAATTGTAGTTCAAATAAACGAGGATAACAGTGGCAAATGTTCAATACAATACCATCAAACATTTAGGTCAGACAATCCGGTCTTTCCTCAGAAGATTCAACGGTATCTAAAGTCTACAATAACTGAGGAAACTATCAAAATAAGAATATGAACAATTTTCAAAAGCAAGTTTTGAAATTAAGGCTATCAAAAATCATAAAAGAGGAAAAACTTTCGCTGCAATAAAACAAATTTGAACCAACAGTGCAGAATTGCAGACTAGTAAGTAGAACCTACCTGGCCACATCGGGTTGTTGAAATATTCTGGTTTTACAGATTTCCCTGTAAAAACAAAAGGATAAAATAGAAGTCAGGTCTTAGTCAGAAATTAGGCCTTATTCTTATAACTTGAACCGTAGCAGATAATAACCTGAGAAAGTTTGAGAAGCCGAAAACCATCCAGATACAACAGTGGAATGGCACTTTGCCTCTGACTCAGGGGCTGAAGCTTTAGCCTTCAAACAACAAGAAGGAATTTCCTTCTCTATCCCACTCCCGTTACTCGCCTTCCCATCCATAGTCTTCGGGCATTCCAAACCTTTTCCTGCGCCGGCCTCCATATATTATTCTTTTCTTCTCTGGCTCCAGTCTCTGTACAATAAGCACAAAATTTTAAAAAGATAATCCTTAAGTTCATATTACACAAAACAAAGAATCACAGCACTTACAAAACGACCCTACAGGCAACACAATGCCAACAGAACCTCATTAATAAGAATGACCCACAAAACAAATACTACAAAGCATTGTCTTTCCTATTTTATTTGGTCATACAAATTAGGCTTCAACTTTTGTTCACCAACAAATAAAGGGAGATTTACCAAGAAATAAGCCACCAGAAAAAGAGAAATCAAAATTACAATTACAATTCTACTTTGAGCATAAGTAAAATAATAGGTAGATATAAAAAGTGAACTAAGTATAAGTAGAAGGAAAACAAAAAAGATTTTCATAAAATCAGCAATATAATATAGTATTCTACAGAATCAAACAATCACTGATTCAGGCTAAAAAAATAGACGGCACAATCAAATCTCTCTCTGACAAAATAACGTGCCCAAATAATTTATTTAATTCCATATTTAAGTCCGGCAGCATCTGATTATGCGCCCTTAGAAAGGAAACAAATCATGTCTCAATAATCTGCTTCTCCTTTCATTTCGAGGTTTTATTTTCAAAATTCAAAATCAAATTAACAAAAATTCAAACAATCAAATAAAATAAAGTAAAAGAGAAACTAATACGCTAACAAAGAACAACCAATCCCGCGAGAAAGTTCGAAACGCGTGCTTAAAAACAGAGTGGCAAAGAAAACAGAAAATGCAGCGCGTAGCATGACATAACAGAACGGGGAGGTGCAACGTGCTATTGCTATGGCGCAGCATAGAGAATAAAAGAAGAACGTGAAACGCTAGGGTTTAGAATTCGAAAAAATGAAACAGGAAGAAAGGAAAAGGCAAGAAGTGAAAGAGAAGGGGAAGAAGTTAGGGTAAAAAGAAATGTGGTGGTGAGAGTGGGATGAGCGTGTTGCCTGATGAGTGATGCGAAAGGCAGAGAGTGAAGCAGAACCGAAGCGACGAAGGAAGATGGATAGCGACTAACTCTGCAACACCCTATCCACTTCTCTCTCTCTCTTAATCTCTTCTTTTCAGAGCTTCTGTTTGGAAGAAAATGGAGGTTCTGGTGCCTTTATTTATAGGACATTTTTAGAGGTGCACGCTCTCGATTCTGGTTTCCACGTTTGCCTTTCTTTTTCTTCTTTTTCTTTTTTCATTATGGGAAAAGCTGCTTTTGCCTTTTTTCTGCTTAAAGCTCAGTCACAAATATTAATTGTGGAATTTTTAAATAGGATGTACCATGTCAAACACAACAACACTAAAGTGTAAATGTCACTCAAAACATTATTTATGTTCTGTGATGGATGGCCTATGATCTCATGTTTCTCACATGCCAAATTCATTTACTTTTCTAAATCAATGATTTATTTTTTATTTTTTTCATCTTTCTCTTTCTTTTTGCACTCTTTTATTCACCATATTTTAATCCAACCATTTTCATTCCCACAATCACCATTCCAAAGCCAATGACAGTGAAATTGTAAAAATCACAAATTGCTTAAGAATCTTTTCAAAGTGGATTAACTACATTTTTATAATGTTTTAAAAAATATTTTTTTACTTTTTCCTTGCAAATAAAAAGGTAAAGTATTTTTCATTTTCCTTTTAGGAAACTTGTTTCTTTTATTATTATTATGAATGGTTGACGATTGAATCTAAATATTATGAAATATGTTATTTTTTGTTTTTGACATTATTAAATTATGATGTTATATTTCCTTAGTGTTATTTTATATATTATTTATCAGTATTATTCAATCACCGGTTCGTGAGTCTTCAATCGCTATCTTTACCGATTAAATAATCAGTTAGGTTTTCGAAAAACACACACCCACACACACATATATATAAACCATCTTTTTATAGTTAATTAGTACAGTAATTTAATGTTTTAGAAATATAATATAATAAATAATTTCATTAATGAATATAACATAAGTTCATACAAATATACGCAATACACTTAATATATATCACAAATAGAAAAACATAAAAACATATAAATAAATTGAAAATGTAATGTCAATTTCAAAACATCTTAACACATAACTCGTACAAAATTAAGATATGTACATTTATATATTCTGAATTTATTAAAATGTCCTCTATACAGTAAAAAGACAATTAACATAAATATCTTATCATGATCTCACCGAATATTTTATTTGTTTGATATTCACGTGTGAATACATAATCATATACTTTTTATCAATATATTAGGAAGAAATCACTAAGTTAACAAAAAGATAAGAGATTATTACACATTAAGAAAAAAAAATAGAAGGTCCCAAACATTTCAAGAAATTGATAGGGGTTTCTGCATTATTACAGTGAGGACTAATTAACTGAATATATATGAATTTATACAATCAACTTATTAGTAAAGATATTATGCAAGTTCATGAATCTACCCACCTCATTAGGAGGTTTTAACTTCTTCCTCACATCACAATCGTATAATTTTGGTCACTATGTATTATGTATTATTTGTATTGGTTTGTGTTTATTTCTTTAAAACTTTGCTTTTGGATGTTTCTTGAACCATTTTTCCACATAAATAGTCACCTATTATTATATATGGTTAGACATTGTAAGCTAGGTTTTTCACATGTTTTGGAACATTTTTAAACAAGGGTCAAATAAGGATAAATATTAAAACAATATTGATTGTTTTGTTAGTTTTTAAGTGAAATAAAAATTAGTTATTAAGATTAAATTGATTAAATATTAAAGTTCGATGTAAATTGGTATTAAGCATTGTGTCTCTGTTTGGTTTAGATTGGGTGTTTTAAAAGCATATTTTGATGTATAATCTAAATCATGATTATGGTTGCAATAATATGTGAAATTTGATGTTTATAATGTTTTGGAATGAGTAAGAGTAGTTGGAAGGGATTGAGAAACTAGTTTTTCTTTTTTATTTATTTTTGTTATTTTGTATGTATTACTTAAGGGTTAGTTAGTCGTTCAAGATGTTCAAGTGACAACATTCATAATAATTATAGATCATTATTGATCAATTGTCTATTTAGTCGTTAAAGCGATATAATTTCTCACTATATTATTTATCGATTGAGATTTGAGTGATAAAGAACTTGCATCAATTCTTGAAAACACTTGTTATGCGAGCAATGATAAGATAATGTTTTGAAGTGGAATTTATAACTTAATAGGTTGATGTATGTAGTTGTGTCACTCAAATAATGATATAAAGTTTGAGAAATGAAAATTTAGTGTTGATTCTTTCTCCACTATAATTTCAAACCTTCAAATGTTGGTTGGTGGTTTGGTTAAAGTAAGAAAGATGTTATATTAAATTCAATTGAAGTATCATACAATCACTTAGATGATGCTTAAACAAAAATGTTGTCATTTAAATTGTGTGAATTATTCCTCAAGCAACATATAACTTAAGTGACATTTCTTTATTTATTTTTTAAATTAATGTTTGAAAGTAATTTTGTGTTATTAGATTATTTAAGTTGAATATTTATTTTTCCATTGCTCATACTTATGGATATTGTTGGAAGTCTCACATCAAAATATAAAGTCAATTTATAATATATAATGGATGCAATTGTGAGGTTCAGCTTAAAGTCCACTTTTTAAATGAATCAATTGCAATCGTGGAGTGTAATCATTAATTATAGTTGAAGGATAATGTATGAAATTTATCATGGGATAAAATATAGTGTATGTTGTAAGTAAAAAAATGGTATTATCTCATGAAAAAAAAAAATATATATATATATATATATATATATATATATATATATATATATATAATTAGGAGATTCAATTATATTTAATGTTTTAGTAATACATTGAGTGAAATAGACAAAATATTAAGTGGTGGTATGGAATACAGATTTTTGACATTAAGAGTAAAAAGTCATTGATACTTATGAATTGTGTAAGAAATTACTTTATTATAAAATATTGCTATATCTGATCTATACAAAAGATTTTAGAATGTTAAGCTAATCAAGTATTATTGTCGAGGAGATGGATGACTTTTTATAAGTTGACGAGAGATTATGCATGTTATGTGTGTAATTAAATAGTTAACTCATATTTTCACTTATTTTATGTGTTTTGTAATTGAATTATATGTTTTTAACTCACAAACAAATAATTCTACAATAGCTGATATCGAAGAAAATATAGAAAATATGTAAAATGGTGCTTACAAGTTATTTCTCTTTTATATTTCTTTATTTTAGTTGTATACATTTACACTATACTCAATATATAAAGGAAATAATGTATAACTGATATTTTTTAATAAACTTAAGTACATTTCAAAGGGTTACACGTTCAATCTAAAAAAAATGAAATTAATCGCACATAAAAGGAAAAAGAAAAGGATAAACTTTAAATAGAAAGAATGAAGAAACTAACCTTTCTTCAAAATTATAGTTAATCCATCGTGTTTTGCTTTCCGTCATCTTTTTTTTTTAAAACATGATTAAATTCTACAAAAGATCAACTATTAAGTTGAGAAGGTAAAGAAAAGATGAAGTGATGTAAAATTAAAGAAATAAACTTTTAATAAATAAAAATTAAAGTTGTTTTAAAGTTATTTATATTTTAAAAGAATATATTTTTTTCTCAATTTAATTTATTGATTTTTCTCTTGGATTTAGTAAATCGTTCTTACGTGCAAACGGTCAATTCAGAAGTATTTTTTTAGCTAATAAAAAAAATTAAAACGGAATCTGATGCGATTTTGTGGATAAGCATAGGAAAATGGAAGATGCTAACTTTGGTAACACAGAATTAAAGAAAGGAGAAAGTAGCATCTCTTGCTTTCATTCATTAAAAAAACTCATGAATCATTCATATTCTTAATTTTTTATCATTAAGAAAGTAATGCGGGATTCTTATGTGATTCTTTTTAACACTTCGTATAAACATTTTTTATTAATTACGTAAGCACACACACATAATCATTGGCGTGTCACACACTTACAGATATTTTAAATAATGAAAGCACACCTTCTATTCTATTGTTCTCCACATGCTTCGTGCTATATAAAAATTGTAACAAGTGTGAAAGATGTTCCCTTTTCCTCCAATGCACCAATAACAATAACATATTACATATCATATTTTATTAATTTTAATTCAAATATTTATTTTCCCTTGTATATATTCGAAAAGACATAAATCATTATCAATTAACACTGCCATAAAAAAAGTTTCTTTCATTATCAATTAGCACTACCATAAAAAAAATATTTTTCTTTTCTTTTATTTATGATGTTTTCGACTTCTTTAAGTTTTCTTAATAGTTTTACTCATGACGTAAATTTATATTTGAGATTTTGTTTTATATTAATTTAAAGTAAACTTTATTCCTTGTTCATTGTTCATGCTGCATAGCTCACTACACCATTTGTCATTTTAAACAACATTGAACTTGACAACGCATATGAAAGTGTTGCCTAAGGACATAGAAAGCAACAATTTTATAAGTGTTGTTTAAGAATTACCAAAAGACCACAAATTTTATAGGTGTGGTTTAAAACTTACCAAAGACCACAACTTATAAAACATTGATTATTTATACGATACTTTTTTAAATGTTGCCTTCAAAAATGTGTTCCCAAAACAATGAAAATATAGTCTTATATTTACACAACATTTAATTAATTTACACAAAAAAAAAAGTTACAAGTTGTTTTACACACTGTATTCATATAAAAAAATATTCCTATTCCTTTCCTTTTTCCCACTATACACTTTTCACTTTTTATAAAAATGGTTAATTATGTTTATACTTTCTAAATTACTATATTTTTTAGTTTTTGTCTCTTTTCCAAACTTTCTTCTATTTAGATCATTTTAGAAAGTCATAGATTTAGTCCTCCATGACTAACGTCATTATTTCTTTTTTAAGTGACAAATGGTGTCACCGTTTAAAACAATTGTATTGTGTTTCTAGGTTGGCAAGATAGCTCGATGGAAAATAGTGTGTCACGTCCTCAACTCGGTAAGGTCGGCAAGACACGTGTATTATGTCCCTAGATCGGTAAGACATTTGGATAGGTTGGTAAGACATTTGGATAGCTCGGTGGAAAACTAGATAGTTTGGTAAGATGCATGGAGAACTCAAATAGCTTGGTGGGAAGTTCAAATGACCTGCAAAGGTGCATAGAGAACTCATAGTTTGGTAAGATGTATGGAGAACTCAAATAACTTGGTAGGTAATTTAGATAACTCAAATAACACTTTACCAAGCTATATATGGAAGCAATTCTTTAATTTTCAATTGAATGAAAAACGCACAAAGGATCTTGAATTTTCATGATACTCACTATTCTCTCATACATAGTGGAAAAGAACTTACCTGGATCCATTGTATAGTTTCTTCCTGTCAATGTTCTCCCTTCTCTTACTCCTCTTTAATGCTTTCTTGATGATATAGAAAAATCTGAGGGATGTCATAGTTTCTTTTCTTTTCAGAGAACGTAACATTTCTTTCTCTCCTTTCAGAAACTTAACCTGTCAACCGTAGTCCAACCTTTTCCCTCTTTTATGATATTTAATCAACTTTAATGAAATACCAAAATGTCCTTTATTGAAGTGAGAAGAGAGGGATTAATTTTAATAACTCTATTATAACTTTAATACATTATATTCTAATAATCATCACATTAGAATATGTACATCAAAGTTATACTTTAAATTACATGAACCAATCTTAAATATTAATATAATTTAACATTCTCCCACTTGGTTCATGTGATGACTTGAAGATCTAAAACTAAACTTTAAGTGCGCACCATTCATTAGAATTATCAAGTCATCATCCTTATATGAATTGAAATGATCAGATCATGGCAGGCAAAAGTCATGAACGACAAGATTCCTTCCATGTATCACATAATCAAACCAACTCAACATAACTTTAATCAATCTTTTAACTTTCATGTCTCTAAAAGAGATATAACATGTTACCACAATCAATAATACATGTATATAACTTAATGTGGATAACAATAGAATAAAGAGAAACATAACTTTAATTGAATTCACAAGTGTCATGACAGTACAAGCATATAACTATACATATCCATATAGATAGATAACATCATTATGTTAATATTGACTTATCCATAACGCCCATACTTTCAACATGGCCAATAAAAGTTTTAGGCGGTAGACCTTTAGTTAATGGATCTGCTATCATCAAATCCGTACCAATATGCTCAATTAACATTCTACGTTTCTGCACTTCTTCTTTGACCGACAAGTATTTCAAATCCATGTGTTTAGCACCCTTTGAGTACTTGTCATTTTTAGAGAAGAAGACGGCTGCGGAATTATCACAATAAATCCTTATCGATACAAAGTTCCTCAACCACAAAGCATGAACCGTGGCCTCAAAGCATGCCACGAATTCAGCTTCCATGGTGGAAGTAGCAATGACTGATTGTTTTCCACTTTTCCAAGAAATTGCTCCTCCAGCTAATAGATAAACATAACCAAATGTAGATTTTCTTGAATCCACACATCCAGCATAGTCTGAATCCGAGTAGCCAACCATCTCAAGATGATCTGACTTTCTTTAGGTGAGCATGTATTCTTTGGTACCTTCTAAATACCTAAGAACTTTCTTTGCAGCTTTCCAGTGATCCATTCCGGGATTACTTTGATATCGGCCTAACATTCCAACAGCAAAACTGATATCTGGCCGAGTACAAGTTTGAGCATACATCAAACTCCCAACCACTGACGCATAAGGAATAAACTCCATGGCCTTTCGTTCCAAATCATTCTTGGGACATTACATTTGACTAAACTTGTCTCCTTTTTGAATTGGAACAATTCCAGGAGAACATTTTTCCATTCTGAATCTCTCTAACACTTTGTTAATATAGCCTTTTTGAGACAAACTTAACAATCCTTGTGATCTATCACGGAATATTTCTATTCCTATCACATAAGATGCCTCATTCATATCTTTCATTTCAAAGTTGCTAGAGAGAAACTTCTTTACATCATGTAACATACCAACATCATTAGCAGCAAGAAGAATGTCGTCAACATATAGAACCAATATAACAAACTTACTCCCACTGATCTTCATATATATACACCGGTCAACTGTGTTCTCTACAAAACCATATGAAGTTATGGTATCATTAAATTTTAGATACCATTGTCGGGAAGCTTGTTTCAGTCCATATATTGATTTCTTCAATTTATACACCAAATTTTTTTTTCCTGTTATTGTGAAACCTTCTGGTTGATCCATATAAACTTCCTCTTCTAAGTCACCATTCAGAAAAGCGGTTTTTACATCCATTTGGTGAAGCTCTAAATCATAATGAGCCACCAAAGCCAAAACAATTCTCAAAGAGTCCTTCTTAGAAACAGGAGAGAAGGTCTCTTTGTAGTCAATGCCATCTTTTTGAGTGAAACCTTTGGCGACTAATCTAGCTTTATACCTTTCAATATTTCCTTTTGAGTCATGTTTAGTCTTAAAGACCCATTTACAACCGACTCTTTTTGAACCCTTAGGCAATTCAACTAGATCCCATACTTTATTGTCATCCATTGATTTCAATTCTTCTTTCATAGCATTCAACCAATTCTCTGAATTATTACTTTCCATGGCTTGTCTGAAAGAGACTGGATCCTCATCAATGCTTAATTCACATTCATGTTCAACAGAGTAAACCACATAATCATTCGAAATAACAGGTCTTTTCTCCCTTACAAACCTTCTTAATGCTGCTTCTTGTGGTTCCTCTATCAATTGCTCATTTATGACTTGCTCATTTGTGACTTGCTCATTGTCAATTGGCTCAACATTTATATGTTCATTTTGTGGGATCGGAATATTAACTTGTTGTCTCTGCTTGTTGTGTGACTGTGATACAACAAGAGGGATAACAACTTTAGAAGAGAGATTAGATGTAGAAACACTATTAGTATGCTCTTGAATATCCACTATTCGTGATTCCTCACTCCCACTAAATTGACCATTTTCAATGAACCGAGCATTTCCAGACTCAACTATTCTTGGACTATGGTTAGGGCAATAAAATCTATATCCCTTTTTGATTTTTCAGGATAACCGATGAAGTAACCACTAATGGTTCTTGCATCAAGCTTCTTTTCATGTGGATTATATAACCTTACCTCTTCCGGACAACCCCAAACATGAATATGTCTCAAACTGAGTTTCCTTCCAGTCCATAGTTCATAAGGAGTTTTAGAAACTGCTTTGCTAGGAACCTTGTTAACCAGATGTCAACACCCAATTTCGTCCGGATTGACTAATAGATTTATTTTATTTTCATCATGAGTGTCAAATAAAAATAAAAAAAGAGAAGAGAGTAAAAAAAAATAATAATAAATAAATAATAAATAAATAAAAAGAGGAATAAGAAAAGAAGAGTGTTCGTCCTTGCCCTTGCGTGACCATAAGCGTTCGTCCTGCACCGTGGGCGTTCGTTTTCTCCCCTTTCCAATGACGTTCGGCTCCGTCCTCTCGCTTGACCGTTCGTCCTCAAAACGGATCCTTTAGGACGTTCGGCATTTCTCAGCCCCAAGCGCTCGTCCTGATCATTCCAACTTCGAAACGTGCGTCCTCGCCTTTATGCGACCGTTCGTCCATACTGACCTTTAGGACGTTCGGCAATTTTCAGCTTCAACCGTTCGGTTGTTCTCAAGAGTCCACTATTCGACCGTTCGGCTTTTGTTTAATTTAGAACGTTCGTCGTCAGCCTCAATCGCCCGTCCTTTGCACTGTTCGACCGTTCGGCATTTCGGTTATTTAGGACGTTCGTCCTCATCTTCAACCGTTCGGTCATAATGTTTTGATGAACGTTCGGTCTCCAGGATATTTGTGTTCAGCGTTCGTGCTTATTTTCTCCGAGCGTTTGGTTTTGAGCGCTCTTCATATGCCTAGTGCGATCGTTCGTCCTCGCCTTTATGTGACCGTTCGTCCTCACCCTTATGTGACCGTTCGTCCTCTGCTTTTCGGACGCGTTCGTTTCTCTGCTCCAAATCTTTTTGATGATCGGTTCCTTCCCTCTACATGGAAACATTCGTTCTTTATTGAATAATATCACAAACGTTCGTCCCGGTCCTTGAGGACGTTCGTCCTGTGCACTGTTCAACCGTTCGACATTTCGGTTCTTTAGGACGTTCGTCCTCATCTTCAACTGTTTGGTCATAATAATTTGATGAACGTTCGGGCTCAATGATATATGTCTTCAGCGTTCGGTTTTGGACGTTTGGCCCATTGTGGTGTTCAGCATATAGCGTTCGGTCATGTTTATTCTTAGTGAACGTTCGGTTTTGATGTGTTAGTGAACGTTCGGTCTTCATTTGAACGTTCGCTTTTCATTTGGACGTTCGGTTTTGAACGCTCGTCCTTGTCCTTGTGTGACCGCTCGTCCAGTTCGCTATCCCTCATCTGCCACTCGTTCTCCGTCTTCTACCGCTCGTTCAGGTCAGTGCCCTTTTCTGCCGCTCGTCCTTACTTCGTCTACCACTCGTCCAAACAGTATGAGGTGTTCGTTTTATTGTAATAATATTTTATTGTTTTTATTTGTTTTAATAAAAATAAAAAAAAGGGTCCATTCATTTCAATTATTCCCTAATTATTCCCACAACCACTATTGAGTTTGCATCAATGAAACCTGCCGACGGTGGTCTGAGTGCATTACACCAATATTCCCACCTTCAATAACTGAAAATGACCACCATTAACAATCCTCCAATGAAAGCTACCGAGAGACAACCCACCAATCCAAAGCTACCGACAGTTTCATCTTCTGCATAATTTAAAGGAGAGAGGGGGGAACACCTGTGATAAACACATCCCTTCCATCTTCACCTTACCTCACCGCTCCCAACCTACCATCCATATCACCCACTGACACAGCCATCTTCAATAGCTCACGCCCACGGCTACTAGGAGCACCCATCATCTTCATTTTTCTTCTTCATTCATCATATCCAACACACGGCCAATATCCATCAATCTTCATCCTCATCCCTTCCCTTTTCGTCTTCCTCACGGCCAACCCTATCTTCATCCTTTTCTTCTTTCATTTTCTCCCAGCACTTTTACCTCCAACAGCCTATCATCTTCATCTGACTCTCTCAACCTCTGACCATTTTGGCTGAACTCCTAACTCTGGAGAGATCATCATCCATACCACCCCACGACCAACTTCACTATTTTCATCTAAAAACACCTTATACTCGGCCACTACCAACACCTCACGGCCACCATCTATCCTCACCCAGTGATGAATCGATATTTTATACGCTTCACTTAGTTTATTGTACTGAATTTGATTAAGGAATTGTGCTTAAATGTCTGATATTTTCCTGTTTTTACTAATGGTGCTTTAATTAACTAAAAATTCTTATTTTGATCAATTTGAATTATCTAAGCTACTTAATTGCATTAATTATTTTGTAGGGAAAATGTTGGAAGTACAACTTGGACATTTAGAAATAAAAAGAGAAATGATAATTGGGCAAGTAAAATTCTTTCCGCTGTCATAAAGGAAAGTAGATGCACAAGTTTTGGTGTGTCGGATGGAAAGCATAACATGTAGGGGCCACCACCTCTCTTGAAGGAGAAACCAAATTGGCTGATGTACCCATTCATTTATCACTTAGAATAAAAGAATAAGTGGGACACGTGAATGAAGCACAACCACACGGGTTCAGTGGAATTCACGGCCAGAAACATCTTTTGTTTTTATTCCTTTTTCAATTGAAAAAGAGTTGGTTGGAATCATGTCCAGCGGGTCCCCTTATTTTAGTATGGTCCAGTCACAAAGGATGCAAATATTTTGGCTTAAAAAGAGTGGAATGCACAAGAGAGTGGAGCTGCACGTTAACATGGTTTGGGAAGAAGGTGCGGCTGAATACGTGAAAGGACACATCCATCTTTCACTTAGAAAATTCACCAAACAACAAATGATGGAAGGCTCGTAAACAAAAGCAAATGGAGAAGAGGCCACCACTTGAAAGGAGTTTTGCTTCGGAATTAGGTGCACATCCAGTAGCTTGGAAGGAGCAGTACATGGCCAGGGGCAGTCTTCAACCGTCCATTAGCACTAACCAGCAGCCATCATCTTCACTCCCTCCAGCCATGGCAGCGTTCATGTGAGCTAAACGTCCAGCGTCACACTCTCCAGCTTAACCCAGCAACCACCGGAAGCACATAGCCTTCATGTCCAGCTACATCCAGCAACTTGGAGGTGCACCGTGAAGCAAGAGAAGCCACACTTGAAGGGCAGCAAGGAGCTTGAAATTCCAGCAGCTAAAGGTGCAGCATGAGAGACCAACACCAGAAGGTGGTGTCACGGTTTTATTACGTGGTGGTAATATATGTTTTGTCTTTTATATTGTGTTGTGTTTTGTATTATGTCTGTTAATTAAAAAAATTAAAATTAAAAAAAAATTAATTAAAAAAAAAAAATAAAAAAAAATTTATGTTATGTCTTTTGTGTCACATGTATAAATGTGTTGTGATTTATCTGTTTTGTAATTTTTAGTATTTAGTTTTTATTTGTTTTATTTTTATTTTTTCATGTCTATCTATTCTGGCTATGGGAATACTGCTTATTCTGCCAATGTCTGTGATTATGATTCTTATTCTGCATATTGCTCTGATTTTAATTCTGCTGAATTTTATGATGAAAATTATAATGATCATCCTCAATTTCCTGAGCGCGCTCCTCGTGAGCCGGTCCCACCTAAGGATGATATTCATTGTGTTCTTAGCACTGGACTGATATATCTGCTCCCTAAGTTTCATGGTTTTGCCGGAGAATGCCCACATAGACATTTAGAGGAGTTCCGCAACATGTGCTCTTCAATGAAACCTCCACATGTCCCTCTTGATCACATTTTCTTGAGCGCATTTCCGCATTCATTACAAGGAGCAGCTAAGGATTGGCAAGACTCTCTTCCTCTGGGATCCGTTACCGATTGGGGATATCTTGAGCTTCAGTTTGTGAGAAAATTCTCCCCTGAGTAGTATGGGTACATCAACGATCCTGAGTGGAACAATCTTAACAATGAATGGTACGATACCCCACAAGATCATTATCAAGAACCACCATTCCATAACACTTTTATGCCTCCAACAGTCCAGCAATATGAGACTCAACAGTATGATGCTCCTGCCCAAATAACTTCTAAGCCTTCAACTTCTGAGCCTACATTGCAGGAGTTATTGGAGCAGATAACCATGCAGAATCTAAAGTTCAAGCAAGAGAGCATGAAAATCCAGCAGGAAACTCAAGCTGCCATGCATAATCTGAGTGATCAGATCGGGCAGATGGCCACTCTTGCACCTGAGGAGACTGCTGATGAACATTTTGAGGCCCAAGCAAGAATAACCAGTAATTCTGACCCAGGTAGACCAATTTCATCTTCCACTACTTTTCAAATCTTCAAGGAAGTGGAGGTAAGCATACCTCAGTATGATTATGTTATTCATGATTATGTTAATAATTATGCTGTTGATATGTATGCGGATGACTATATTGTTGCTGAGCATGATTTTAATTTTCCCTCTGTGCATGATGAGAACCAATTTTTTCCATCATATCTGAATACTTCTTATCCATGCACTGAACATGAATCTGAATTTGTGGTAGATAATGTTTCTGAAATTGAAATTCATTCATGTTCTGAGGATGTATCTAAGGTTCAGCCTATGACATTAGGATTGGGTGTTATACCCCTGCATGAAATTTCTGGAGTGCCAAATTGCACTAACCATATTGTAGGAGGTACATATAAATTTGATCAGCATGCACCCACAGTGGAAAACAAAGGTGCTGACACTGATAGTTTGAAGATCAACTGGCACCTGCTGAATCCGCTCAGTAACAATATTTGTGGTTTAGATCCGGCAGTGGAGGACATTTCACTGCTTGATCAGATCTGGAGGATGAAGCAGTTCGTCCTCAACACTTTCATGCTGGATCCTGAGGCGAAGAACATATCCCTGCAAATCCAAAATTGGCAACTGCCACCCTGACCAGGGAAGTTTTCTTTTTCTTTCTTCCCCGTTTTCATATTTTTAGTGCACTTGTCCTTTATTTGTTTATTGTTTTAATTGATGATCTTATGCTTAGAAAACATCTAGGACAGTGTAGTTTAAGTGTGGTCTCGGGAAGATTTTGCATTTTATTTATTTTTTTTTTAAGTTTGTTTTTCCTTTTTTTTTGTTTTCGAATTATTATCTTATTGAATCTTGGATGAATTTTATTTTCATGTTAAAAAAAAAATTGTGTTGTGTTCCAGATCTGTTGTTTTGTTAATTTATGTTCTGTAAATATATGTTTTTTCTGCTATTTTTGACATTTGTGTTTTGTGTGATTTGATATTTTGTGTTCGGTTTTATGTCTTTTGTTTTGTTAATTTGTGTTCTATTTTTTACTTAGTTTTTGTTTAAAAAATAAAAAATAAAAAATAAAAAAAAAATAAAAATAAATAAATAATCGTAAGAGCAGAATTAGCAAGTAAAGGGCAGAGAGGTGAAACTATCTGAGTGCATTTATTGAACATACCATATGCGCAGAAAACATTCTGTCTTACATAATAATAAAAATAAAATTCATAAAAACATAATAAAGTTGTTCGGGGTTCGATCATTTCTGATCGTTATTATTACAAGCCAAATAAAAAAAACATAAAAACATAAAAAAAATAAATAAGTGTTCATATTACAGACCTGAATTAAAACATAAAAAACATAATAAAAAAAATACAAAACATTAAAATCGAAAGAATTCTCGACCTGGTTGTGGTGGCCTAAGGGAGAGCTCCGTCGAGGGAGCTCTGGTGCGGAATACAGGGGGCATAGGTGGCAGGATTTGTCGTTCGTCCCTGTCGTCGTCGATGATGATCGGAACGGGAAACAGATCCAGCAGCCTCGGTGCCCTCATAATCACCCAGTCATATTCTTTCAACAAAAAAAAATTTCATAAAGTGAGATATGATCAGAGTCTTACCGTACATATACAGCGGCAATTGTGAAAAGAGAGTGCCAGTGGGGTCTATCTCTGCTTGCCAGCGCCTGACCCGATTGTCGTGGTTGTTGAACCAGCAGTGCACGTTGTATTCGCTGGCATCTGCGAAGGTCCTTAGTCGAGACGTGATCTCGACGACTTGCGCTCCGCTTGGATGGGTAACCCCATAATTGTAGATGTTGGTCATCATCTTGACCTGATCATCTGTAGGACGCCACCGCTGACTGATGTATCTCTCTGATTCCATCTCGCTCATCATATTCTAAAACATAAAAAAAATAGATAAATAAAAAATAAATAAATAAATAAATAAATATAAAAACTGAAGAACATGAAAGAAAAAAAAAGCATAAAAAAATAAATTAGATTAGTTATGTGTTTTCTTTATTTATTCTTGTTTCCTGTTAAATTTATTTTGTCCTGTCAATCTTTGATGTTTCAGTGTCTTGTCTCAGGTTTGTCCATTTTCCAGTTTTAGGTCCATCAGTTTTGTCCATGTTTAGGTCCTGGTCCTCGCAAAGGGTCCTAACGGATCTAGGTCCTGTGTTTTGTCCATTCTTTTTTTTGTTTTTAGTTTGATTTTTTTTTAGTTGTTTTTAGTGTGCGTAATAATAAACTGAAAACTGTAAAGCTGAATAAAAAAAATAAAATACAAAAATAATGGTAAGGGCAGGAAAGCATAAGCAGGGGGCAGGGAGAGAGGACAGGTAATGCAGAAAAGAAAAATAAAATAGGAAAATCATAAATGGAAGCAGGAAAAAGGAAAAAATAAAGAAGGGCAGAGAAGAAAAAAAATGGAAAGCAGAGAATCGGGAAAGAAAGGAAAGAAAGGAAAGGAAGGGAGATCCAGATGTAGAGGACTTACCTGGAGTAGTAGGGCTTACAGGGGCTTCTCGCGGATCTCAGACTCTCTAGACGGTGCGGTGGCAGAGGCTCCGTGCAGACTCCAGATGCTAGAGAGAGAGCAGGGAAGTCAGAAATGCCGCTCAGACGCTGGGTAGAGCCCTTTTATAGCCAAATGTTTTCCACTGTGGCAACAGTCCCGGTCGTTGCCACCGAAACTGTTGTCCAGGTGCCGGTCATTTTTTTTTGCTACAAAAAAAAATATAATAAAAATTAATTAGCATCTACTGATGGGTGCTAGGTGTTTTAGACATCTGCTGATGGATGTCATTGCTAACATCTACTGATGGATGTTACTGAAAATTTCTTCCTATTTCCTAACTTTTTATTGCACTTGTCTATATTATTTGACTGCTCTGAAATTGTTAATCTGATGATTGTTACACACTGAGGACATTGTGTGATTTAAGTGTGGTCTACTGGGAAGAAATTCTGATTTTTCTGTTAGTTTCTGTTAGTATGTATTTTGTGTGTTAAATTTTTTGTTTTTGAGTGTTAAATTTTTTCTGTTTTAAGTTGTTTTTATCGAGTTTTGTGTGCAATAAATTTTACATTTTTTTTTATTTCTGGATGATGTCTTAGTTGTAGATTTTTCCTTCACTTACTTAATACTTATAGTTTGTAATCCTTGCTTTTCTTTGCCTGGAAAGATGATTATGTGTTTAAGAGGTTGATTTAATCGTGACAAAAACACCCTGTGTGAGAGATTTGAGCCACTTAATTTTCTTTCTTGTGTGTGATATGTATCTTGAATGCTTGCACATATGCCTTGGCTTGATTCTTTTAGATATACTTGATTGATATACATGTCCAGACGTGATAAAGGCATTTTTATTCTTGAGCCTCTTTAGCCAAATAAGCCAAATAAGCCTACCATGTTATTATCCTTTGATAACCCCTTTGAGCCTATACTTACCCCATTTCTTTGTGATTGAAGCTCATACACTGAACCTAAGTGAAAAACAATGATTACCTTAACCTTAGGAAAAGTTTGGAGCTATAAAAGTGTTTTGTGAATAAGTGTGGTCTCCTTGGGAATTATGATGAATTGGCTAATGGTTCCTCATCTTGATTTGTTTTGAAAATGATGATTTATATCCTGTTGTGTGATAAAGAGAGAAAAGAAAAAAAATAGACAGGATGAAGAAAAAAAATGATGAGAAAGAAAAAAAAATGATGATAAAAAAAATATATAATTTTGTGAATAATGGAGTCGAGAAGAGGAATGAATTAGAGGTTTGGGCGTAATTTGACTGTATTTACACTTATTCCCCATTGCTCCTCTATTTCTTCTGAGCTATAGCTACTTATCCAAATTTATCCTCCCCTGTCCTTGGCCCCATTACAACCTAGTAAAGACCTTTTGATCTGAAGATGCATATGTTTTAAGTATTGATAATTAGAAGCTTGTCAAGTCTACTTGTGTTTGTTTTCTTGAGTACATCGAGCTGATATTATTATTTACCCTAGACACTTGAGAGAAACACTGTGAGTGCATCTGTGAGGTTTTGTTATTTTTGAATCACCTCTTGAACTGATTAATCATTTTGCTATGTTTTGAATTGCTTGGATGATTTCTGTAAGTATCTGCTTAATTTGATTTTGTCAAAATTTTCAAATTATTCAGTAATATCTAAGTAAAGAGGGGCAGCTGTCAACACCCAATTTCGTCCGGATTGACTAATAGATTTATTTTATTTTCATCATGAGTGTCAAATAAAAATAAAAAAAAGAGAAGAGAGTAAAAAATAATAATAATAAAAAAATAATAAATAAATAAAAAGAGGAACAAGAAAAGAAGAGTGTTCGTCCTTGCCCTTGCGTGACCATAAGCGTTCGTCCTGCACCGTGGGCGTTCGTTTTCTCCCCTTTCCAATGACGTTTGGCTCCGTCCTCTCGCTTGACCGTTCGTCCTCAAAACGGATCCTTTAGGATGTTCGACATTTCTCATCCCCAAGCGCTCGTCCTGATCATTCCAACTTCGAAACGTTCGTCCTCGCCTTTATGCGACCGTTCGTCCATACTGACCTTTAGGACGTTCGGCAATTTTCAGCTTCAACCGTTCGGTCGTTCTCAAGAGTCCACTATTTGACCGTTTGGCTTTTGTTTAATTTAGAACGTTCGTCGTCAGCCTCAATCGCCCGTCCTTTGCACTGTTCGACCGTTCGGCATTTCGGTTATTTAGGACGTTCGTCCTCATCTTCAACCGTTCGGTCATAATGTTTTGATGAACGTTCGGTCTCCATGATATTTGTGTTCAGCGTTCGTGCTTATTTTCTCCGAGCGTTCGGTTTTGAGCGCTCGTCATATGCCTAGTGCGATCGTTCGTCCTCGCCTTTATGTGACCGTTCGTCCTCTGCCTTTCGGACGCGTTCGTTTCTCTGCTCCAAATCTTTTTGACGATCGGTTCCTTCCCTCTACATGGAAACGTTCGTTCTTTATTGAATAATATCACAGACATTCGTCCCGGTCCTTGAGGACGTTCGTCCTGTGCACTGTTCAACCGTTCGACATTTCGGTTCTTTAGGACGTTCGTCCTCATCTTCAACTGTTCGGTCATAATAATTTGATGAACGTTCGGGCTCAATGATATATGTCTTCAGCGTTCGGTTTTGGACGTTTGGCCCATTGTGGTGTTCAACATATAGCGTTCGGTCATGTTTATTCTTAGTGAACGTTCGGTTTTGATGTGTTAGTGAATGTTCGGTCTTCATTTGAACGTTCGCTTTTCATTTGGACGTTCGGTTTTGAACGCTCGTCCTTGTCCTTGTGCGACCGCTCGTCCAGTTCGCTATCCCTCATCTGCCACTCGTTCTCCGTCTTCTACCGCTCGTTCAGGTCAGTGCCCTTTTCTGCCGCTCGTCCTCACTTCGTCTACAACTCGTCCAAACAGTATGAGGCGTTCGTTTTATTGTAATAATATTTTATTGTTTTTATTTGTTTTAATAAAAAAAAAAAGGGTCCATACGTTTCAATTATTCCCTAATTATTCCCACAACCACTATTGAGTTTGCACCAATGAAACCTGCCAACGGTGGTCTGAGTGCATTACACCAATATTCCCACCTTCAATAACTGAAAATGACCACCATTAACAATCCTCCAATGAAAGCTACCGAGAGACAACCCACCAATCCAAAGCTACCGACAGTTTCATCTTCTGCATAATTTAAAGGAGAGAGGGGGGAACACCTGTGATAAACACATCCCTTCCATCTTCACCTTACCTCACCGCTCCCAACCTACCATCCATATCACCCACTGACACAGCCATCTTCAATAGCTCACGCCCACGGCTACTAGGAGCACCCATCATCTTCATTTTTCTTCTTCATTCATCATATCCAACACACGACCAATATCCATCAATCTTCATCCTCATCCCTTCCCTTTTCGTCTTCCTCACGGCCAACCCTATCTTCATCCTTTCCTTCTTTCATTTTCTCCCAGCACTTTTACCTCCAACAGCCTATCATCTTCATCTGACTCTCTCAACCTCTGACCATTTTGGCTGAACTCCTAACTCTGGAGAGATCATCATCCATACCACCCCACGACCAACTTCACTATTTTCATCTAAAAACACCTTATACTCGGCCACTACCAACACCTCACGGCCACCACCTATCCTCACCCAGTCATCATCTTCACCCATATTCACCCACTACCACAACCATCCTTACGCACGACCAACATTCAATATCCTTCCTCACACGCACACTGATAAGCTCCCTTTTGCGCTCTTCTGATCATCCCCACCAATAACCCGTATCTACCCACCTATCACACACTACTCACTGGTTCCCCCTAATCCTCTCTTCCGGTTCATCACATACAATAGAATATATACATCATTTGAACAGAGAAGGAGCCCCCAAATATGATCATTTTCATTATCAATCAACAGCAGAACAGAGATAGAGAGAAAGAAAGAAAGGGAGAGGAAGGAGTCATGCGCCAATGACGGAGGATGAATTTGGTCGTGGTGGTGGAGTTGTGACGTGAAGGAGCATGATGTCTCTATCCCTCGAGCAACGAAGAATAAGAAGAAGTGTTCCTGCTGGCGCGCGGAGAAGAAAAGGAGACGCCGAGGTGGTAACCGGAGGCAACCCTGGCGACGACCGGTGATGCTAGCCGGAGCCCTGGCCGATGCGGTGGCCAAGCTCGCCTGGGAGGCGATTCACGAAGGAGAGTTTCTCCCTCGCGCGCGAAGAAGAGAAGGTGGCGTCCTGGGTTGCCGGTGGCTAAGGGAGCAGACGAGATCGAGGAAGCGGTGGCTATCTCTATCGCGATGGCTGGTCTGTTTTGGAGGTGGCAACCGGCAGAGTCTGTGGCGACGATTGATGCACTGACAGTGTCTTTGGCCGCAACTGGCAGCGAGGAGGTAGACGGGAAGGCAGCGGCGCCGCGGTAGAGGTGTTGGCGCGAAAGCTTGCTCGCAGAAGCGGTGATGCAGTCACTGGTGGCAACGACAGCGAGGATGCCAGGCAGAAGAGAGAAGGAGATCCTGGGTTTCAGTAAAGGTAAAAAAATTGAAGAACCCCTGAGGGTTTCCTGATCCAAAGAACGAAAAGGCTTGGGCCTTTGCTTTTGATCCAGCTTTCACTTAAAAAAAAATACATATAATATATTTACACATAAAAATGAAAATACAATTGCCCCTGTACAACCCCTTTCACACCCCACTTTCATTCGGGCTTAAGCCCGTGTGCAAACAAAATATAAAAAAAAACAAATAATAAAAAAGAAAGAATGGACCTAAGAACACTATTTCAGGATGCACCCCCATTTTTGTTTTTTTGCACCCGAGACAGACACCAAGTGGAAGATAAGGGTTTTTGGCCTAAACAAAGGAGCTTCAATTTCACTCGGCACTCCTGGTTTTTATCTCTGTACTCTTATTCATGTTGGACTTTTATTTTGCTTTATTTTTTATAATTGTTTCTTTATTTGATTATTTGGTCATTATTGCATGTAACTCCTTGTATGATTTCTACACTCTTTTGTTTTATTTATATCTATTGAAGTTTTACATAAAAAATTTACAAAAATATAAAAATTAAAAATTACAAAAATACGTTTCAAAAGTTTAGGCACATGTGTGATCGTACGCATCGTCCTTGTGCCAAAAACCTTTTCTCTTTCTTTGAAAAATGTCAAAAATACATTTCAAAGGTTTAAGCACATGTGTGATCGCACGCATCGTCCTTGTGCTAAAAAACCTTTTCTTTCTTAAATAAAATTACAAAATATGTTTTAAAAGGTTTAGGCACATGTGTGATCGCACGCATCGTCCTTGTGCTAAAAACCTTTCCTATTTGTTTCATAAAAATACAAAAAAATGTGAAATCATCAACATCAACAATTTCAAAGTACAAATAATATCGCCTGGCCAGAACTACGTGATCCTTGATTCTCCATCAAAAGTGGAGATACGTAGGAGCAAGGCCAGTCCTTGTCAGGTTCATTTCCCCAAAAATCCAAAATTAATTTCTTCAAGCAAATTTCTCAAACAATTTCAAAAAGAACTACGTACCCCTGATTTCTCACATGAGAATACGTAGGAGCAAGGTCAATCCTTGTCGGGCTTCCTAAAAAATAAAAAATATATTTTTCTTTGCATCGTCTTGTAATCTTATATTCGGGGAATAATAATCATTTTGAAAACCACATCGACTTTGCACGTTTAATTAAAGGTACTGCCTTCAGGCAGGCGTTGTAGGATGCTAATACCTTCCCTACGCGTAACCGACTCTCGAACCAAGAATCTCATCTTTGCAGACCATGCCTTATCATTTTATGGTTTTTCCGTAGTTTTCCAGAATAAACTATGGTGGCGACTCCAAATCTCTCTTTCTAAAACGATCGTATTTTTTTTCTCGGATCGTCGTTCCGTCGCGATTTTTTCCGGTTGCGACAGATGGCGACTCCACTGGGGACATGAAGAGAGTCAGGCCATTTAATTAGATAAGCGAATTCGATGTGGTTTTCCTTTGGGTATTTATTCCCTTTGTCTTTATCTATGTTTAATATTTGGAATAATTGCATGTGAGTTTCTTTTACTTTTTATTTATGTTTGAAATAATTGTTTCTACTTATCTGTGTTTATTTTTGCAATTGTTGTTTTACATTATAATCTCCCTCCACACAATATGCATATCATGAGTAAGGCCCTATACCCGGGTCTGAGCGCAACTTAGAAATAGAGGGGTTGTGTAGCGGTGTCACTCTGGGATGTACTTCCTGTCTGGCTATCGTGAGAACTCCAGCTAGAGTCTGTTCTCTTTATTTGTGTCTCCACATCTAGTTGATTACTCTGACTGTTGTGGAGAAACAATGAAAAGAGCCATAGCTCTAGTGGCCTTGATTTAAGGATTACGAAGCTATCCTGGTGAGTGCATGTATGTGGTCTTAGAACCTTAAGTACCATCCTTCAATTAAGACACGAAAGGGAGATCGTTTTGTCATTTCTTTTTCATCTTTTCTTTGTATACAGCAAATAAATGTACAAAAAAAAACGTAAAAAAATTTAGAGCAATAAAAATGTACATGTTCTGATTCATATGTATTTTGTTTCGCATTTATCTTGTTATCGAGTTCATGGAATAATTCTCAAGAAAATAAAAATAAAATTGTCAAATAAAAATAATGTTTTTGAAGCAAAATAAAATTCTTTGGTCCAATGACTTAACTGGATAAAAATAACCAAATTTGTTTATCATTGGTTTGAAATATTTATCAGACTTTCATGATATGAAAATGTTCAAGATCATCATTTGTCCATGATCCCCATCGCCTATTTTAGTTCGTAAAAGTAAAATTGTCATACAAGGAGCATTTCTTAGGTTCACCAGTTCAACCCTGTCTAACCCGGTGTGAAGCTCAAATCATGATCCATTATGAGTTTAAACCTTGTTTTTCTTAACCCAAGTCGTGTCGAGCCTGGCCCATCACTCGTGTCTAGGTATGAACCTTGTGTTTGTCGTCAACCTCGTGTTCTAACCGAGTCATGTCCAACCTTAAATCTTCATTCATTAATATGTCTCATTATTGGTTATCAGCCTCTCTGTGTTTAAGCCCGAATGCGTCTCCCGTTTACAAGTGTCATTCATTTTCAAGGTCATTAAGAGTCAACCCAATCTTCCATTTCCACCTCCATTCAAGTCATGTTAAACATGTGTTTTGTGTAGGGGAATATTTCCGTGTTTGCCTTAATATGGATTCATATTAAGTCTCTGGGCGCATAAGCTTTTCTTGATTAGGGGCAAATTCGTGTTCATGTCTGTTGAAGCATTTTTAAAATCTTGAACAATTTTATACATGATTATTCAGATGTTTTTTCAAATTCAATGATAAATTAATTGTTTTTCTTTCGGACCAAGTAAAAGCAGAGGAAAATTTTGAGAAGAGTTCCATGAACCCAGATTGCATAATATGTGTAAATTAATTTGTGTATATTTTTGAACATGTACATAAAACAAAAAAAAATACATTTAAATTTGGATTACTACAAATAAAGGTCTTCAGGTGGCCGAAACATAAAAAACCAAATTAAAAAAAACAACAAAAAATAAATAAATAAGAAAGGAAAATTACAAAAAATAATGTTTGCAGATCTATGGAGTTCTTGTCTTCTGCCGGTATTCTCGAGTTTTGTAAGATGAAAGTCTGCACAAAACTTATTAGGTAACAAAAAAACAAAAATATAACAAAAAACACATAATAATAAAGGAAACATTAAACATACATATTACGGAATTCGGCCAAGTTCGACCACTGACCGTAAAAAACAAAGAAAGAAAATAGAAAAAACAAAGGCAAATAAAGGATGTTCAGAGTTCGATCAATGCTGATCGTTAATATTACAGACCATGAAAATAAAAAAAATAAATAAAAAAAATTCAACGAAAAAATTCCCGAGCTGGTTGTGGTGGTCTAAGGGAGAGCTCCGTCGAAGGAGCTCTGGTTTGGAATGTGAGAAGCATGGGTGGAGGGATTTGGCGTTCGTCCCTGTCGTCGTCGATGATGATCGGAACGGGGAACAAGTCCAACAGCCTTGGCGCCCTCATAATTACCCAGCCATATTCTTCCAACAAAAAACATTTGTGTCAATAATAGAGACGGAAGAGTAAAAACAAAAATGGACATGATCAGGATTCTTACCATACATGTATAGCGGCAGTTGTGAAAAGAGAGTGCCAGTGGGGTCTATCTCCGCTTGCCAGCGCCTGACCCGATTGCCATGGTTGTTGAACCAGCAGTGCACGTTGTATTCGCTGGCATCTACGAAGGTCCTTAGTCGAGACGCGATCTCGACGACTTGCGCTCTGCTTGGGTGTGTGACCCCATAGTTGTAGATGTTGGTTATCAACTTGGTCTGATCTTCGGTAGGACGCCACCGCTGACTGGTGTATCTCTCTGATTCCATCTCGCTCATCCTTCCTCTCTAAGTTTTCTAAAACAAACAATAAAAAAAATAAAATAAAAAGAACAAAAACAAAACAAAACAAACCATAAATAACAAAAATACTATGTTCATAGTCTAATGTCTTCTTCCATTGTGTTTCTTTTAAGCTAATTTTGTTCTTTGTATTGGGTCTTTTGAGTCTTATTGTCCAATTTGTTATCTGTTTCATGGTCCTCGCAAAGGTTCCTAAACTGATCTATGTCCATATTGTCCATGTGCGGTTCATACAAGTAAAATCTTCTGTCCATATGGTCCATATCTGGTTCATACAAATAAATTTCTCTTTTTAAGTTTTCTGTTTTTATGGGGTACGTGGCGTTGTTCTACCCGATTGTCTTTGCCATACCTTCAAACGAAGGGAGATTAACGTCTGGTTTCCAGCCTATATACCCCTTAAGTTTAAGACAGTTGTGATTTTTAAGTGTTTTAAGTCTTGAAAAAAATTAAAAAAGAGAGGAGGAAAGAGGACTCAGAATGAAAAGCAGAGAAGGGCAAGATCGAAATAAAAGCAGACAAAACAGAAAGCAGGAAAGAAAAGCATGAAGGAAAGCATAAAAGAAAAGAAAAGCAGAAAGCAGGAAAGGAAAGCAGGGAATCGAAAAGGGAATGATAGAGGGGAAGCAAGGAAGAGCAAGAAAACGAAAAACTTAAAGGAAAGAAGGAGAGATTAAGAGATCGGAGGACTTACCCGGGGGAAGAAGGGCTTGCAGAAGCTTGTCGGAGGACTCAGACGCCTTCAACGGCACGCGGGGACAGAGGCTCCTAGCAGATCCAGACGCTCAAAGAGATGAAGAGAAAGAGAGAAGTAGAGAGAGAGTAAGATCAGAAAATGTCGCTCGACCCTGAAGAGATAACCATTTTATAGCCGGAAATTTCCTACTGTGGCTACAGTTCCGGTCACTGCAACCGTCTGGTGTCGGTCTGATCTTTCTAAGTTCAAAAATAAAAATAAAAAAAATTGAAAATTTGAAAACGGGTAGGGTTTTGTTGGGTCGATCCGGCCCAATACAAGACTTCTTAGATGATCCGATTTCACCAAAAAAATAATAAAACAAAATATAAAAAATATGATTAATAGAAAATTTTCAAAAAATAATAAATGGAGTGATGTAAAATTTGAAGTGTTCAAAATTGTTTTTCATTTGCATGATAAAAGACATTTTTTAGGTTCATTGGGCCTCATTGTCATGTTAACCTTCTTTGAACCAAATTCTTCTGAAATATAAATTTGAGTGAAGAATTATTTTGGCATGTTTGTAATTTCATATCACACCATTTTGTCTGATTTTATTCCTTCTTCTACATTTTGAATAAATTCAAAAAAAAAAAGGAACAGTGCTCGAGCCCATTAGGTCCAATGGCCTTCGTGGTTTTCTCTCGAGTCTACTTCTTTTGTAAATATGTCAAAAATATTTTGTTTTCACATTTTGCTGTTAAATGAAGTATCATTCTAAGATTTGTCAAAAAAGAGAAAAAAAAAAGAATTCAAGTTAGATTTCAATTTTTTTCAGTGTGATAGTAGGAATAGTTATCGTTGAGCCCATCTGAGCCCATTTTCAGTGTAATGTTTTCCTTAGCTTGTTTTCTAAAAAAAATGTATATAAAGAATTTTTCCCTTGCATAATTTTCACATATGTCATATTTCATTTAAAACAAAAGAAATGTAAAAAGCAATTTCAGTTCCTTGAGTCGCTCTGATATTGGGTTTGTCCGGCCCATTAGGCTTGCTATCTACATTCATTTTGCTTCAGGTCAAAGTTTGACCCATTTTTATTTGAAGTCTTGTAAAATAAAAGTCAATCCAAAAATCTCAAAAATTATCAAAGTGCAAATTTTCAACAATGTCTTTAGAGTACAATCTTCCAAGTTGTTATGTGTGATTTTCTTTGAATTTGTAATAAAAAATCTGAGAATAAAAAATGAACAGTTTTTGAGCCCATTAGGCCCTTTTGTCATATGTGTTTTCTCTTGAACCAGTCCATCGGAATTTCTGAAAAATAAAAAATGCATGTTTATGTAGATTTTGTGTTTTCAATTCATAATTTCCCTTTTCATATGTGTGAGCGAGTATATGTGCAAAAAAAAATAAAAAAAATAAAAATAAAACAAAAAATAAAAATAAAGGAATTCAGACCCTTGTCTGAAGATTTTGTCATGGTTGTAAAAAGAATAGTGTTGGGCCCATTCAATCCAGTAGTGTTGCAAAATTTTCTTTAGTTTAATCTTGTGAAATCCTCTCATAACAAAAAATGAAAAAAAATGAATTTCTTTTAGCTTGTTCCATAAACAATGAAAAAAAATGTTTTCTTTGTTATCTTCTTGTGTCAAGTTCACACGGCTCAGGTCATCTGATCCATTGGGTCAATGTGCCTAGTAAGTCCAACTTCCTTCTATGTTACTTCTCCTCAGGTCCGATCTGATCTGGATTTTCTAGTGTCGGAAAGTAAAAAACAAAAAAAAGAAAAGATCGGTTCGGAGCCTATTGAGTCCAATTGTCCTTATCTGTCAAAAAAAAAATATAAATACAAAAAGATTTATTTCCATAAATTGCATAATTTTCCTTCAATAATATATTTGTCAAATAAAAAGCAGCATAATTGTGGCAGATACAAATTGTTAACAATGTGTTTTCAGTACAGTCTTCCAAATTATCATTCGTGATTTTCTTGGAATTTGTTGTCAAAAAAAAAATATTAATTAAAGAGGTCCATTTTCCATACTGACCCACAAGGCCCAGATTCCACAAAGGCAAAAAAAAAATCTCAATTTCCACATTAGCCCAGAAAGTTCATTTTTCATAATGGCTTGCAAAGCCCAGTTTCCATGCTGGTTCGCAAGGCCCAGTTCCTCACTGGCCCACAAAAGCCCAGTTCCTACATTGGCCCACAAAAGCCCAGTTCCTACACTGGCCCCTAAGCCCAGTTCTCACACTGGCCCCGTAAGCCCAGCTCACACTGGCCCCTAAGCCCAGTTCTCACACTGGCCCCCTAAGCCCAGTTCTCACACTGGCCCCCTAAGCCCAGCTCACACTAGCCCTCTAAGCCCAGCTCACACTGGCCCCCTAAGCCCAGCTCACACTAGCCCGTAAGCCCAGTTTTCACACTGGCCCCCAAGCCCAGTTTTCATACTGGCCACCAGACCTAATTTTCTTTAAAACAAAAAAAAAATTGTTTTTCAACTAGTATCATCATTTTCATTTCATATTACTTTGCTTCATGCATAAAACCAAAAAATACGCAAAAGTTGAGTCATTTTTTTTCGATGCAAATCATCTATTTTATGAGATTTAAAAAAAATGTAATGGATGTCATAATCTCCTATAGTCAAATGTTTGAGTCACATATTCTTAAGAGATATCTGTGTGTGCATTGCTTGAAAACATCATCCTTCAGCCCTCGCTTAAACAAGAGATTGACCCAATCATGTCTTTGAGCCCAAATAATAAACACCAAGTTTTACACTGGGGCAGATTTTTCATTACCTTCATTGGCTTTCATTTGGGAAATCCTAGAATCCGTTATGACAAAAAAAAGGGATGAAAAAAAGAATGAAAAATTGACTCTTTTTGAGATCATTTAATCTTGTCTCCTAATTAATTCTTTGAAAATGAAACAACCAAAATTTGAAATGATGTGTGGCCATCTTTCTTCATCCAAAAAAAATATGTCCATTGATACCGAATTTGAGCCAATGAGAAATTTCTTTTAAAATTTACCCAAACAAGGGTTACCATCACACTAGAAGTCAACTCAAATTGCAAATAATGAAAAACACACTTAGAGATCAAATGAAGAGAATTCATCAAAAATAAAGGAAAAATTGAAAGAATCACAAAGTGATGACAAACAAAGAATGAAGTTTGCAAATTAGCAAAGAAAGTCAAAACAGATTTGACGAATAGCTGATACAAAATTTAGATGGAAACTCTTGTTCAAAAAAAAAAATAACCCACAAACATTTATTTGGGCCTTTATATCTTTTCTTTCAATACCCTTTAGCCCAAGTCACATTACAAGCCCAATAAAAGTCCACGCAGATTGAACAATGGTTGTTTAAATTTTCATAAAGCTTAATTTTCAGACAAGACAAAAATGACTAACAATGCAGTTGTTAAAAAAAATGATGATGAAAACAATTGTCCTCGGAAGAAGGGAACTCCCTATTGATCAAGATTATACAAAGGAAAATCAAGCTAATTGGGGTAATCCTTTCAAGCCAATCATTTCCATATCCATCTCAAATCCATATCCCATTCAAACTCTTCCACCCAATTCCCAAACTAGGGGGCAATTTTGGGCAACTTTATGAATTTCATGTGTTTTTGGCCCATTCAAAATATTGGGCAACTTTGTTAATCTCACATTTGTTTCATCTGCATATTCAAAGTTCGTACCAAGACCGGGGCATCCCTTGTTGGGCCTCTCAGATTGGTCCGCACTGAAATTCATGGATACACCCTCAAAACAGGGGCAGACACTTTGGGGCTTTATATGATTTTTGAGTACATCTTATCATTCGTAAACCCAAAGTGAGGGGCAACCTTTTTTTGAACCTCGCTTAATTGACTCATACCCAAAACTAGGAAACACTCTGTGAGTTTCATGTGTTTTGACCCATTCAAAATATTGGGCGTCTTTGTTAACCTTTCATCTGAATATTTAAAGCTCATACAAAGACTGAGGCATCCCTTGTTGGGCCTCGCATGATTTTTGTTCGCCCCGAACTTCAAAAATCCATCATCACCAAAATTGGGGCAATTTGTAAATCTCACATGATATTCTCACTCCCTGATTCATGACTTATTCCCTCACAATTCCCAGATACATTTGTCCATACCTATCTTTTTACCATGCTCCAAACTGGAGCAGCAATTGAGTATCTACAACCTCACATTGGCATTTATAACTGCTTTAAGGAGTAAGAGGCCCAAGTAGCCAACCCGGTACTCTCCAAATGCTTCCACACATTTGTCCCAACCCTTGATATCAGGCATGCATACACTGATGTTTCAAAAGAAAATGTTGAACGCACAAGTTTGAACATTTGACTTTTAAAGTTTAACATCCATCGTAAAAATAAAATGAAGTCTAAATCTTCATAAATTGGATGATTTCAAAGAAAACAAATTGACTCAAAAAAAAAGTGTGTCATAGTTTCATAATCTTCCAGTAAAACAAAAAAATCACAACTCAACATCATGTACATATTTTCATCAACTTTGATTTTGTCTCCATGTATATTCATCAAATCTCCTTCCTTAAAAAAGACAAAAAAAATCATCATCAACATACAACAAAGTTTTCTCCTCAAATTTCAAAATTTACATCAACCATATTTCTCTTACATATCGAGATTTCAAATCCTTGTACAAAAATGCAACACTTTGTTTATTGATTTCAAAACTTTCAAAAAAAAAAATCATCAGAGTCAATATCATGTACATATTTTCATCAACTTTGAATTTGTTTTCGTGAATATTCATCAAATCTTCTTCTTTCAAAAAGACAAAAAAAATCAACATGCATCAAAGCTTTCTCCTGTAATTTCCAAATTTACATCAATCATGTTTCTCATTTCAAAAAAAAAATATATATGGACACTCATTTCTATCTCAAGAAATAAAAAATCAAAAAAAAAATCAATCAAAATCAAAATCAAAAAAATCAAAATAAAAAATTCAACATCTCAAAATTTCAACAAAATCCAAATTTCAAATTCAAAACAATCAAAAAATTGTTACTTTCTGTCATTGGTGTCTCGGCCCTCTACAAGGCAATGGTCGAGCTCAACAATCAAACTCAAATCGTTCACTTATCCATAGGGTTATGACACCCTCCACGAGGTTTTGACACCTCATCCACTTCATCCATAGGGTTACGACACCCTCCATGAGGTTTGTACACCTCATTCACTTATCCATAGGGTTATGACACCCTCCACGAGGTTATGACACCTCATTCACTTCCATAGGGTTACGACACCCTCCACGAGGTTATGACACCTCATTCACTCTTCCATAGGGTTACGACACCCTCCACGAGGTTACGACACCTCATTCTCTTCCGACAGGGTTACGACACCCTTCACGAGGTTACGACACCTCATTCACTTCTACAGGGTTACGATCACCCTCCACGAGGTTATGACACCTCATTCACTCTTCCACAGGGTTACGACACCTCATTCACTTCTACAGGGTTACGATCACCCTCCACGAGGTTATGACACCTCATTCATTCACTTCCACAGGGTTACGACACCCTCCACGAGGTTATGACACCTCATTCACTTCCATAGGGTTACGACACCCTCCATGAGGTTATGACACCTCATTCACTTCTATAGGGTTACGACACCCTCCATGAGGTTATGACACCTCATTCACTTCTACAGGGTTACGATCACCCTCCACGAGGTTATGACACCTCATTCACTTCTATAGGGTTACGACACCCTCCACGAGGTTATGACACCTCATTCACTTCCATAGGGTTACGACACCCTCCACGAGGTTATGACACCTCATTCACTTCCATAGGGTTACGACACCCTCCATGAGGTTATGACACCTCATTCACTTCCATAGGGTTACGACACCCTCCATGAGGTTATGACACCTCATTCACTTCCATAGGGTTATGACACCCTCCACGAGGTTTTGACACCTCATCATTCACTTCCATAGGGTTACGACACCCTCCACGATGTCTACACACCTCAATTCTGTTAGCCTTGTTCATATTTGTTTTAAATTTTCCTGTTGTTCATTGTCCATTTTGAAATCTAGACGAAATTAGTGTTTCTTTCTTTACTTAGCTTTTACTCCAATAATACAAAAATTCAAAATTTTCAAATTATTCAGTAATATCTAAGTAAAGAGGGGCAGCTGTCAACACCCAATTTCGTCCGGATTGACTAATAGATTTATTTTATTTTCATCATGAGTGTCAAATAAAAATAAAAAAAAGAGAAGAGAGTAAAAAATAATAATAATAAAAAAATAATAAATAAATAAAAAGAGGAACAAGAAAAGAAGAGTGTTCGTCCTTGCTCTTGCGTGACCACAAGCGTTCGTCCTGCACCGTGGGCGTTCGTTTTCTCCCCTTTCCAATGACGTTCGGCTCCGTCCTCTCGCTTGACCGTTCCTCCTCAAAACGGATCCTTTAGGACGTTCGGCATTTCTCAGCCCCAAGCGCTCGTCCTGATCATTCCAACTTCGAAACGTTCGTCCTCGCCTTTATGCGATCGTTCGTCCATACTGACCTTTAGGACGTTCGACAATTTTCAGCTTCAACCGTTCGGTCGTTCTCAAGAGTCCACTATTCGACCGTTTGGCTTTTGTTTAATTTAGAACGTTGGTCGTCAGCCTCAATCGCCCGTCCTTTGCACTGTTCGACCGTTCGGCATTTCGGTTATTTAGGACGTTCGTCCTCATCTTCAGCCGTTCGGTCATAATGTTTTGATGAACGTTCGGTCTCCATGATATTTGTGTTCAGCGTTCATGCTTATTTTCTCCGAGCGTTCGGTTTTGAGCGCTCGTCATATGCCTAGTGCGATCGTTCGTCCTCGCCTTTATGTGACCGTTCGTCCTCGCCCTTATGTGACCGTTCGTCCTCTGCCTTTCGGACGCGTTCGTTTCTCTGCTCCAAATCTTTTTGACGATCGGTTCCTTCCCTCTACATGGAAACGTTCGTTCTTTATTGAATAATATCACAGACGTTCGTCCCGGTCCTTGAGGACGTTCGTCCTGTGCACTGTTCAACCGTTCGACATTTCGGTTCTTTAGGACGTTCGTCCTCATCTTCAACTGTTCGGTCATAATAATTTGATGAACGTTCAGGCTCAATGATATATGTCTTCAGCGTTCGGTTTTGGACGTTTGGCCCATTGTGGTGTTCAGCATATAGCGTTCGGTCATGTTTATTCTTAGTGAACGTTCGGTTTTGATGTGTTAGTGAACGTTCGGTCTTCATTTGAACGTTCGCTTTTCATTTGGACGTTCGGTTTTGAACGCTCGTCCTTGTCCTTGTGCGACCGCTCGTCCAGTTCGCTATCCCTCATCTGCCACTCGTTCTCCGTCTTCTACCGCTCGTTCAGGTCAGTGCCCTTTTCTGCCGCTCGTCCTCACTTCGTCTACCACTCGTCCAAACAGTATGAGGCGTTCGTTTTATTGTAATAATATTTTATTGTTTTTATTTGTTTTAATAAAAATAAAAAAAGGGTCCATACGTTTCAATTATTCCCTAATTATTCCCACAACCACTATTGAGTTTGCATCAATGAAACCTGCCGACGGTGGTCTGAGTGCATTACACCAATATTCCCACCTTCAATAACTGAAAATGACCACCATTAACAATCCTCCAATGAAAGCTACCGAGAGACAACCCACCAATCCAAAGCTACCGACAGTTTCATCTTCTGCATAATTTAAAGGAGAGAGGGGGAACACCTGTGATGAACACATCCCTTCCATCTTCACCTTACCTCATCGCTCCCAACCTACCATCCATATCACCCACTGACACAGCCATCTTCAATAGCTCACGCCCACGGCTACTAGGAGCACCCATCATCTTCATTTTTCTTCTTCATTCATCATATCCAACACACGGCCAATATCCATCAATCTTCATCCTCATCCCTTCCCTTTTCGTCTTCCTCACGGCCAACCCTATCTTCATCCTTTTCTTCTTTCATTTTCTCCCAGCACTTTTACCTCCAACAGCCTATCATCTTCATCTGACTCTCTCAACCTCTGACCATTTTGGCTGAACTCCTAACTCTGGAGAGATCATCATCCATACCACCCCACGACCAACTTCACTATTTTCATCTAAAAACACCTTATACTCGGCCACTACCAACACCTCACGGCCACCATCTATCCTCACCCAATGATGAATCGATATTTTATACGCTTCACTTAGTTTATTGTACTGAATTTGATTAAGGAATTGTGCTTAAATGTCTGATATTTTCCTGTTTTTACTAATGGTGCTTTAATTAACTAAAAATTCTTATTTTGATCAATTTGAATTATCTAAGCTACTTAATTGCATTAATTATTTTGTAGGGAAAATGTTGGAAGTACAACTTGGACATTTAGAAATAAAAAGAGAAATGATAATTGGGCAAGTAAAATTCTTTCCGCTGTCATAAAGGAAAGTAGATGCACAAGTTTTGGTGTGTCGGATGGAAAGCATAACATGTAGGGGCCACCACCTCTCTTGAAGGAGAAACCAAATTGGCTGATGTACCCATTCATTTATCACTTAGAATAAAAGAATAAGTGGGACACGTGAATGAAGCACAACCACACGGGTTCAATGGAATTCACGGCCAGAAACATCTTTTGTTTTTATTCCTTTTTCAATTGAAAAAGAGTTGGTTGGAATCATGTCCAACGGGTCCCCTTATTTTAGTATGGTCCAGTCACAAAGGATGCAAATATTTTGGCTTAAAAAGAGTGGAATGCACAAGAGAGTGGAGCTACACGTTAACATGGTTTGGGAAGAAGGTGCGGCTGAATACGTGAAAGGACACATCCATCTTTCACTTAGAAAATTCACCAAACAACAAATGATGGAAGGCTCGTAAACAAAAGCAAATGGAGAAGAGGCCACCACTTGAAAGGAGTTTTGCTTCGGAATTAGGTGCACATCCAGTAGCTTGGAAGGAGCAGTACATGGCCAGGGGCAGTCTTCAACCGTCCATTAGCACTAACCAGCAGCCATCATCTTCACTCCCTCCAGCCATGGCAGCGTTCATGTGAGCTAAACGTCCAGCGTCACACTCTCCAGCTTAACCCAGCAACCACCGGAAGCACATAGCCTTCATGTCCAGCTACATCCAGCAACTTGGAGGTGCACCGTGAAGCAAGAGAAGCCACACTTGAAGGGCAGCAAGGAGCTTGAAATTCCAGCAGCTAAAGGTGCAGCATGAGAGACCAACACCAGAAGGTGGTGTCACGGTTTTATTACGTGGTGGTAATATATATTTTGTCTTTTATATTGTGTTGTGTTTTGTATTATGTCTGTTAATTAAAAAAATTAAAATTAAAAAAAAAATTAATTAAAAAAAAATAAATAAAAAAAAATTTATGTTATGTCTTTTGTGTCACATGTATAAATGTGTTGTGATTTATCTGTTTTGTAATTTTTAGTATTTAGTTTTTATTTGTTTTATTTTTATTTTTTCATGTCTATCTATTCTGGCTATGGGAATACTGCTTATTCTGCCAATGTCTGTGATTATGATTCTTATTCTGCATATTGCTCTGATTTTAATTCTGCTGAATTTTATGATGAAAATTATAATGATCATCCTCAATTTCCTGAGCGCGCTCCTCGTGAGCCGGTCCCACCTAAGGATGATATTCATTGTGTTCTTAGCACTGGACTGATATATCTGCTCCCTAAGTTTCATGGTTTTGCCAGAGAATGCCCACATAGACATTTAGAGGAGTTCCGCAACATGTGCTCTTCAATGAAACCTCCACATGTCCCTCTTGATCACATTTTCTTGAGCGCATTTCCGCATTCATTACAAGGAGCAGCTAAGGATTGGCAAGACTCTCTTCCTCTGGGATCCGTTACCGATTGGGGATATCTTGAGCTTCAGTTTGTGAGAAAATTCTCCCCTGAGTAGTATGGGTACATCAACGATCCTGAGTGGAACAATCTTAACAATGAATGGTACGATACCCCACAAGATCATTATCAAGAACCACAATTCCATAGCACTTTTATGCCTCCAACAGTCCAGCAATATGAGACTCAACAGTATGATGCTCCTGCCCAAATAACTTCTAAGCCTTCAACTTCTGAGCCTACATTGCAGGAGTTATTGGAGCAGATAACCATGCAGAATCTAAAGTTCAAGCAAGAGAGCATGAAAATCCAGCAGGAAACTCAAGCTGCCATGCAGAATCTGAGTGATCAGATCGGGCAGATGGCCACTCTTGCACCTGAGGAGACTGCTGATGAACATTTTGAGGCCCAAGCAAGAATAACCAGTAATTCTGACCCAGGTAGACCAATTTCATCTTCCACTACTTTTCAAATCTTCAAGGAAGTGGAGGTAAGCATACCTCAGTATGATTATGTTATTCATGATTATGTTAATAATTATGCTGTTGATATGTATGCGGATGACTATATTGTTGCTGAGCATGATTTTAATTTTCCCTCTGTGCATGATGAGAACCAATTTTTTCCATCATATCTGAATACTTCTTATCCATGCACTGAACATGAATCTGAATTTGTGGTAGATAATGTTTCTGAAATTGAAATTCATTCATGTTCTGAGGATGTATCTAAGGTTCAGCCTATGACATTAGGATTGGGTGTTATACCCCTGCATGAAATTTCTGGAGTGCCAAATTGCACTAACCATATTGTAGGAGGTACATATAAATTTGATCAGCATGCACCCACAGTGGAAAACAAAGGTGCTGACACTGATAGTTTGAAGATCAACTGGCACCTGCTGAATCCGCTCAGTAACAATATTTGTGGTTTAGATCCGGCAGTGGAGGACATTTCACTGCTTGATCAGATCTGGAGGATGAAGCAGTTCGTCCTCAACACTTTCATGTTGGATCCTGAGGCGAAGAACATATCCCTGCAAATCCAAAATTGGCAACTGCCACCCTGACCAGGGAAGTTTTCTTTTTCTTTCTTCCCCGTTTTCATATTTTTAGTGCACTTGTCCTTTATTTGTTGATTGTTTTAATTGATGATCTTATGCTTAGAAAACATCTAGGACAGTGTAGTTTAAGTGTGGTCTCGGGAAGATTCTGCATTTTATTTATTTTTTTTTTAAGTTTGTTTTTCCTTTTTTTTTTGTTTTCGAATTATTATCTTATTGAATCTTGGATGAATTTTATTTTCATGTTAAAAAAAAAATTGTGTTGTGTTCCAGATCTGTTGTTTTGTTAATTTATGTTCTGTAAATATATGTTTTTTCTGCTATTTTTGACATTTGTGTTTTGTGTGCTTTGATATTTTGTGTTCGGTTTTACGTCTTTTGTTTTGTTAATTTGTGTTCTATTTTTTACTTAGTTTTTGTTTAAAAAATAAAAAATAAAAAATAAAAAAAAAATAAAAATAAATAAATAATCGTAAGAGCAGAATTAGCAAGTAAAGGGCAGAGAGGTGAAACTATCTGAGTGCATTTATTGAACATACCATATGCGCAGAAAACATTCTGTCTTACATAATAATAAAAATAAAATTCATAAAAACATAATAAAGTTGTTCGGGGTTCGATCATTTCTGATCGTTATTATTACAAGCCAAATAAAAAAAACATAAAAACATAAAAAAAATAAATAAGTGTTCATATTACAGACCTGAATTAAAACATAAAAAACATAATAAAAAAAATACAAAACATTAAAATCGAAAGAATTCTCGACCTGGTTGTGGTGGCCTAAGGGAGAGCTCCGTCGAGGGAGCTCTGGTGCGGAATACAGGGGGCATAGGTGGCAGGATTTGTCGTTCGTCCCTGTCGTCGTCGATGATGATCGGAACGGGAAACAGATCCAGCAGCCTCGGTGCCCTCATAATCACCCAGTCATATTCTTTCAACAAAAAAAAATTTCATAAAGTGAGATATGATCAGAGTCTTACCGTACATATACAGCGGCAATTGTGAAAAGAGAGTGCCAGTGGGGTCTATCTCTGCTTGCCAGCGCCTGACCCGATTGTCGTGGTTGTTGAACCAGCAGTGCACGTTGTATTCGCTGGCATCTGCGAAGGTCCTTAGTCGAGACGTGATCTCGACGACTTGCGCTCCGCTTGGATGGGTAACCCCATAATTGTAGATGTTGGTCATCATCTTGACCTGATCATCTGTAGGACGCCACCGCTGACTGATGTATCTCTCTGATTCCATCTCGCTCATCATATTCTAAAACATAAAAAAAATAGATAAATAAAAAATAAATAAATAAATAAATAAATATAAAAACTGAAGAACATGAAAGAAAAAAAAAAGCATAAAAAAATAAATTAGATTAGTTATGTGTTTTCTTTATTTATTCTTGTTTCCTGTTAAATTTATTTTGTCCTGTCAATCTTTGATGTTTCAGTGTCTTGTCTCAGGTTTGTCCATTTTCCAGTTTTAGGTCCATCAGTTTTGTCCATGTTTAGGTCCTGGTCCTCGCAAAGGGTCCTAACGGATCTAGGTCCTGTGTTTTGTCCATTCTTTTTTTTGTTTTTAGTTTGATTTTTTTTAGTTGTTTTTAGTGTGCGTAATAATAAACTGAAAACTGTAAAGCTGAATAAAAAAAATAAAATACAAAAATAATGGTAAGGGCAGGAAAGCATAAGCAGGGGGCAGGGAGAGAGGACAGGTAATGCAGAAAAGAAAAATAAAATAGGAAAATCATAAATGGAAGCAGGAAAAAGGAAAAAATAAAGAAGGGCAGAGAAGAAAAAAAATGGAAAGCAGAGAATCGGGAAAGAAAGGAAAGAAAGGAAAGGAAGGGAGATCCAGATGTAGAGGACTTACCTGGAGTAGTAGGGCTTACAGGGGCTTCTCGCGGATCTCAGACTCTCTAGACGGTGCGGTGGCAGAGGCTCCGTGCAGACTCCAGATGCTAGAGAGAGAGCAGGGAAGTCAGAAATGCCGCTCAGACGCTGGGTAGAGCCCTTTTATAGCCAAATGTTTTCCACTGTGGCAACAGTCCCGGTCGTTGCCACCAAAACTGTTGTCCAGGTGCCGGTCATTTTTTTTTGCTACAAAAAAAAATATAATAAAAATTAATTAGCATCTACTGATGGGTGCTAGGTGTTTTAGACATCTGCTGATGGATGTCATTGCTAACATCTACTGATGGATGTTACTGAAAATTTCTTCCTATTTCCTAACTTTTTATTGCACTTGTCTATATTATTTGACTGCTCTGAAATTGTTAATCTGATGATTGTTACACACTGAGGACATTGTGTGATTTAAGTATGGTCTACTGGGAAGAAATTCTGATTTTTCTGTTATTTCTGTTAGTTTCTGTTAGTATGTATTTTGTGTGTTAAATTTTTTGTTTTTGAGTGTTAAATTTTTTCTGTTTTAAGTTGTTTTTATCGAGTTTTGTGTGCAATAAATTTTACATTTTTTTTTATTTCTGGATGATGTCTTAGTTGTAGATTTTTCCTTCACTTACTTAATACTTATAGTTTGTAATCCTTGCTTTTCTTTGCCTGGAAAGATGATTATGTGTTTAAGAGGTTGATTTAATCGTGACAAAAACACCCTGTGTGAGAGATTTGAGCCACTTAATTTTCTTTCTTGTGTGTGATATGTATCTTGAATGCTTGCACATATGCCTTGGCTTGATTCTTTTAGATATACTTGATTGATATACATGTCCAGACGTGATAAAGGCATTTTTATTCTTGAGCCTCTTTAGCCAAATAAGCCAAATAAGCCTACCATGTTATTATCCTTTGATAACCCCTTTGAGCCTATACTTACCCCATTTCTTTGTGATTGAAGCTCATACACTGAACCTAAGTGAAAAACAATGATTACCTTAACCTTAGGAAAAGTTTGGAGCTATAAAAGTGTTTTGTGAATAAGTGTGGTCTCCTTGGGAATTATGATGAATTGACTAATGGTTCCTCATCTTGATTTGTTTTGCAAATGATGATTTATATCCTGTTGTGTGATAAAGAGAGAAAAGAAAAAAAATAGACAGGATGAAGAAAAAAAATGATGAGAAAGAAAAAAAAATGATGATAAAAAAAATATATAATTTTGTGAATAATGGAGTCGAGAGAAGGATTGAATTAGAGGTTTGGGCGTAATTTGACTGTATTTACACTTATTCCCCATTGCTCCTCTATTTCTTCTGAGCTATAGCTACTTATCCAAATTTATCCTCCCCTGTCCTTGGCCCCATTACAACCTAGTAAAGACCTTTTGATCTGAAGATGCATATGTTTTAAGTATTGATAATTAGAAGCTTGTCAAGTCTACTTGTGTTTGTTTTCTTGAGTACATCGAGCTGATATTATTATTTACCCTAGACACTTGAGAGAAACACTGTGAGTGCATCTGTGAGGTTTTGTTATTTTTGAATCACCTCTTGAACTGATTAATCATTTTGCTATGTTTTGAATTGCTTGGATGATTTCTGTAAGTATCTGCTTAATTTGATTTTGTGTTGGATAATTTCTACTTCTTTTCTTTGTCCAGACTTCTTGAGAACTTTGTAAATTCTGTTTATTTTTCTCTTGAGTCTTGGTTTCTGTCTGCTGATTTTTTGTGTCATACACCTAATGTCCTTAGAACTATTCCCTGATTTGCGTCTTGATTTTGCCCAGGAGTGCAAAAGACTAAGTGTGGTCTATTTTGATGAATCGATATTTTATACGCTTCACTTAGTTTATTGTACCGAATTTGATTAAGGAATTGTGGTTAAATGTCTGATATTTTCCTGTTTTTACTAATGGTGCTTTAATTAACTAAAAATTCTTATTTTGATCAATTTGAATTATCTAAGCTACTTAATTGCATTAATTATTTTGTAGGGAAAATGTTGGAAGTACAACTTGGACATTTAGAAATAAAAAGAGAAATGATAATTGGGCAAGTAAAATTCTTTCCGCTGTCATAAAGGAAAGTAGATGCACAAGTTTTGGTGTGTCGGATGGAAAGCATAACATGTAGGGGCCACCACCTCTCTTGAAGGAGAAACCAAATTGGCTGATGTACCCATTCATTTATCACTTGGAATAAAAGAATAAGTGGGACACGTGAATGAAGCACAACCACACGGGTTCAGTGGAATTCACGGCCAGAAACATCTTTTGTTTTTATTCCTTTTTCAATTGAAAAAGAGTTGGTTGGAATCATGTCCAGCGGGTCCCCTTATTTTAGTACGGTCCAGTCACAAAGGATGCAAATATTTTGGCTTAAAAAGAGTGGAATGCACAAGAGAGTGGAACTGCACGTTAACATGGTTTGGGAAGAAGGTGCGGCTGAATACGTGAAAGGACACATCCATCTTTCACTTAGAAAATTCACCAAACAACAAATGATGGAAGGCTCGTAAACAAAAGCAAATGGAGAAGAGGCCACCACTTGAAAGGAGTTTTGCTTCGGAATTAGGTGCACATCCAGTAGCTTGGAAGGAGCAGTACATGGCCAGGGGCAGTCTTCAACCGTCCATTAGCACTAACCAGCAGCCATCATCTTCACTCCCTCCAGCCATGGCAGCGTTCATGTGAGCTAAACGTCTAGCGTCACACTCTCCAACTTAACCCAGCAACCACCGGAAGCACATAGCCTTCATGTCCAGCTACATCCAGCAACTTGGAGGTGCACCGTGAAGCAAGAGAAGCCACACTTGAAGGGCAGCAAGGAGCTTGAAATTCCAGCAGCTAAAGGTGCAGCATGAGAGACCAACACCAAAAGGTGGTGTCACGGTTTTGTTGGAGAGGCATCCAGTAGCCATCATCGAGAAGACCACTTCACCTTCTTGCAGTAGCACACGGTGGCTGTTGGAATTAGAAGAGGATGTCACGGCTGGCTGAATCAAACAATATGGTGATTGGAATCTGCAGCAAAGTTTTATGTCCAGCATGTGAAAGATGAAGCCACCACCACAACTGGAAGGAGCTCACGGTCTAGGTGCAGTAAGGTAGGGGCTGGAAGCAACTCCATCAACACATTCCAGCTTGAGAAACACGGAGGTCCAGCTGAGATGGAGAAGAAGAGAGTACGATGCTTGAGAGCCCACACGCTGAAATAGTGGAGTCTCGGCCAGCAGCTTGGAGGAGACGGTCCAGCACCTTGTTGAAACAACCACCAGCAGGAAAGGAAAGTGCAGCCCCACACAAGAACACAGCAGCTGAGGTTGTGTTCATCAATATGAAGATCCAGGGGCAGTTCACGGTCAGCATTGAGAAGAGGTAGGGATCACGGCCAAAACAGAGAAGAAAGGACAAATGGTGATTCAGCTTATTGAAATGGAGAAAGGAGGGGCCCTCCTATTTTCTCACGGCCAAGTAACTATTTTCTCACAAGAATGGAAGGAAAAGATACTAACTCAAAGACAAGGAAGCCTCACGGGAGTAGCTTCTGAATTGGGCTATAAAGAAGCAAGCAGCATAGTAGAATTCCAGGAGATTTTAGGAGTAGAAATTTAGGAAGCAATGCTTTGATTTTCTCCTCCCCTCTGGGGAGGTTTTGTGTTTGATTTCATTTGCACGTTACATGTACTGCATTTTCCATGTACTGCATTTTGTCAATTACAATTTCAATTCTGCATTTTAATTCCAATTCTGTTCTGCTATAAAATTCAGTTGAGCATTTTAAATTTGTCAGTGAGTTATGTTTTCAATTTACATTCTCAAAATGTTATTCAGTTGCTTCTCAATTTTTATTTTCACTGCACTTGTTGATTTACATTTTCTGGTTATGTTGAAAAGTTAAATTCCATTTTTACCGTTTTCCCAAATTTACCGTTTTTCTCTATTTTCTTCATTGCTGTCATTAACGTTTTCTGCACTTTTGTTTTTAATTTATTTAATTTTACCGCAACCAAAACTTTCACAACCCCCCCCCCCCCACTTCGTGTTAAATCTGAGACTGAACCACCAAAATTGGTCCTTGAGAGACGACCTAGGAGTCAATTCCTAGTTTATACTACATTCTTTATCTGTATAAAATTTGTATGATCGCGACAGTCGTAGCACCCAGTCATCATCTTCACCCATATTCACCCACTACCACAGCCATCCTTACGCACGGCCAACATTCACTATCCTTCCTCACACGCACACTGATAAGCTCCCTTTTGCGCTCTTCTGATCATCCCCACCAATAACCCGTATCTACCCACCTATCACACACTACTCACTGGTTCCCCCTAATCCTCTCTTCCGGTTCATCACATACAATAGAATACATACATCATTTGAACAGAGAAGGAGCCCCCAAATATGATCATTTTCATTATCAATCAACAGCAGAACAGAGATAGAGAGAAAGAAAGAAAGGGAGAGGAAGGAGTCATGCGCCAATGACGGAGGATGAATTTGGTCGTGGTGGTGGAGTCGTGACGTGAAGGAGCATGGTGTCTCTATCCCTCGAGCAACGAAGAATAAGAAGAAGTATTCCTGCTGGCGCGCGGAGAAGAAAAGGAGACGCCGAGGTGGTAACCGGAGGCAACCCTGGCGACGACCGGTGATGCTAGCCAGAGCCCTGGCCGATGCGGTGGCCAAGCTCGCCTGGGAGGCGATTCACGAAGGAGAGTTTCTCCCTCGCGCGCGAAGAAGAGAAGGTGGCGTCCTGGGTTGCCGGTGGCTAAGGGAGCAGACGAGATCGAGGAAGCGGTGGCTATCTCTATCGCGATGGCTGGTCTGTTTTGGAGGTGGCAACCGGTAGAGTATGTGGCGACGATTGATGCACTGACGGTGTCTTTGGCCGCAACTGGCAGCGAGGAGATAGACGGGAAGGCAGCGGCGCCGCGGAAGAGGTGTTGGCGTGAAAGCTTGCTTGTAGAAGCGTCGATGCAGTCACCGGTGGCAACGGCAGCGAGGATGCCAGGCAGAAGAGAGAAGGAGATCCTGGGTTTCAGTAAAGGTAAAAAAATTGAAGAACCTCTGAGGGTTTCCTGATCCAAAGAACGAAAAGGCTTGGGCCTTTGCTTTTGATCCAGCTTTCACTTAAAAAAAAATACATATAATATATTTACACATAAAAATGAAAATACAATTGGCCCTGTACAACCCCTTTCACACCCCTCTTTCATTCGGGCTTAAGCCCGTGTGCAAACAAAATATAAAAAAAAAACAAATAATAAAAAAGAAAGAATGGACCTAAGAACACTATTTCATGATGCACCCCCATTTTTGTTTTTTTGCACCCGAGACAGACACCAAGTGGAAGATAAGGGTTTTTGGCCCAAACAAAGGAGCTTCAATTTCACTCGGCACTCCTGGTTTTTATCTCTGTACTCTTATTCATGTTGGACTTTTATTTTGCTTTATTTTTTATAATTGTTTCTTTATTTGATTATTTGGTCATTATTGCATGTAACTCCTTGTATGATTTCTACACTCTTTTGTTTTATTTATATCTATTGAAGTTTTACATAAAAAATTTACAAAAATATAAAAATTAAAAATTACAAAAATACGTTTCAAAAGGTTTAGGCACATGTGTGATCGCACGCATCGTCCTTGTGCCAAAAACCTTTTCTCTTTCTTTGAAAAATGTCAAAAATACATTTCAAAGGTTTAAGCACATGTGTGATCGCACGCATCGTCCTTGTGCTAAAAAACCTTTTCTTTCTTAAATAAAATTACAAAATATGTTTTAAAAGGTTTAGGCACATGTGTGATCGCACGCATCGTCCTTGTGCTAAAAACCTTTCCTATTTGTTTCATAAAAATACAAAAAAATGTGAAATCATCAACATCAACAATTTCAAAGTACAAATAATATCGCCTGGCCAGAACTACGTGATCCTTGATTCTCCATCAAAAGTGGAGATACGTAGGAGCAAGGCCAGTCCTTGTCAGGTTCATTTCCCCAAAAATCCAAAATTAATTTCTTCAAGCAAATTTCTCAAACAATTTCAAAAAGAACTACGTACCCCTGATTTCTCACATGAGAATACGTAGGAGCAAGGTCAATCCTTGTCGGGCTTCCTAAAAAATAAAAAATATATTTTTCTTTGCATCGTCTTGTAATCTTATATTCGGGGAATAATAATCATTTTGAAAATCACATCGACTTTGCACGTTTAATTAAAGGTACTGCCTTCAGGCAGGCGTTGTAGGGTGCTAATACCTTCCCTACGCGTAACCGACTCCCGAACCAAGAATCTCATCTTCGCAGACCATTACTTATCATTTTATGGTTTTTCCATAGTTTTCCAGAATAAACAATGGTGGCGACTCCAAATCTCTCTTTCTAAAACGATCGTATTTTTTTTTTCTCGGATCGTCGTTCCGTCGCGATTTTTTCCGGTTGCGACACCAGATATACAGTAGTATTTAATGAATACATCCACAAAGATAAAGGAATATTAATATGACTTAACATACTCCTAACCATATCCATAAGAGTACGATTCCGCCTTTCTGCTACACCATTTTGTTGTGGTGTACCGGACATTGTATACTGTGCACAAATACCCCGACTTTCAAGAAACTTTGCAAATGAACCTGGACATTGTTCATTCTCATCCGTTTTACCATAATATTCACCACCTCTATCAGATCTCATCAATTTTACTTTTCTATCTAATTGCCTTTCCACCTCATTTATGAACACCTCAAGGGCATTCACTGATTGAGATTTTTCATGTAATAGATATATATAACAATAACGTGAGAAATCATCAATAAAGGAGATAAAATATTTTTCACCACTCGAGGATTTAATGTCAAAAGGACCACAAATATCAGTGTGTATTAATTCAAGAAGTTGACTACTTCTTGTGGCGGGATATTTTTATATGTGTTTTGTTTGTTTACCCTTAATACAATCAATACATACATCCCAGTCATCAAAATCCAATTGAGGTAAAATTTCATTTTTCACTATCCTCAACATCCTTTCTTTGGATATGTGACCTAATCTTTTATGCCATAAGAAAGTAGAACATTCTTTTCCTGCATCACAATTTTTATCAATAACATGTTCAACATTAAACAGGGATTCAGAAAAATTAACATCAAGATTTAAACGATATAAACCTGTCAGAGGCGGCTGCAGCGGAATGGTTAGCGTGGAATAACAAACCAAGAGGGTTTTTAATTCAAACGTGTGCCTTTTAATTTCTACTCAATTAAACTTACTTAGCAATTAATATTGACAAATAAAGAGAGTAAGGTTGAGAGAAATTTGCACAGATGATTTTATCCTGGTTCGGATCTTACCAATCCTACGTCCAATTGCTTATCTCAAAACAAGATAAACAGTTTCACTAACACAAAACAATTACAAACTACAATCACAAAGATACAATTTGTAAGAGTTTAGAAACCACCTCTCTTGATACCACAAGAGATGAAACTACACCTCCTTTGAGTCTTCACAAAGGATGAACACCTCCTCCGAATACTTCACGAAGGATGAACACCTCCTCCGAATACTTCACGAAGGATGATTCTCTTCCGAACACCTCCTTAGACACACCAAGGATGAACCGGCTATTTCCTCTGTCACCGTAGCAGCACTTCACCAGCTCCACAGACAAGAGTTTCACAAGCCGAACAAGAACACACAAGTCTCAAGAATTTCTGAGTATTTTGAGCACAAGGGAAGAGTTTCTGTGTCTCTGGTTCTTCTTCTTGAGAGGAAATGAGAGTCTATTTATAGACTCATCCAAAGGCTCTTCCATTTACTAAAAGACAAACTTAACGGCTAGTTTCTCCAACGGCCATAAACGGCTAGTTTGTCCAACGGTCATAAACGGCTAGTTTGTCCAACGGTCATAAACGGCTAGTTTCTTCAATAGTCATAAACGACTAGTTTCTTCAACGACTAGTTTCTCCCACGTCCGTGTTAAGTGCGATACTCTTACCGTTAACCGTCACTATTCACGTGAATAGTGTTACTATTCATGTGAATAGTACTATAGTGTTTTGTTGCAATGATTTACTATAGTAATTTTACAAAACACTTTTCTTTTTCTTATCTAAGTCCTATACATATTTCCTAGAGTATTACAAAAGCTTTCCAAAGCAATACAAGTCTTCATAACATCTTGAATCTTGATTTCTCTTGATTTGGACATCATCAAAACTTCATCTTCATCATTTTGCTAACAATCTCCCCCTTTTTGATGATGATCAAAAACTCCTTTGATTTAAAGCTTTTGGTAATAATCTGTATTTAAAACACAACTTATGGAAGAAAGAGTGCATTAGTGAATAAACACAAATAAGCTAAATAAGCCAATAAGCTTTAATAAGCTTTAAGCATTTTCTCCCCCTTTTTGATCATAATTAAAAAGTTGTGTTGAATGTTCTCCCCCTAAGATAATACTCCCCCTTAATAAAAGCATGTATGCATATGAGCTAAAAATATTTCAAATTTAAAGATTCATTCAAGCATGCACAATAGGATATTTAAAGCAAATATTTTTAGGAGAAAGAGCTTATAAAAACATTGTTGAGATCTTCATCTTGAGGATTGTCATCAATCTTTGCTTCATTTGTTGTCTTCTACAAATCTTCGTCACTGCCTGCATGTAATTCAACTGACTCAAGAGGTTTTGCCTCAAGGTCTACAATTTCATCAAAGACAACATGCTCACATAAAAAATTTTCCGATTTAAAACTATATATGCTTTATATATTAGACGATATCCAAAAAAATAGTTTTATCGGTCTTGGAATAAAAATTTTCTTAAATTTTGTTTTAAAGAAATTTAAAAAAAAATAGGTACCCAACAATTTTGTATGGGTCCTTTGGGTTAGATTTAGAAAAAGGAAATCATTTTATAACCCAAACATATCTACCACTTGGAACACCATAATGCTTAATTTTACATTTATTTGAAGTATGACCCTTTTTCATACAATAAAAGCATGATACAACATTTGTGTTCCTATAAGTTGTTCCTTTTTCTACCCAAGTTCTACAGGTTCTATGATTATGTTTATTTTTAATTCTAGGAACATACTTATTTTTAACAACCTTATTTTCATTATTTTTACTACATTCTCCTAAGGTTGTTTCATCTAGTAGTTTCTTAAAATTTTCACAAGAAGCACATTCATCACTACTAGTAAATTTACCTTTTTCATAAATTAAAACTTTATTTTTCAAATCTTTATTTTCTTCAAAAATATTTTCAAAATTTAATTTTAAATTCTTATTTTCTTCAAAAATATTTTCAAAATTTAACTTTAAATTTTTGAAATCCTTTTTCAATTTCTGATGGACTTTATCTAATTTTTCAGATTCTACTATTAAAGCAGCATAAATTTCATGTAATTCATCTTCATCAATATGATCAGAATCATCAGAATCGCTAGAGGTACTTACTTGGCTTCCAGCGTCATCGTTCACTACTAAACAGATATATGCTTGCTCATCAGAATCACCCATACTTGATGTTGTGCTTGATGAAGAGCTTGAATTATTCTCTTCCATGATCAAAGTATTCGTTTTAGCACACCCAATTTCATCTCCGCCTTCATGAGTTACTCTTAAAGTTTCCCACATTTCTTTAGCGCTTTTGCAGACAGAGACCCTGTAGAACTCATCAACAGTCAATGCTGATGCAATGATATTCCGGGCTTTTACATCATTCTGAGATCTTCTCTTTTCTTCAATGGTCCATTGATCACGGGGCTTTGGTTCCTGCATATTGTTAGTTGGAACAAAAGGACCAAATGCAACAGCATCCCAAATATCTATATCAATAGATTCCATAAAAATTTGCATTCTGACCTTCCAAAATGCGTAATTTTCACCTGTGAATAGTGGTGGTCTATTGATTGATGCACCCTCTACAAATGTTTGATATGATCCTGCCATTTGAATGACTATCAAAGCAAGCTCTGATACCAATTGTCAGAGGCGGCTGCAGCGGAATGGTTAGCGTGGAATAACAAACCAAGAGGGTTTTTAATTCAAACGTGTGCCTTTTAATTTCTACTCAATTAAACTTACTTAGCAATTAATATTGACAAATAAAGAGAGTAAGGTTGAGAGAAATTTGCACAGATGATTTTATCCTGGTTCGGATCTTACCAATCCTACGTCCAATCGCTTATCTCAAAACAAGATAAACAGTTTCACTAACACAAAACAATTACAAACTACAATCACAAAGATACAATTTGTAAGAGTTTAGAAACCACCTCTCTTGATACCACAAGAGATGAAACTACACCTCCTTTGAGTCTTCACAAAGGATGAACACCTCCTCCGAATACTTCACGAAGGATGAACACCTCCTCCGAATACTTCACGAAGGATGATTCTCTTCCGAACACCTCCTTAGACACACCAAGGATGAACCGGCTATTTCCTCTGTCACCGTAGCAGCACTTCACCAGCTCCACAGACAAGAGTTTCACAAGCCGAACAAGAACACACAAGTCTCAAGAATTTCTGAGTATTTTGAGCACAAGGGAAGAGTTTCTATGTCTCTGGTTCTTCTTCTTGAGAGGAAATGAGAGTCTATTTATAGACTCATCCAAAGGCTCTTCCATTTACTAAAAGACAAACTTAACGGCTAGTTTCTCCAACGGCCATAAACGGCTAGTTTGTCCAACGGTCATAAACGGCTAGTTTGTCCAACGGTCATAAACGGCTAGTTTCTTCAATAGTCATAAACGACTAGTTTCTTCAACGACTAGTTTCTCCCACGTCCGTGTTAAGTGCGATACTCTTACCGTTAACCGTCACTATTCACGTGAATAGTGTTACTATTCATGTGAATAGTACTATAGTGTTTTGTTGCAATGATTTACTATAGTAATTTTACAAAACACTTTTCTTTTTCTTATCTAAGTCCTATACATATTTCCTAGAGTATTACAAAAGCTTTCCAAAGCAATACAAGTCTTCATAACATCTTGAATCTTGATTTCTCTTGATTTGGACATCATCAAAACTTCATCTTCATCATTTTGCTAACAAAATCATCCAATAATGTACCAGAACCATAATAGTACGAAAGTTTATACAAATGAAAAATACCATTTTCAATCTTAAAGTTAAAACCTAAATAATCCAACTTTGCAACAGAAATTAAATTCCTAGCACAACCAGAAACATAGAGACACTTTTCAAGATTCAGACAATAACTAGTGTCTAGAATCAATCTGTAAGTCCCAATTCCTTATATATGTGCCTTCATTTTGTTCCCCATATATAAATACTTTTCAGTTCCTTTTATGGGCTGGATTGAAAGGAATCCCTGCATAATATTAGAAACATGAGTAGTAGCTCCAGAATCCAACCACCAGGTATTATTAGGCACTTCAATTATATTTGCTTCAAAACTTACAGAAACATAAAAAGTACCTTTCTTTTCGAACCAAGATTTTCTTTTCGGACAATCTTTCTTGAAGTGACCTACTTTCTTGCAAAAGAAACATTTATGGTCCTTCTGGATATTGCCCTTATTCACTTTCATTGGGGCTTTGTCCTTCTTGTTCTTCTTTCCTGATTTAGCTTTACTGAAGCTAGCACCTTCATGAGTTGTGAGATGGATAGAATGATCTTTCATTTTCTTCAATCTCCCTTCCTCTTGTACCAACATGGATTTGATTTCTTGAAAGTCTCATTTATCCTTAAGAGTGTTATAGTTCACTTCGAACTGGCCAAATTCAAGAGGAAGAGAGTTCATGATAAATTGTACCAGAAAAGACTCATTCACCTCCATTCCCATTGACTTTAATCTTGCTGCTATATTAGTCATTCCAGTTACATGGTCATGTATGGGATGTGACCAGTCAAACTTTTTGGTAGTCAGCTCACTCATAAGAGTTCCTACAATAGACTTGTCAGTTATGTCTGATTGTGAGTAATCCTTGATCAGTTTCATGAATTCCTTTGCGTTTTCTGTTTTAGGCATAAAAGGCTTTACATTCTCTGTCATAGACATGCGCATCAAGTTTAGTGACAGCTTGTTAGACCTATGCCAAGCCTCATAAAGAGACTTCTCATCACTTGTACTAGTCTCTGTAATGGCTGCAGGCATTTCATCCATCATAATTGCCATGTCCAAGTCTAACACACCCAGTTGGAACTGGATTGTTCTGACCAATCAGCATAATTGATCCCATTAAACTTGACCACATTGTTGCTCAAACCTGATAAATTCATGTAAGCTGGAAATAATACACAAGCTCATACATTAATGCTTTGATAAAATTAATGGATTCAAACAAATTACTACACTAGTCATACATTCAAGTTCACCTTTGGGTGACACTTAAACTGATAGGTAATCATTTAAGTCATTCATTTAAGTTCACCTTTGGGTGATACTTAAACTGACAAATTCCATATACACTTTAATAAACAATCAATCATACTTAAGTCTATATGTATGTTATCTTTGGATATACAAACATATTTACTAAGTACATGAAATGTCTCACTTTAATGTCATCAATTATAAACAATGGTTCACCTTTGGGTAATCATAACATCCTTATATCAATGACTAATTACTCTATATATTCATAATTTAACATCCTTTATATTATGAATAATTTTCACAATAACATGAGCAATTTAAAAGAACAACGGAATTGCTAAACCTTTTAATTTTGATTAGAATTATAACTCATTCGAAATTCAACTTAATTGAATTTCCTTCATCCAAGATTAATAAACAAAAATTATACTATGCATGTGAGTAAATACAGTTTTTTCAAATTAAAAGCATTCGAAATTATGAAACTTTTAATTCACATTTAATTTCCATTCAATCCAGTAACAGTAACCATGTTTAGAATATAATAATTGTGGGAACAAGTGCCGCAACAGTAAAGTTGCGTAATGCCAAAATATAAAAACCCGCGGCTGGAATTATGAAATTAATGCAACAATGAATAAAAAAATAAACAAAATTGTTGCTTCCAGGTTCCAGGGTGAATGAAATTCACGTGAATTGTTTCTATCATTCAGAATTCACTTTACGCAAGGGAATTGGCTTTTCTATCATGCAGAATTAATTTTGCATATTGCGGTCATCGTGCAACAGTAGGGTTATTTTAATGTGATAATAAAAAATTAAAAACTTGCGGCTTCGAGATTTACATTACAGTGAATCTAATTTTCTTTCATGCCAATAAAAAATAATTAAACATCTGAAAAATAAAATCCCTAAATTTCATAATTCAAAAATTAGGGTTTTAAAAAATTGAAAAAATTACTATTCATGGAGAATCATAAAATTCATAACCTGGCTCTGATACCAATTGTAAGCAATTCTTTAATTTTCAATTGAATGAAAAACGCACACAAGATCTTGAATTTTCATGATACTCACTATTCTCTCATACACAGTGGAAAAGAACTTACCTGGATCCATTGTATAGTTTCTTTCTGTCAATGTTCTCCCTTCTCTTACTCCTCTTTAATGCTTTCTTGATGATATAGAAAAATCTAAGGGATGTCACATTTTCTTTTCTTTTCAGAGAACGTAACCTTTCTTTCTTTCCTTTCAGAAACTTAACCTGTCAACCGTAGTCCAACATTTTCCCTCTTTTATGATATTTAATCAACTTTAATAAAATACCAAAATGTCCTTTATTGAAGTGAGAAGAGAGGGATTAATTTTAATAACTCTAAAATAATCCCTATAACTTTAATACATTATATTCTAATAATCATCACATTAGAATCTGTACATCAAAGTTATACTTTAAATTACATGAACCAATCTTAAATATTAATATAATTTAACATTCTCCCACTTGGTTCAAGTGATGACTTGAAGATCTAAAACTAAACTTTAAGTGTGCACCATTCATTAGAATTATCAAGTCATCATCCTTATATGAATTGAAATGATCGGATCATGGCGGGCAAAAGTCATGAACGACAAGATTCCTTCCATGTATCACATAATCAAACCAACTCAACATAACTTTAATCAATCTTTTAACTTTCATGTCTCTAAAAGAGATATAACATGTTACCACAATCAATAATACATGTATATAACTTAATGTGGATAACAATAGAATAAAGAGAAACATAACTTTAACTGAATTCACAAGTGTCATGACAGTACAAGCATACAACTATACAATATAGACTTCCCAACGAGTTGTAGGAGTCCTCCATGCACTTTACCGAACTATCCTAAGGCCTTATTAGGCTATCTAAATATCTTGTCGACTTGGGAAAACAACACACGTGTCTTGTTGACCTTATCAAACTGGGAATGTGGCATAATGTTTGCCACCGAACTATTTTGCTAAACTAGGACACAACACACGTATCTTAAACAAGTTTGGGATGTGACACACTTTTTGCCACATCAAAAAATACTAACGATGTTGGCAATGAAGGTTGTGACTTTCTAAAAGAAGAGAGACAAAAATATTGTCTTACAGAATCTCCTTCAACTCTCACAACTAGAGATCTTCCTCAATATTTGAGTAGGATTCTACTAGATTCGGGATAATCCCTTTACAATATCAACATCTCAATACACCCTAACACAAGATACAAGCAAACATAAAAACATTCTCAATTCATCTACATTACATTCTCATAGAATCGTAAATCATCCTACCATGTCATACCTATGTATTTTAGTTTAATCCAAACTCATTTCATAACATCAATCATTTGTTATTTATTTCAATTGAATTGTTAATAATTTATTTTTTATTTTTTATTAAATTAGCATAACCCTTAATTGCAATATTTCCATTAGTGAATTTTTTTTTCTTAATTTACAAACCATTAATTGATCATCCCAAGGATCAAAATGAAGAACCATATATTAAGAACCATCTGCCAAAATTCTAGTCCAATTTAATGGTTTACAAAGTGAGAATCAAAATTTTACTGAGCAACTCAGTATTCAAAACAATGTGTCACCCAACGCCCCATATCTAGGTCCCAGTGCTAGATCCCTTGGTACTCATTATCAAGTGAGCGCACAACGCAACTAAGGGATTGCCCAATGTCTTGGATCCCTAGAGCTCACTGTCAAGTGAGTGCCCAACGGTCCCAGGATTTTGTTAGACGCTCTGGACCATTGGAGCTCACTGACTTGAGTCTTGCGAGTGACGTCCAACGATTTTGTGGTACTGCCGAATGCTGCATTAGAGTTTTAACTCTCAAATACACTTAAATGGGTTATCCGACTTAACTATCTATGCAACTTTAGTTCCTTCTTAGTTTAAAATACTATTTTAGTTTAAAATAACCATTAGATATATCAAATTGGACAATCTTAACCAAATCAATTTAGCTCCACATACAACAATGCCAAAATGACCTAAAACAAAATTCCAAGCAATAAAATCATAATTTTATTCCATTGTTATACTCAAACACTTTATTGATACAATTAAAATTTAACTAATCCTTTTATACCATATTATTTGCAAACACCTAAATTGCTCATCATTGTTTAATTCTCAATCAAACAAAACCAAAATAAAACAATCACATAATCTGAATTGAAACCAATATACACATGTCAAAATGGATATTAATAAGTGTAAAATTACTACTAGGTCTTCTTACCTTGGTTAATTCTTAGTTGCTCCTTAAAGCTCTATTTCTCATAAGATGCCCTAAATAGACAAAGAAAATCTTGATTAGAAATTATAAACATATCACCATGATCACAGAGCAACCGAGATTCATTTTGAGCATATTTGAGCCACATGCATTGCATTAGAGCACACATTCAAGCTCAAAGAGCAAAACCACCTCAAAAGGGTAAAATGGGAACTTATTTTATTCTTCAATATGATCAAGTAGATGTGTAGAGATCTTCACTAGGATTAATCATATGGTTCTTGATCTTCAAAAGGATGAAGATTAAGGTTAGAAATCTAGAGAGAAAGTAAATCAGAAGCTTAGAGATAAAGTCTATAAAGACAATGATTTTTATAAAATGAACTTTCGTTAATAGAAAACCTATTCATATCCTTAACCTTTCATCCTTAAAATATTCTAGTGTCATATTTTTAAAAATTTCCATTACTCTTAGACCATTTTATAGGTTCTTACACCAAACTTTTAGAATGTATTAAATAATAATGTAATATTTCTTACATATTACCCATATCATTTAAAAATGTAATTTATAATTCTTAATATATTAATTATTGGTAAAGAATTTATACCCAATTTTATTTAAATACCAAATATGTAACATTTCATATAAGTATAATTAAAACAATTCATAATTAGAATTAAACAATATTAACTACATATGTATAATTTATGTATGATAGTATTTCTCATGGAATTTCACAATAATGTTCTCATAATAAAAGCCATCGTCAAAAGGAAGAGGAATTCTATAATTACAAAAGAAACACACAAGTAGTTTCCAACACTTTAGCTCTTCCAAGATAGCCTCACTATTGATGCTCCTATCCCATAATATCCCATGTTCCAGAAAGAACCACAATCACAACCTAGAGTAAGTTAGTATATTTTAAAAGGAAAAAAACATATAAATAGTTCAAAACATTAACATAACAATCATTCACAAGTAATGCATGTAAGACACATGTTAAGAAGTGAATTTTAAGTTTAACTTAACCCTACAAAACTGTCTTGTGAGGTGTGGTTTACACTAACTTATATACTATAAACTTGTCTTATCTCTAGTCGATATGGAATCTCTAACACCCCCCTCAAGTTGAAGGGTATACATATCGTGCGTGAGATATTAATGACTGGTCTGATAGTGACCCGATAGTAGGTGGAACAATAGATCCAACATATTACAAATTTTTGCTAGGACAAACTGTAACTCAGACTCTGATACCATGTTAAAAAGTGAACTTTAAGCTTAACTCAATCTCACAAAACTCGTTTGTAAGGTGAAGTTTGCACCCATTTTTATATTATAAAGTTGTCTTATCTCTAATCGATATAGGATTTCCAACTGCACATACATTTATTTACACCAATTCCAACTTCTACCTTTGAAGGATTTGTGTGTTGAATTGGACTAACTTTGCACTTGTTATATGGTACTCAATAGATTGTGTCATTTGATGTTCAGGCTCTACCTAGCCTCATGATGAACCTAAGTTCATTCCATATAACAAGATTAGTTCACCATGACATGTTAGAAAGATTGTCTTTCAAACCACTTTTTATCATGTGAACCTTCATTGACTCACGTTATCTAAATATCTTTTTTTTGTGTGAATTAGAATACTTAGTATAATTTTGATAATCTTCTATTGAAAAGAAATGTCACTTGTTAAATAAGAACATATCGCCGAATATAACAAATGTACAAATTAAAATATGTCTCGCTCAAGATTTTTTTTTTATAAATTATTATTAAGTCTTGATATTATATTTGTACATGTTTTATGAATTTTATTTATGTTGAAGAATGACATAGATTTTTTTTAAAAGAACAATTGTGTTTTCTATGCTACTAATTTCATTAAGCTATTTTAAGGAAAAAAACAATTATATCAAATTCAAGACTTAAATATATTCAATAAAAAAAACTAGTTTGTATATTAGTATGATATACAAATAAATTTTAACTAATTTTAATTAATTCACAAAGTTATCGATAAAATATTCAATATTTAATTATGATTTTTTTAATGTCTCTTTCATTTCAAATATTAAACAAAGAGCAGTTAATTTTTTTTATAAATAAAATTAGTACAATTAAATGATGTTGGTTATCTTAATACTTTTAGCCTATATTTTTGTGTACAAAATAGACATCATATAAAAAAATTAATTGAATTTACTCAAAAACAAATGCAATTTTCTTTTACCCAAAAAAAAATAAATTAAGGGTTAAATATGCTTTTAGTCCCTCAACTATCAAGCGATTTTGTTTTTCGTCCATATTTTAAACTTTGTACGTTTTGATCCCTCTCCTTAAGGAAACCATAATTTTTTATCCTCCAAAATAAACGGCGTTAAAAATCAGGTGAGGTGGATAACGTTTGGCCACGCTGGAAACTTTGAAACTCTCTCTCTCTACAACATTTAATATTTTTTAATGCAAAGTCAGTGGTGACACACGAACTTCAACACACCTCCATTAGGAATGAACTCATCGATGAGCGCTCTTTGCTGTTCTAATATGCAATAACCAATCAGTGAAACCTTGCTGAGACTGTGAAAGAGGTCAGTTTTAAGCCTTTATTTTCTTTGCAAGCAGCATTCAATTCTCCTTTTTTTATTCACACGCTTGCTTTCATCAAGTTCAAGCTGTGAGTAGTAAAATGTCGCTTGGAATCCTTGGTTGCCCATATCTGGCTATTTCCTGGAGTAGAACAGCATGTCCATAGTACCAAATCAATAATACATCATCATCTATATTTATGTGCAGGGTTTGAATGAAAACATTTGCTAGAAGTTTTCATCTAATGTTTTGTGAGTGGTTGCAGCTTATCAATCCTGATGTTGAAATCAAGATGGTGGAGAACACTCCTGATGATCCGAGACAAAGAAAACCAGACATAACAAAAGCAAAAGAATTGTTGGGATGGGAGCCAAAGGTGAAGTTGAGGGATGGTCTTCCTCTTATGGAAGAAAATGTCTGTCTGAGGCTTGGAGTTGACAAGAAGAAGTAGCTCAATTTCTCTCCTTTGGTGGCATGTCAAAAGTAGAAATAATAAGTGAAATGAGTCTGGCTGGTTTCAAAACCTTCATCATTAGGTGGCCTTTTGCAAGGCATTGATAAATCTCTCTTGCCACCAGCTATGGCTCCAGCCCCTCCCCTGACTGAAGATGAAGTGACAGAACCCCTTTGCCTCCACTTTCTAAAATTTCCCCATCAAGCCCTATTTCTGGACCAGGAGCACCACCACCGCGAAATGCACAGGCTAAGGTCATTGTCTGCATCTTTTTATCCACCCGGACATTGCTTGTAACTTCTCTTATGCTTTAGGTGATGTTGCATGCTTCCTGATTCCCAGTGAAAAAAAAACAAAATAAAAATAAAATTTGAAAGAATGAAGCTTTTGTTTTCAGACGTTAGTGAGGTTTGCGAGATTTACGAGATCTACGAGATGAGAATCGAAAAAAAATATACTTATGAAATTCCAGCGGAAGAACCATGGAGAGCGATCTTCGACGTGGAAGACAGTGGTCGGGAATGGGGACAGAGGTTGTGGCGGTGGACGGAGACGAAGATGCAAGGAAAGAGACGGAGGGAGGGAGAGAAGCAGAGGTTGAGAGGGACGCTCTGGATGAGTGTTTAATCATTCTGGATGTTGAGCGGGCTGCGTAAACATGAAAATATTACGTGCCACACCACCGTTAGCTACCTTACTTGATTTTTAACGTCGTTTCTTTTGGAGGACCAAAAATTATGATTTTTTTAAGGAGAGGAATCAATACAAAGTTTGAAATAGGGACGAAAAATAAAATCGCTTGACAGTTAAGGGACTAAAAACATATTTAACCCATAAATTAAAATGTATTATGAAATATGAATGCTTAGTTGGAACGAGTTTAATTCTACTTTAATCTGACATGAAACTTCATTAATATTTGAAGAATGAGACACGGATAAATTATTTTCAATTTGTTACGATGATATATCATTTTTTATATTATATACTATTAAATCCTAAAATTAAGTAAATATAAAACTAAAAATATGTTTTATAGTATATTTTAATACAAAATCATCTATTAAGACAAAAGAAATTCAATATTAATGCGTAATTTTGTAATATATATATATATATATATATATATATATATATATATATATATAATAACAATTTGAACGGAATTGTGATGACTCTCTAGTTTGGACCTGGAGAGATTAGAGCACACTGTCAATGGCCACAGTCAGAGCAACTTTAGGCTACATTGCTCAGGAGACTTTGGAAGATACAGTAATGGCATGATGCTACTTCAAAACACTAGCCTTGTTTACTGTCCAGAATGCATTTATAATCTTTACGAAGAACATGAGGAAATGAGTTTTTCAAATTGATGAAGGGATGCAAATATTGCAATGAAACTAGCAATTGTAGGACTTTGGTCTGTCCAATGGCATGCTGTGGAAAAAAAAATACCTTAAGAACGTGACAGTTGATACTACAATTATAGATGGAATCTTTAATCTTCGTTGCTCAAGTTCTGCATAACATGTATCAAGTGAAACCAAGTGTAAATATGAAGGCTCACATGTCTCCCACGTGCCACATGAGAGGACCTGTTCCTATCTATTCCTATCTCAAGTTCATCATCACATCGTCAAAATCAATCATTAGATATTTTCCGTTTTAGAGCTCAAGTTGTATCAATGGTTCAAAACTATACCCAGGGAAATAAATATCTAGAAGATATATTATAAGTTTCATATATTATGACCAACTTCTATACCAAAGGATCATTTTGATAATCCCACAGCATTATTTATGCAAGAAATAGTAAAAGCTGATAAATTAGCAAGTTTAAATAAAAAGAAATGGATAGTGATGAACCAACTGAGACATAATCTCTGTTGGTGCCATTTGATGTGAGATTAGAATTCACATAATATGCTTTCACTAATCCTTAAGACAGACCAGATTTGGAAAGGGGATTGCAGTTTCATCAACTGCTGCTCATCTAGTACATTCGTTTCTTTTCTATTCCATTACAAAGTCCTTGTGTTGATCTAGTTCTATGGGGACTTTTCTATTCTAAATTCAATAAGACACCAGACTGTGTCCTTTCTTTGTTCTTTGTTCCTAACACTCTTCAACAAATTAGTGATAATTTATGCATTAATCAATACACAAATATAAATATAAACACCTTTAAAATAGGAATGGAAGCCAATATAGACAGTACTGATTTCACAACATCTTGACATGTAGCTAAGACAAAATTGGACATCACAATTAATAGTAACATTCCATCCAGATTACATCAACAAGGAATCAACCCATCGCCCCACAACCAGGCTACATATCACGCTAGCATACAATAAATTCCCCATTAAGGTTAAGTTAAAATTCCAGTGAGAGTGTGGAAGGATACAAATTGCACTAATTGACACGGTAACAAAAACATAATAATGAAGTGGTAGTTCCATCGTTCCATGTATTACTGTAGTATTCAGGGGGAATTCATAAATCATAATACAAGGTAAGTATTAAGAAAACAGAAAAGGTACCAGAAAATGTTTCATAACCTAGTACTTCTTGTTTATAGTTAGTCATGTTCTTCAGTTTGCTTGCTTGCTGTTACATGGGGAATGAAAGCAGTGACTCTGTATACACAGCCACCTGGGATCGGTAACAACCTTTACTATAGGATCGATGCTCTTGCAGCTGTCCCTTGCCATTATATTTTGCCAATCCAGTCCAACCATCTGTCCCAAAAATATCACCATCTTTTGTATAGCATATTGGGAAGAAGTACATAGCAGCAGGAATGTTTTCAGCAGACACAACAATAGTCTTAGTCCAGGATGACTGCACTCTGTACTCTTCCATCACCCATATTTCCACTGACTGGTCCCACTCCGCAAAACATATACTAAGCAAATCCCCAAGCACCCCCAGATCAAAAAAATCAGAGTCATAATCTAAAAATTCAACCGGCAAAAGTATCTCTGAGAAACTCCTTTCAGTTAAATCAAAGACAACAATGACATCCATTGATCCATTACGGCAAAAAGCCAACCAATGAATAGCACCATTCAAAAGCGACCCTTCTGTGATGCCCTTGATACCACTAAAGGAGTTCATATAAGACAAATGGGTGGCCTCATAATCTCTCCACACATTAGTTCTGAGCGAGAAAAACTCCACACGGGTGGTTGCACTACCGAGCGGATTGTATGGCATTGGATTGTATGACGCTTTAACCACCAAGTAGTCATCGGTTAATGGGTCATACCCGAAACCATAAAGAAATGTAAAAAACATGGCTTGCATCAAATTGGATTCAATAGGGGTGGAAGATAATTTTCTGTGAACACCAGTTGATGGATTCCACACCCAGAGACTTTGACAAGAGTTCAGAAGTAAAAGCCCTCTACAGGAACCTATTATCTGAACATTATGATGAGTACTGGGAGGTAGAAAGTTGAGGTTTAAAGTAGAAGATGCAGAATCATCGTGAAGGGATGCGTTGAAATCTATGGATCGGATTTCAGGAGAAGGAAGCCCTATGAACAAAAGTCTGGTAGAGCTTGATGAGAGTCGTTGAAAATGTGATATTGCAAAGTGTGGATCAGAGAGAAGAGAAAGCCATGACTTACAGACACATTTGAAACGGACAAGGGATTTGACAGGCAACATCAACAAAATTTCGATTATGAGCTCCCACGGCAGAATCGCCGTCATCTTCGTTCCTCTGCTACTGCTACTCCCTCCCTTCATTTTTTTCAGTAGTTAACTTCGTAATCCAAACAAATTTAGAAACCCAATGGCTCTTTCATAAAAAGAAAAATATATAAAACTAGTATTTGCAACCTTAAGGGTAATTTTTTTATTTATATTTAATGTTTAATAATAAAAGTAAATTTTATAGAATTGATTAATTTTATATGTTATGTTTTCGATTAGAATAATAATAATTAAAGCAATAAATAATAATCGCAAAATATTGTGTATATATTAATTTAAATTATTGTTAATTTTGTTTAGAATGATTAGATTAATATAATATGTTAAGTTTATAATAGATTAAATAATAAATAAATTTTGTGTAAAAGGAGTCATCATATATTATCTATAATAAATAATTAAACTTTTCTTTCTAATAAATGGTTTAATTTTTCAAATCAATTTAATAGTAAAAAATAAAATAAAAAATAACGTAAAAAAATTAGTGTAATAATTGATAATTTAAAACTTTTATTTGAATTGTATAATTAAAACTTAAATCAAGAATAATTTGTAAATATTTATAAAGTTGATGAAACATGTATTTTATTCAACAAATAATTGTGGATTTAGATTTCAAATAAATATATTATAAATAAATAAATATATTATAAATAAATAAATATATTATAAATAATTGTGTTATCATATATTACATATTCTTGTTTTTAAAATTTTTTTAAATATATCTACACATGTAACATGGGAATTCTTTTTAAAATAAAATATATAAAAAATATATAAACCAATTTCTGTAAGATCCATAAAAAAAATATTTACCTTAATAATAACAATTTTATTAGTAGTAATAATTAATAAAAATAAAATAAATAAATAATGTAAAATAAAATTTAAAATATTGATAATGGAGAAAACATTCATAATTGAAGTCATAATTAAGGAATCCATTATGACTCCATTATAAATCCATTATGTAAGTGGTGAATCCATTATGTAAGTGGTGAATCAGTAAGTGGTGAAATTAAAATAATAAATAATATTAAAAAAATGATGAATAGTATAATTTTGGACTATAAATAGCAAGGATGGAGAAGGCTAAAACTTGCACCAAAAATTTAGAAAAAAAAATTGAGAGAAGAGAGTTGGAAGAAATTCTAATTGCAAAGGGGAAATTATGGAAGTTTTCGGGGAACGATTTCTTCTCACGGTATTAAGTCTGGAATTGAGGTAGGGGAGCTAATCTTTTTTATATATGTGATTTTTATCCATGTTATGATAATGAATATGAGTTATGAGCATGTTAAAATTTTGGTAATGGTAGTTATCTATTCACTTGTATAAATTTAGTTTCATGATTATAATTTTCTTATTTTCGAGTTACTGTGGTAAAACTTTTCTTATAATTATTGGACTGTTGGATTTAGCTAAAATTTTAATATATAAATCCTAAGACATATTTCTTCACTTTGACCATTCGGATTTATAATTAGAAGTCTGTACTTAGAGAAATAAATCATGCATGTTTGAGTAAATTAATTACCCCTGTAGTTCTGTTACTGAGTCCTCTCGGTAAAATGTAGATTATGACTACTTTAACCGTTAGATTGCGCCCAAACTTTAGTATGTAGTTCATAAGACATATTAAGTCATCTTGACCGTTCAGATTTGTAATTAGATATCTATGCTTAGAGAAATTATTTCCGCATTTTGAGTATAACCGAAAACCACTTAAAATTCTGCACCTGAGTTACCTCGGTAAAACCTTAATATCTATCGAGTTAACCGTTGGATCAACCTGAAATTTTAATATGTAGTTCCTAACACATAGATAATTACTTGGACCGTTCAGATTTAAAATCGGAGTTATAGATTTAGAGATATTAATTTCGCATATTCTCAGTGTTGTAAATATTGCTAATTTCCGTTTTTGAACCATTTATACAAAAATTATGAGTTCTAACTTATTAACCGTTGGATTGGACTAAAACTTTTACCACATGATCTAAACATGTTTTTAATTAGTTTGATGGGTTTAGATATTTAATTAATGATATGAGTGAAGAGTAATGTTTTTACGAAATAGTAAATTTATTTGAATTGAGTAAAAATCTTGAATAATTATATTCTTAAATTGTATGTGTAGTTGTATTTTTGAAGAGTGGAATGTTTGAAATGCATAGTATGATGTGATTTATGTGTGAAGTATGTGAATGTATGAGATATGTTGGATTCACTGTGATAATATGATGGTATCTGGTTATTCATGTCTTGGGTTAAGTTTCAAAGTGACAATATGATTCATGGACATAATTCCATGATCTTCAAGGAGAGGATACATGGTGGTGATTTGGGGGTGTATAGAATGATTGCATGGTAGCTCAGTCTTGGGGGTTTTCCTGACGCTCCAATGGTCTTTCATTCTCAAGTAGAGAGGATTGATCCATGTGGTGAGGAGTAGCAGGAGGTCCTAGTCTTGGAGGCTTCCAGTATGCTCCAGGGCGCGGTAGGGTGGAACCCATTGGCAATGGCTTTGCAAAGCAGTAGAGGCCACCATGAGTGCATAACCCGCCATAGCTCGGTAATCATTCTGGTCCGGACGAGTCGGTCTATAAAGCAACGAGTCGAGGTATAAAGTAACAAGTCTTGTGATGTCATTTTACCATGTGTATCAAAGTAATGGATGAGTATGTATGATGGTATGAGTATGTTTGACATAATTATTATATGAGGTTTGCATGCATGTTTTATAACTGATTGGTTGCATGTTAGCTCACCCTACTTGTTTGTGTTTTTGTGTTTGGGTATGTGCGATGATCGTATAATTCGTTATATGGGAGCAGATAAAGGAATGTCGTCTCATTCAATGTCAAGGAAGGGAGGAATAGAAGAACTCAAGTTATAGTTTTATAATTGAAATCCGAGCCTAAAAAAAATGTAATGCTTCAATGCATAATTTACAAATTTTCAAGTCTGAGAATTTGGGATGTTACAATTTCTACATAGAAAAACAATATCCTAGGAAACTATAACAAAATATCCATTATACTTTATTAACACATGTTTCAAATAATGATTATTTTTTTCTCGCGATTTAATACAACAACACTTTCATTTTATAAAAATATTAGAATGCATTTATTCACTTCTATTTTTTATTATTTTATTCTTTTCTCATCTCGTATCCGTTAGCCCGACAACACCACTACAACTAAAAACTCAACATTGATCCTCTTTCATTGTAGAGCTCGGCATAATTAAAAAATTAGAACGTGTATGTAATACCACACTTCACTTCGTTTAAAGTGAGTATTCTCCTCGACTATGTCTCCAACTATGTTATTCTTAATCATTAAACTGAATGCATAAGTCAAACATCACATGACAACCCAACCATAAAAAATAAAAAATAAAAATATTACATTTTGGATGACAGGAAAAAAATAAAAACGGGTTGGATTGGAAGGCTGGTATGGTCGGTTGGATATGGTAGATTAAAAAATCTATAACCATGGCCTTGACACTATGAACAATAGCAAGATGGACCTGGTTGGCCAGAAGGACATGATAACTAGAATGGACGACTTGACAAGATGGTCGAGATGAACTAAACTGGCCGGGATGGAGAAACTAACATGATGGTCAAGATGAACCAGACTAATAGTTTGACCAGGATGAACCAAGCTGATAATATGGTCAGAATGGACCAAAGTGAAAATATGGTCAGGCAAGTGCGACGTGTTCTGATGGACATGCTGACGAGATGGACAACCTAACGGGATGACCAGGATGGATCAAACTGACATGACGAGCGAGATGGACATGCTTATGGAATGGTCAAGCTTGCTAGGATGACGAGATGACTAAATTGGACCGGATGGACAAACTCACATGATGATCAAGATAAACAAGTTGATGAGATAGTCAAGCTAATGAGATGACTTAATTGGATGGGATAGACAGGTTGTACGAAATGACAGATGAATGTAATAGTCAGAATGGATAAGCTGACGAGATGACCAAACTGACCTATATGACAAGATGGTCAAATTGAACAAGGTAAACATGCTGATATGATGATTGAGATGGACAAACTTGTCGAGATAATTTGGGTTAATTGGATAAACTTATAAAATAAATCATCCTATTTATATATTTGTTATGAATTAATTCTTTTATTTATATTTATTGTTATTATTTATTATCAATTTTATTACAATATAATGTAATGTATAGCCAAACTTATCTTTTGTAAAATAAAATTGTAAATAGTTATTAATAAACAGTAAAAAACGTATATAATTACCTGTTTAAACTTATTTTTAGACACCAACTTAAAAAAATTAAAATTGATTTAAAAAATTTAATAAATAATCACAATATATTAAAATATATTAATTGCAGAAAAACAATTTTTTTACAAAATTGTTATGTTGTAAAATATTCAGGAAAAAAAATTAATTTTTAACGATCTTATTTAAAATCTACTATTGCTTTGATTATACATCATGGGCTCAAAATATCACTTGTTGAATGTGATTAGTTTTCTTATTATAAGGAAAATTAAATAAATTAGCACTTTCCTTATGCTATATTTGTACATGTACACAGATTCATAATACACTATAATCGTGAAAACTCAAATTGTACTGTAATAAGAAAAATATTTGGCATTAATATTTCAGTAACTATTACATACTACATGTATATTAAATATTAAATCAATTTACCATTTAATTTTTTTAAATGTATTATAATATATTGAGTTTGGATCCGAATTAAATACACCAAAACAATTACAATATATAAATCACATTTATATGCGCATTCTAACAACTTTTGAGCTCCACGAATTTCTGTGTACATCTAAAGCATGACAATAAAAGGAAACCAAAAGGAAATACACTGTTACGCAAACCTCATGTTGTTTAAGAAGTTCTAAGATTGCAAGGATCATTAATATAGAAAAATCCAGAAGCCTCAGACCTCTTGGCATGTTGCTCTTTGTGTTCTCTTAATTTGTATTATTTATAGATTATATATAAATATAGTCTAAATCTAACTTGTTCTTTTAGTCCTGTATAATTTTATGTTTTAGTATGTTTAGTTTAAACTTGTTCAATTTACTGCTTTTTTTTTTCTGAAAATAATATTTTGATATTTAAAAAAAAAACGCTAAATAAATTAATAGAATTGATGAATGACTAATTTTATACTTTTTTAGTATGATTCTTTTTAAAAACATATATTATTAAATTCAGGTTACGTTTTTGGTTAAAAATCATCAAAATAAACATTTTGAGAAAAACATAAATATTAGTGAATTTTGCTAATCATTTTTACATTTTTGTTAAAATTAACTAAAACAAGCTTTTAAAAAATATACAATATACTATATTAAAACTTTTAAAAGTTAACATACTCGTTATAACATAAAGCCCGTATTCACTTAAATGGATTTGAAAGAGAGTGATTGAATGAATTTGAGAGGATTTGAAAGTAAACTTTTTGTTGTTTATTTGAGTCGATTTTGGAGGTAATTGAGAATGAATTTGGAAATTAATTTTTTTAATCTGTCACATCAATCAAATTCTATACTAATTCTCACAAACTTTACTTCCAAATCCACCACTCTCACTTACCTCCAAAATCCACTCAAATAAACAATAAAAAATGTACCTTTAAATCCTCTCAAATTCATTCAATCATTCTCCCTTAATCCATTCAAGTGAACAAAACCAAAAAGATCCCTCCTAATCCATTCAAGTGAACAAAACCAAAAAGATTAAAGAGTTGGAAAAAAAATGAAAAATATTTAAAATATGAAACAAAAAAGACCGAAAACTGCTGTTGTATGTGTTACATTTGCCATGTATGAAGCTAGGATACTGTTAGTTAAATAAAAGATATTAAATAGTATCAACCTCTTTAACAGCAAGCGGTTCATACCACTGGGGACCAAATCCAGCTGCTTTTCTCGCAGCCTCATTAAATGGTGGTTTTAAGGGTCCTCTAAAATATGCTCTCACTGTTGCATGAAACTTTGCTATCACTTCATGTTCTTCATCTTTATCTTTACTTTCACTTTCCTCTTCTTGCTCTGAGGCTGGATTCATAGACCTCCGGCATAGATACTTGAACCACTTCACTCCAGCAGCACAATGTGTAATCTCTTCCGGATAAACTACACTTTCTAGTAAATCTGCTGTAGTGTTATCACCGCTGTTGCGAAAACGTGAGATTGTTGTAGGCAGCACATCAAGTCCTCTGGCCTGTTTCATTCTCCATAAGAGGTATCTTTAGATACAAGCAATAGCACAATTTTTATCTAATGAAGAATAATCATGAGTAACAATGCATCAAAATAATACAAACATTTTGTCATGTTTTGGGATTATAAAAGTTGAGGGAGGTTGCCTCACTCTGAGGTCAAGATATGCCCCAAGCCATAATAGTGGCACTAATACGTGATCTACTATTAGAAGTTCACATTTAAGACCTTTTTTGTCAGAATTGTTGGATCCCCATTGAACCCACAAACAATAACTTGGGATGAGCAGAGTTCATTGCAAGAGTTTTACTACAGTAGCAATTTAACTTCTTACAGTTTTATTATGAAATTGCAGTATTTTTCCCTCATCGAATTATAAGGCTGGAAAACCTCCAAGGAATAAGTTGCTTCAGAAATGAGAACAGATGGAAATTTTTATATGCAGCAGTACTTAGTATAATGCACTAATTTGAATGTAAACAAGTGATTCCATTCAGGCCATCAAAACTGTAAAAACTAAACTCTGGCACAGAAGATTAGAGTTTTCCGATGCTAATCAAGTTGATTATCATATTGAATAATTGCAAGATTTTCCCAACTATAATAACTGTAAACAACTTTTTAAAGAAACAATACAATAATTTACATTCAACTTAGTCTTTCTGAGTTAGCACCAAAACCATGTAAGAAAACTGGTTAGCGTTGGTTTTCACAAAGTTAACATATAAAGTCAATTTCATAAAGAAACAATAACTCTTTGTCTTGAAGGAGGAGAAGAATGAAGAAAACTTGAACGGCCCAGTTAAAATAAGAAAGCCATAAACGAAACAAAAAATTGTTAAAAATTTCCTGTGTTTGCACATGCTACATGGACACATCAAAATAAGAAAACACACGTGCGTGTAGTTACAGCTTATGTAATTAAAAAATTGCTCCAGGTCCCCGGAGACAAGTGACATCCCACCACAAAATAGTACTAAAATAATTGTGGACAGTCTAACCTACCATACAGTTGACAAAATGACTTAAATAAAAAAATGTTTGTAGCTTCAACTTTTCAAGCTTAAACAAAAGAGATAAAAAGCTTCCTAAAAATTGCTTTTGCACTTTTCCTATAAAAATATAACTGCCACTTCGATCAGAAAACTTTGCTCTTCAGTTCTCTACAAGGGAAGCATTTCACAAATAGTAGTTAGTAGTAACTACAGCCCGCAGGATGGGAGAAACTCACCTCTCGCTTCAAGTATTTGGAAAATTATTAGCAAAATTACGTGTTCAATTGCAGTTCTGTTTTTCAAGAACTATTTTGTAGAGCAATTTTCAAGAACTTATTTTTTGAGAGGGGATGAATGATAGAAAGTGAAGAAAAGGATGAGACAGGACAGTGAAAAATTAGTAGCAGAAAACTGAAATTGAAAAAGTCAAAAGGACTTTGAAATATTTGGTTTTTATTTTAAAAATAGAAAAAAGAAGTATTATTTTTTGAAACATATTTTAAAAACTACTCTTATCAAACATGTGTTTTTGTTTTCCAAAACAGAAAATGATCATTAAAAAAACACTCCACATGTTCAGTTTTTCTTTTGTAAAAAAAACGAAGATCGTGACGGGCATAAAAATTGCAAGGATTGCTAAAGCACTTCGCAACCCCACCCCAAAAAAAAAACCACAATCCATGAGTCCAGCATTAGTAAGCAACCCTCTTGATTTAACCTCAATTCATCATGAACATAAAGCAAAACCATAAATTACAATGGCAAAAAACTCAAAGACACACCTCATGGACACAATGTTCAATGGCTAGTCGTGCTAACAAATCCTTGGAAGTAGCAGTGGCAGAATCCCAAAGACCATCATGAGCTGGTAATGCTCCATAATAAGAACCAAGCTCTTCAAGTCGTGCAGCAAGAAGACTGAAGTGCCGCCCTTCATCCTGTGCTACCTTCACAAAATCTGTAAAAAACTCTCTAGGCATCGATTCTTGCTTGCCAAAACGTGCTATTATATCCTGCATGAATGTATTATGCATAAAAATATTTTCCAATTAATGTTGGCGGTGGCATATGAAAAAACTAAACTTCTTCCAAACAAACAATAAAACACACCACAAACAAGGAGGGCCAATTAAAGTTTAGTTCAAACCCTAAGAGTGATGAGTGTGATCCTAAAACTGAAATCAGTGAATGACTATTTTATCTTTATTAACTTTTCCTTAAATATATAGATAAATCTCTTCTCCAATTCTCTTATCCGCCAACACTATCATCATTCCATTTCCAGCCACCATTAAAATCACAAACTATTTTCACAAAACCCAACACTTTAATCAGAAAATTTCCACATTTACCTTATCAATCTGTGTCACTGTAAGGCAAGTTTAAACAAGAGCAAATTGAACTAACCTAACTTGAGGTCTCATTAAATGACATTCACATATTACTTTGTAAAACAACACTCACCTCCCCAAACATAGAATCAAAGAAGATCCCTCTAAAATTCGTGTATTCTTCGTGTATATAGCTCAAATACCAATCTCTTCTCCAAAAAATAACAAAAAATATGCAATGAAAAGAAAACTACGGAGAAACATAAAGAAAGAACGATCACTTTACTAAAAGTACATAGAACTTTGAGTCAAAAAATGCACAGTTGCATAATAAGTCTTGTGGTGTCTATCATTAGCAAGGTAAAGTCTGTTATTTTATTTTACATGGTGTGTGTATCACTTGATTAAACAAATCGAAGAGGTAAATGTTTGTTTAAAACTAAAGGGAGTATAAGCATCATTCGAGAAGACTTTAGAAGAGCTAAGTGTAATTCTTCAGAGAAAAACTCCATCCAAGTAAAACATTTCTTCGTCTTCTCTTCACAAACAAGTAATCTAATATTTCTGTGGATCTTTTTTTCATTACTATTATCTTCTTTATAACTTTTTTTTCTCTCTGCAAACTGATTTTGAGGGGTTGAAATCAATGGATCTCACCTCCTCTAAAGTGAACAACTTCTTTTAGATGACTAAACAAGTAATCTCAATAGTTAATGGGAAAATATATGTCTGTTAAAATACTGATTTTCTTACCAATGATAAAATAATTATTTTACCCTCCTTTGCTTTAAAATAGCCAAATATATCGAACATTAGAATTAAAAAGTTATAATCATTCTGTTCAATCATTTTTCAAAAACATGGAATGGAATCTTTGCTTGATTCCATTTTAGAACATACAAACATTCTATTCCAATTTATCCCGCCTCATTACATTCTTATCCATTGGCCTCCACTATCAGCAACCAATTCAAATATACCCAAAAATAAAGTATTCCATGCAAGCAAACCATTTTAGCGCAAGTGAAGTTAAAGAATAGAATTAACAATCCACAAATACCCAAGACAAGTCAATGGCCCAGCTTTCAATGTGAGTGAGGCTATGAACGATGGCTATTCTGCTCTGCAAGCTTCCCGCTTTGCCCAGCTTCGGCATCAGACTCGGCGCCACCAACTTCACCTGCCAACACAATATTCTATGCACGTAAGTGAAAGTGAGGCATTTCGTCGAACACCAAAGAATGGAAGAAGGTGAGAGTAGAATGGTGCAGACCGAAGATAGCCTTGCGGGGCGATCAGGGAGCGTAAGGTTGTCGCCGGCAGAAGGGTCGTAGGGTTCCGCCATGGCTCCATTGAGCCACCGCGTAGCCACCGAGTCGCCGAGTCGGGCCTTCTCGAAGGGGTCGGCGGTGTTGAGAACTCGGAGCGCCGCTTCCACTAAGGTTTCTTGGTTAGGGACCATATCTTCCCCCTCGATTTGTTTACTTTGGTCAAATTCTAAGCATTTACTTCTTTAATAAATCTCTGTTATTGTAAAGAACAAAAAAATAGGAAGAGTAAAATAATGGGTGTCTGTGATTGTTTGCATTTATTGTTTTATGGTTCTTGTTCGTGTAAATGACAACAAAATTTTTTAAGTATGGAAGACAAACACGGTATTTAAGTTAAAACATCCTTGGTTTGTCAAAAATAACTTTCGTAAAACTATTTTTTAAATAAAAAACAAATAGCAGAAGACAAAAATAATAAAAATAAAATAAAATAGTTATAATAAAGTTAAAGATAAAAATAAAAATAAGAACACATATAAAGAGATATATAAACAAAGAAATTAAGCTTTTGGATGAAATAATGTATAAGCAATAAAGAAAAGAGTTGTAAAAAATATAATGTGATAGGAAAATGTTGGAGTTATGTTATACAAAATTATTTCTAAGGTAAACTTCAACAATATTATGAATTTATCAAGTTATAAAAAACTTAATTATTAAATTGTAATAAGTTTAATCACTTACTATTCATTTCCTCAACATTTTACTGGTTAAATGATAATTTTATAGGCATGAATAGTTTCAAAAATTAACTGTGTAAGAAGCTGTTAATGGGAGTTTTAAATTTATAGGCTACACTTACAGTGAATAAAATTGAGGGTTGATGAACTTCTGAAACATCACGCAGAGGAAGAGGAAGAGGAAGAGGAAGAGGGTTTTTTGAGGAATGAGTCAGTCAACACACCAGCGGTTGTATGATTTTGCAAAAACGGCTCTCATAAACATATTCGCTCACCCTTACGCCACGGTTTGTCAAGCTCTTTCATCCCATCCAATTGATTCTTCTCTTCCTTCTCCATTCTTATTCTCACTCTCATTCATTCAAGGTGTGCGATTTGTATTGTGCTGATTCCGGTTCTGATAAATGGGTCGACGCGCAAATTGGCCACTACATTGGAATTGGTAACCCTTCCCTTTCTTCCTCTCCATGTCTCCTTCGAATTTGAATTCGAATTCATTCTTCTTTTTGTTCTTGTTGTTGCTGCAGACGCGTCTTCGTCTGGGATAGAGCAAATGCGAGAAGCTTGGGAGAGTCACAGGAAATCTTACACTGCCCAGTTCTTCCAGGTCGACCCTTCCGTGGTAACCTTTCTTCTCTACGTTCAATTCTTTCTTCTGCCTTTAACTATGTTTTGAAATAAGCTTGTATAGGGGTCAGGACTCACTGTGAAGTAGTCAGTACAGTAGCTATATAAATATTATTTAGCTGTTGTAAAATCATTCATACTGTAAACACACAAACATACCTGTAATCTCTACCACTTCTATCTCAGTTTCGGAATCCTTTCATTCTGGGGTTTCCCATGTCCTTGCTCTTCGACTTTCTTTCTATCTCTCCATCGCCCTAGAGTAGGTTTTCTGGTAACACTTGGTATCAACCTGGTGTATCCAGTATACTTGGTTGCGCTGCTCTCTCTATGGTCTCAACCAATCTCCATGTGCTTGGTTCGGAAAGTTCAACAACATTGTTCAATCCTTTGGGCTGAAACGAAGCATACCACTCTATTTTCTACTGCCATACCTCTCTTGGAAAATGTGTGTTCTTATTAGTGTATGTTGACGATATAGTTATCACATATGATGCCAAAATCTTAGTTAAAGGAGCATCTATGCAATCATTTTCAGACCAAGGATCTTGGAAATCTCAAATACTTTTTGGGCATAGAAGGAGCTCAATCAAAGAAAAGAGTGGTAATTTCACGAAGGAAATATGCTCTTGACATCCTAAAAAAACGAGTATGATTGATTATAAACTAGTAGATTGTTTCATGGATCCAAATCTACAATTAATGGCCAGAACAAGGAGAAACTTAAGATAATATATGTAACACTTTCTCTAATTCAAAAAGATATAGAAGACTAGTTGGAAAACTTATTTATCTCACTATTACTAGACTAGACTTGTCTTATTTAGTTGGTGTTGAGTCAATTTATGCAAAAACCATGTATTGATCACTAGAATGCTGTCATTTGTATTCTAAGATATCTCAAAATGGCTCCAGGACAAGGGTTACTTTATGAAGATAAAGGGAATACTCAAATTATTGGATATTGTGACGTTGATTGGACTGATTCTTCTGTGAATAGACGCTCTACTATAGGATATTGTGTTTTGCTTGGAGGAAATATTGTTTCTTGGAAAAGTAAGAAGCAAAATGTTTTTGTTCGATTATCTGATGAAGTTGAGTATAGAGCAATGACTTCACTAGCCTATGAACTTATATAGGTAAAACAATTCTACAAGAATTAGACTTGTAACATTTAGTCAATAAAGATGTATTGTGATAATCAATCTGCTCTCCACATTGCTTCTAATCCAGTATTTCATGAGAGAACTAAACACATTAAAATAGATTGTCATTTTATCAAAAAGAAAATTGTTGTCCAAAGAAATCTGTACAAAGTTTGTTGGATCAAATGATCAACTTGCTGATGTATTAACAAAATCATTAAGAGGTCCTCGAATTAAATTTACTTACTCCAAGCTTGGTACATACGATTTGTATGCTCCAGTTTGAAGGAGAGTTTTAGAATAAATGATCTTTAATAGGGTTTATTATTAGGTGCTACGTACTTTGTGCTGATCCTAGTTCCTAGAAATGTCTTCTAGAATTCTCTTATGTTTATTGTAACTGAAGATATTATAAGTATGAAACTCTTGATAGGACTTTACATACTCTCTTAGATGCACTTCAAATCTCTATTCTTGTTTTATGTCAATGGAACCTTTGAATTTGATAATGCCAGATGGTTTAAACTCAAGATTTCTTCACTAGTCAAGATATCTGCTAGTTGGATTGTTCTACAGACAACCTTCACATATCTGCTACTTCCTTTAGGTTGTTGTGATTTGGATGGTTGATAATGTCAGGCAACATTACTTGGAACTTTGATAAACTAACTATGGAGTTCAAAGGTTAGGGGCGGAGACATGTGTTGAGAGTAGCAACATTGCCTAATTTGAAAACTGTTAAGTAACAGAAGTTATACAAGGCTTTGGCAGATGATGTTAAGAAAAGTGTTGAGAAACAACAGTTATGACAATATCACTCCCTTGAAAACAATGTTGACCTCAAGGATGGAATGAAGGGTATTTTTGTTATAAAATAAGGTTGTATAGGGGTCATGACTGACTGTTAAGCAGACAGTACACTAGCTATAAACCTTAGTTAGCTATTGTAAAATGATTCATACTGTATACAGACAAACATACCTGTATTCTCTATCTCAGTTTCGGAATCCATTCATTTTGTGGTTTCCTGTATTCTTGTTCTTTGGCTTTCTCTCTATTGCCCTAGAATATGTTTTCTCATAACATCTTATCACAGTGTGAGAGCAAATTTTCATAGGGTTTGTTTGGGAGGAGTCTGCTGCTGCCTTTAATTCCTTATTCACAGCGCTTTAAAATAAATCAAGCCACTTAACTTGTTATTGACACTCTGATATAAAGTCTAAAAGGGCATACAATACGATAGTCAGAATGTGATTATAAGAATAGTTTGAGACTCTTGGCTCGTAGGTTTTTTGAACTGCACTTGATTTTTCCAATTTTTACTGTGAATGTTGTGCTTTCGTGGTGAGTATATATGATGAGTTTAAGGTGTATGATTCATATATTTTAATTCCTTTTTTGTCACTTTTGGCCAGTGAAGCTCACACTGTGTGGTAAGTTGTTCAAATTTGAAACTCCTAGTGCCTCAGATTACCTTGAATTGAAGTAAAAGGAATCGTATTATATATTATTAGTATTAATTATATGTTTTCTTGTTTTTGACAGGAGAATATAGAAACACATTTGGAGGAGAAAATCAATGTGGCTGATGTTGTCTGCTGTTTGCAGCATTTGCAGGTCTGACCTTAATTTTGTGAAGGTGTTTTGAATCATTGTATGTGCAGGTCTGAGTAAGGTTGCTATTCAGCTTGTTTGCAGGGTGTCTTATTATCTAACGTTGCTTTGTTTTTGTATGATAAAATCCTATTCAAGAATATGATAAGCAAGCCCAGTTAGAGTCCGAGTCCTTTTGAAATATAACACTGTAGTGATTATCTATCACTTTAAATTTTGGTTTTAGTTAATCCTTTTAGATTTTCCTGTTAGTCCTCTTCTGATAAACATCTCTAATGCAGTTGTGTTTTGAGACTGAAGAGAAAGCACGGAAACTACTGCATAATGTGTCATCTCTGCTGAAACCCGGGGGTTATTTTCTTGGTATTACTCCTGACTCATCTACCATATGGTATGGGAGTTGTCGGAGCCTATTATTCTTGGGTTTAGTTGCATTGTCGCTTATTTTTCCTTTTTCCTTTTCTTGACTATTATTTTTATTTGGTTTATTGGTGATGGAACTTCATTTGATTTATAGTGTCCAAATTACTTTTTGTTGATTTGGTTAAGAGTTTCCCCTAATCTGTGCGCACCTAGATGTTACTGCAAGCAAAAATATAACTGTTATTCTGGAAACAGTGCTATGGGATGCTCAAAGGTGTACATGAACATTGCCCCTTTTTCAGTTTCATCTCTTAAACTGTTCCTCTAAACTGGATAATACGTCTTGACATTGTGATTCTTTCCTATGTGTGAGATTTCTGAAATATGTCTTTTAGCTATGCTTTTTATTTCTTACAGCCAAGTCTTTAGTTCTCAATCTTCTTTCACTCATTTATTTATTAACGTTTAGGTGTAATTTCAAGCCAAATGCATTTATATTTATAATGGGATCCCTTTCTGTCCGGCAGAGGGAGAAAAAGGTAGAAGAATGGTCTAGTGCTTTCAGATGAAGTTTAAAATAGTCTATAATCACAAATGGTCTTATTTTGGTTAGACAATTTTGTTCATTCTCCTACATGCGTTTTATCTATTTTCTATGTATGAATTGCGTTTTTTCCTCCATTTTATACTTTTGAACTTGGATTCTATTGGTGTTTGTCTTCATTGTTTTTCTGGTAATTCATATTGTCCGCATGAGATCTTTATGCACTAATAGAATAGATAAAATAACATTGTAGTAGTGTAGGGCTAAATACCAGAGGAATGTTGAAGCCTATCACAACAAAAGCAGCAGCATGAAGCCAAACATTGTTCCCAACTGCATCCGGACCGAGAATTACATGATTACTTTTGAAGTTGAAGAAGAAAAGTACATATTTCAATCAATCAACTGCATATTGTTTATTCTTTTCTTAGGTTATTTTAGTTAAAATCTATTTAACATTTTCAGGTTTCCGTTATTTGGAAAGAAGTACCAGCTAAAATTTGCTAATGATATCTCTGCTGAAACTAATTGCTTGGTTCATTTTCCAAGTTTCATCAGGTTATCCTCTAGTATCTCAAATCAAGATGGATGACTCATTACTGTGAATTGTTGTGTTGTTTGGTGCCAATGATCTTATATGATATTACCTAGCAAAATTGATTTTAAAAGTAAAAGTTGGGTTGCCAATTTTTAAATAGATTTCTGTTTAAACTTTAACTTTCAGTCATAAAGAAATTCCAAACGCACCAAAATTGACTCTATTCCACGTGGAATGTAAAACTAAATCCATGAAAGGATGAAAATATCTGTAACTTGTGCTTGTTTGGTTCATACCTCATATCTACAATTATTTTTTTTGAATAAATCTGATGTTTTGCTTCATAAAACCTTAGGTTGGCCAGGGAAGCTGGCCTTGAGTATGTGGAGATTCAAAATCTAACCGAATTTTATGACGACAACAGGTTAGTTTCATATTCTCTGGTGGGGACTGATGAAAAATCCTCCCAAATCCTTCAAATATGTTATTAGTATTTTTGGATTTTTCAAGAATATTTATTGAATACTGTTCTGTGATTGTTGCTTAAGAGCACAATTAGCTGGCTTGTTAACACACTATGTTCCAAACCTCTTGGATCCGAGGGGAAGACTTCTTCCACGGTCATACGATGCGCTAGGTGATGCATTAATATGTTTTAGTTATTTGTATTGCTTATAACTTGCTTGGTGTCACTTTCACCTCTTATTTATGCAGATTCTCAGATAGTGTAATTTTCATTCCAATGCAGGTCTCTATACCACTTTTATATTTCTAAAGCCTGACCCAGAAATTGCACCCCCAGTTGCGACTCCATTATTGCAAGATGCAAGTTATAATCACGATGAGGTAACTGATAGATATTGTAGACTATTTTACCTTGATTTACCACTTTTACTTTGATCAATATTTATTTTATTCCCAAGAATGTGCCGGGTGCCCTTTTTTCTTCTTCTCTTTATTCTATCACGCAAGTACCATATAATTTTCCCTTTTAACAATCTCTTAAAAGATGGTGTTGTTCACCATGCAGACAGCAGACAGGTTTTATTTATAATTTTTTTTAGGAAGATGGCCACTGCAAATTAAGCATTGCTCATTACTGGCATTGTGAAAGCCAACATGCTCTGCAAATATAATTTTCATAAATTAAGCCATGCTTACTTTTTACTATACTTGTAGGAAACATCAATTTAAAATAAATGAAAAATAATAAGATTTTAATGAGTTTAATTGACATGCACTATTAATGTCTGTCTATATTGCCAACTAATTTAAAATCACCACTCATTTTTTAAAATAGCTGCTATTATAAAGGTCAATAAACTCATTCTACTTATCAGTGATAGTATAATTTTTTCTACACCCGGAATCCATATTTAGTTTTCAATTTTAATATGAATTAAAAATTTTAGTTACATATTTGGTCTTCTCTGTTGTGATCATTGTGTGAATTTACATTTTTTATAACTTTTGTTTGAATTTGATCTCTCAATTTTTTCGATTGGTATAATTGAAGGTTTCTGTTAGTTTCTCTGTTCTTAAACCCCTCAAACCTCTATTTTTTCTATTAAAACATCTTAGGATTTATAACAGATTGGCCATAAATGATGCTTTGGAAGGTTGTTCAAAATTTTATGAAATACATATAATTTTGTTGAATGTGAAATGTATACATTTTCTGAGATTTTCTGAATTTGAATGAAAGATGGTGTTTTCATTAAAATGGTGTATTCAATTTATGGAGATTTAAAATTTGAGAATTTTAAGAAAAAGAAAAGTAAAAAAAAATTATCATAGCAATCAAAAAATTAGGAAACTAAATATGAGAATAAACTATTGAGAGACTAAAGGTTTACAAGTCAATCATAAAAGTTATAATAAAAATTATCTATAGTAATAATAGTTAAGAAGTTTATTTAAGTCTAATGAAATCCTGAAAAATCGGTTTGCACATGTACTGTAAATTAGTTTTAATATATATCTAATACACCTCAACATTTCTATGTGTGATTTGATAGCAAGAGACATAATAGATCAATTCTATAAATTTTGTTAGGATAGATTCTAAACGAGAATGACTTTGATACTATATTAGTAAATTTTAAAATTAATTATAAATTGAATCATTTGTAAGATGAGATTTCTCGTGTGTATATATATATATATATATATATATATATATATATATATATATATATATATATATATATATATTATAAAGTGAATACTTTTTGTTTAGATGGGATCTCCACCAATAATATTAATTTCAGTCATTATAGTGGTGGATGATGCACTTTTGTATAATTTGTGAAGGATTAATCGATAGAGGATGTAAAAGGAGCAACCAAAACTGCTAGTTTTTTTAAAACAAAATCAAAATTTTATCATGTTAGGAAAGTTCTCTTGAAAGTGGTGCATTTGGAACTTCTAGACAAAAAGGTCATTGTTGGTATGATCAAAGAGGTGATCTTATGCTACCTAACTTTCTCATGTACAGTCAGAAATGACTTTCTTCAAGCGAACGGGTTTGTACTTTCCAAGCATTCAAATCCTAAATTGCTTCTCATTTCCATGGTCCAGCATTGTATATTATATAGCACTAATTACGTGCAAAAACTTCTTACTCTTGGATTTTGCTTTTACAAAATATTATATTCAAACGTTTTGCTTTACCAAAATGTACAACATTATTTTGCATCCATATTATTGTTACTTTTGTTTTCTTGTGAGATGCATTTACATTCCTTAATCATGTATGTATTCACGTTTCATGCTATTATTCTTCAAGCAGGGAACCAGTAGTCGAGATGATGAAATAATAAATGGTCATGTAGAACCCGCTATTGGGCTGGGCAAGATAAGCGAACAGAAAGGAATATTGGGCCCAGGTCCAGCAGATTTACGTTTTCCAGAAGCACTTTGAATGTTCTCCGGAAGCTAAAGTTTTAGGTAATTTTGCTTTTTCTGATGCAACCAATATTTTATTTTATTAGCAAAAAGAAGAAGGAAGTTAGGTGTTCTCTTCCTTTTTAAAATGGTAAAGGTTGTTAGGGTAGGTGTTTTTTTAACTTCTTTTGTAGTCAGTGTGAAAGGATTAGTTCACTTTGCCATGTATTTTCACTCTCCACTTAGTCTTTCTTCCCAAATATGTCTCCAAAACAGTAGAATTAAAAAATGTAATGATGAACAAGTTTTAATCAATTGCACTTTCTTCGAAATTGGGATAACATGAAGTCAATGTTACTGGTCCTGTCTTATTTCCCCTGTCCCCAATAAGAAATGCACACTTTATGCTTTTCTTGTTCGTTGTCTCCAACGGTGTGAAATGATAGTTTAGGTACATTTCTATTCTACTTATAACTTAAGATTGTGTTAGGAGTAATGCATAAGTGTTGTTCTGCTCAAATAATGAAAATAATTATTCTTAATAGTTCTAAAATCGTCTAAATTAAGAGTGCTAAATCAACTAATACAAACATGCATTCATAGATCCTTACAGATTTAAATTAGTTCGGTACGCAATGATGAAGAAAAGAAAATTGAAATCTTATTGCATTTGAATCCACTCACCTTGTTTTCTCAAATGCTTCAAGTACACGTGCTTGATAAAGATGTAAAGCGATGCCGTTAATTTATCAACAATAAAACTATTATTGGATTTTTATAATTTTATTTTTATTTCAATTTTTATAGTCAAAGGAGACTAAAGTGATTTCTCTAGAGATTATCTTATACTTTTTTGTAATAGTACGTAGTTATGGACTTTTTAAAGATGAGATACAATTTTTTTGTTATTGTCATATTTACATTAATTTCACGTAAAAAACACAAGTCTTTTCATCCCCACATGCATAACTTTCATTATTATTTCAATTTTAGTATAAATATTATATCTTTTATATATTACACTTAATATAATTTCCATGCCGTCGTTGTGCGTGTTTTGTTTATTAACATTTAAAATAATTCACTGTTTAACAAATTAAACTAAATTATTTGATTGGTAATTTCTGTTCAAATTCTTATCAAGTGACTACTCCGGAGATAATAAGTTTCGACAAATTTATTTGCCTTGTACTTGCATAACAAAATATTGAGAATTTACTTTTTTTATAAATGTAAAATGTCCAATGTCATTAATGTCTTATCTGTGAGAAAAACTCTCTAACATATTATTGCATATTTCTGAATTTTAGTATTAACCTTTATCAACTTTTCTTGAGGATATTAAAAAACGTCTTAAAATTCCACAATTAAATTATGCAAAGTTTTACTTTATTATTTTTGTATAACTTAGTAAATTAAATGGTTATTAATCTGATATTAAAACAAAGGGAAATTGGAAGAGAAAGTGTGTTAAATAGTCAGCAATTTAGTCAAACCTAATCAAACATTGTCATCATACAGCTGTAGGATAATCATTACAAACAGTCATTAAAATTAAAGCTGAAAATGTATAATATTGTCTTATTGTCTTATTCCATAAGCAATTAATGAGTGAAACAACTTCAACTTCGTTGCATATATAATTTTGACTACGTGAAAAAATTACTTAGTCTTTCTACATGCACTAAACTTATACAAATTAATTATCTCTTTACCATTACTTATCAAGTTTACATTTAAATCAACCCAATTAATTAAAGTATGATAAATGAGTTACAAAAATGCAAATTATTTTCAACTATGCGTTCTGATTTTTTTTTATTATTTTATTTTTGTTCGTGTTTTTCATTTCTTTAAAAACTTGAAAAAACTTTTTGAGAAAAAAAAGTTATCCGAGTTGATTAGTCAAAGGCTCGAAAAGAGTTCACCAAAAGAAAAAGATGCAAAAGATGATCACTACTACGTACCAAACATTCTTTTCATTCTCACCAAACTAAACGCGGGTCGTAGCAATTCGGGTCGAGAAAAAGATTCCGGAAAACGCAGTCGTTTACTCTGCTTTACAACATCGGATCCGGGTTTATAAAAGATGGGGTATTTTGGTAAAAGCACAGAATCCCGCGTAGCTTCCATTAATGATTATGACGGGACTCTCTCCTCGTAGTTGCGGAGCCCAATTCAATTTTTTTTCAATTTTTTCTGTCATATGCATTGTTACACTCTCTTTAATGTCTCATTAAATTGAAAAATAAAAAATCATCTAAATAGTTTATTAGTTATATTAAAAATTGAAAAGAAAGTAGCATTATTTTATATATATAATGATGAATTATTTGTTCTAATTCTTTGAAAAGTGTGTCCAAAGCAAGAAATGCAAATTGACTCATCAATGATTTGTTTGTTGCTGTAGCAAACAAAATTTTCTGGGTGAACTCTTGGATTTGTCTTTCAGAATAGTTCAAACATCTATTTCATTTTTAAGGGATTAATTATTATTCTGTTTGTTTTTTCAAACAAATGGCATTTTCATAATCTCAATATACATTTTTTTTTTCAAAGCTACACTTTCTACTGCTAAAATTTATATATGGATTATTAAATTGATGTCGGAACTGAATAAAAATTATCTTTTGATAGATTTATTTTTTTAAAAAATCATTGAAAAAATATAATATAAATAAGCTATATGAGCATAATTCATACGTAAAAAATTAGCATATTTTCTAATTTAAATTAACACCCATCCTAATTCGAAATCTTAAAACATTTGATTTATGATTTTTTTTATTAATTTCTTATTTTTAATCAATGAAAAATTTAAACTCATTTTTATATTTTCAACTCTTTAAAATTTAAAAATAAGATTTCCAACACTATAGAATGCACTTTTTTTTCACCAAATTTACGTGAATAATAATAAATTATGCTTTTTTCAATTGTGCGTGTTAATCCATTTTTCAAAAAAAGAAAAACCTGAATTTTGAATTTCATTTTAATAAAATGCAATGGTATTTGAAATTAGCACATCACAAAATACATTGTAATACTTTTGCATGGATTATTTCAATAGAAAATTACAAACTATTAATTACTTGCATAATTTCATTGTTTATACTGAACACAAGTTTTCAATCATACATATAAATTTTATTCAAACATATTACTACTCCTTTTTCTACATGTACATAAGAACAACCTAAAAATGCATAAAGTTGAACTTCAAGAAAAAGGAAAGAACTTAATTAAACGAAATAAACTTTTAATGATATAAGCATAAAAGCACTTTAAGTTTTCAACATATAAAAAATATTTAAATATATTTTTAATTCTGAATTTTATCGTAAAATAAGGTTTGTTTCTATTTAAAATTTAGATACATTTTAGTTTTAAATTTTTGAAAAAAATTATATAATTTTTTTAATCTAATTACATTATTTAACGTGTCAAATATATTTAATATTAATATTTAACTTATTTATACAATTGATATAGTTTTGTTTCAATGTTAAAATATAACAATTTTAAACATCTACTAGTTTCAATTTTATATCAAAATTTAAAAATTAAAAGGAAATATTTAATCTTGTAAAAAATAATATCAATTGAATAAACATGATTTTGTTAATTTATTATTTAGAACTAATTCTAAACATAAAAAGTTAGAAACTTTCATCAGAAATACTTACTATTTTTTCTATAATAAAAGGAGATGTTAATTTTTTTATATAAGAAATGTGATGGTGGATTTTGAATGAGTTGTGAAATGTTGATTTCATTGAATATTTAAATTCGAAAAAAGAAATATTTATTTTGGGGGGTCATTAGTTTCACTCGCTTTCTCTCTGTATCTGAGTTTCTGCTTTGTTTCCATTCCATGTGCACCTTTTTTTCTAACACTGCATCTTCTTTCTCTCTCTCTCTTCCTCAAAGATTCACGGGTTCCTCTATTTTCGTGATCGGTGAGTTTCTGGTTCTCTCTCTATTCGTCCACTGTACTTCATCCGGCTCATTTCTCCAACTTATTCTACACCATTTCTCTTCACTTTTGCTGCTATCACTTGATGCTGTTAAGATTTGAGTTCTGGCTGCTATAGTTATTATCCATATAAGCATACAAGATGGTGAAGTGATGAAAAGTTGACAAAAAATATATTTTTTTTATCAAGGAGAACAAAAAATAAAGTTTTGGAATCTGGGTTTGCTGCTAGGATTTGGGTTTAATTATGAGATTTTGGATTTGTGTTATTATAATTTCAGTGTAAATTGATAAGAAACCGCGCAGAAAAAATGTAGTCCCTTTCAGCTTTGAATGTCAGTTAATTCTTGATATAATGAATGAGTAGACAGGGAATAAGATCCATATTTTGGTTTATGTCTTGTATTTTTTTCAGTATATATTCTTCAGCTGTATTTACTTGAAATAATTGAGAAGTTATATTCCATACTTGCTTCTCAGTGAAGCATTTCTACCCATCAGAAATTACAAGGGCAAGGGCAAACACCAACGAGGGCAACAAAACAGAATATAACATTATTTTTGCTTTTACTGGAATATATGTTAATTATTTTGTATGGGAGAGCCACTTCATACCGGTCTACTTTTGATGATTTGATGCAAGGAATTAGTACATCTGTTAGAATTGTATACCTTGACAAAACATGTAAAACATGAAGAATATTTACTTGAGCCCTATCTATCCATTCTTTTAAAATACTTATGTGGAATAAATATGAACCATATGTTTTGAAGGGGGACAAAGATAGAGTGGGAAGAAAAAAAGGAAACAAATGCTTTTAATTTCTAACTGATATATTTTTGTGCCTGAATCATCTGAATAAAAAGAAGATAGATAATGTGGTGTGGTTTTAATGTTAAATCACTTTGAATAGCTTGGCATGACTGTAAGTGTTTGATGGCAGGGAGAAATAAGAGTACCAAATAAGTTTGCTCGAGACCATAGTGAATTACTTTGAGTTCAATCCCATTATTCTCCTTCTTCTGGTGTGAGGACAGAATAATAAAACAAAGGAGGTAAGAAAAAGATATGCATATTTTGTGTAGTTTTTTCTTTTATTATTATTGTCAAGTAGCAACGCAATACACATTCTTTTGTTTTCTTTCATACATGTGGTGTTAATAGCTTCTTTGGTATTATTTAGAGATAGTATCTGAAATTTTTTTTATACTGGCCGAAATTTCTCTGAAATGAGTAAAAGATTATTAATGTCTGTTTTAACTATCTCATTTTATATTTTATTTGCTGAGCATTGCAGAGTTATGGAGGTGGATTTATCTTAAAGAGCGCAGTTTTATCTTCCAATAAAAGCAATGGTTTCAGAATCATGGTTTCGTAGTTTGTGGAAAGCTCCTCGGAAGCATGATGCTAATTCTGAGAAGGTGGTCATTGAAGTATTAGCATTTGAAATAGCAAGTTTGATGTCAAAGGTAGTTAATTTATGGCAGTCTCTGAGTGATAAACAGATTGTTAAACTAAGGGAGGAAATCACAAATTCGGTGGGCATAAGAAAGCTTGTCTCAGATGATGATCATTTCATTGAACGTTTAATCTGTTTGGAGACACTTGAGAATTTGGCACACGTTGCGGAGTTTGTGGCCAGGCTTGCTAAGAAATGCAGCGAACCAATTTTAAAAGGTTTTGGAAATGCCTTTTACGAATTTATCAATACAGGTATTGATCCATATGGGTGGGAATTCACTGGCAAGAAGATGGAAAAAAAGATTAAAAGGATGGAAAAGTTTATATCAACTAATGCAAGTTTGTATCAAGAGATGGAAGTGCTTGCTGATCTTGAGCAAACTTTTACTAGGGTGAAGGCTCATGGTGAATCAGATGGTGTAACTTTAATGGAGTACCAGAAGAAGGTTGCTTTGAAGAGGCAGGAGGTAAAGCACTTGCAGGATATTTCTTTGTGGAACAGGACATATGATTACACAATACTTCTTTTTGCAAGGTCCTTATTCACAATATTCTGTAAGATCAACCGTGTATTTGGAATTCAAGAGATGGTGGGTGTTGGTGGAACCAATAATTCAAGTGTCCTGAACACAGATTTCATTTATAGAAGTCAATCGGTTTCCACATTATTGCAATCTTCTTTCAACCCATCACAGAATAGTGTTGCCAGATTTTCTTCAGGACCCCTTAATGCTATTACCGCCAGATCAGGCCCAATTGGTAGAACAACAAATAAAGCAAATATTTCTAATTCTGGTCCTCTTGGTGACTCATCCACTAAGTCAGGCCAGATTTTAGGAAAGTATACAAGTGTCAATTTTTACTCAGGTCCTCTTGGAAGGAAATCGAATCAATCAATACCTGTTACTGGAAGAAATAAAAAGAACAAGATTTGGAGGTTTTATGGGCACTCTACTGCCGGAAGTGGGAAGGAAGCTCCCACAAGACCCAGTAGACTGACTCAAGTAGGACCTTTCAAAGGATGTATGGCTTGGGACAATGCCTTATTCACTGACTGCCAGTCAAGTACAAATGGTGTTCATCATGGAATTCAGAATCCCAAAGATGTTAATTCAAATCCTCTTTGTCCTGGAAAAATAGTTCATCATACTCAATCGGTCTTCAAACCTCTCCGCAAGCTATTGAATCCTCCACCTGAAACACTGGGTGCTGCTGCTCTGGCACTGCACTATGCAAATGTTATCATTGTGATTGAGAAGCTAGCAGCTTCTTCACACTTGATTGGTCTCGATGCAAGAGATGACCTGTACAATATGTTACCGGGACGTGTCAGAGCTTCCCTTAAGACCAAGTTAAAGCCATTTACGAAGACCATGGCTTCATCATCATCCATCTATGACCCAAGTCTAGCAGAAGAATGGAATGATGCAATGTCAAGCATACTGGAATGGTTGGCACCACTTGCTCATAACATGATAAGATGGCAGTCTGAGAGAAGTTATGAGCAGCAGAGCTTTGTTTCCCGGACAAATGTGCTGCTGGTACAGACCCTTTACTTTGCAAATCAAGATAAGACGGAAGAAGTAATCACCGAGCTTCTTGTTGGTCTCAATTATGTCTGGAAATACGGTAGAGAGCTTAATGCAAAAGCTCTGGCAGAGTGTGGCAGTTTTAGGGTAGACAGTGAATATCCTAATCTCAATGGATGAATAATATGTATCAAGGTTGTGGCCATTTCCTACAGGAGTCCAGCTCCATGCCAGGGATGAGGACTAGCAGAAACAGCAACCATCACTCTTGTTAAATCAACAAATGTGAATCTAATGCTAGATGAAGTATGAGAGAAGTACCTATGTATTCATTATTGTGAAAATTTAGTATCAAAATGCGTACCTGGTGAGGAATTTTTTCAATCATTCATCGTTAATTTTCTTGGATGAGTTACTAGCTGCTAGAACTTGGTTGGCTTGCCTCATCTTTGCAATGTTGGCCTTCTTTATTCCTTGATGAGTTCCTACTTCTTACGTGATGGTTAGGGTGTGCATATATTTATGAACATTATTTCATATTAAATTGTATAGTGAATGGTTATTCTGCAATATCTTCTGAATTTATACTACTGATAGCAAGTACCATAATCTATTTTTCTTGTATGCTAAAATTGCTAAAATGTCATTGTGTCTATATATATCTAGCTCAAATTACAAACCCGTCCGTGGAGTAATTTGTATATCTCAAATCCATACTATCCACCTGTTTCCGGTAGATTTACTAATCAGCGTTTGAATGAAAATTTCTAAGAGAAAAATTATTGTTTAAGAGAATTTATACTTTTGATGAAATATGATATGATTGGATACAATTTTTTTTTATAAAAAAACTGAGATTCTAAGAATTTATAAGAATATTTTATTATAAATTGTCAAATTTCAAATAAAAAATAAAAAATGATTTTTTTTTACATTCTCCTCTTTGTGTAGTCTTATTTTCTCTCCCATTACTCGTTCTATTATGCTCTCTGTTCTTTCTTGTCACTCTCCCATCTCTCTCGCTTATCTCATATATCAACCTCGATGAGTTGTAATTTACTGTTTTTGATTTCATCTGCAAATAATACCTGTTGTAATTAGTAGGTGGCTGCATCAGGTCTTCAGGCTCTAATTCGTGTCTGGCCAGTGATATTGCTATTACATCACACGCAGTACAAGACATGATCAAAAGAAAATAAAGTTGCCAGGAGAGTTTTAGATAACATTCCCTCGACCAGTTGTAGAAAAGTAGGTACACTTTGTTTTAAACACGTTATATGTTATGCAATATATCGGAAATTTGGATGATACACTTTGTTTTCTTCTGTTCTTGTAGTAAGAAAACTAGGTTCAACGAATCTTCAGCTCGTTTATAAAACCAAGAATAATTTGGAGGGGGGTTTCACTTTAAAAAATAACTATAACACATCACAAGCTTATTTAAGTCCACTCATTTCCCCCCGAAATTTAAAATAAGCAAACTAATACCTAGTGAAGCCACACTCCACGGAACTATTTTGTGGTGATTAGCAAACTTTAATTGATGGAAATGAACTTATTCGATATTAATTGAAGACACAGCTGATGTGATTTCATATGTTCGGGGGTCCGCATTTTCTAAACAAACGCCACAAGGATCTTCTTTAACCAACAAGGCAAGAACATTATGTGAACTCCATATTTTTGTCACATTGCTGCTAGAATTGCCCAAACAAACAGCAAAGACTGCATCAAATCCTCCTGCCCCTGGCACTCCAGCCAACAGTACTCCTTCCAAGTTCAATGTACCATCTAGAAGTTGCGTTTGTGATTCTGGTTCAATCTGTACACGTTGGAACGAAACTTGTAAGTTTTTAAAATAACGAATCCCTTAGAAGAATGAGTTTCTAACACCAAACCTCAGACAATAATTGAATAGTTCAAGGAAATATAGTAATTATGCTCAATAAACACAGTCTAAATCTAATATAATCCATTAAACATCAATTTCCTGATCGATTCAAGGGGTTCATAATTGACAAGTTGAAACAAAACAACTCTTTTAAGTTTACCTCAACCAGAGTTGTGACACTCCTGAATACTAAAAGATATAACCCCAATCTGAAAGATGTTAAATGATCCATGACTTTTTGTTGATTTGCAATGGGGTGGGCAGTGGTTTGAAGGCTACTGTAACAAGAAAAGCCTAATAAAAGTTATCTTATTTTTTGTTTTATGTTACAGAAATGATCTTCTTTTAACATGTCTAACGTGCCCCTTCAACGAAGAGCTCTTTAGGTTTGAACTGTGGACAGTGCACAACCCACCAACCTTGTGTTGCAATTCAAATTTTTAAACGGATGAAGGTGCTGAGGATTTAACTCTAGACCACTTGGTCATATAGGCTCTAGAAACATGCTATGAACGATCTCAAAAGTAATCATTTATGATATAGGTAGTAAATTGTACTTTCTAACCCAACACGAATAAAGTAATCATTTGGGAGTGAAAGAAATCTTGATATGGGACTTTTTTCAGTTCTTGATTGACAGTGTATGTGTATCATAGCCATGCATGCTATGGAATGCACAGATAGCAAGTAGACTGACCACAGTGGAATTAAATCCAACTGTCATACTTCCGTGTGAATCATTGGGATGGCCTATATTATTTGCAAGTAAATTGTGAAAATTAGATGTATGATCATTCTTACTGATAGGAAGATAAGAGATCTGGATCTAAAGAGGTATGGATAAATCAAAATCATTAATTTTCAATCGAGAAACGTATATGTATGATATAGATCAGCATCATACGAACAGAGAACAATAAAAATAAGTGCTATGGTTAAATGAACTTACCGGAACGCCTGCAGACTCACCCATCAGGCGCATATGATATCTAATCATCAGCATGGCATCTTTTGCACTAAGCAGCGCTTTAATTACTGCTTCTTTGTTAGGTTCAGAAGATAGTTCTATCCACTGATAAAGCAATTTGAATTTCAAAGTTAAAAAACCCAAATAAAAAGAGAGAAGTTATGTGAAAAAAAATCATAGAACTTGACAAAATAAAATAGACGTCTCAAATAAGAAATCATATAACAACTGAACTTGTGATTTACAACCTGAAACAGAAATCCCGACTACAATGACTACAGAACTTGAAATTAAGTCGACAAGAATCATAGAATTATCCCACATGGGTGCTTCTTGATAGTCACAATATCAAATTTAATTTCTAGCAATGAGAAGCAATGTAGGAATAACCTATGTTGATTGCTCCTCCGTCTCTTAACGCAAAAGAAACTTTTCAATTTCACCCTCTGCCTTCCTCCCTCACAAAGAGTCAGCTCCCCTTCAAACTGGGGTGAAAAACTAGTAGATGTATTTCCAATATAATGTTTAAATCGATCTCATTTACATGAACACTCCATTGCTCATTTCTAAGTGTTACAAAACTGACATTAAGGTTGGGCCACAATTTTTTACATCGTTCCATAATTATAAGACTTGAGTTTATTGTGAACTATGAAGTTTGTAAGATATATTGTGTTTTATGTTAATTAGGAAAATATAGACATTTGATATTATTTGATATTGGTAGGTAGATATTGTTTGTAACTATCTTCCATTTACCATATTTATGTTTCGTTACTGTGAGAAATAGAGAAGATTGGGAGAAAATATCCCTTCTGTGTTTTGCATACACATAGGGTAGTTTATTTATATTGTAGGGTATGGGCCAATGCCCTTAATACAGAATAGGCTGAGCCCAAATAACAGAAACTCACATCTTAACATCTAACACTCCTCCTCAAGCTGGAGCATATAAATCATATGTTCCAAGCTTGTTACAAAGATAATCAATTCTAGGTCCTTGTAAGGACTTAGTGAATATGTCTGCCAACTGGTTGCTTGAGTTAACGAACTCAGTCTTGATATCTCCGGATATGATTTTTTCTCGAATGAAATGACAATCAACTTCAATGTACTTGGTTCTCTCATGGAAGACAGGGTTAGAGCTAATATGGAGAGCATCTTGATTATCACATATAAGTGTCATGTGAGTGACATCTCCAAATTTCAATTCACTAAGCAATTGTTTAAGCCACACAAGCTCACAAGTAGCTGATGCCATAGCTCTATATTCTGCTTCTGCACTGGACCTTGCCACAACACTTTGCTTCTTACTTTTCCAAGATATCAGGTTGCCACCAATAGAGACACAATATCCAGAAGTAGACCTCCTATCAGAAGGGGAACCAGCCCAATCAGCATCTGAATAGCAAACGATTTTTGTATCGTTGTTAGGACCATATAGCAAACCTTTTCCAGGTGATCCTTTAATATACTTCAATATGCAAACAACTGGATCCCAATGGTCTTCATATGGAGAGTTTAGAAATTGACTCACCACACTAACTGCGAAGGAAATGTCAGGACGCGTAACAGTAAGATAGTTTAATTTACCAACTAATCTTCTGTACCGTTCAGGATCTGAGAAAGGCTCCCCCTGATTTGGTAGGAGTTTGATGTTAGGGTCCATAGGTGTCTCAACAGATTTACACTTCATTCACCATGTTTCCTCCAAGATGTCTAATGCATACTTCCTCTGAGATATGACAATACCAGCATTGGATTGTGCTACTTCAATACCCAAAAAGTACCGGAGTTTGCCAAGATCTTTGGTTTGAAAATGGTGACAAAGGTGCTGTTTCATCTGAGAGATGCCAAGATAGTTGCTTCCAGTGAGAACAATGTCATCGACATACACTATTAAGTAGATACATCCAGCACTTGAGTGGCGATAGAACACTGAATGATCCGCTTCACTGCGAGACATACCAAATTGTTGAACAACACAGCTGAATTTACCAAACCAGGCCCGAGGAGGCTGTTTTAGGCCATATAAGGATTTGCGAAGACGACATACCAATCCAGATGACTCCCCCTGAGCAACAAAGCCAGGCGGTTGCTCCATATAAATTTCTTCATGCAAATCACCATTAAGGAAAGCATTTTTGACATCAAGTTGGTAAAGAGACCATTGTTGAAGAGCGGCCATGGCAATGAATAGGCAAACAGAGGTCATTTTTGCCACTGGAGAAAAAGTATCACCATAATCCAAACCAAAAATCTGTGTGTGGCAACCAGTCGAGCTTTCAAACGATCAATTGTGCCATCAGGGCCAACCTTGATAGCATACACCCACCTGCAACCAACAACAGACTTTTCAGATGGTAATTGGACAAGCTCCCAAGTTCCACTTTTCTGTAAAGCCCTTAATTCATCCAGCATAGCTTGACGCCAGCCTGGATGAGTTAAGGCATCACCCACATACTTGGGAATTGACACAGAAGAAATGGATGAGAGACAAGTGTAAAAAGATGGAGATAATTTGTGGTAACTAAGAACAGTATAATGGGGGGAAGGGTTACGGGTAGAGCGTATACCTTTACGGAGGACAATAGGCAGGTCAGACTCATTTGCTGGAGCCGGAGGAGACACAGGAGGCGGCACTGGAAGTGAGTCATGAGTTAGACAATTGCGGCGACTATAAACCTGAAGGGGTTGTGGTGAAGGACGATCCTGTGGTGAATGAGAGTCTAAAGAAGGAGGAGACAAAATGGGTGGAGCATCACCAAGAGGATCACAGATAATAGGAATATCAACAGTAGCAGGTAGAGGTACAGAACTAGAAGATAGATGTGAAAAGTAAAAAGAAGATTGGGAGAAAATATCCCTTCTGTGTTTTGCATACACATAGGGTAGTTTATTTATATTGTAGGATATGGGCCAATGCCCTTAATACAGAATAGGCTGAACCCAAATAACAGAAACTCACATCTTAACATCTAACAGTTACCATATATACCTATATCATTCTTCATTATAAATATAGTTACCCTATGTTACGTATCCGAGTAGGAAACGTAATCAGAACAACCTCTCACACACTCAAAGTAAGCAAAATAATAATGAAAGAATGGACTTGAACGAATGAATATCTTTTATTGATGGTAATATCTGAATAAACAAAAGTAAACAATAATTGGAAGCATAACCTCCATCAATTATTTGGGAGGATAACCTCCCTCACAAGACAATAATGTCTGTCACAAAACTCAATAATCAAAAGCATACATTTAACCCTAGACTCTCCCTTTATTTATACTAATTATTTTCTAAATAAAATGTTTCCCTAGAATAGAATATTTCCCTAGAATAAAATATTTTCCTAGAATAAAATCTTTCCCTAAAATAAAATATGAATATTGTTCTAAATAAAATATTTCCCTAAGATATATTCTTATTTACTATAATTATTTCTAAATATTTCCCGCCTATCCTAACTATTGTCCCAGTTAGGATAGTCACTCTTCAACCGATCGGGTCCAACTCCCGTTCGGCTTTGCTTCCCCTACCTCCTACCGTTCGGCTCCCGCTCTTCAGCACCGTTCAGCTAGACCTCTCCACGCCTTCCACTGTTCGGCTACCGTTCGGCCTTTACCGTCAATACCGTTCGGTCTCACTTCCCTTCTACCTTCCTTCTCCTTCTCGTATACTTTCCAAACCTTATTATTACCCGCTACCTTATACCGTAACATTACACCCTGCTGCAAAACAACCTTGTCCTCAAGGTTGGAACTGTGAAACTTGATCTCTTGGCTTCTCTTCATCATCGTGTTACCATATGAAGGGTACTCACTGGCTGTTGCCCTCTAATTGAGGTCTAGAGGTTTAGGTGGTGGTAAAACCTCCTCTAATGTCTTCCACTCTTTGTCCAACATTCTGGTCACCACTTTTCCAGAATCATAAGCCCTGAGGAATTGGTCTTTGATGTCTTTTAGTACTTTACGTCGCTCTCTCCCTTCGGCTAGTGTATCAAAAACTGCAAACTCCCTATTCTTTTCACTGGCCCACCTTCTTACATAATCCATTGTTCTCTCCAGGGTATTGATTCTTTCATCTGCCCTTCCTTCCAAAGCCTTCATTCTTCCTTCCTATACTAGCCCGATCGGTTCCGGCAATTTTCTCACGTTCGGTTCTGCTCGTCCTCTAACGTTCGAATCCGTCAGTCCGCTACCGTTCAGTTCCAGTAGTCCCTTCCCATTCAGCTCGGTAAGTCCTCTGTCTTTAGGTTCCACCCGTTCTCTCACGTTCGCATCCAGCAGACTGCTACCGTTCGGTTCTGGCAGTCCTTTCGCATTCAAATCCGTCAGTCCGCTACCGTTCGGTTCCAGCAGTCCCTTCCCATTCGGCTCGGTAAGTCCTCTCTCTTTAGGTTCCGCCCGTTCTCTCACATTCGGATCCAGCAGTCTGCTACCGCTCGGTTCTGGTAGTCCTTTCGCGTTCGATTCCGAAAGTCCTTTCCCGTTCGGAGTTTGGACGTATTCTTCCACGATCCCCGACTGCTTACTGGCCGCGATTCTTTCGAAGATTGACCCCGTGTTTCTTTCTACGAATCGGATCACCATCGCCTCCTTTAAACCTTCCCAAGAATAATTCTTGGCTTTCCCCTTCCAAAATCTGAACTAGTATCCGGCCTTTTCCTCCATACTAATGTAGGCTAGGCGCACCTTCTCTTCCTCCAACACCCCTTGTAGTTCAAAAAAATTTTCAGCTCTATTGATCCAATTCAACGGATCAAACACCGTCAAAAATGGGTAGCTCTACCATTTTCCTCCAATTTGGTTGCTCCTCGTGGCATCCACCATCTCTCTCGCCTCCCCCTTCCTCTCGCCGGTCCTCCCTTCTCCCGTTGACAGACCCCTGGCTTCCATCCGAATTTCCATCTAGATGTCGGGCTCGCCCTCCCATCATCCTCAGCAGTTCTTGCAAATCCTTGCAGAGTGCTGCTGATTCCGCCGCCCTGGACATCTCCATGTTTTCCAGTTTCAGCCCCATGCCATCAAGTCTTCCTTCGATCGCTTTAACCCTAGACTCTCCATTTATTTATACTAATTATTTCCTAAATAAAATATTTCCCTAGAATAAATTATTTCCCTAGAATAAAATATTTCCCTAGAATAAAATATTTCCCTAAAATAAAATCTTTCCCTAGAATAAAATACGAATATTGTTCTAAATAAAATATTTCCCTAAGATATATTCTTATTTACTATAATTATTTCTAAATATTTCCCGCCTATCCTAACTGTTGTCCCAGTTAGGATAGTCACTCTTCAACCGATCGGGTCCAACTCCCGATCGGCTTTGCTTCCCCTGCCTCCTACCGTTCGGCTCCCGCTCTTCACCACCTTCCACAGTTCGGCTAGACCTCTCCACGCCTTCCACCGTTTGGCTACCGTTCGGCCTTTACCGTCAATACCGTTCAGCCTCACTTCCCTCCTACCTTCCTTCTCCTTCTCATATACTTCCCAAACCTTATTATTACCCTTTACCTTATACCGTAACACATCAAGACTTAGTTCATTAACTGAAAGGATCAGTTAGCAAGTATTTTCACTAAGCCTTTAAGAAGACTGAAAATCGATTATATTTATAACAAGCTTAGTACATACGATTTATATGCATCAACTTGAGAGGGGTGTTAGATATACTGTGTTTTATGTTAATTAAGGAAACATAGACATTTCATATTGTTTGTAACAATATTTTCTATTTACCATATTTATGTTTGGTTGCCATATATACTTATATCATTCTTCATTATAAATATAATTATCCTATGTGTATTTTAGACACAAGGGAAATTAACCCTATAATTAGTTTTTCTCTATATTCAACAAAGTTCATAATTCTCAGGCAACAAGGCCATATCAAGTATGAAGGATGTCAGGATAAGAGAACTGTATCAGCAAAGATGTACCACTTAATCAAAAACTGTCAAAAAGAACGGTAAAAGGCTAATCCAGTACAAAGAATATCATAGGGAAACAACGTTTATGTTATCTGATTCTGACAGGAAGAATTCTCAAGCAATTTACTCTAGTTGCATAAGTATACAAATTCTGAATCAGAATCACTCCATTAAATTGATGTCACAACTGATTACCAAGAAATACCTTGTCTGATCTGAGGATGCTGCAGTTTTCAATCACAGACTTATATGCATTCCATTGCTCCTTCGCTAATTTGCTTAAAAGGTTTAATTGTATTTCCAATGCTGAATTTGCCTCTGACAATTTTCTCCATGTGTCCAGGGATTTATGAGGGTCAGACTTTTGCCATTTTTTGACAGCCCCAACCATCGATGGCGTAGATGATCCACCAGTTCCAGGTTCTCCTAGTAACTAGAAAAGACAAGATATCAATCAGCCTTAGAGACAAGAGAATTCATGTCATATAATATGGCCGAAACACATTTGGAAACCCTCAATATTATTCATTTGCAGATACTGATATCACTGTGTTGCCACTACCATGGCTGGATTTGCAATGAAAGGTAATAAGGTAAATACTGAAACAGAAACAAATATAACAGGGTTCGCAAGAGACGCTATAATCTTCATAACTGGTCTCAATATGCAGATGAGGACAGAAAACAATCAAATTGTCTTATGTATCTTTCAGGTTCGTTACGTATAAAGTTTGAAACCACCTAACTGATTTTTAAGTAATATACATTCAGAAAATATTCAAAATAATCGAGGCTCTCTGTTTTCAAAAATGTCATATGACGCTATTCAAAACTAGGCTAGTGAACTTGAATTTAATTGTATTATTGCAAAAAAGAATTAAAATTCTGTCACTTCGGTCATCATATGCAAATGCATTTCAAGGTTTACATAGGATGCACATAGAAAAGTTCAACGAGATAAAACAACATAAAAAGATATTAAAAATGAACACTGTTAATGGATTTTAGCTCCCAAATATCAGATTCTTGTTAACCAAAAATTAGATTTCCTCCACATGATTGTCATAAGAAACTGTACTCTAGAAGCTTAAGAAAATGACAGCACCGAATTTCCACATATAGGAAGAACCCAAGTACTCACGTTAAAAGACAACATCTAATCAAATGAAAGCTCAGAACTTTAGTCATTGTAAAATGCATTTGGTAATCATGAGTCTAAAATGTGGATTGCAGAAAATGATAAGCAATTCATGGAATTCTGAAAAGCCTAGAGGAATCCTAAAAGGAGAAGACTCTATCTAGCAAGCAACACACCATTATTTATGTTAGATATATTGTGTTTTATGTTAATTAGAGAAACATAAACCTTTGCTATTGTTTGATATTGTTGATATTACGTTTTGTTGCCATATATACGTGTATCATTGTCATTACAAATATATTACCTTATGTGTGTTTTAGAGAGAAGGGAGATTAATCCTATACTTAGTTTTACAATATTCAACTTTTCTTGTTTTTCTATTAAAAGAAGGTTGTGTATAGAAACGAAATGTATAAACAGCGTCAGGACTTGGGTGCATCCCACCATAACCACCCTTTCAACCAGAAGAGAGACAGTAGGGGATGAGGGAGGTGGGGCAAGGAGTAAGTGCCCATAGCCATTTTTAGGACATAAATGTAGTAAAATAAGCAAGATTAAGTAGCTTACAAGAGTCATCAAAGGTGGTAAAGAGAACTCAATCGTGTCATGATCCCATTTTCCTCTAATAATTTCATTGAGAACATCTGGTAAAGGCAGAGCTTTATCTGCAATCTACGATGTCAATAAAACAAAAGACAATGAAGTTATTGATGTTTGTGGAACAGTGCTACAAATTCCAACAGAAAATTTGCTTAGTGCAAGACAAAACCAACAGAAGAATCCTAGCATGTTTGTATTAACAATTGGGAAAAAACACAGATTGCAATGCATGGTAGTGGCTACTTATTATATGAAAATATTTTTCACGAAAATTTAAAAACTCAAAGATAATAGTTGTCAATGATCTCTAGATGGAACCCAACCATGGGTCAAACAAACCAGGGAGGGTGCATTATGCCAGTTCCATAACATTTGCATTCTTAGCTGAATGCACGTCTTTATATGCAGAGTGAGATCTACTTACTCCACACTATGTCTGTTCAAAGACATTAAATTTTACCAATCCAATTGCCAAATTGAAAGCACTCATTACAATAGTCCAATCAACAAAAAATTATAAAATTTTAAAATTAATTGATAATTCATCAAATATTTTCAACTTAACACAACCTCTTTTTCTAAAATACAAGTCAATGTCATCCATAAGATTACAAACCAACAAATGTCTAATGTATCTAAAACTTAATGTTAATGAGCATTGTAATAATATGACAAGATTCTATCTTAAAAATTACAAGATTAAAGGGTTTGATGGGTGAAATTTAATGTCTATGAAAAAAAAAATTAAACAGGATGTGAGAGGAAGACCTGGGTGGAAGAAATCACTTCTGGTGAAAACCGCACATACCGCTGACTGCCATACACAGCTGAACTGACATCAAACCCACTGCCTACTTTCCCCTGTGCAATACAATGTGCAGTTTGAGCAATTTTATGCACCATATCAAGATCTGTGACATCTTTCCTTTCCCGGTGATCCTTCGAAGAGGAAATCTTCACAACATCCAGATAATGAAGTAAGGCAGCAACTACAGCCGTAGTCATCGCTGCAGATGAGCCCAAACCAGTTTTAGCCACTTCAGGCTTACAATTTCCCCCATCAGCACTATCAGCATTGAAAGTAATGGAGGAAAAAGGTGGAAGTGAGGCCAACGATTCTGGCGTCAAAGGGAGTCCACGTCTCTCAATCTGCAGAAGCGTTTATTAACAAATAATTAGTTGGTCAAAACTTTTAAATGCTCAAATCATGAAAACAAAGGGCAAATTACCTCATTCCTGTACGAATAAAAATCATTGGAACCCAAAATTGTTATGTCAAGACCTACAAGATCAATCCAGTTACAAAATCGAACGTTCAAACCTGCTTTTTTTTTAATTTTTCAAAAAGGCGAAGAAGCGTGATATCACCTTGTAAAAGCAGTTTGTGCAACACATCCTTTTTACTCTGGTCAAAAGTAGCATAAGCAGCAGCCACCGAATACTGCACCGCGTATTCCACAAAAGGATTTCTCGTATCACTGAAATGATGAACCAATCAAAGAAATTACATCAAACATTGAGAAACCAGAAAGAGCACAGTAATAAAGCGACCAAACATACAATTTCTACATTGCTTGCTAACTGTGAAACAATTAATCTGAAACGGAAAATATGCCTTGAGGAAACGGTTTGGATGTCAAGATTTTTAAGCCCAAGTTTGTAAAGAGCTTCTCTGGAAAGCTGAGGAGAGGTTAACCTGACATCCGTCCATGCCTGAATGAAAATCAATAAGAGAAGTGAGTAAAAGATAAAAACAATAATGCGAAGAGAGAAGAAGAAGAAGAAAAAGAGGTATAGACAGACCCATGCCCAGGAATCGGATTTGATTTCGTGGTGAAGGGGTTTGATGATGGCGTAAAAGCGAGCGTTTGTACTGAGGACAAGTCCTGAGTTGGGTCGCTCCAAAATGAGGTAACCGCCGGTCATTAACACTTTTCCAGGAGCTGAAGTAACAATCCTGTCAATCTCAATTTTAGTTCGCAACTACCACAAATTCAATTCAATTGAACAATGATCAAAAGTGCAAAACAATGTGATTAGTTGTTGACTTACTCGGCCATCGTTGCTATTCAACTCGAAATGGCTTAAACTGTTGCTGTAGACGCGATGTGATCACCACCACCTTGTTTCTGTTTCAGACAGTGAAGAAGAACCAGAACAAATAATCAATGGCCTCGCGTTGCACGTGGCGGGTGTAGGTGCAGTTGTCACAGTAGTAGTAAATTCATTCTACTGTTCCACATTCCAATACTACGTCTTCAAATTAACTGGGATGTGTTTCTGGGCCGTACTTTTCTTACATAAATTTCTAGGCTTTATCGTCTTGCACCCCATCATTTTTAGCCGCACTTCCATAATTTTTAAATGACTACTTTACCCTTTATAAAAGTAACTTCTGAATTATGTATATCTAAAATATTTAAGAACTATTTTTTTTTAATTTTCAGAACAAAATTTTTTGAAATATGATTTTTAGAACAAAATTTTTAGAATATATAAAATTCATTTCGGAATGAGCTTTCTAAAATGGAATTTCCATATCAAACATTCTGTAATACATCTGAATCATTTCAAAATAAGATTTTTAAAACAATCTTTCCAAATACAAGGTTTTTGGAACACATGAGATGAATTCCTTTTTGCAATTCGTTCTCTCGTTCAATTTTTTTGCAGCGGCAATGGTGTGGCAGTGGTGATGTTATGCAGAGAAGGATATATATTATGGGGGTGCAGTTAGTGATAATAGGAGTGCAAGAAGAAGAAGAAGAAAAAACATAAATATGGGTAAGGCTATATATAGTTCATTATATTTATTTGTCATTTGTTTTTATCAGTAAAATTTATATTTTATAAAATATTTTTAATTAAGTTATAAATTTTTTCACAACATTTTATAATTAAGAAAGAGGACAAACATTATAGCAGGTTATTTAAATATTACCTGTAATCACCTATATACAAATTTCAAGACGACGGTTCCATTTTGATTTTGTTTTACGACCTCCCCACTCAAATGATATATAGATGCAAATTTAGAAGATGAAAATACTAAGCTTCCAAAAGAGTTAGACCTTGTGAGTACTAATTTAAAATTTAGGTGAAGATTAATTGTAATAAGGTTGAGTACTAATTTAAAATTTATGCCAATGTTTAGTCCATTACAATTTACAATTAATTGTAGTTGTGGGTATTTCTTTTAACCCTTGTTTTAATATTAAAAGTAGGTAAGATGAATAAAGATAATAATAAAAAATTTCTAAATTTTAATGCATCTATATCTTCAAAATACAGATAATAATGGTAGATTTTCGAGTTCCATAAGGTAGGAAGAAACAAACAAAGAAAGGTTGAAAAAGAAAAAAAAATGAAGAAATAAATGAGAAATTGAATTAAAAGATATTTTAAAAGTTACTTGTTTCAAGAGACATGAGAAGAGTTAAATTCGCATCCATTAAAAGAAAGAAGCTGAAAAATGAAAAAAACTACTTTAAATAAACACTTGATTACATATACACGAAACAATAAAACAATTATACTCTCAAATAAGTTGTGGTGTATTTTCCAACTATGGTTGGAGGCATAAAAGAAAGATTAATCACATTTGATGACAACTTCATGATTGATAGAGATATATAGAAGAAATGTAAAAAGTGGAAACATTACTGTATATTATGTTGATGATCGAGCACGAGGTTGTGGAAACTTTCGGGGAGAAGTTCGGCAGATTGGGCAGGAGGCGTTCAGTGGAAGCCATTCATCGATGCATTGTGCATGAAAGCAGTGTCCACATTCAGGTATGCTTTTCACTGTCTCTTTTGGCATGTACTCTGACAAACATATTGAGCACATTTTTTCCCCCTTCTTCGGTAACAGTCTGTTCTCACCAATAACTATTTTTGGGTACGATTCGATTGTGGGTCTGTCCAGGCCCGATACTGATGATGTGGGCCTTGAGCCTACTAGAGCCTCAAAATCTGCCACAGTTTCGTGAGTCCAAGGTCCATCATGGTTCCTCATTTTGAGCCAGCTGCAGATGCAACTCAATACTCCAAAGGAACATAACATAGCTGGTACCCCTATGCATATGGCTATGGCGTAACGGGCACCACGGGAAATTCCTGCACTCTTTAAATTAATGCTTAATTCTTCCACAACATAAGTCTAATGTATTCTCAGTGTAAATTTAATAAAAATTATTTTAAAACACCTGTCTATGACTACAAGACTTTCCTTTTTATTAGATTGTTTTTGTCTCAAATTTTCTCACTCAATTCCACTTTCTGCTCGGGAAAATCAAAGAATCCAGGAAAAAGATGAAACTAAGCTATGATTATGGTTAAATAGAAGGAAAATAATAATTTAAAAAATATATAATTCACCATATTATTTCTCTTGTTTTTACAATTTTTTTTTTCTTTAACAAAACCCTGTTACTTCTCACACTATATATAATATTTTTTCATTTTATTTAACTTATTTTTGTTTTGCCAGAAGCTTTTAATTATTTCTCATGTATTTATAAGTTTATTTTTAGTGCGTCATATATGTGAAACACCAAAAAATTATATTTTAGAAGTGGTGGTAGTCTAAAAATAGTGAGACTCAGTTATTTTAATATTAAACGGTTTTATTATAAATAATTTTGTTATAAACGAGATCAGGAAGACAATCGTAAGGAAAGCTCAACGGAAGGAGCTTTCACCTAGAACAGTAGAAGAGGAGAAATATCTCTTTTATCAGGAACGGGAGGGATTGGAAAAAGATCCAACGTCACCCGATCTGGAACCGACAACGCTATGCATGAAAGATCTCCAAATAAATAAAATTAGAAATGTTAAAGTAATAATAATAAAAAATATATATACAACATATATTACCATTCATAAAAGGCGGCAAGAGGGGTAGTGGAGAGTAAGATGTGGTGGTGGTGCTTTGCTTCAAGCATCGTTGCTTTTAACGATACCCATAATTTTGAAACCAACAATAAACGCTATACTCTCCAATTTCCCCATAAATTTTAAGTTTCGTTGCAATCTCATGCACTTGCTCTCTATTTGGATTTCGTATCCCAAATGCAAAAAGGGCCTCTAGTAGAGCAACTTGTTCTTTAGTAGGACTCCATCGTTTATATCCCAGCTTGTCTTGAACTTCCAAATTTTTGTTTATTTTTCTAAGAGACAAAAGTGAAGGAATATAATGTTTGTGTCAAAGAGGGTTGATACAATTAGTTTTCTTTTAACTCAATTTTTTCCATAGTCTAGTTTGAAGTCCAGTTTAGATCTACCAGAGCATTTTTAAAAAAATATATATATAACAAACATCTAGCCCTTTCACAAATCAAAATACCATACACAAGAAATTTATCCAATAATTTCCCATACTTCTCACGTATACCAATATTATTATTATTATTATTTTTAAATAACCGACATTGTGCCACAACCGGTAGCAACAACCAAAATTGTTGCTACAGTGAAAATGTTTGGCTATAACTAGAGTATTCCTCCGCGTTTAGCGACACTTGAGTCTCATAGTGGAGCGTGAGTTTGCTCTCCTTGAGTGTCCTTCGAGAGTGTCCTAATTTTGTGAGGAGCCTCTCTCTCTAAGTGTGCCTTTTGTTTTCGTATTCTTGTAAGTGTTTCATCCTCTCAATCTTTCGTTTTGTTCCTTCTTTCCTTTAAGCTTTCTTTTAATCCATGTTCTTTTGCATTTACGTTCGTTCCTTGTTCTTGTTATACTTGTTTATTTGTTTTGTTATTTCACCACTGTTCACTTTTTTTTATACTAATAAACTAATAATGGGGTATATAAGCTGGAAAACCGTTGTTAACCTCCCTTCGTTTGAAGGTATGATAGAGAAATTCGGATAGAACAATGCTACGTACCCTAAAAATTATTTTAACTTAAACAAATCATGGAGATAATCTTGTTGGACTTAGATCTAGTAAGATCCTTTGCGAGGACCGGATGATACATCTAAACTGGACTTCAAACTAGACTATGGACAAAATTAAGTTAAAAGAAAACTAATTGTATCAACCCTCTTTGACACAAACATAATATTCCTTCACTTTTGTCCCTTAGAAAAATGAACAAAAATTTAAAAAATTTGGAAGTTCAAGACAAGCTGGGATATAAACGATGGAGTCCTACTAAAGAACAAGTTGCTCTAATAGAGGCCCTTTTTGCATTTGGGATACAAAATCCAAATAGAGAGCAAGTGCACGAGATTGCAACGAAACTTAAAATTTATGGGGAAAAAGTGCTTAGACAATCCTTGGGTCAAGGGCAACAATCTCTACCAATCAATTTCTTGTTTTGAGCCGGTAAGTCGTTTCCTCTTTTTCCTCCGTACGTCTTGAACTATGATCATGCGACAAATTCTGTTTGCATGTATCTAGTAGCTTTTCTCTTCAATTCTTAGCTCAAATTAGGTTCTAAGGTTGATTTCCTATCACCAATTGGTGATTTGTAAGGTTTTCTAGAGTTGTCTTGCGGTGCAAGCATATGTCGAGGTTGCGTTGATCTGTGTTGTTGACTAGAGGTAAGGGAAGCTAGAGTTTCTTTAATTTATGTTAATTGTGCATGTTAGAGAAGGTATGAATATTGAAATATTTGAGTAAAATTATGTTATATGATTTGGAAGTATAGAAATCAATTATGTGGTGGATGTTTTGTGTGATGATGATTGATGTATGCTATGTGGAATTTGTTATATGTGTTTTGATGTTGGATTGGGTATTGATAAAGTGAAGTTTATTGATGGAATTATTTGGAAGCAAGTGTTAATCTTGGTTATAGGTTTTTGGTTTAAAATAAGGTTTAGAAGTGAAAACTTTGAGAGAAGTCTTGTGAACTGGTTTGTAGTATGTGAAGTTTGTTTTGAGTGTGTGGTGAGTGGTTAAGATGTTTAAAATGGATGAATTTGTGGGGAAAAGGTGTAATGATAGATAAGGTAGAGTTATACTTGGTTTAGAGTTCATTTTGAGAAAGTGAAGTACTGAAAATGAGAATTAGGGAACAAAGGTTCAAATGGTCAGTTGTAATAGTTTAGTTAAGTCAATTGTGACTTGTTTGAAGTCTTACGTTGCTGAAAAATGTGTCAAAAGTGATAAATCATGAATTGAGTCCTTAGATTGTTGAATTGTAAGTTTTGGGGTAGAAATTGGTTCATAAACACTTTAGATTGATGTTATGAAGGTTTAGAATCACTTAGTTAAGTCTAATTAGGTATATAAAACAATCTAGAGGTGTTAGAAGTTGGAAAAAATAGATAGAATTGGTATTTGGTGGTTGAGTTGCATATTTCTATAAAATTTCATTCTGCAGATTATGCAAACTCGCTGTGCGAATGGCGAGATGCTCTCTGCCAGGGCATTCGCACAACGAATAGACGCGTTGTGCGAATGGTTTGAGAGAGTTTCTCTATTTGATTATCCGCATGGCGATTTGGGACGTTATGCGAGGGGTTTAGGGTCTGATTCAATTAGGAGTTTATTCGCATAGCGAGTTTAATCGTTGTGCGAATGGTTATGAGGAGTGAGTTTGTTTAAGGATTCGCACAGTGAGTTGGGTCGATGTGCAAGAAACTTCTAGATTCGCTCTGTAAATGTGTGCGTTGTGCGAATGATCCAGGTTTAGTTCACTCTTTTCTTTTAGTCTTAAGTTGTTTTAAATGAATTGTTGAGTGTAATATGAAGTATGTTTAAGTTTGTCTTACATTACATAATTGGTTATTGTCACGAGTTATGTTATAAAGTAAAAGTATGTGATTTCAAAGTATGGTTGATGGACGTAATTCCATGATCCTCACCGAGAGGTTATATGGTGGTGTCCTATGTTGTGATCCAAAGTGAATTTTCTTTTTGAGATTCAACTATGTTTAAAATGAATGCAAGAGCTCAGTCTTGGGGATTATCCTGAAACTCCAATGGTCTTTCATTCTCAAGTAGAGAGGATTGATCCATGTCGTGAGGAGTAGCAGGAAGTCTTAGTCTTGGGTGCTTCTAGTATGATCCAAGGTGAGTGATATCGGACTAACCTCGTGAGTGTGGTAGGGTGAAACCCATTGACAATGGTTTTGCAAAACAGTAGAAGCCACCACGAGTGCACGACCCGCCATAGCTTGACAATCATTCTAAGTCCGGACAATCCATTCATAATAAGTGTTTTGCATAAAGGGTTTGATGATTGTGTAGTGATATGTTGGTTGTATATAACATGTTTTAAATGAGTTTATAATATATATATATATATATATATATATATATATATATATATATATATATATATATATATATATATATATATATATATATATATATATTGTTTCTCAATTGTAAACTAGTTTACTCTTGCATTTTCTGTGGTCTGTCTTTATTTATGATTTTTCTATTGTGATGATCACCTTAATGGTGTGAGCTTAGGGATACAATCTTTCAGTTGACTCAACGAGAGGTTGGGACTAAAGCTTGCAGAATAGGTTCTACTCTTATTTTTCAGGTGACGAATTTTATTCTTCAAAAGATTTATAATTCTGTTATATCATTATTAATGTAAAATTCATTTTAATAACTTATATTAAAATGAATATAAACATAAATTGCTACAATATTCGTTTGCTTCCTACGAAATTTCTAAAATATTGAATATATTTACCAGAAATGTTCATATCAATTTCAGTATTTGAACATTTAAGTATATGCTTTAGAATTTTCTAAAATGTAAATATATCTTTTTTAGACTCTCCTAAAATTTAAATATATTTTTTAGACATTTATTAGTATTAATACTAGATAAAAAAATTACACAAAAAACTTTTTTAAAACCATATTAATTATAACATTAGTTAAAATTCTTTTAATTACAAAAATCGGTATTAAAATTGCTGTCTTTTAACAAGTTTTTAATGTCTCATTATCAATAAAAACTAAATAATATAAAATAATTATAAAAAAGTATTTAACATATTTAAATTGTTTCACTTGCATAAATCACATTTTACCCCAATTTAATTTTTGATTTTACTAAATTAGAGAAATAAATTTGCTAAAAGTTTTCAGATAGACAGTGGGACGGGGACCTACCTTTCGAAGGGAAACCATAACAGTCAAGCTCAAAAGTCTCGTCACTCTTAAAGCCGCACCGGCCACCGTGGGACTCACACCTACCGCACGCCGGCGAATCCCACGAGAGACGCAGATCCTCGCCGAGTTCCGACGATGTGACTTGATCGTAAAACGGTGACTGCACAGGCACCTTCACCGTGGCCACGAAATCACACACGGAAGACAAGTGGCCAACCACAGTCGTAGAAGGCGTGGCGAAAACGGCGTACTTGGGAGAATCGCTCAGACAACCTATAGGACGGTATCGACGAACGAGGTTCGCCAAATTGACGGAGCAGTTGAAGAAGGTAAACTGCTGGTGGTAAACGGCACGGAAGGGAGAGGTGGAGAGATTGAGAGAGAGAAGACGTTTGGGGAGGCAGTTGTCGGGATCGTTGACCCACAGTTGCTGTGCGGCGTAGTTTATAGTTTGGATTTTGAGTGGGCCCCAATTTGGTAGGTTGAGGAGTGTTTGGGCGTTCTGGTTGCAGGAGACTATGAAGCCTGGGTATCCGCATGGTTCTGCGAGATTTCCTTCTATGCGGAAGGGAAATCGGATTACTGGCTCACCACCCTGGCAAACGCTGTCTGAACATGTCTCTATGTTTGCCAGTACTAGGGAAGGGTTCAAGAGGATGAAGAGCGAGAGTATGGGATTCGGGATTTTCATGTTTGGGAAAGTGCTGAGTGTTGACTTCAGCTTTCGATGAAATGTTCAGAGTGGTGCTAGACTGTTCAATATTCAGATAACTATATTCAGATTTTTATAGATATTATCAGGAGTAATGATGGTAAGGGGATTTTTGTTGATTTTGACATATGTGAGAAAAAAATAGTTATAAAAATTTATATCTGTAAAAGAAAAAACATGAGAAAAAAAATAATGAATAATAGTATCAAATAATTATTATTTTATCATTATATATTACATATCAATAAAATTCCATTGGTACCCAAACAATTAGTGTAGATAACGTACTGGGGATGGGTTTTACTGTGCGTCATCACGCTGGCAATTTGAATTATTGCTTGCTTGAAGAAGCATAAACATAGAAGAGAAGCAATTGAATGCACCACATGGGACTTAGGCTACATTCTTGTTGTGGTCTCAGGTTGTCTCCATTTTATAAATCTTTTGGGATTTCTGGATAGGCTTCAGTTTTATAAATCTTTTTAGAAGGCTTCAGTTTTATTAATGTTCATCTTTCATAATTTTAACAACTCATTTTTTCAATTTTTAATTTTAGTTTATTCCACTTTCAGGGTTTTAGCAGTGACAATTTCAAAACGAATTGGTTCAAATTAATTAGTTTTGATTCTTTATCATTTTGAAATCTTTAAAGAATCCTTTTGTCTCTTGTTATTAGTTTGAGAATTTTTATCCGCGAATAACATTGCAATCAGCATTTGGCTGTGGAAAAATGAGGGAGATGAGATGAGATAAAATGAAAAGCACAACTCGCATATTCAACAACTCTACTCACTCAAAGCAATTCAAATTGGAAACAATAACAGGAATCACTAATTACCAAACTGTACATATCATACTACACGATGCGACAATTAGCTAAGAACTAATCTTTCCAGCAGGTAGCCTCTGCACTGCTTAAAAGAGACATTATAATTTTCTAGGCACTAACTTAAATCGCTTCTTTATTATATCCACTCTTCTATTTAGATGAGACAGCAGCTAAATGAACCTTGGACCTTGGAGTCATCTTCTATTATTCAATTAAAAATGTGAGAAACCATAAATGACAGAAGTCTTCTAAGTTATCACTGTTTATTTGCCACAGCAACGGTGCCCTTCTTGGTTAGGTCCTGCTTGTGCTTCATAAGTTCATCTGGATTCCGGGCTATATTGTGCTCTATATCTTCATTTGTTAGGTATCTGTCAACTTGTGCCGCAGCTTGTCGCCCCTCTGAAATTGCCCATACTACCAGGGACTGACCACGTCGACAATCTCCAGCTGCAAACACCCCTCTAACACTAGTTGAGAAGCGACCGTACTCTGCCTTGAAGTTTGACCTGTTGTCTCGCTCCATATCCAACTTCTCTGCGATTGTCTGCCATACCCGGAGCACAAAAATTAGTTATTAGCAACTTTGTAATGCACATAACTTGTACCAAGGCATGTAACATTCCAGGTTAAAATCACAATATAGGAAATATGTTCAGAAATGAACTGATGAAATAACAGTTATTAAAATTAATGATATATTTGCCTTTTAAAACCAATTTTTTTTCAGTTTTTTTATGATATCAAGTCTTATGACGAGATTATGGGACAACTTTGGGTGAGGTATTATGACGAGATGAAGCTATTATGGATACTCACAGGTTCAGGGCCAAGGAATCCCATGGCCAGTAAAACCAGGTCAGCCTCAATAATCTCCTCAGTGCCCTCAATTTCCTTAAATTGAAACCTCCCAGTAGCATCCTTCTCCCAGCGAACATGTACTATTTCAAGTCCCTTTACTATTCCATTTTCATCTCCCACAAACCGCTTAGTCAATACCTCATAAGATCTTGGATCTTTGCCAAATTTTGCTGCACCTTCTTGGTGCCCATAGTCTACTCTGTATATGCGAGGCCACTGTATTCCAGAAATACTTAGTTAAAAAAGTCATTACCACATTTAAAGGGTCCTTTAAATTTAAATGGCTCATTTTAGTGAATGGTCCGAGTAATGTCAAGCGATATGTCGAATTTAAATATTGACGAGATGGACTGCAAGAATAAACACAACTTTAATTTCACATGGATCTAACCTGTGGCCAAGGGTTGCCTGGGGCCCTAGTTTGTGGTGGCTGAGGTAGAAGTTCCAGATTTACAATGCTACTACACCCATGCCGAATTGATGTCCCTATGCAATCCGTGCCCGTGTCACCCCCACCAATGACCACAACTTTCTTTCCCTTGGCAGAAATGAAGTTTCCATCCTGAAGATTGCTATCAAGCAAGCTTTTTGTGTTTGCATGCAGAAACTCCATAGCAAAATGAATACCGGACAGCTCCCGACCGGGTACTGGGAGATCCCTGCATTGAACGTAAAACTCCCATCTCTTAACAACAACGACTGTTTTATTTTATTATTATACATCCATTCCAAGCAAAATTGAACTGAAACTACAAACAATGATAATATGGACTCCTGCGTTATGTCTCACCTTGGTTTTGTGGCTCCTACAGCTAAGACAATAGCATCATTTTCCTCTCGAAGCCTGTCAAGAGAGTATAAAGGATCATGCCCGACACTAGCATTCATGACAAAGTTAATCCCCTCCTCTGCCATAAGGTTAACACGCCGTTGAACTATATTCTCTTTGTCAGCTTTCATGTTGGGAACCCCGTACATCATAAGCCCTCCAACCCTATCAGCTCTTTCATAAACTGTTACTGTATGGCCCATTTTATTCAGTTGGTCAGCAGCTGCCAGGCCAGATGGTCCGCTTCCAACAATGGCCACTCTTTTCCTGTATGAATTCAGATATTTACTAATGGAACTATTACCTTGGGGATAATTACAATAAACTTTAACTACTGATCGGTTTAATTATAATAACTACAACAAGCCATACATATTAATAAGTGAAAGTTACAAGACACCATGTTGTGGATTGTACATTTAGACCTATCTGATTGAAATGAAACATCAGAAATAACGGAAATAAAACTGAGGAGATGTCAATTAGATGGAAAAAAGTGTATACCCAGTTCTATTCACTGGAGGTCGTGGCACCATCCAACCCTCCTCGAAAGCTTTGTCTATGATGGCACATTCTATGCTTTTAATGGATACTGGATTCTCAATAATACCAAGGACACAAGAACCTTCACAAGGTGCTGGGCATACCCTACCAGTAAACTCTGGAAAGTTATTTGTCTCAAGAAGCCGCTCCAATGCTTCACGCCACCTGTTTTGGTATACTAACTCATTAAATTCTGGTATTTTATTTCCAAGAGGACACCCCGAGTTTTCCTGCAAGTTGATTTAAGTATTCTTTAGTTTAAATGATGAAAGTGAAAATTTGAAGTTACAAAAGAAAGAAGTTCATGGAAGTGGCAATGCACACCTGATGACAGAAAGGAGTACCACAGTCCATGCAACGGGCAGATTGGGTTTTCAAAAGTGGACCAGGTTGTGTTTCCTTCATCACTTCCTTCCAATCATTCATTCGAACATTGGGATCCCTGTACTGAACACCTTCCCTCTCATAAGCAACAAAACCCCTATGTTTGACAGGATCAATTATTTGACTAGGCCTCTTTGAAGATTCAACCTGTTCAATAGTTAGGACATATTAGAAGACATCAGCCAACTAAAAATATAAATGAGTATTCAAGTATCAAACAGTTTTGAATTATATGAAATTTTGTAGAAATGATTTATTCCATACGATAAATTTTCTTGGCGAGGTGGACGAACAAAATTTAACCATATAAAGTTATTATAAAAGATTTAACTTTTTTCAAAATGTAAGTATATCAAGAGCTACATTTGGTGTAAATGGATCCCGTCTTAAAAAAAGAAGTTAATATTACCTCACTAGGCTTCCCATTCGATGATGCAGTAGCCAGTTTCTTGAGCTCTTTAAAAGCATCTTTCTCCGCCAATTCCATTTCACCTTGCTCCTCTCCATGCTTAGAAGCAGACTCTGCGGCATCTTTGGAGGCTTCCTTCAATTTCATACTTGCCAAAACTCGTTTATACTCCTTGGGGAAAACCTTGATAAATTTTGGAAGAAGACTATCAAAGTCAGCAAGCACTTCCTTGGCAAGCACACTATTTGTGTGGCGCTGATGTTGTTGGATCAACATTTTTAGAGTAGCGATATCCTCTTCCTCCTCAATCTTATCCAGATCTACAAGCTCATGGTTGCACCGAGATAGAAACTCTCCATCCATATCAAGAACATAAGCAATCCCACCGCTCATACCTGCAGCAAAATTTCTGCCTGTGTTTCCAAGCACAACAACTATCCCACCAGTCATGTACTCACATCCATGATCACCAACACCTTCCACTACTGCCTTAGCACCAGAATTACGCACACAAAATCTTTCAGCTGCCATACCATTGAAATATGCCTCACCAGATGTGGCCCCATACAGAGCCACGTTACCAATTACAATATTCTGCTTAGGGTCAAAGGTACTCACCTTTGAAGGATAAACTACAACCTTACCACCTGACAACCCTTTACCAACATAGTCGTTGCCATCACCTTCAAGTTCCAAAGTGATGCCAGGACAGAGGAATGCACCAAAGCTTTGGCCTGCACTGCCCTCAAATTTGATGTGAATAGTGTCTGTTGGAAGACCGTTTAAGTGGTACCTTTTAGTAACCTCATGGCTTAGCATAGTTCCCACCGCACGGTTTACATTAAGGATTGGACTTTCAATGTATACTTGTAGACCCTTTTGTAAAGCAGCATCGGACAGGGCTATAAGCTTATTATCCAACGCCATGTCCAAACCATGATCTTGTTTTTGAACACAGTATTGAGAAGCTTCTGGTCGCAGTTCAGCTGCAGGTCTAAGCAATAAAGAAAGGTCAATGTTCTCTAGTTTCTCATTGCTTTTAATGACTTCTTTATCAACTTCGAGCATGTCTGAACGACCAACCATCTCGTTGACAGTACGAAACCCAAGCTGGGACATAATTTCTCGCATTTCCTCTGCTATCATGAAAAAAAAGTTAATGACGTGCTCGGGTTCTCCAGCAAACTTCTCTCTAAGTACTGGATCTTGCGTAGCAATGCCAACAGGGCAGGTATTCTTGTGACACTTGCGCATCATTATGCAGCCAAGAGTAATGAGTGGAGCTGTGCTAAAACCAAATTCTTCTGCACCAAGAAGAGTGGCTATGGCCACATCTCTTCCTGTTTTAAGTTGCCCATCAGTTTGGAGAACGGTGCGACCTCGAAGGTCATTAGCCACCAAAGTTTGATGGGTCTCAGCCAAGCCAAGTTCCCAAGGAAGACCAGCATTTTTTATGCCAGTCCATCTGGATGCTCCTGTACCTCCATCATGGCCAGAGATCAAGACATGATCAGCATGGCCTTTAACAACTCCACTGGCAACTACACCAACTCCAGCTTCAGATACCAACTTCACACTAATTCGAGCAGCAGGGTTCGCATTCTACATATAAACAAAAAGGGATTGAGGAAGAACACCCAAGACAACGAAATTCAACCAAAAGCATCCAATGTAAAAGGATTTAAGCCAGATATGAACCTTTAGATCATGAATTAATTGGGCAAGATCTTCAATGGAGTAAATATCATGATGAGGAGGTGGGCTGATAAGTCCTACACCAGGAGTTGAATTCCTTGTGACAGCAATGTCTCCTATAACCTTGTGGCCAGGAAGTTCACCGCCTTCACCTGGTTTTGCTCCCTGAGGAAAACATAAGTTAAAATAGTACAATTCTAGTATTCTACATTCAATGATAAAATTCAACTTTCCCGAAGGTCAAGTGAAGTAATCAAATATACGTAGAACAACACTCAGATATTAGAGACCATCTGATGATTTTCTTTATAGTATCAGGAAATACAAAGAACATCAAATCCAAATTTGATATTTTTGACAGTTACCTGGGCCATCTTTATCTGCAATTCATCCGCATTTGTAAGATAGTAACTTGTAACTCCAAATCTCCCACTAGCAACCTGTTTGATAGCACTCCTTTTAGGGTTCATTGAGCCATCAGAAAGAGGCTCCATACGAGATGGCTGCTCACCTCCCTCACCTTTGGAAAAAGTCAACAAAAAATCATTTCATAAGAATAAGAAAATTTAGGAAATTGATCTAGAAAAAATAAACCACAAGAAAACAGATGTTTTTCACGTACAAATTGTGCCAAAAAGCATTTGGATATATACACACACACCCTCGAAAAGAAACTTGACAGTTTTTTCCTGTAACAACATAAAGCCATATTTTCTTTAAAAGCAAACCTGTGTTGGATTTTCCTCCCATTTTATTCATAGCAGTTGCCAATGTTGTGTGTGCCTCCAGTGATATTGATCCATAACTCATAGCCCCAGTGCAAAACCGCTTAACTATCTCACTGGCAGGTTCTACTTCGTCAAGGGGAACTTTTACTGCTGCCTCTTTAAATTTCAGAAGTCCCCGCAAATTGCAAGCTTTATTTAACTCGTGAATGAGCTTAGAGTACTGTTTATAGGCATCTATGCTGTTAGTTCTCGCAGCCTCTTGAAGCTTTGACATGGCAAGTGGATCATTCAGGTGAATTTCACCGCCTTTTCTCCAATGATAATCCCCAGGGTTTGGCAATGCAGTTGCTTCAGCACTTCCTGGAGAGAAAACCCGAGAAGGAAAGGCTAACTCGTGCAATTGAAGAGCATCACGAGCAAGCATCTCAAATGTTGCGCCCTCGACTCGACTTGGGGTTCCAGCAAAGCACCTGGCAATCACTTCTGATGAAAGACCCAGAGCTTCAAAAATCTGAGCACCTTTGTAAGAGGCCAAAGTAGATATTCCCATCTTCGCAAGCACTTTCATCATTCCATAGTTGCTTGCTTTGAAGTACTTCTTAACCAGCTCATCTTTTGAGTAGAATTCCCCACTTGATTTTGGTGGGATCTTTCCATCAACCTGTAATCGCCAAATTGCCTCTACAGCCAAATATGGGCATACAGCATCAGCACCGAAGCCAACAAGTGTACAGAAATGGTGCACTTCTCGTGGCTCGGCAGATTCTATTATTAATGCAACTCTAGTACGCTCAAGTGTTTTCACTAGATGTTGATGAACAGCACCAACAGCCAGTAGGGAGCTCACGGCAACACGTTCCCTTGAGAAGGCTACAAGATACAATATGAGATACAAATCGATCAGAAGGAAGTGCAGAGCATATAGTATATACACAATTCAAGTATAATATAATACCTCTATCAGACAGCACAAGGGTAGTGTAGCCATCACCAATTGCATCATGTGCTTCTGCACATATCCTGTCCAAGGCTTCCTCCAACCCTTTCTTACCACGACTCTTCGAGTATGTTATATCTATAACTTTGCTCCGCCATCCCCTATGATTCATTTTTTTAATGGCTTCCATTTCTTCAACGGATAAAAGGGGGCCTTTTAGGGAAAGACGGTGGCATTGTGCCTCGGTGATTTCTGTCAAGTCACCTTCTGGACCAACCATACATTCCATTGAAGTGACTATTTTCTCTCGAATAGGATCAATAGGTGGGTTTGTCACTTGGGCAAACATTTGCTTGAAATATTCGAAAGTGAGTTTTTCTCTATTCGACATTACTGCTAAAGGAGTATCATTTCCCATTGACCCAAGGGCTTCCGTACCATCTTTTGCCATGGGAAGTAATAACATTTCCAAGGATTCAACAGTATATCTGCTTGAATAAAACAGACTATATAAACATATCCTCTGAAAATGCAACAGATAAAGTGAAGAGTATATTCAGGGTGGATATTACGTACCCAAAAGCTTTTAGAGGAGCCAATAAACCATGAATCCCCATATTTTCCATATCCACATCATCACCGTATGCCTGTAACTCGTGGAAAATGTATCAGTGAGAATTGGCAACTACAAATTCAAGCAAAGTTCACACGGATTTTTATTTATACTTACGGGCACAACTCCTGCTATTGTCGGTGGCTCTCTTTCAGATTGCTGAACAGAATCAACTATGTCTTTTAGTTCTAACTTCTGCTTTTTGAGCCATTCCCCATATGGCCTTGCTAATGAATACTGTTCTTTTAAGGCATCGTCATTTACAACAATATGCTTCTCAAAATCCACCAGAAGCATCATGCCTGGATTTAGTCTTCCTTTTCTACACACGTCTTCAAGAGGAATGTCTACAACCCCAACTTCACTAGCCATTACAACACGTCCGCTGTGGGTGACATAAAAGCGGCCTGGTCGAAGCCCATTCCTGTCCAAGGTGGCTCCAAGATAGTGGCCATCAGTAACTGCAATAATATTGAGTCAATACCAAATTAAGAATCCATAAACAAAGGGCGTGTTACAGAAAAGCAGGTAATAATCAGTCCAGTAATTTTACATGCTATAAGAGCTGGCCCATCCCATGGCTCCATTAGAGCCGAGAAGTATTCATAAAATGCTTTACGCTGAGGATCCATGTTCTTGTCATTTTGCCATGCTTCAGGAATCATCATCATAACAGCTTCAGGAAGACTTTTTCCAGACTGAATCAAAAACTCAAGGACGCCATCAAAAGCTCCTGCAGAAGAAAAACAATATTAGTATATTATGATAATACATGTGGCAAACAAAAATAAATTCAGATAACCTGAATCAGATGAATTTGCATCCACAATAGGCAAAAGCTTCTTTAACTCATTCTCCGAGAGACCAAGCTCCTTGCACTTCAGTAGGCCTTCACGTGCCTTCATCCTATAAAAAATAATTTATTAGGTGACATAGTCCTTCACTGCAAATGCAACGAGTAGTATCCAACACAAAGCTGTTCTCCTACTTCAAAATCAACTAGCATCAAACTTGAAAACTTGACTGGAACATGGTAGCGATTACATAAAAAAATAAGTAAAATAATAATGAATTAACTCTTCAATTCATCCATGTCAACAGCACCAGGATATTACTTATACAACAATTTAAATTTGCAGTGCAGTATAGTATTCATCCTTCTAGTTCTTAAACTATGGCATAACAATACTTATTCCAGACATACCAGTTTACATTCCCTCTAAGTGTGTTGATTTCTCCATTGTGCCCCAATACACGCATAGGTTGAGCACGATCCCAACTCGGAAAAGTATTCGTAGAAAATCGTGAATGTACCTGCACATCATGTATGCCAAGTTCTTAGTATTTATGGCTATTTCTTATTACATATAAACTGTTGCAGAAAACCAACAGCATAAACGAATATACTGAATTTCCAGTAGAAATTCCAGAAATCCTATTCCATTTTTCACCAAAATGATTTTTTCCCTCCACCGATATGATGAAATTGTCTTCAAGGCCAAGTAAACACAGAACATCAGCAGAAATTTCTGTAAACAGGATTATCCTCATAATGAGCTGTCTTACCAACTCACCCATTGCATCCAAATTCAAACTTTAATCAAGGAAGCGGAAGAACTTAAGAGATCATTCAAACCTCAATGCCTCAGAAGTCATTCCCCAACCTTGCATCTCTTCAGTTACTGGTTGTTCCCCATGCTGTTTGTTGGAGTATATAGAGTTAGTGGAGAAAGAAGAGAAGTTAATGGATAATAGATTTACCAGGGCCATGTAGCTCGTAAACCTTTCATTGCCAAGGTCTGCAAAATAGTAATCCTTCAACTGAGCTGGTGTTAACTGACCTTTGTAAACAACAGTCCTGTAGAAATTGGATAATGATTTAAACTGTACAGACGTTAAGAGTAACTATAATTTAGTTCTCAAAAAAAAAAAACGCCCCCTCTTGACAAAGTACCTTGATGAGAGAGAACAGACATAGAAATCTGTAATGCCATCATTATCGAGGTTTAATGCAGATGTTATAGCAACCATGGACAGCTTCCTTAATATATACATCTGCGTGGAAGGAACAAAATATCCATTAACCATGACAGAACAAAAACTAAGAACCTCATTTTCCCCTCTTAATCCAAGAATTTTGCTAGCATGTTATTACAAAGGCCAAATTAAATGTTAATTTTTAAAGTAAAAGTCATATCGAGAGGTACCTGTCTTTCCAAATCAAGTTTTGACAGAGTACTTGGTGTAAGAAATACTTGTTCAATGACAGGCTCAGTTAGCAGGGCTGATTTACCCAAACCCGAGTTATCAGTGGGAACAGAACGCCAACCAAGAACAGAATGACCCAGAGATTCGGCAACCTGACAACAAAGGAACAGAACATATAAAAATAAATGCCACGAAGATAAAATAAATATACCAGTTTTCACGATGATTTTAATAGCAGAACACAAATAATAAACACTAGTGAAACAAACCCCATGTCAATGTCAACTACAACTTCAGCATAACATACCAAACGCTACGAATATACCTTTTGAAATATAGTTTTTCTCAAGCAAGCATGCATGAACTTAAACTTTAAACTAACAAAGAAATTTCAAATTTAAGTTACATTTTGAAATGCAGTTTTTCTCAAGCAAGCATGCACAAAATTAAGTTTTAAACTAACGAAGAAATTTCAAATTTAAACCACCTTTTGAAATACACTTTTGCTCTCTTCTCTGCGACTGTCGGATGTAGGCAAGAAAAGCATGCCAATTGCATATTTTCCGGGTGGTGGAAGCTCAAAATCCACAACCTGCAAACATCAAACCTCTTAGAATCATCACCCTAAAGAGACAACAAGTTAAAACACTAATGAAAAACTAAGCATATTTCCATTCATCATCATGTTCCCTGAAGAAGATAGAGACTGAAGAATCAGTCAACACATCTATGGATATATTTAAGAACTAATTCATGTTTAGTTATCCTTAATCCAGAACATCTTGTAGTGATTAATCTGATTCTCAAGTAAAAAGGTCCTAGAAAAGCACAATGAAAATCTGCATAGAAGATGAAGAAATTTGTTTCCATGATTTCAGAAGTTAAACCCAAAAAAAAATTCTTATAGTATTTGATTTGCTTAATTGGTGTGTAAGATATGTACTAGACGGTATTTGACTAATATGAATTTAAACAATCGAGTCATATGTATATTAGTATATAATTTAATAATTTAAGTTGACTCATATTTTTAAAAATAATCTTATGTCAAATATTAATAATTTTAAAAGGTTATTTTAAGTAGGAGGAGAAAAGGAACAGAAGGTGCTTCTTTGTATGCAGTTTTGTTTATGAAAGAAGTTAAATAAAAAGTACAATATTGTTATATTTTGAAATTAGACTCTATATATGTAGTTGGTAGAGGTAATTTTTTATCTGCACTTAAAATATACTGTGGCGTAATTGACATATAGATACGCCACTTAATTCAACCATTTAATCTATTCCTTTTCGATCATATATATTTTTAACTTTCACTTTATTTTCTACTTTTATTTCTCTCTTCTTTCCACCCCAATCCACCACCGCAAAGATATGTTGAATAATCCACCAAAAGTGATGTTGAATTTAGTATTTTTCAAATTTTAAAAGTCTACTAAATCTCATGATAATTTTGAATCCAACTATATTTATTAGATTTGGTGCATTCAGCCCTATTTACGGAATAAATATTAACATAATTGCATAATAATAAAGAAATTCAACCGCCCGAAAGAAAAAACATACTTTAACATATCAGAAAAGTTTCAAAAATAAATAAAAAAGATGAAAAGCGAATATAGCTGTGCGCCGGCGCCGAATCTTTGAAACACATGACCAAAACACTTTTTCCGAATAAAAAACAATAAAAAAAAGTTGGTTACATTCCAATACAAAAAACAGTTACATACCAAAAATAATAATTCTAACGTAAATTAATTGTAAATACTAACTTTGTGAAAAATATTCAAATTAACTTTTGATTTAATCATATTTTATATTTCTTTATTATTTTATAAAACTAAGACTTCTGAATTCTTTTAAATTATTAGTATCTTAAATCATTGTTACAGACTGGCCAAAATATGATAAAACAAAATTGGAAAATAAAACAACAATTTTTTTCGTAATAATAAACTTTTACAAACAGTATATAGTAAGTGGAATATGCTTAATCCAACGAAGAAAAAATCACGCGTTCTCCATAAAAATTAAAACGAAATAAAATACCTCCTTGTAAAATTGGTGAGGTAAAGCAACCATGATCCCTGCCCCATCACCAGTATTAGGTTCGCAACCGCAAGCACCTCTGTGCGTCATGCGAACTAGCATCTCCAAAGCATCGGCCACCTAAACAAAACCACCCTGAATCAAAACAAAAACGCATATCCAAACTCACATGCAACCGGCAAAGTCGCACTCACCGTTTTCCGGTTGCTTTCACCAGACAGTTCCGCCACGAATCCCACACCACAGGAGTCCTTGTCCATGGCCGGATCGTAAAGTCCGAGCGGTTTCTTCGGCACGGTGGACATCCCCGACCGAACCACGACCCTGAGCTTCGGCCTACGAAGTGGCCCCTCCGATTTCCAAACGTGAAGGCGCTCGGAACCCAGCCATTTCCCGCTGGAACGCAACCGTGTTCCCAAAAACCTCGTCACTCTCACCGCGCATCGAGAGTTAAAGAGTGATTTCTCGGTTTCGCAGGGTATAGTTCTTACGGAAGGAACCTTAAGCGTGGTAAACGAGATAGATGAAGACATCTCTTGGTGAGATTGTGAATATGTGAAAAAAAAATGTTGAAAAGGCTTCGGTGTTTGATTGTTATATTATATTTTTACGGTGAAATGCAACAGATCTGACATAAGAGAACGTTGTTCCGTTGGTATGGAAATGAAAGAAGCGAGAGGAGTGCGCCGCCGCGAGGGAAACGGTTGGTGTGAGATCAGTGAATGGCAGAGAACTAAAGTGTTGAATTTATAGAGAGTGCGTGTTTGAAGGAGGGAGTGAGGTGTTTGTTTTTTTCCATAGAATTTATCTAAAAAATAAAGGAAAAAGGAGCTCTGGGAACACAAGATATTTATTTATTACTCTCTCCCTTCAATCATTTTTATTTCTCATATAATCTTCTACTAGCCAAATATTTATACTTCTTATCATCATTTATATATAACTTATGGAAATATATCACATAATTCTCCAATTAACCTATAGTTATATAGCAGTGTAATAAAGTTATCAGCAAAGAAAATGTATCCTCTTTTGTGTTTTTTTGTAAAGGTTAACTTTTAAATATTTATTTCATTATTTCAAAAAATAATAATATTCGTTATTTTTTAAATTTTATATCTCAGTTTAATATTAATTAGTTTGTATATATTTATTACATAAGGAAATCTTATAAATATATATTCATTATGATGTAAAAATTAATAAAGACAATATAGGAAGTTTTATTAATATTTTATTGAGATACATAAATTTATTGTTGTTATACATTTAAATTAATCTTAATCCACCCTTAGAAGGAAACAGTCAATACTTTCCTAAAAGAAAAGATAAAATAAATTAATGAAATAAAAAAGGGTGAACTTTCACACTCTTTAATTATATTTAAAGTTTAATTTTAATAACACGGAGTATTATGTAATGAAATTAGTTTGTATGCCTATCATTCTTTTATCACTACAAAATTAACACGTTTTAAAAGGTTTTTAATAATTCAAACACTCCATTAGTTAAACTTATTACACACATCATTACTGTAAAATTTAATTTTGATTTAAAAATAGTATTAATCAGGTGTGCAGTAAACTACATTGATCTAAAATTTTGCCGAAGATATACCTGTAATACCTTTTAAAATTTAAGTAAATAAATAAGAGAGATAGAAACTCTAACCCTAGTTATCTATATCATCCATCAAATAAAGTAATTAATAATAAAGATTATCTATTTTGTAATCTTGCTTGTCTAAACATTTTTTATGACTGTCCTTAAAATTTGAAGAGTATTTGTATTGTATTCTATTTTGTTTTACCTTTTATTTATTGGAGAAAAGTGAAACAGTAGTTACTTTATAGAAACAACATAATTAAAATCATATTCATTAATAATAAACATAAATATTGATTATTGAATTAATGCCAACATAAAGTAAGACAAATTATTTCAGAAATAAATGTGTCCTCTAACAATTTGAAATCTGATTTTTCATAATATAATTCTAATAGATCATTTCTATAAAAAATAATTAAAAATTTTAAAAAAATATTATTTTAATATAATTAAATTATGAAGAAACCATGAGATTATGCGGCATGCTTTCATCGGCCCCACCTTCTCGTTAACTACTAACATACTTTTTTTAAAAAAATGAAGTAAAATGATACCTTTGAACAAAAATGAACAGGAATAACATAACTAACATTAACTATTGATTAAAAAAACAAATTTTACAAAAAAAAAAAGTTAATATAGATATATATTATTTAAAAAAATATAAAAAAGGACATGTAATATATAAAGTATTTAAAAGTTATAATTACTATGCAGCTCTTCTAAAACAAAAATAATACATATGTTTATATATTTAACAGAACTTGTGGAGACACGAACATGTGTGTTTAATTTGTTTATAATAAAAATATAATTAAAAAACAGTGCGTAAAAGAAAATTACTAAATTTTATATTAAAATATATACATAAAAAATCCTACAAAATATTTTTTATTAATTTTTACAATGCAGTGTAGTTTTTCATGAAAACAAGTTAGTTTTCATCAAGAAAAACAGTGGAAAAACTAAACAATTGCAAAAAAAGAATCTGTCATTAACTATTATAGATAGTATTTAGAGTTACATATGCAGATAGATTAATATTAATATATAAAAGAAAGTTGAAGATTTGAGGATCTTAATATTACATTAATTTTATAACAGAAGTAGTAGTTATAAGTAATAATCTAGCATCAGCATGACAAGTTGTATGATTATTCTGGTTGATCCTGAAGCAGAGACGAACACTACCCTTTACCGCCTAGAGTTGAAAACAGGCTCTTCAATAATGGGTGGTCCCACCGTTGTTTTCTTAGTGACTGACGCAGCACCAAACAGAGTAAACATTGAACTGCACCTGGTTTGGTTTTACATGTGCTGTGGTCAATGCAAAGAAAGAAAAGAAAATGAAAGAGTATCCTAATTTAAAACAAATGTTGACGTCACTCGTTAATTTCCAGAAATCAGAAAACAGAGAGAAATGCGGCATATCGAGGTTGCTGTTGCGTGTGTTCCTTTTCATTGTGAGTATCAAATTTGTTTTTGATGACTGTGTGTGTCATCCATGCTTATGCAAGTTGCAGAACTGCACTTTTATATTTGTAAGGAGGATACTGACTAAAGAGGGTGGCAAGCCCACACTCCACACACAGTCAACACCTTCATTATTGGCCAATATCAATTTCATGTTATCCAAAAAGTTACCCATTCATCTGGGTAATGCTGCCTCTGCACATCACCAGTAATTTTTATTGGTTCATGCATTTTTTTTTTTAGGAAATTTAGTTAAAATTTAATATAAAGAGGAATTATCTCTTAGGATAAGATCAAAGCCTCACGTCCAATGAAAATAAAAGATAAAAATAAATTTATATAACTATGTAAGATATCTTGAGTATCTTATGAAAAATTATGTGTAGAAATGAATTTTAAAGGTTACAGAATTTATATAAAATATATTAGTATTTATATATTATAAATTTATCTTATTTTTAATTAATGTGACATGGAACAGTTAAATTAAATGAATCGATTATAGGTATTGTCGGCTTTGAAAATTTGTTTTAAAGTTTAAGCCACATATATTCAATCCATAGTGCATGACCGTTTGATAAGTTGAGAAGCTAAGTGATTAACTTCAACCATTTGCTTAACACGCACATGGTGGCGCTCTTTCAATCATCCCAAAAGTCGCGTGCCCAAACCCAACCCCACTTTCTCAAACACACAAGTACCTTTCACATTTTTATAGGATTATTTCTACTACTGTATTGTCGTCTATTAAAAAAACTTCCACTTAAACTTACTGTTTTTCAATGCTATGCTTTATTTACTCTTCCTGGTACATTTCATGTTAGTTTAAGGTTCTCTTTCACCTTTCTCTTCCTTAGTGTCACCAATTATTTTAATTTATTCATTGGTGTAAATATTGATCATGGTAGTATTATAATTATAGTTTCAGTAAACTTTTCAAATAAAAAACAAGTATAATTTATTTTGTATTCCAGTAGTATAAAAACATGGAATATCTTATGATCATATAGTTTGTTTTTTAATAATAAACATGTCACAGTAATATAGAAAGAGTATTTTGTAACATCTCAAAATATAGTCTAAACTATAGAAGAGAGGCATCACATACATGATAAAATAAAACAATTATTCAACTAATATAAAATATTTCTTTTACAGTCATTTAAAAATAATTATAAATTTAAAACTTTACATGTACAATAGGATACTCAAAACTATCTACAGGATTAGACTAAACTAACTACTTCGCAGCATCACCTCCATCCAATGCCTACTCTAGAGACACCTCTTCTCTCGCTGCTCACATCCAAAGGATGATCATTGCAGAAGAAAGAACACCAATATATACAAAACACAAACACACAACAAGGTAAGCTAGTTTAAACAAAGATTAATCATATACTCATTTACTAAGTTTCATACAATCCTAATTATTCATTCACATCACATAAACTCTTAATACATGACACTACATTGTCTTTGACTGTCCGGACTTAGAATAATTGTCGAGCTATGACAGGTTGTGCACTCGTGGTGGCTTCTACTGTTTTGCAAAGTCATTGCCAATGAGTTTCACCCTACCACACTCCGAGGTTAGTCTGTACCACACCTTTGAGCATACTGGAAGTCTCAAAGACTAAGATCTCCTGCTACTCCTCACGTCATGGATCAATCCTCTATACTTGAGAATGAAAGACCATTGGAGTTTCAGGATAACCTCCAAGATTGAGCTCCTGCATTCATTCTAAACATACTTGAATCTCAAAAAGAGAGTTCACTTTGGATCACAACATAGGGCACCACCATGTAACCTCTCCATGAGGTTCATGGAATTACGTCCATCAATCATACTTTGAAATCACCAACTTTCACTTTGGAACATAACTCGTAACAACATTAATGATGTAATGTAAGACAACTCAAAAACATACTTCATAATGCACTCAAATATTCATTTAAAACTACTTAGAACTAAAAGAAAAGAGTGATCTAAACCTGAACCATTCGCACAGCAAACACATTCGTAGAGCGAATCCAGAGGTATCTCGCATAGCGACCCAACTCGCTATGCGAATCCTCAGACAGAGACTCATCATTCGGAACCATTCGCACAACGGTTAAACTCGCTATGCGAATAACTTCTAATTGTATCAGACCCAAACCCCTTGCATGGCGTCCCAAATCGCTATACGAGAGCCCCAGGCAGTGGCTCAGACTCCCTAAACACTCGTAGAGCGCACCTATTTGTTATTCAAATAAAATTAACAGTAGTTCCAAACCCCAACCAGTCGCATAACGTCCCGATTCGCCATGCAGATCATCAAACTGAAAGCAATCCTCTCAAACCATTCGCACAACGAGCCCATTCGTTGTGCAAATGCCCTGACAGATAGCATCTCGCCAGGGTATCTCGCTATGCGAATCCATTCGCACAGCGAGTCTGCATAATCTGCAGAACGAAATTATGTAGAATTATGCAACTCAACCACCAATTACCAATTCTAACTATATTTCCCAACTTTTAACACCCATAGATTGTTTTATATACCTATTTAGACTTGATTAAGTGATTCTAAACCTTCACAACCTCAATCTAAAGTGTTTATGGATCAATTCTCACTATATAACATCAAAATCATCAACTAAATGACTCAAATCACTATCTACCACTTTGAACATGTTTTTGACTATTTTTATGACTTAAACAAATCATATTGGACTTACCAAAGCTATCCCAAAAGACCAAAACAACTTCTAACATTACATTCTCATTTTCACTACTCCACTTCCTCACAAAGACTTAAACAAAGACAAACTACTACCATTCATAATCAATCAACCTCAGTACAACTTTCATCTCACAAATTCACAACTTTTATACCATCAAAATAGATCAATTCATAATTCAAAACAGTCCAGAACATCAATTCATGCAATTACATTCAAAATCATCAATTCACATATTGTTCATATACCACAAAATATCATTTCAGTTTAGATAACTCAAGGATCATCTTTTCCATAAACACACACAAGAATATACCCAAGTTAAAGAAATTTCCTAGCTTCCCTTACCTCAAAAAGATACTGCCTAGCTTGCAAGATTACTCCGATCGTTCCTTGCACCGGAAGGAAACTCTAGAAACACCTACAGATCACCAATGGTGATGGAAAACAACCTTAGAACTTAAATTGAGCTAAAATCTGGAAGAAAGGAACTCTTGATCCATGCAAACATAACCAATTTGCAAGATCAAGAACCCTAGACGCGAAATAAAGGGATAATCACTTACCCGCTCGATTCACCCAAATGATCGGTCAGAAGCGTAGCCCTTGACGCCGTGATCGTCTGGGTATCTCCTGATCGTCAAACCGAAAACCCAAAAGTGAGATATGGTAGAGAGAAGTCAGAGGAACGAAAGGAAACAATGTTTTAGAGAAATAAATTGTATTTAGATAATGAACCGAGCTTTAAGAAGTTCTATTTATATTATAAAATTATTTTAAATTAAAATTGCTTGTCTCATTATTTTAATACACTGATCTACTCTAATACTTTATTTTCTAGGTTTTTACATATTTTATTTGAGAACGGATTAAAAAAGAAAATTTAATGATTAGTAATACTATGTTTAGAGAATAATCTATAAAAGAATAATTTAATGTAAAAAAATAAAATTTTCAAAATGTAAATTAAAACTGAAATTATTTTTATACTTAAATTATAATGCAAATTTATTATAAAATTTTAATAAATAAAAATTTATACTTTTAGGTAACATACATTAAAATAAATTATCGAAATGTAAATTAAGTAAGTTTATTTTATTTATTAGTTCAATATTTGTATTTTAATTATATTTTTTAGCATAATACATATATTAAAAAATATTAAATTTATTTTATATTATTCAGTATTTAAATTTTTATTTTAATTATTCATTTTAATATACTAATAAAATATATTTATAAATACTTAGTTATTATATATTACATATTAATTCAAAATATATAATATAATTAATTTAAGAAACAATTAATTAAATTTAAATTTTTTCTTACAAGATTATTAATTAAATATTGAAATAATTTATTTTATAAAATATTAAAATGTAAATTATTTACTAATATTATTATTGTATTGTTTATTGTAGTTATTTATTATATTATAATAGAGAAAACATAATTCTCTTATTTTTTATATATATATATATATATATATATATATATATATATATATATATATATATATATATATATATATATATATATATATATATATATATATATATATATATATATATATATATATATAGATAGATATAGATATAGATAGATAGATAGATAGATGGATAGATAATTGATCATATATATATATAGATAATTGATCATATTCAAAAGATTTATAATAATGAATCATTTGAATATAATGGATCATGTTCAATTTTTTTGTTATTTGAGATATTGAAAATCGAGCTTTTCCAAAAAAAAATTCATCCCTCTGATGTTTTGTTCGTTGAAAATAAACAAAAAGCTAAATTTAAAAGTTTGTAATATGAAAGTATGATTTAATTAAGAAATAATATAGCGTAATTTTATTCATATTGCAAACAATCAACAACTCTTTTTACCAATACTAGGGATGTATGAACAATAAATTTATGTTATCATCACATAATCTTAGTTAAATTTTTCTAAGGTATTTAACTCTTTCTAGAATATATTGCAATAATGTTTAATAGTTTTAGTTAAAATTAAACTGAAACCATGATCAATAAACAATAAAAAAAGTAAAGCATTATATATGTATTATAACATGCTAGGTATTATAATTTGTTCAAATGTGCTCATAACATACTTTAAATTCCGTTCGAAATTTTTTTTCCTAACTAAAAAAATAATTTATGTGTTGGTTTTAAGATTTACTAAGTAAAAATATTATATATTGAAATTTTAATATTAATTTCGTTTTTGATGAATCTATCACGATAAATTTTTAATTTCAAAATAATTAAATTAGTTACCAATGATATAATGTAATAATTAATAAAGAAACGTTAAATATGACTAATATTTTATGTAGTTCGACTATTATGGGTTAATAGTCAATCCAACCTGATTAATTTATGAGCAAGCTGGAAGAATTTGAACTCAGATCGATTACCATAGATTTGTGGGTTAAACGGGTTGACTTATTGACTCACTTAACTTTTTTTTTCACTATTTTCGTCAATGATTCTTATAACAGATTATTTTGATCGATCAAATTAAAACAATAACAATTGGACCAATTAATATAAAAAATCGTTTAGCATAAGAGTTTGAGTTGATATGTTCTTTGTTTTATTGAATAATTAATTAGTTTCATTTTATTAAGAAAAAATAGGTGAGTTGATGAGTCCAGTAACTCAATTCACCACTGATTCAAGTCGGGTGAGCCGAATTCTTATAATGAGTCTAGTCAAATGGCTTGCATCAAAATTTCACTTTTTTTTTTCAACCAAATCCAATCTGAATCCGTAGTGGACCGGATTAATTTACAGATTTCAACCCATTTTGACAATGGATGTAAAATATAACATGCATATGTTACAAAATTCATAAAGTGTGTAATAAAATACTTTCAAATTTTTCTATTATCTCAATTATAATACTTTAGGATTTAAGATTTAGTAAAAACTTTTAGTATTATTGTAACTATAATGTTTTTTTGTCAAATATATTTGAAACCATGGTTTGATTTGTTGAAAAAAAAATTATTTACAAAGACCCTTAAGAAAAAATTATGTTGGTTATGACTATAATTTATAGAAAAAGTGACATATTCTATATCATTTATGTCTTACTAGTGATTTTAAACTTACGTTAAATTGATATTAAATCTCATTTTTTACATTGATTATTTTATAATAATTAATATACACAATTATATAATTTAATTTATTTGTAGCACTTTAAAAATTAACATTAATTTCACTTTTATAATAGTTTTGATTCAATTTTATAACATGGAAAATATATAGTTAGTTAGAGTTAGAGTTAAACATTTGATTTTTTTTTAAATATTTAATAAATAGATTAAAATTATAGGAAATATTTTAAAAGTTCTAACTTATGTTTGTGTTATTTATCCCATGATAGTATATTACACAAAAGCAAATGAAGTTGCAGGAAAATAGTCTCAAAGATGATGAGTTAGAAAATTATTTATATTTTGTTGTTTTGTTTCCTTTTCTGATAATTTGCATACGCACATATGTTTTTATTCTTTAATCCTTATTTTAAAACATTTTAAGAAAGATGTATATTTTAAAACATTTATATTTTTTTCTATTTATATATACTACAAGATATCATAGTTTTGGGTGGATTTCGAATTGTGCATATATAAAATTAGGTATTTATCTTAGTCTTGTGGAGGAGATTCTTTGGGTGTGCCGTTGTTTTAGCATTTCTCTTTAGAGAAAACCAACAACATAAAATGGTTGGAGATTAAATCTATTATTGTGTGGCATGACAAACAAAAAGGAGAGACACTACAGAGATCTTTTCAATACGCGGAAAACATTGATTTGCAAGAAGATGATCAGATTCATACGACATTGTATTAATATTGAAATTGCTGACATTGATTAGCTCTGTGGGATGTAACCCCAAACTTTAATACATTAAAAAAAGTTAAAGAAATAGACAAAAGCGGATTAGACATGGTGTCATATTGGTATATTTACCATGTACCTTTCTTTAACTATTTTAATCATGATGTGTAAATATTATTTTAATATTCTAGTCATAGTATTTTGCATAAAAAGTAATTATAAAACTCCACTAAGATATTTCAAATATAAATGTCAAACCATCACATATAGAAACAAAGTCCATCACTACAAATATAACTTAAGTGTGTTTTTTCACAAATAAACATAGACTAAATTACATAATATAAATAGATATAATCTAATTATCCTACATAGGTGTATTAACTTGCATATGATTAAAACCGAAACATATAATGATAATGTGATATTTTTATATAATTAATAAAAACCTATGACATCAATTGTTCAAATAACTAATACTAAAAGGTTGATTAAAATTTCAAAATTGTCATTTATTTTTTGTATTTTTTTTTTCTGAGAAAGACACGTGACCTTAATTATTTTAACAATTGATGCTATAGACTTTTTGTTTCGGATTTTTGGACAACCGAGACTAAAAGGTTGATGAAAATTTTAAAGTTATTATTAAAATTTATAATTTTTTATTTTGTTAAAAAACTTTAAGCACTAGTTTTGTGAATAACCGCTACCATATGTCTACATGAGATTATATTAGCAAAAGAAACACAAGTTACTACTTCAAAATTTTGTTCTTTCTACTTCTGCAAACTAGTGTCGTCATCCAATGTTATATTCACTTTGCATCTAAACTTGAAGGTCATTGTTACTGCTAGGTCGTTATCACTGCATTGCACCTTGTTGTTATCATGTTGCTTTTATTACTTATCGTCATCGTCGTTATTTGTTTGTCTTTGTTACCATGGTAAGCATTTTTGTACTTACTTTTGTTCCTCAGATTAATATGTTGTTAATATTTGTGTCAAGGTATTGTAAAATTATGGTAGAATTGTTATTATTTTTTCAATGGTTTACATCCTTTTTTATTGTTATCCACCTTTCACACTCTCAACATTCTATTATTATTATTTGTTGCTTATCCTTCTCCATTGAAAATCATATTATGTTAAATTTTATATATAAGTTGTAAATGTAAGAGAAAAAAAATCAGAAAAATATTTAAAAACAAATGCCAATATTAGACTTGAATTATAGTCCAAATTAAAGCAGAAAGATATTCCACTTCGGTCTATATTATACCTTAAAAAAACAACTTTTGGCATAATTTTTTTTAACCGTTACCAAAAATCTAATTATTTTAAATGAGAAAGTTTATGGTCTGAGTATTTTCATTTGTTGTCAAAAACTTATTTTATTTTATTTTATTTTTATTTTCAATTTAATGTTTCAGTTTTTTAACTGAAACAAAATGTGACTTTTTAATTTCAGTTCAATGTAAAAAATATTTATTTTATCTCATCTTAATATATCTCAATTCTCTTTTATAAAATTGGTATCCTTTCTCAAAACAACTAGTATCATGTGTTACCATTTCTCATATCTACTATCACATGCGGGGGAAATAACACACCTAACGAACGAAAATTTTAAATCATCACCACATGCTGTATGCATCAGAAAAATATTAAAACTATTCAAATTCACAAGTTTAAATTTAATCAAATTTTAAGTATTTCATAATATGATTTATTATTAATGGGATGACTTAACTTTTTTGTTTGTTTGTTCATCTTTGACTTATTGATCTACTGTTTTTCTTTTTCTTTTCAACTTTCTTTAACTCTCTAACTGACTTCTTTCTGAAAACTAACTTGATGAACTAATAAGAAACAACAATCATATTGTCATTTCAGATAAAAATAAAAGTATAATATTTTAAAAAAAATATAAACATCTTGTACGTTCAATAAAATATTTTTTAATATAAATTATCAAATTTATAAAGTACTTAAAATATAATTAAACTTTAAAAAATAGAACAGATGAATTTAAAAATAAAAGACAAATAGGCCATTTATCCAACAAAGGACAACTTTTTTTTTAACTAAAGCTTTTAAACAATCGAAAACTCGCAGAACTCGGTAAAAAAAAGTACACAAACAGGAATCATAAAAGAAAATTATAAAAGAGAGAATAGACATAAAGAACTTTGGAAGAATGAAGGTATACGTACTTATCTAACAAACCCCATAAAATGGAATGATATATACATATGCATATAAATTTATACATAAATGTTATTTATAAAAGTTTATACCATGGAAAGGTACAATTTCCTAATAATAGAAGAGTGACTATTTCACCAACCCAATGGCCTAAAGTCACCAACGACATGTCTAAAAGTTAAACTAACTAATCCACTTGTCCTACACTTTTAATGTTTTCCAACAAAGTTAAGGCGTGTGTGTTTCACGTTCCTGCTTGTTTACGGATAAGTCACAAATAGACTTAATTAATTCAAGACAGTGCATTTAAAATTATCAAATAAATTTTAAATTTAATTCAATTTTATAAAATTAATTTATAAGTTAAGGTTTGAATATAATTATATATGGTTAATTAACTTTATTTTTATTTAATGTAACATTTTTAATACATTGAACATGAAATTAAATATTAATAAATAGTTTAATAACTCATAAAATAATACACTTAACAAATATTAAATTTTATTAAAATAAATTTTAATTACAATTTTTGTATCATATTAAAAAATAAATTTTAGATGTAATTTAATCTTAAAATATCGACTTACAAACGTAAATTTATAGTCACTAAAAAAATTAATTTTATTTTTAATGGATAAGGCTGTTAACATTTCTAGTGGAAATAGACATCCAACCAACATAATAAATTATAACATTTAGTTACGAAGAAGTTAAAATTATTTTACTTAATTTTATCTTTTTTTATTAAAAGACTATAACATTAATTTAATGTGATTGAGAAGTGGTTGGAGAGATATTTGAAGGCATTATAAGCAAAAGCACTTTTATAGTTTTGGTTGACTGAAAAGGAAAAGATAAAGTTAGAGTTTGGGAAGATTGTTGGAAAAGGGCATGATAAGCAGAGAAGGTTTGCAGGGGTGTGATAGGAAGAAGATGATAATTTGGGATTGGAAAAAAAAGGAAAAAGGAAAAGAGGGTGAGATTTTTGTGTGTGTGGAGAGGGTGGTGGGAGAGACAATGATCGTAACCTGTCACAAAAAGTGAGGTTGGTACATAGTCTCAAAAGGAGCTGTCAGTTCAAACTTTTTATTTATTTTCAAATTCTTCATGTGCTTCTCACAGACACCTGCCGTCGCTTCAATCGCTCTTATGTTGCTTTAACCCTAATAATGTCACGTTACTCAGACATGGAGTCTTTGACTGGATCCAAGTAGGTGTCAAATGAAAAATAAAATAAAATAAAATAGAAATTAGGTTGTTTGAATAATCGGAAAAATATATCTATTTTAGATGATTGAATTTTTTTTATTTGTTATTTGTATTGTAACACTATCATATTAATTATTTGTCGTATTTTAATAAATAAAAATGTAAATATTAATACAAAAATTAATGGTATAATCAATTATATTTTTATTTTTTTTAAATTTTTACATTTTCATTAGTTAACACACCTTAAAACAAAAGGTGAAGAGAAAAACTTCAAAACACTAATAACAAATTCTCATTCACTCTTGAAAAAAACACAAATAATTTAAACATTCACATTATATACAACTAAAACTAAAAGAAAACATTAACTTGTAAGAAAAAAACAAAAAAGATTATTAATAAATAACTTGTGTTAGTTCTTTCACATTTAATAAGGTTAACTTTTACCTATTTTTTATGTTTATAGTTATTAATAAATATTTTTTTTCCTAATTTCTATCTTATTTTATCTTCAAGTTTAATGTGCTTTATATATGTTAAAAATTGGTTGAGCACCACTATAACTTGATGATATTAATGTTAATGAAGAGTTTGAGCTTTCTATGAAGATTTTCATAGATACGAGTTTGATTTATTTTTCAGTTATTCTTTAGTAATTATGTTGCTTCATATATTAATAATATTTTGTTTCAATTAATTTTAGAATTAATTATCACACAATGAGAGAAGTTCAAGTAACATAAAAAAAAGGGTTAGGTCAGAAACTAGAGTTGGTTCTTCATCTCACAACAACTAATGTTGTGACTCTTAATCCATCTAAGATGTTTGTCTTCCTTTAATTATTATTAAAATTTATTTATTATTTTAATTTATGTTCTTTTGAGCAATTGTGGTCTTTTTTAAAGCCATTTGTTACAAACAAATACAAAAATATATTTGAATTTTATTTTAGAAGATATACATTTTTTTTTGAAGAGATGCATATTACTATCATGAATGGTTAATGTCACAAACTAAAAACATAATTATTTTAGTTGGATGCTCTAGTTCGTGGCTCTTTGATTTGCTTCATGTTAAAGGCTTAAAATTTTTCAAGTAGTTTTGGAGGGACTGTACAACTTTGAATGTTGAGTTGTGTTGTGTGTGATTACAAGTAGTTTTCATCTCAATTGTTTGATTTGTGATTATTTAAGGACAGGTGTATTTGTTGTAATACTTATTCCTTTTATCCCATTGATGGTAAGAAGATTTTGGAATTGTTTCGCGGTGCTAAGGAGGAGGAGTAATATAATATCATGGTTGTTTAGAAGAAATTAGTATCAACAGTAGCTATTCATTGGTAAATATAAGTACTTTCCATCATTGAAGAAATAGAACCTCTTCTCAAACAAGTGTTGTGCTATTGAATGGATTGTTGGATCAAACCATTTTCTTTCCTACAGAAAAAATTGATGAGTGTATGATGATGGTGAATGAAATTTCAATTTATTCCATCACCGAAACATAAAATAAGTGTGGTGAATAAACATTTTTTGTACCTTTAAAAATTCATTTATCAAATTCTCTAGGGGTTTTCTTCTTTCTTTTTTGTTGTTCAATTATTTTGTCATGCATTCTCATTCACATATTTTCACTTCGATGTAATAATGTCTCAAATAAAAGTCATGATTGAAGATGTTCATCGTTTATAAGTTGAATTATGTGATAGTGGCCTATTGAAGGAACTTGAGAATTTAACCCAAAACCTTAATCAAGCTTTTGAGGATTTAAGGTTAATTTTCTAAATTTAAAGAGAATGAAGTTATTAGTTACAAGGTCATGGCACATTTAAAATGGTTACAGTTGATGAAGATTTAAGTTGGACACATTTCTCTAAATATTTATTGTTAATTATAGAGCAAATGATGGTAGAAGAGAAGGTTGTATTTATTGAGTATTCTGAAACCATTGTGATTTCTAACACTATAATTTGTCTCTTCCTAGTTACCTTGAGCTTCATATAAACTATAAATAGAAGGTACATGTTCCTTTTTATTTGTCTAGCCTGTATTATGTTTTGGTTAGTGTTGATTTGTGATTTATGAGTTTGATTCATCTTTGATATTAGAAAAAATGCACATTGAAAGAGAAAGATGAGGTTGTGTTTAATGTCCCAAAAGGGCACAAACCTAACCATGTAGGATTGTATGAAAAGGAAGTGAAGAGGGAGTCATAAAGGCACATGTTCTTACTCAAGAACTCACTAAACTAGTTCATTGGATGATTGTTTGTGAGGACTTATGGCTATTGTTGTCTATTAAAAAATTGTTAAATTTTTTAATTTAAAATCTTGTAATGGTTGATATACTTTTGTGAATTATTAAATTTTACAAATTTAGTCCTTACATGTGTTTAAATTCAGTCATTGATTTTTTTGTCAATTAATGTAATATAAATTAATTTTGAATATTTCGCTCATGTTTAACTGTATTCAAAATTTTCCATATTCGACTAACCCGATAAATTATATAGTTGGATTGGATTTTAAAATATTGAATTTGGATTATGCTAGGTTGGTTAAGTTGGACCTGAACCTGATCTAACTCGATCAATGCTCAAGCCTAGCAGTGAGAAGGTTGATCTTTTTCGTTGAAGGAATGCTTACGATGGCTACAACAACTACTGTAATGGAAGAAATTACTATCTCATCCTGATAACAATCATTGTTGGTATAAAAGAACTACTATCACTAAAGACTTTCTTCTTATGTAAACTACATATTTCTTTAACATGGAATGCTTGTAGTAAGGAGAGTCACTCAAATCTCAAAGGAAAAACAAGATATATTTAAGATATAAGTAAAAGTAAATACAAAATAGATACTCAAACGATGTTAAAAAGTTGACTAAGAAAATTACAACACGAGTTTAAAGAAAACCAAAAGAATCCATAAAAAACAAAGCAAAGTTCTTAAAAAAGATATTAAAATGAGAAAAATGAGAGACATTCCAAAATTATAAATTAAACAAATCAATTTCACCTGTCTCAAATCATCACGAGTGTAAACTTATTAATGTTATAATCTTATAAGGAAGTTTGAAATAAGAGAAATTATTCACTTGATTAAAATTTAGACCTTAGAAACTTATATACCTATCTACATTCAAATTACTTGAAATTGAAGAATTTAAAGATAAATTTTATTAACAAAGTCAATTATCTATCACACAATAGAGAATCTTAACAATTGAACTATACAATATATACTAACATATATGAATTGATATAGCAAAAATTCTTTAAATATAATGACTTGGATAAAGTTTACAATGTTGGGGTACAAACAAAGTCCCACATCGGATAAAAGAAGAGTTGGACATGAGTTTATATACATATAAATACCTCTATTGGTAAGAGGCCTTTTGGAGTGGTACCAAAAGCAAATCCGTAAGTGTTTGACTCAAAGCGGACAATATCTTACCACTGTGGAGATATGTGTGTATATCGAACCTCCCCAACAGTGGTATCAGAGCCCAAGGTTCAGATCTGGTGACTGGGCTCAGACGAGTATGTTCTTATTTTATCCGATATGGGACTTTGTTTGTACCCCAAGATACAACATCTTTATCACAAAACTTAATATATTAACTTTTAATAGCTAGCTTTTATATTTCCGGTGTTGAAACACATGGAGTAAAGAGATCTCCTATTATAACTCACTCATATATATATATATATATATATATATATATATATATATATATATATATATATATATATATATATATATATATATAATCAAAATGATTATTTTTTCTTATTGGATTCAATAACTTATTTTTCAAAGTTTAAAAGTTCCGCCTTATTAATTTGTTTCAAGATGTTAACACTGCATAACTCATCTAAGCTTCTATTAAACTGAAAAGTAAAAAATTCCTTAAATATGAAATAAAAGGTTTTCAATAACAAAATAAAACATAAACATTAATAAAATAAGCAAAACCTAAAAAAAAGAAAAGAAAAACTTGATAGCAAAACCTAAAAAAAGAAAAGAAAAAGTTGATTTATTATTTGTCTGAGTTGAATAAAGAATTCAATAATTAATAGAATAAATTGTGTCATGATAAAAAATATTATCGTTTTTACATTTGAAAATCATCCTATCAATAGATAAATAAGATAAACACAATAACGTATATTTATAACAACAAGATAACAACATTATGTGAAATTTGTTATAACAAATAGACAAGTTTCTCCTACACTTTAACTATAAGTATATTTATACCTCACAACACTATTACAAGAGTATAAGAGAAGTTAATTACAAGCTTAAAGTGTTTTTTACTTTAAATAACTAAAACCATGAAATCAAACCACTATCTTGTTTATCTTATATATAAGACTTTTCATGATATATTAATTTCATTTATCCATCAACTAAAAGAATTCAATTAAAATAAGTTGTTATGTAGTTTGACCAAGCTAAACCTAATAAAGAAATAATGAAAATCCCAAATTTTGTTTATAGAATTAATGTATTTTAAATTTAAATTCTGAAAAAAGATATATTAAAAATAGTAAAAATGAAAAAATAAAGTACATTTATAAAAATACTTAAATATGTTTATAGTATTTCAATTTGATACAATTATTTTTTAATCATTTTAAAAATGAAAAAAAAACAGCACTAAATTATAAATATAACTGCTTTTATTCATTTAAAAGAAGTGATTTAAAAAACCCATTAACATTGCCACATTTGAGACCCAATGAAAGATATATCACCAACTCCTATGATTAATGAACTGATTGTAAAATAAGAAATATACTATGAGTAATTTATATTTTGTTTTTATTACTTGGTTTTTGAGTGAGAAAATGCGAAAATTATTCTCTCCCTTGCCTAGGTTATGGTTGTGCGAGGATCATAATTTTTATTTTCGCTTAGGGAACAAAATTTGTTTACTGAGTGATGCTTATTTATTTCCTAATAACTTGATTTATGGTGTGTCATCCATTAACAAAATAGATAAAAAGAGACTCACATTTTTTAAGAACTGACCTTTTAACATTTTTAGAAGACTTAAAAGTAATTATAGCTTTTGGAGGAAAATTTTTACTTTTTAATTTCTTAAATTAAATTAAAATTTTGATGAAATTGAGGAATTGAAAACGTGTTTAAGTATTTGACAGAAGTTTAATCCCGAAATTCATTTAGTTGAGACCCGTTGAGCCTATTGGGTCGTAAATGATAGGGCCAACGTTAGGCCCAAGAGTGATTGGGTTAAGTATTAGCAGCATTTTTTGTGAGAAGTGAGAGGTGTAGAGAGAGAAAGAGAATGTCGTCGACGGTGCTGGAAGTGACGCGGGCGGCACACGAGGAGGTTGAACGGTTGGAGCGGCTGATAGTGAAGGAGCTCCAGAATGAGCCCGGTACCAACAAGGAGCGTTTGTATCAGAGTCACCGTGTGCGGAACATGATCGATACCATTACCTCCACCACTGAAAAGCTTGTGCGTTTTCTTGTTATTAGGTTTTTCCTTCTTTTTCCATTCTCACATCGTGACCTAGCTTGCTTTTCTACGTTTCAGATTGGAATATATGAAGATAACGACAATGCGAGGAAGGACGAGATTGCTGCACTCGGAGGCCAAACCGCCTCTGGAATTAACGTTTTCAGCGCCTTTTATGATAGACTCAAGGAGGTCGGCTGCTTTTTTTTTTTTCTATTTTTTCTAAATTTTAATTTGAATTTATCAATTTTTAGATGAAATGATGTTATCTTTTCGTAAAGGAACTTTAAGTGGTGAAGCATCGAAATCGTTTCGTGTTTAAATTTGTATTTATGCAGTTTTGTTATTACAATTTTATGTGGATTGGGAATGAGAATTGGGGATTTAGTCTAGTTATATTTTGTTAAAAAATAATTAACAGGATATGGTGAGCTAGAATCTCACTGTTATTTTACTTCTGTTACTGGTTTATTTCTTCATGAATAACGGATTGCTTCTTTCGTGGTGTTACAGATACGAGAGTATCATAGGAAGCACCCAGTTGCACGTGTTGTTGACGCCAATGATGATTATGAAATGCTTCTCAAAGAAGAACCTCAAATTGAGTTTAGTGGAGAGGTCGGTCTGTCTGTCTGTCTGTCTCTCTCTCTCTCTCTCTCTCCCTCTCTCTCTCTATATACACACACACACATATATATATATATATACACACACACACATATATATATATATATATATATATATATATATATACATATACATATGGGACAAACAACAAGCAGGGATTGTTCATAATTTAAAGGATAGCCCTGGCAACTCATGTGGATACTCTGTTTTATGTAATCTATTGTGTTCGATTGGTCATTTAAATAGTTTGTCCATTGATTAGTAGAAATATTAAGAGGATATTGTCTTAAGTTATGTTATTTTGAGACATTGAATATGCAAGATGGAGTTTAACATATTCTACCGAGAGGAGAGGCATGCCAGTTTCCTGTACTGATAATTTTTTCTCCTATAGCTTTTTCTGGGCACTGATCCTGTAAAAATTTTCTTTCAGGAAGCTCTTGGTCGATACTTAGACCTGCATGAATTATATTATCAGTATGTCAATTCTAAGTTTGGAGATCCACTTGAGTATTCTGCATATCTTGATGTTTTCTCAGACACAAATAAGATTCCCCGCAAGATGAAAGTGACCAGGTGAATGTATTCTCTATCGAGTTAATTTGACAATCAATTGGTATTTATGGGGATCCTAGTTTTGTATGAAATTTGTATTTGTATTTGTATAAGCTTCTAATATTTTGCTGTTTGATATCTCCAGACAGTACCGAGAATATATGGTTAATCTTTTGGAGTATCTCATATACTTTTTCCAGCGTACCGAGCCACTGCAAGATCTTGATCGAATTTTCTCGAAGGTATGTTCTCTGGCCTCTGTTTTAAACTTGTAGCATTTTTGGCTTAATTTTGAGCATCACTGTACGTATAGCTTTTTTCTTTTTAAGCTCTTTCATCACATAATTAACAAAATGTGGGAATAGAAACTTTAGAAGTCTTTGTTTTGATTGATTTGCATTAGGTTTAATTTCTGAAAATTTTGTTTCAGATCAATCCGGTGATATTGTTGGTCTACCACCTGTCCTGTAATATGATATAGTTTTTGTGCCAATTTCTTCCAAGTACTCAGGCCTTCTGCTACTATATCTTTTCGTCTCTGAAAAAGTAGTAATTATTGGTTTTGATGGGGTATTTTTATTATAAGAACAAGGTTGTTGTGGCACATGTGTAAATATATGGTGAAAACTTGTTTTAGGTGGTAGGACATGTAGAAACCTGGTTAAGGATATTAATAGATTAGACGGAGGGTAACTTAATCTCAAGAGATAGATGAAGACCTAAAAAGTTATTGGGAAAACTTCTAAGAAGGATATAGAGGTCAATAAGTTGTCTATAGACATTATTTCACATCAAAACATTGTGTCTTTTTTCTTTCATGTCCAAATTTCTATTGCATTCTTTACTTATGTTATATATTTTTGAACTAAATCGAGTTGACTTTTGAAATGACTTTATGATTTCAGTATTATATATTTTCTATACAGAAATGCATGATTGGCTATTGGCTAAGTATGAACTTTTAAGTTTCACAGTCATCTTCAGCAATTCCTACTTCATGTTTCAATTCTGTTCCTTTATTTCTTGGCTGGAGTAATATTGAATGACATATTGCATAGTGAAAAGGTGTGCATCTAAGTTTTGAAAGTTAATCTTAGTCTGTTGGAGAATTTATAAAAAGAAAAAGCTATTTTTCTTGTGTGGTTACTGTTATGGAAGTACTTTTTATTTTAGAATTTTGTTATCACTTTCGCCCCATAAGTACTCAAAAAGACTTCTCAAAATAGTGAGAAATCTGTTTATTTTTTCTAAAGCTTCAACAAACAATTTTTCAAAGTAATTTTTATGAAAGAGAATTTCAAGCAAACTGGCCCATAATATTCATCTTATTGAAATGGGGATTCCTTGTGCATTGTTTTCATCTTCTCTTTTTATGGGAGGACGAATCTAATACAAATGTTGCAGGTTACAACTGAATTTGAAGAAAATTGGGCTGCTGGAAAGGTACGGGGATGGGAAAATGACAATCAGGAAAATGGACATGTACCTGCTGAGACCATTGATCTTGATTATTATAGTACTGTTGAAGAGCTGATAGAAGTGGGTCCTGAAAGGTTAAAGGAGGTAAAGTTCAGGACTCTGTATAATTGTTTTAGTGGGCACGTATTCTGTCAATTATCATAAAATTGATGAATTGATTACATCTTTTTCTGCTCTTGTTGATGTTATAGGCTCTGGCTGCATTAGGGCTTAAGACTGGCGGTACTATTCAACAACGGGCTGAGAGGCTCTTCCTCACCAAGGTAATTTCTAACTTGTACATGGTATAAGGTTATTCACTCCTCCATTCCTCCTTGTATTTTTTATTTTTTTTTTCTGTTGAAGGAAGTTGGAATTTGGAATTATCTTTGCTATGGTATCTCTCTAAAGGTCAAAATTAACGTCATGATGGATGTTTAGTGACTTTGTTTTCCTATTGCCTTTTAACTTATCTGCCTTAAGACCAAGCTTTTAGTATCAGAGTCAAAATTGTATGCCCAAATTGCTACGGTTCATTATGTTAGAACTTAATTGGACCCATCATTCTGGTCCCTTACCCTTATCAGCTATTACAGTTTTTGGAGTACTAGCTGATGTGTAATATAATGGGCTCTTGGCATAATATATAACTTCATGCCTGCATGATTCTATTTTATTAAAATACTGGAAAACGTTATTTGTTCAGCTTGCCATTATCTCATACATTTGAATAATATTGTGGAAGAATGAAATCATTATCTATTTCATAAGTGGCATTTCCGTTGTCCATGGTAGATAACAATTAAATTGAAATTCTTTGACTTACAAAATTCTATATGTTCTAGGAGACCTTGATTCATTGAATTTTGTTTAAAGTGGCTTTGATGCCCTGCCCATAAGCAATATATCTGGCTTGAAAGCTTGCTATAACATCTTTTCTGTTTGTTTTTTTATGCAGCACACACCTCTTGAAAAGTTGGAGAGGAAGCATTTTGCTAAGGGGACACGTAGTGTAGAGAAGAACAGGGTTGCTCCAGTTCCACAAGAAGATGGAAATTCTAAAGAAATTGCATTGATGGAAGCTAAAATGGAAAAACTGTGTGATTTGTTAGAGGAGGTTAGCTCATTTTGCTTATTTTCCTTTAGTTTACTTTCATCGAAGTCTTCTTTTCAGCATTTTGGAAATGTATAATGATTGCATTTATCGAAATTTCTTTCTGGATGTATAATTTTTCTCACCCTTCTGCAGACAATTGCTCGAACAAAAGATAATGTTGTAAAGAAACAGGCCCTAACATATGAAGAAATGGAAGCAGAACGTGAGGAGGTTAGTAGTCATTTAGTCAACGCAATGTGATGATCCTCAAAAACAGTGATTCGTACTGCATTAATTTGAAAATAGTTTCTCAAATTAGCTTTATTCATTCAGCATTGCAATAGCCTAATTGTTGGGAAGGCACCTTAATTTGCAGCCTTGACGGGTATATTTAGTCCCACATGAACTAGAGCTATGACATAAATCCAATTTATAAAGCCTGGACAATTCTTACCAAATCTAGTTTTGTAGAATTGATTTAGAATCTGTGCTCAAATTCTATGATTAACATCTTTTTTTTAGATAATATCTTTTTGTATCTAGGATACCATAAATATAATATGCATTTTTTGTTTGGCTTATAAGCATCTGGTGGCGTTTTTTTTTATTTGAGAAACTAAAATCTAAAGAGGCAATGGCTGGGTAGTTTGGCAGTCATTCAAGTAATAACTGGGTTCATCACGATCCCAAGATGGCTTTTCTCCATTCTACTTTTCAATAATAGTACTTTTGAATTATTCACCCCTAAATATAGTTTGATTTGTATCCCACCGATATCTGTGAGTAAACTTGTGTGTTTTAGAATGGAGTCTGCTGTTATAGAGCATCATCTATCGGCATTTTTATGAAAGGATTGAATAGAAAAAGAACAATCTGGCAGGAGTTAACATGAAAAATAAATTATTTACTGGGGTAATTCTTGTATGGCACTTATTAAAACCATTGTCGCCAACCTTTTGTGATTGACTGTAGAAATTTCAAAAGAATTGACTGTTAGATGCATAACATTATGTCTCTTTTTAGGTAATTTGAAAGTCTTGGACAAATAAAAACTTTTTTTTTTTATAATTTTCACAGTCCCTATTTACAAGAGAAAGAAGTTTCAGACTTCCGATTTAAATGTTGGCCGTTTACTTTTATTCCTTCTATGTTCTAAAAATGTGTTCATTTAATTGTTCGTTATATTAAATATTAAATGATCTTTACAGGAAGAGACACAAGAGGACACTGAAAGCGAAGATGACGAGCAGCAGATATATAATCCCCTAAAACTACCGATGGGGTGGGATGGAAAACCTATACCTTATTGGCTATATAAGCTACATGGTCTGGGTCAGGTATTATTAATTTGTCATTAGAATTTTGGAAACTCAAATCAATATTTTAAAAGAAAATATTGTTACATCTGCTACTATTTGGTAGAATCATGTCACATTAGATAGGGACTTGTTATAGTAGGTTTCTTTGTGGCTCACAATAATATTTTTATATACTTCATCAGCTCAACAGTATTTTGATTATTAAATGAAGTGTAATATGTATTTCAGGAATTTAAGTGTGAGATATGTGGAAACTACAGTTATTGGGGGCGTCGGGCTTTTGAACGACATTTTAAAGAATGGCGCCATCAACATGGGATGCGGTGTCTTGGTATACCGAATACCAAGAATTTCAACGAGATCACATCAATTGAGGTACGCATATATTTATTTATTTCATTCCCTTGCCGGCAGTCAGTCTGTAGTATATTTCTTAAGCTAAACATAAATTACTTTCATCTTCTGTGTATACAAACGCACCATTATTTTATATTTGTTAATGAGTCTTACTGAGTCCATGATTTCAAATGGAAATAGTCCACGTGAACATTATATTTTTTCCCATGGTCTATAACTAATTGAAAATAACTTAATTAGCCAGCGTTAAAATTTTCATCGATGTACTGTTTTGTAGAGAATGCTAATCAAAAGTTTCTTTTATGAGAAAGTGAAATATTTAATGTTGCTAATGCGCTTCTGCTGTCATTTCCAGTGAACTTTTTATTTATTCCTTAACGAATTCCCTTAGGGTACTTGTTAGTGGAACCCATTTATTAAAAGGTTTGAGAGATGTATAACTTAAAAAAACTGGTGTCCAAAATTATGAGCACATGGTTTGATTTAATCAGTACTAAATTATTTAATTTCTCGTAACACCTGAACATTTCAATAAGATTCCGCTTGTGTGAAATGCGCAAAGCAATTTTCAAAGGGCATTTGCTTTCTTGAACAATGTCCCGCAGCTGATATAATTGGCAAAATCTTATTTTGAGCGACTTGTGCAGTTTTTACTCCTTGTCCTTTTATTGTATTTCATATCTTTTATGGTAATTTTGCGATAAAAAGTGGGTCATCATAAACAATTCCATCGCTAGAATATCTCTATTCGCTCACTTCAGCTCTATGTTCGACTAAGGACGGAAAAATAAAGTGAGGGGATTAATAGTATCTTACATGCTATCATACTCTGTTGCAGGAAGCAAAGGAACTTTGGAAGAAGATACAGCAAAGACAAGGAGTGAACAAGTGGCGCCCAGATCTAGAGGAAGAGTATGAAGACAAAGAAGGCAACATCTATAATAAGAAAACATACACTGACTTACAGCGCCAGGGACTGATTTGAGAAAACAATTTTGAAGATTACTGTTTAGTTTCTCACTTGGTATGTGTGTGTGAAAAGCAATTTACTTTGCAGAGTTGGTGGGAAAAATATGATGCACTACTAGGAAGTGGGGATTGTAGGACAATTAGCCATATTTTGTGGCTTGTATTGTATTTTATTGTGAATTTATGATTATTCTAACCAAGACAGGAGAAGATTGCCATTGATGTTAAATAGTATTTGAAGATTTTGGGTATTAGTATTCTGGTATGTTTGGAATCTACTTTGCATGGAACAGTGTCCTTACGCTGGTAGCGTTGTAATATCGTGACATAGGATCTGTTTCACATTTTTTTCATGGATAATTATGTGTTTATTTGTATTTCTGAAAAGGCGTATGTATAACTTAACGTTTGCTTTGTGCTAGGATTGTCATGATATGGAATAAAATTATCATGATTTCCAGGGAGGAAGATCCCATCGATGGTAAAAGTACCTGAGCTGTTGGAACTGCTTCTGACCATGTTTTAAATTCAATGAGCTGTTTTGTGCTTCCGTAAGGCACAAGAAGTCTAGAAAATGAGCATCAATTGGAACTTTGGTTAAAGATATGCGAGATGAGATCGTCTTCGTGGCGTCATTGAAGTTTTTGTTAACAATAACTAGTTGTTTATAAGGATCACTAAAGTCCGTTATTCAGCGACGGCAAAGCTTGTGTTGCTTCTGAAAATTTCAAACAGGGATAACAGATAAATTTGTTTATGTTTTGACGAAAATTTTCTGAATTGATTAAATATGGATAATACTCAAATTTTAATTAGATACGAAGATATGGATAAATATGTACATTATTGTACCTATTTTAATACTGATATATTTAAATTATTAAAATACTTACCTCATTAAGTAGCCTTTATATATATATATATAATTATTCTTTTGTTTGACCTATTTTATATTTATGAATTTATTTATATAACTAAGTTATTTTCTTTTTTATTATAATGATTGTACGGTTATTTTAAAATAATATATTATCGATTATAAATAATATATTTTATAATTGTCTATCTCTAAATTATGGTTGTTGTGTAAGTTTGGTGTTTGTATGTATGTTAAGTTGATTTAGTTATAATTACAATAATTGTTAGTGTTAGTGCATTGAAATGAGTATGGTTGAGTATTTGATGATTGATTTCTAATGCATTGTAATTTTGATGTTATGGTTGTCTTAAATTATATGTTATGAAGTTATATTGATGTCTGGGATTGGCTGCAAGCTTTATGGAGTAATGAGTTATTAAAGTTATGGGTTTTGTAGTTAAAAAGGGAAGTTTTAATAGGCAAGTTTGTGAGATAAGAGTTGGTTTGAAAAATATGATACTTTAGGTCGGTTGTGATATTAATTGAAACTTGTTAGAGTTGTGAACTAGTTGAAATCTGATCTACAAATAGAAGGTAGTCCATCAGTGGTGTTTTGGATGATTTTAAGTGCAAATTGGAGGTTTTGAGTAGTGAGATTTTTAAGTAGGAGGTATGAAGTGAATTGGGGAGTTTGGGGTATATTGTTAGACAATTTTTTACTTGTTTAGACTCCTAGGTGGTTAATTTATGGATTAGAATGTGTAGAAGTGAAATTAGGTTGTTTATAGTAGTCAAGTCGGTTTGGGGTAGCTACTGAGTTAGAGATGTGTTCTTAGATCATTCACAGTAGGAGGTTGTAGGAACCATTTAATTATGTGTAGATGGTAGAAAATGTCATATTAGAAGTATAGTAAGTTCTAGTGTCACACTAAGCACCTTTTTTTGAGAGCACTAGCGCTGAGCACTCCTAAGCGCCCTTTTTCTGAGATCTCTGGCGTTGAACACCTCGGAGCACCTTTTTTTAGTGGGTTCTAGCGCTTGGGCACCCTATTCTAGGCATTGGGCGCCCTTTTGCAGTTTTTGGTTTATGGTGTTTTAGGTTGTTTTGTGATTCTTGATGCATTGTTTATGGTACTTTAATGGATCTTTAACGGTGTCATGTGATTCCATTTTATGCTATATAAAGTTACATATATGTGAATGAAATTTGTGGAAAAGAGTTCCAAGGAGGAAATTCTTATTGGTGATATTAAGTGTTGTTAGTATAAATATATGTAGCTTAATTCTAGAGGTTATCATGACGCTCTAATGATCATTAAGTCTCAAATAGAGAGATGAGTCATGTGGTAAGAGTAGTAGGAGGTCCTAGTATGTGGTTTTTCTTCAATTGACAAAGGACACTTTAACGGACTAACCTTGTGTGATAGCTTTGAGTAGGTTAGTTATTCCACCACACAAGTGCAGAACCTACTATAACTCTATGTTCATTCTAAATCCGAATAGTCCAATCTATGATTAAGATGTTTTGATTGTTTTGTATGAAATATGACTCATATATGAAACATAATGCATATTATGATTTGTTTTGTATTACTAACTTACCCTTATGTTTGTATCTTGTCTTTTTGTACTTGTACATTACTGTGTTGATGATGATCATCTGGTGAGTGTGAACAAAGAAAAATAATGTAGTTGTTGAACAAGTACTAGGTTGAGACAACTGAGACGCATAATAATTTTAGGAGCTAAATTCCTTTTAATTATCTTGTTTGGTTTGAATAAAGAATTATTTTTGTACATAGTTTTGTTGAAACTTGTACGTTGTATATAAAATTAGTTTTTATATTGAATTAAACAACTGTAAAATAATTTTATGTTTCTTATCTGATTAACTAGTTTAATTTATTAATCATGTGATAGTTATTTTGTAATTAAACATCATTGAATGTTACTAATGAGATAAAATTATTATATGATTAAATATAAGTATAATTTCAGAGGCGAAAAGATGCATTGTATAATAAGTAGTTGGGTAGAGGATGTAATAAGTTTGGTTGAGGAATTTGTGAGTAAAAGGTGTAAGATTGTTGCAGAGTTTGGATTAAGTGTGTGTTAAAGGATTTCTAAAGGTGACTTCCATCTCAGAAAGATGGTTCATCACAACTTACGAAGGTTTCTTTGCGTATATTTCTTATTTGAACTTTCTCAAGTTGGAGATTGCTGAGTCAGCATCCCATTCCAGATTGTATGAAAATATATCTCCTTCATAACTGTTGCCTTTCTGCATTCTCACTCCCTCTTTTTCAGGTGTGTTATAATTTTTTTAAAATAATAATGACTTTTTAACAAATGTCATAATAGTTTTAAAGTGTATATATATAGAAAATTAAAAATTAAATAAAATTTAAAGTTTAAAATCGTTAAGTAATTGATATTATTTTGAATTTAAAAAATATAATTAATACAAATAAAGTCTTTTCTAAATTTGGACCCTTAAAATGTAAAGGAAAATATTTATTAAGAAATGGTTTCGTAAAAAACCACGACTATTATTTTCCTTCACATTTCTTCTATATTCTTAGAATATATTAATCACTTAAAAAAAGTTCGGATATACATCAGATTTTGTCATCTTTCGTTCGTAACAAATGGCAATGCTGTTTCTTATGGGTCGCTGAGATATAGAAAATTAGAAAATAAAAAAGAATTAAATGCTTAAGTAAAAACCTTTTTGGAGAAATTAAGTATATTACGGTAATGTATAAATTATATTAATTCTTGAAAAAATATTATTTATTTGTTTTTCTTATAAATATTTGTTGAAAATCTATTCAAATAAAGGAGACCAGTTCTTGATTAAATCCTGTTTGGATAAATTTCGAACAAATATTTGCATAAAAATTAAAATTAAGTTTAGTTCTTCATGAATTAATATTAACTTATACTTTTTAACTTTTGTTGTACTCTTATTCAACTTCGTTCGATATTTAACGAGATTGAAGTAATAAAACATATTGTGTAACTAAGGCCTAATTTCCTTCAATGTTCCCTCCTGCATAAAATAAAAAAGAAATTGAAAAATTAAAGTAATTATAATCCGTGGTAAAAGATCATATTTATGATAGATCAAACACATAAATTATAACACCACACGATTTGAAGAGTACTTAATCAAATAATCTTTTGGGAAAAATCTAAATATAATAAGTCATCTTTCACATAAAAAAATTACAGAAATTTTACGTTTTCTACTTTTATGTCATGCTACTGAACTGCTGAATTTAGTTGAATTTCAATTTTTGTGGAAAATTTGTTAAACATCCAAGATCCAAAATTGATTTAGGTTAAACAATTACACAATAATAGCACTTATCAATTGTCCAATATCATCATATTTTGTAAATAGTTATACTGTTAAAAATCACTGATAAGTTTCTTAAGTAGGACTTCTAATATTATTATAAAATCAACCAATTCAGAACATATAACAATGTTGAATTATATGACAATATACCTTTTATATTATAGTATTTGTTCAACCTAGTTCCCAATACCATTCACTTTCAACCTAATAAATTAAACTAAAAAAACCTACCAAACAAAATTATACCAACACCAGATAAAAAACCTACAAAATGATGTCTAAGTCATTAAATAAAAAATACAACCTACCCAAATTTGTAGTTTACAAAAAATTTAAACCAATAATTTCGAAAGGTGTCAAAACCGGTTTTGCTAACAGTTTCGAGAATGATAGACAATTCTTCTGAACATTATTCATGATTGGGATAAATTCCATAATTAAAAAATGAAATGAAACGCAACAAAATGAGAATAAAAAGTATATTATTAATAAGTTAGACCAAGACTTCAGCAATTATCAATATGGACGAGAAAGTTTCAAAGAACATTACTAGCATTTCTAAATCAATGGAAAAGGATAGAAAATGAGGTTTGAAATAAGTCGATGTTGAGAGAAAAAAGGGGTTACACAGGCAAAAACATGAAAAATGCAAGGACCTCATGGAAGAAACAGAATTACCATTTCAAATTCTTTTTAAAAACTTGATAAAAATGAAGTGAAATTGCGAGCTCCATTGCACTCTTGGTGCAGAAGGGCAAGCAACTTTTGGACTACATATTACTGCAACGGCATGGAGGAGGAGAAGAAATGCGAGAAAACTCATGCATGGGGGGATTAGGAAGGCTATATTCTAGGGAATATGAATGCCTTTTCTTTTATTCTCTCGCTCAAAATGAAAGCAACAAAAAGAGGAAGGAAATTAAAACCTGATGGATAAAAAGAAATGAAAGAAATATAGAAATTGTCTCAATGTGTACTTTCAGGAGAATGATGTATCCGGCTTAAAATTAGTGACTCAGACTCATTTGAACCAGGCATCAAAGCATCACAAGCTTTGGGAGACCCATCCTCAACAATTAAGGGATTAGGATTAACCTTTGTGTCACCAAAACCCAGCTTTTCATCTGCACAATGGGCAAAACCAGTAGTTTTGGCTTTGCCATCTATGTTATCACCCTCTCCGTGCAAAATGGAGTGCAACTGAGCTTCATTTTTAGCTGCCAAGGAGTAATCCTCCTCTGCATCCCCTGAATCCACCATATCAGTAGTGATTTCGGGCTCTTTCTCTTGCAAACCTGCCACAGCTGCTGCTTGGTCCACATGATCAGAAGATGGACAGGACATGCCAGACTTATCATGATCTTGCTCCATTTGGCTGCAGGTTTGATTGATCTCTTCCAATTGCTCTTTTGCAGGAGACATGGTTTCCACTTTGCCTGATTCTAATGTAGGTATTGGCACATCTTTGATCCCATTGGAAGCTGAGACCGAAGCATGCCCATTCTCCGAACTAGTGATAGGAATCGACTGATCCGCTTGCATCATGTTGGATACCACAATATTATCTACCTCCCCCTTGTTAGGTAGCTTCACCGTGTGCTTCTTGTAGAGGTCCATGGCAATCTGAAAATTGGAGAAAATATTCATTCATTAAGAATACAGAATTCGGTATTTAAGCATTCATAGAACCTAACAAAATGGACAAGTTTGGAAAGATAAAATTATAGACGTATATTCAATACCAATAAATTGTTAGAACAATTAAGGGTTAGAGAAGAATATTATTAGAATTGTAAATATAAGCTTTACCTGGAAGATAGAATTGTCAATTTCTGGAAAAGGTGAACGCCTTGATAAGGTGGCAGCATATTTCTGGCGTGTTCTAGAACCATTCTGTCAATTCACAGGACAGAAAGAACTGATAGTCAGGGACCATTTGTAGCATTTGATTAATATACAGATCAAATTTAACAAAACAAAACAGTTCACTTAAATGAAATCACTTCATTAAAAGGGTAATAAAAAGTTGTTCTAAATCACTTCAAGCTATATAGTATGCATAAAAAAAAAGCTTAGAAGAAATTCATTTACAGTTTTACTATGATTTCTGGAACAAAATGGGAAACAAAAATGTTTTTTATAATACCTTCAATAATAATTCTGTACTGGCAATTGTATCAACTGAAGCACTTTTGTCAACATTCAGAGTACACATACACTGGTCATACAACTCTGGCGATACCAAGTCCACTGAAATGTCAAGTTTGGAAAGGTAAAAACGGCTGAAAAGGGAAGTATCATCACGTGGTGTCAATGTATCGGCCTCCTTTTCAAGAAGGGTTGAGGATAAAGAGTGCTGTTGTACTTCTGCTGGAGAACGGAGACTGAACAACTTCCTTTCAGGAGATTTCTCAGCAAGTTCATCTCGGATATGTTCATCCTGAGACATCTGACTTGTCAGATCAGTCAAACCATTATCAGCCAGGGTAGGAACTGATTCATCTTTGCGGACTGGGGAAGGCAATTCCTTCTTTGAATCACAATTCTGCTCTTTCCATGTCTCTGATCCAGATTCCCATCCATGACTATTTGCTGAATGCCTATTCCTATCCCAATCAGAATTACCATACAAGTGAGGATCATCTCTGAAGACACCATTACTACTATCCCATCCATGCAAATGAGCAGTTCCTGTACCATCCATCAAATTTGGCCACCCAAGTGGGCGCAAGTGACCCGGAAATCTGTCAGCATCAGCAATATGGTAAGGAATGCCAGCATGGTTAACTTCCATAGGAGGCCTAACACCAAAAAGAGGCTGAGATGTAAACTGTGGCACCATTGTTTGAAAACCTCCATGAGCAGGACCAGGAGGGAAGGGAACAAATCCATTTGGTAGTGGTGAATTCCAGTTTGGAACTGCCCTCCAGGAATTGCCACCATGCCCTCTACCAAAGCCAGGTTCACTACTTCTTCTGTATCGTGAATTAGAGCTATCTCTAACATCATCATCTAAAGAACCCATATAAGGTCTATCTAAGGTAGCCCTGAAACCAGGTGGAGGAGGAATCAATGATGCATTGCTCTGATTAGTCCTACCATATAAAGATGAATCTGCTTGAGAGGGCTCATCCGATAGTGGTTTCTCTAGGGTCGACTCCCGGCCAAGTCTATCATCAGAAGTAGAGAAATCTCTTACATCAGAACCGTTCCTCCTTCCATTTTCATCAATTTCAAGATTCCGCCTAACACCACTCCTGTTAACATACCTGCGATCAATGCTTGTTGACGAAGGAGATCTATCAATCAGACCCCCAGGTGACGCCTTGGTACTGGATGACCTTTCAGTTGACAAATCTCCAGCATGACTTTCATCTATTTTAATGGGTTTTTCCATTAATTTGTATTTAGGACCTCTATCTGATGTCCCAGAGTAACCCTCTCTTGAGCCTTTGGTTCTCTGCTCTACTGTTGGATCTCTGTACTTTGAATCTTCAGCTTTTGTATTTCTGAAACGGGGGTAATGGCAACCAGTTATTATTGTTCGTATGCTATAATTCCCATGCAAAAGTAATAGTTAGAGTTAACCATAATATTTAACCTGTGCAAGCTAAACTTATAATTCTCATCAACAAACTAACTTTAATTATTTCTCCTGTTGGCAAAGGGGAGGTTTCTTATTTAGCTTAAAATACCCGCATATTTATACAATAGTGTAAAACCATGTTGTTGACAACATGAGTTGCCTTGAAGGTTAATCTTTACAGACTCTGCAATCATAAATGAGAAGCTTGCGCTAATTATTAGACTTCCTGGAGTAAATTACACACGTGAATTGTTTTATCAGAAATCATACTATAGCACTACTACATCAAAAGTAACAATGCCTTGAAAAACTACTGAAATGAAAACGCAAAAATCTACTTCCCTAATCACCACCTGGAAATTACAGAAATAAACTCATAGTTTAACCAAATTTCCAGCAAAAATTAAATAGTACCTATAGTCATCTTTGCCAATATTTGTATTTGAGGCAGGAGAAGATCTGTGCTTATTGCTAGTCCCAGTTGAATCTGCATGAGCTTGTCGATGTTGAGATCTTCCTCTGTCAACATCAGAATCCGCTCTGCTGGTGCTTAAACTCTTTTTTTCTGCATCAGGATAGTAACTCTTAACTGCTCTAGATTTAGAGTCAGTATAATCATCACGGTCATCCAAAGTTCTTTTCTTTGTTCCACTGTCTTTTCCTCTAGCACTTCTATCATCCACATGTGATCCATCCCGATCACGTCGACGATCACGTCGACGGTCACGGTCTCTGTCTCGTTCACGTTCATGATCTCGGTCACGATCCCAGTCCCAATCTCGATCCCTGTCGTAATCATGATCTCTGTCAATATCATAATCACGATCACGTTCACTATGATGTTCAGGATCACGAACAGAATCCAAATCACAATCTCCATCACGATCGCGATTATGGTCTCTATCACTCTCTGGAAGCTTGGTTCTCTTTTGCCTTGATTCCAGGCTATTCTTTTCGTCCCTAGTGTGTTTATCATCAGACCTAATGGTAGTATGATCTTTGGCAGGGCGTTCATCACGTTGCTTGTCATGTCTATGTTTGTTCTCCCTGTCTATTTCTTCCTTATATTTGTCTCTGTATTTCTCTTCCTTTCGCCTATCATCCTTCTTTTTAACATCCTTAGCCTCATCCTTAGAAGATAAATGTCTATCATAACCATCACCAACATTATCTAGATGTTTATCACCATCACTGTAGTCATCCCTCTTCTTCCTCATTCGCCTCTCAAGCTGGTTATCAGGTTCAGGGCTTCTTAACTCATCCATTTTCTTGGAATCTGCAATAACACAAGCCACAGATCAAAATCAAGAATTGTCTTCTGAACCAAATCTGAGTAGACCACATGAATGTATGTAACAAAAATATAGAAGAAATAGTTGCTTCATATGGAAGTGCTACAAGAAAGAATATGAAAAAAAGGTGAACTTAAGTTATGTTATTGACCAACTACACAAACAAATATTTAATTTTCACATAATCCACAACCACTACCCTAGAGCCAGGTAGGTTTAACAATACTTTAACATCCTGCTGTCAAACATAAATAATCCTAAAATGTTGAATTAGGCTTTCAAGCGCAACCTCAAGTAGGATGAATCAGTTGAGTCCCAATTAAAAGTACATGATATGATGCATGCTATGTTTCACACTAAAAGGATCAAAAGAAATTGAAAACTTCCACACATTTCACAATAAAAAATCACATAAATGACCAGAGAAAAAAATTGCATTCCACCCCAAGTAAAAGATAAGCAGGCATGATTTACTCATGAAATCAGTTAGACTAAAGTAGAAAAAGGATACACACAGATTCAAGTATGCACATGAACAGAGACACAGAATAATTAAATTCTATCCAGTTCACTAAATTTTCAACTAAGTTGCAAGATTGCCAGGAAAAAATATATTCTATAACAGACTAAAAAACCAATTCAACACAACTGAGATTCAAATTCAACAAAGTTCTATAATAAAACTCTATAATATACTAAAGAGCCCACTCAACACAACTGAGATTCAAATTCAACAAAATATGGTATAAACCAAATTTGAAACTAATAATGCAGAACACGTGGATCACTCTAGCAATGGATAGTTATAAGAAAATTTGTAGTTCCCACAACGAGAAATGAAGGTTAAAGAACCTGATGTTGTGTAGCATCTATAAAATAACTTCAACAAAATTTCTGAATGAAATCATATCAACGTATTATATGACCACTTTTCAGGTCCAAGCCATGTAAACCTAAGCAATGAAATATTGATATTTTAGAAATAACCAAATTTGATCTGTTGTAATATACGAAAACTTCATTTCAATTACCTTATAATTCACCCAAAATCAATGAGTCTATCCCCCATTGAAACACACCACCCCAAAACTTAGCATTGAATGATTCTTAACAGCTTTAATTTGTCAGTCCATAACCATACAAGGTAAAATAATTCATACCCTTAAAGTAAGTTTTACATATATGAGTGAGGAATCTAAGCAGAAAGTTGACCATAAATATGGTAAAAGATACATATTCTTTCCTTGTATTCACCAACATGAGGCATGTTAATAAATAAGCACATATAAAATTAATAAATGTAAATCATGTGGAGAAAAACACATATAAGAGTGGGTCCTTTAACAGTAAAATTGTATCTCTATCGTAAACAGACTCTACTATTTATTGATAAAAATAAAAAAAGGAGAGAATTCAAACTCTGTAAATACCTGTAACATAAATTGTTTTGTAAGATAATTGGAACTTCACATTCAGATTCAAGGATGTGGTCAAATTTAATAATCGAACTTAAGATAACAGTTACGTTTCTAATCTAATTATAATTGTAAATGGCAGACAACAACCATTTTTTCTACTTCAAACCAATGACTTGAAACTTAACATGAATGGCTTATCATTTCATTTTAGTCTATATTTCCAAAAAACAGGAAAAATCCAACAGCTTTTACAATATGCCAAACCTAGAATAAAACTTTTCTTCTTATAAAGATCTGAAAATGTCAACTATGTGAATTACATTTAATCACACATTGTAACACGCATGAATCAGTTTGGGCCGACACATAATTAGCACTTAACACCGTACCAATAATATATATATATATATATATATATATATATATAAATATATATAAATATATATGTACTTATCAAAGCAACTCAACTAATACTCTAGCCTAAATCCATCAATTTTCTTTACCTATTTGATGTCTAAAACTCTGTTCATCATCCAACAACCTCATGATAGAAGGAAGACAATGTTAACTCATTAGAAGGGGAGGAAGAACAAAAGCAATCACAGAAACACAAGAGTCTGATAACATGCCTACATTTCCAAAAGAATGTCACAAGACAGTAAATTGTCGGAATAAATTGTTGGAATGACCTGTACATGAGTACAGGCATCGAATAAACAGTGACAACAGATAGAATGGAAGGAACAAGGAGGAGACATTAGATATTACAGCTGTTAAATACTGCGCCTGTTCCAACAAAAAAAAGGACAGAGAAATTGAGAACATGTGTACGATACAAATGGGTAGAAATTGCTTGACATTCAAATTTACAGTCATCAGCTACAAGTCAAATCGGTCACAGAATTCCAAACCTGCTTACGAACTATTTATAGATAGGCAAAAACACAACCAGTCAAAGTATCACATGGCTTGTTCCCATTGTTCCTCCTAAACTAAGAGTAAGAGAGGTGCCTTATACTCGAAACTAAGCTAATATTTAAAAAGCCTTATCCCTGGTGCTCTGATCCAAACAAAGCACCCAGCCGAAAGTCAAATATCAATCCCATTACATGCTAATCTTTATTAACACGCACATAATGCGCACAATACCTGCTTCAGTTCAAAACAAGTCACGACACTACAAATGCAACGACGTCAATCAATCAAGTCAAGTTACCTTACCATTAATTTCAAAGACCTGCTTGGAAACGCGCTGTTCTTGCTCATCAACCGATTCCTCACTCCTACCACCTTCTTTAAATATCCTCTCCTTCTCCGTCGCACCCTCTCTGCTTCGCCCCGAAGCCGAATCCCTATGCTTCCCATCCCCTTTACCGCTACTCCTTTTCACCTCCTCGCCCTCACCGTACACTCCCACGCTTCCGTCCCGCCTCCTGCTCTTCGAATCCCCCGCCGCCTTCGACTTCTTCGTCCCTTCCTCACCGCCATTCCACCTGTCTCCGCCGCCGCCGTCCTTGCGCCGCTTCGACGACGACGCGTACTCGTCAGAGTACTCCCCGTTCCCGTGCGCCTCCTTCGAATCCAGCCTTCGCTTCTCCCCGGAACCCGAATCCTTCGACGCCTTCGCACTACCGCTCTCCTCCTTGCTCCTCCGATCCTTCGCGCCGGAATCTCGCTCGGAGTCGGAGTGTTCCCTCGCGTCCCGAGAGCTGTGCTTGCTCGATTTGTGCTTCGAACTGCGCGGCATCGCGGAGGCGAACCACACAACAACAAGAAAACCCTAACCGTCGAGTTGAATCGGGAGAAATGGAGCGCGTCGTGCACAGAAACCCTAATTAGAAGAATTGAGTAAGAGAGAATGAAGCGCCTGAACCCTAATAGAGAGAGTCCTCGCACCGGATCGCGGAGATCGAATGTGAGAAAAATTACGACAAGACCCAATAGGTATACCCTGGTCGGTTAGGGTTAAATGCGGAAGAGCGCGTAAATGTTGAGTTGAGCAGTAGAAGAAAATCACAACGAGATCGAAGGACTCTCTCTCTCTCTCTCTCTCTCTCTCTCTCTCTCTCTCTCTCTCTCTCTCTCTCTCTCTCTCTCTCTCTAGTTTTCTTTCCCCTCGGGGTTTGTGTAATCTATGTATGTGTGTAGGGTGTATTTTTGATTTTTGCTTTATCGACCTTGATGAATAATGAGAAATGAAGAGGGGGAACTGGGGATAATGGAAAATAGTGTGTGTTTACAGAATTACCCTTGTTTATTTAGAATTATGTCGGTGGTATCCCTGTGCGGCGCGGGTTTCGTGTTTGGGTTCACAGTGCTGTAAATTAGGTTATGCTTTGTCTGAGCTCTCCAATAGGAAATGGACACGGCGTTTCATGGTGGTGCCTCCTCACCCTGTCTCCTCGCGTGGGGTCTATAGATAAATTCTCTTTCCGTATATTGGTTTTTAAAAACAAAAACAACCATAAACATCTTCACATTTTAAGATTTAGCCTAAAAGGAAAATATATCCTAAAAAAAATTTTAAATATCAGCTACTCTGTATCTCAGTAATCCCTTTTTAAAGATGTTAAATAGGAAATTAGAGATATGATTATGTTAAGGTTAGATTTTGTATGTATTTAGTGAGACTTTTTTTTATGTGCAATTAAAGTATAATGTTGGTTAAAGGGTAAAAGAATTTTAAAATATGAATTGGTTTTCAAAACGAGAAAGAAACACAAATATGTACAAAATTTAAAGATATCTAAAGAAAATTTTAGATACTTAGGCACTGTGTATTTAATTTTTTTTGTGTTCGTAATTTTTGTAAAGATGTTAAATAGTAGAGATATAGCTATTTTAAGATTAGATTATATATGTATTTAGTGAGGTAGTTTTCATAACGTGGAATCAGATTTTCTTTGGATTAGATGATGGAAAACAAAACAAAAAAGTAAAGGATGATAATTATAGGAAAATATGAAATTTTAATTGAGTTTTAATAAGAAATTTTACATACATAGTTAGGTTTTAATAAATACATGATTAAAAAATATAAAGTTTTAATAAAATATAAAGTTTTAATAAAATTGATTCATTTATCAAAGACAAGCTACAACGAAACTCTTAATTATCTCAGTTTTTATATTTTATGTGAGATACTAAGCACTCACAAGAAACAATTATTTCACCCAATTTATAACAAGATCAAATGTAAAAGATTCAATTGAAAAATTAATTGTTATTTTAATGCTCAATAAATCAAATAAATTTAATAGAGACTTAGAAAAAAAGTTTAATAACATATGATTTTGATTAAGAACTAAAAATAACTAAAATAAAAGATGATTATGATTCACTACTAAAAATAATCTATCAATATCAACCTCGTTAGGTGAAATAAGAACATTAAGAGAACAAGTGAAGTTACTTAGAAATAGATTCATAATGGTTACTTCCTTTAAATCTTATATAAAACAACTAGATAAAGATAAAATAAAGAGAAAAATTACATTGCGTGTCTTTGTTAAAATTTGTAGGCGAACTAAAATTTCACAAAAAAAAAACATTTCTTATGTTTAGTTAGTAAGCTAAAAGAGATCAATATATCTTATATATGCATTAGATGATTATTCTTTTTGGTGAGCAACTTTGTGACATTTGATCACTCTTAATGCAACTTTATCATCTTAGACAATTTGGTAAAAAAATACTTACTTATTAGCCAAAGAACACTCGAGAACTAAAAGAATCACATGTTGATAGTAAAATAATTTGCAAAAATAATAATTGAACCATGTCAAACAAAAGTAGTTGAAAGTTAAAAGAATAATAGTTGAGTAAGGAATATTTTATTAAAATAACACTCAATGGGTTATTTATGAGTAACTACAAGTCCAACCAATACTCAAAGGTTAATAAAAAATGACTGAGATCCCAAAAAATACTTTTACCATATTTCCTGACATTAGTTTGTTTAGTAAAACTCATTCAATTGATTGAGAATTTGATGTAACATTCATGATAAGACGCATTGGTATAAAAATGTGTATTATCTCTTTCTTTTTTGTTTTTTACATTTTATTGCATGTTATTCTTATATGTACAAATTTTAAAGAAGAATTTTCATGTAATAAGTATAACTAAAACATTTCCACAAATAAATTAATCAAATATAAGTTATGTTGCATGATGACACAATGACATAAATATCATTAACTAATTACTTTATAAAACTATCATTTTAATATGACTTGAGATTATATTTGTGAAAGGTGTCAAACACAAAATTAAAAAACTAATTTGTAACATCCTAAAAATATAGTGTAAAACCATATAATAGAATGATTACATCTAATAATATTACAGCTCAGTCATTCAAAGAGAATTCAATATAATTACGGCCAAACGACCTTACAATATAACGAAGAGTTAAAACAGCACACTAGATACAACTAGGCTGAACAGTTGACAAAAGACCTACACCGAACGGTCCTACAAAATAAATGGCCAAAAGATGACCGAACGGTCATACAAAGAAAATCAATAACTGACCGAATGGTTCTACTGTTCGGCCTTAACTTCCACTTCAACCAGATTTTCTTCTAGTGCCTCTTCCAGCAATTCTTCTCCTTCTGCTCACATCCATACGGATGGTCATTGCAACAGAAAGACAACTAACGAACGTACAAAAAGACAAGATAGGAAATAGGGTAAGCTTATGTAATTAAATTCAAAAATCAACATAGATTTCACACAATCCACATAAACAAGATCATTTCATTCACTTTTACATGCAAAGCCTAATGCTAGACTCTGATTGTCCGGACTGTATGAATTCTGTGTAGCTACGACGTTCGTGCACTCGGGTGATGTAGTAACTGGGATACCCTCAACAGCTGCCACCCGAGGTTAGTCTGTTCCGTCCAAATTAACCATAAGGACGAGGACCTCCTGCCATTCTCACACATGACTTACCCTTCTCTACGTGAGAAATGAGTAATCACGAATATCAGGATGAACCGCCAGCTTAGCATGTCCACATTCATACTTTACCAATTTCCAATTTACATTAATGAGTTATTCCTCCCCGGAATACTCGTTCACAACTCAAGTTATTTCATCCATATTATAATCTATCAGCTTTCATTAATAAGACCTCAATGAGATCAATTTGAATAAATATATCTTAGGATATCAAAATGTCGAATGCTGAACTTTAACCCTAAACAAGACCGAACGCTTGGAGTGAGACCAAAGGTCTCCAGTTCCAAAAAATATCAAACCCGATGGAGTGAATATCGAGTTATAGAAAAACTGATTACCATAATATTTCTCGAGAAAACATAGAACTAAACGTTATTTACTAGGTGAGCCAATTGAATGAACTAACTCACGAGAGTTAAACCGAACGCCAACAAGCCTAGGTCGAATACTAAAACGCTAGGCTGAAACCAATTGAGACAGACAATGGGGGACATCAAATAATGGTACTTAACTGGATTCGGTGAAGAAACCGAACGTTAATATATACTTAGCTTTTGAAAGAGTTAAACATCAAGAAAAATCAGAATGTCAGTCAAAGACTGAACACCATAGCGAGAGAACCCTATTGGGTTTGGACGAACGTTCTTATTATTAATATATATTACAGAAAGAAGAATGAGCGCCTGGTGTAAGACCGAGCACTACAAAACTTATAGAATAAAGGCTTGATAAATATAAGATTACTATTTAACTAGTATTCAAGAATGAATGAGATATACAATTATATATATATATATATATATATATATATATATATATATATATATATATATATATATATATATATATATATATATTGTAACATCCCCAAAATCTCACACTTGAAATTTCATAGTTTATATATATTAACATTACATTTACGGTAACATCCCGTAATCTCACACTTAAAAATTCATAATTTATATATGAATTTTACATGTTTTAAGCTCAGATTTCAAAATTCCTAATTATAACTTGAGTTCTTCTATCTCTCCCTTCCTTGGCACTGAGTTAGACGACATTCCTTCATCTGCTCCCGTATAACGAATTATACGATCATCGCACATACCCAAACACAAACACAAACAAGTAGGGTGAGCTAACATGCAATAAATCATTTATGAAACATGCATATTTACTTTAATGCACTCAACACACCTCATATAATAATTATGTCGGACACACTCATACCCTTATACAACAATCGCATCCTAGATACTCATCCATTACTTTGATACACTTGACAGACACTCCTTCTACAATACCCAATAGTAACTCATTCCACAATACCCAATAGGCACTTATCCCGACGATGTGTTGATGAGCGATCAACGGGAGGTTCCGCACTTGTGATGTCATTCTTAGTCCCCTCACTATTTCCTAAACCGACAAATAGACCAGGACATCCTGCCCTCACAAGGTTAGTCCTCTCACTATGTCCAAAACTGGCACATAGACCAGGACCTCCTCCCTTCTCACCACATAATTCATCATTCTCTACTTGAGACTGAATGATTATTAGAATATCAAGATAACCTCCAACTTCATGACCCTCAACATCAACATATACACATATACCATGTTATTACAGAATCTCTCCACGAAACTCATACCATGCTCACATTCCTCAACTCATATTATACCATTACGAAATCTTCACATAATTCTCATACACATACCATGACATTACAGAATCTCTCCGCGAGACTCATACCATGCTCACATTCCTCGACTCATATTATACTCTTACGAAATCTCCCCGTAATACTCATACATATTCAGATGCATAAATTCAAATCCAATATAATAAAATCTAACCATCGCAAAAATCATATCACAATAAATTAACAATACTAAAATATCACCATAAATGGTCACCGGTGAAGAATCAAATGTTTGACGAATCAAACTCACCATAAACGCGAGTACATATGACTAGTCACAACTTACTGGATTGGACCAAGGCTGCTCTATGATCAGGGATGTACCAACTCCGGTTTTTAAGATTCCTCTATCCTACCATCACAATTATAATTCATAATTTCGTATCTACCACAATAACATGAGTTCATTCCAACGAGACATATTGAACAATAGTTTAACAGTACTTAATCTGTACAACAAGATTTAAGTTAAAAACTTGTCGAGTAGACTTCCAGGAAAGAGAGGTGCGTCACAATGGACAACTTAAGTACCAAGTCTTTCCTTAGCCAAAGTGTTCCTCAACTAGTTTTTAACAAATTTCTTATTTACAGATTCAAAACAATAGCATATAATATTAACACCGAAATTCAATATAGATAGGCATACAGTAAGCATTAATAGTATTCACACATAATTTCAAGACATGCATACTAATAAACAATACTAAATCATAATATAAAAGCATAGAAAGGTTAGCTCCCCTACCTCTATTCCAGACTCCTCTTGCTCCGAATTCGTTTTCCCCGAAAACCCTCCAAAGCCTCTACTCTTCTTACAACTAAAAATTTCTTCCTAACTCTTTCTTCTCTATTTCTGAAGGTTTCTCACTTGATTCTTCCTCTCTTTGTGCAAAATAGCCTCCCCCTCATGGCTATTTATAGTCCAAAAATTTTACTATTCATCAATTTTTTTAATATTATTTATTTTTATTTTTATTATTTTATTATATTAATTTCTTAGTCACCACTTAAATAATGGATTTATAATGGATTCTCCAATATTGACTTCAATTCTTAATGCTTTCTCCATTATCAATATTTTAAATTTTATTTTACTTTTTTTTTAGAAAAAGGGTAGAAAAGAGTTTGAACCCATCACCAAAATTTTCTATCAATTAAGCTATCAAAATTTCTTGTTTAACTTTCCACATTTTATAAACTTATTATATTTTTCATTCACAAAGAAATTTATTACTACTAGTAATAAAATTGTTACTATTAAGATAAATATTTTTCATGGGTCTTACATTCTCCCCAACAACAAAAAATTTTCGACCTCGAAAATTCTGTACTTCAAGAAAATATATGATAGTACGATATATATACATATGTGTGTATATATATAATTTTTTTTTTAACAAAATAGCCCTTTCACAAATTAAAATACCATACACAAGAAATTTATCCAATACTTTCCCATACTCTTCACGTATACCAATATTATTATTATTAAATTTTTTTTAACCGATACTATTACGCAACTGGTAGCAACAACCGGAACTGTTGCTATAGTAAATATTTTTGGCTATAAATAGAGCACTCCTCCGCTTTGAGCTACACTTTGAGTTTTAGCGTGAGTTTGCTTCCCTTGAGGGTCCTTAGAGTGTCCTAATTCTGTGAGGAGCGTCTCTCTCTAAGTGTGTCTTCGTTTCTCGCATCCGTGTAAGTGTTTCATCCCCTCCGATCTTTCGTTTTATTACTTCTTTCCTTTAAGCTTTCTTTTAATCCATGTTTCTTTTTACATTTACGTTCGTTACTTGTTCTTGTTATACTTGTTTTATTATTTCACCACTCTCGCCCCTTTTTATATATATATATATATATATATATATATATATATATATATATATATATATATATATATATATATATATATATATACACACTGATAAACTAATAATGGGGTATATAAGCTGAAAAAAATCGTTGTTAACTTGCTACGAACCCTAAAAATTAATTTAACTTAAATAAATCATGAATATAAACTTTTCGGACTTAGATCTAGTAAGATCCTTTGCAAGGACCGGAGAATTCATCTAGACTGGACTTATGGACAAAATTTAAAAGAAAACTAATTGTATCAGCTCTCTTTGACACCAACATAAAATTCCTTCACTTTTGCCTCTTAGAAAAATGAACAAAAATGTAAGAAATTTGGAAGTTCAAGACAAGATTGGATATAAAAGATGGAGTCCTACTAAAGAGAAAATTGCTCTACTAGAGGCCCTTTTTGCATTTGGGATTCGAAATCCAAATAGAGAGCAAGTGCACGAAATTGCAACGAGCTTAAAGTTTACGGAGAAATTTGAGAGTATAGTGTTTATTGTTGGTTTCAAAACTATGGGTATCGTGAAAAGCAACGATGCTTGAAGCAAAGCACCACCACCACATCTTACTCTCCACTGCCCCTCTTGCCGCCGTTTATGAATGGTAAGACACGTGCATTTTTTTTTATTTATTTTTTTTTAATTTTCTTAACATTTCTAATTTTTTTTTGTTTGGAGATCTTCCATGCATAGCGCCGTCGGTTCCAGATCGGGTGACATTGGATCTTTTTCCAATCCCTCCCGTTCTTGAAAAAAGAGAGGTCTCTCTTCCCCTACAATTCCAGGTGAAGGCTCCTTCCGTTGAGCTTTCCTTACGACCGCCTTATGCCGATGAATAGTCTCCTCGAGGAGTATAATTGTCCTTATGTATTTTATTATTATAATTTTTTTTTTGGACTGTAATAATTAACGATCACTTGTGATCGACTCTTGAACATCTTTATTATTATTATTATTAGTAGTAGTAGTATTATTAGTATTATTATTATATATATATATATATATATATATATATATATATATATATATATAATTATAGACTTAAATTTATCGTAAACTAGCTAACCATCATTTTTATTTTTATTTTTTGTTTAAAATTGATTCCTTGATTCGCGGTAAGGTAACTTTGTAGATTATAAATGTATTAAGAAAGACTTTGAACATGTAATAGTTAGAAAAACTTGTACTTCCAGAACGGTTACGCATTTAATCGATTATTAGAAGCTATAATCGACTATCCTGAGCTTTTTCTGAAAAACTTTGTTGCTCTGGAATAATCGATTATTACTCCAAATAATTGATTATCACCGGTTCTGATGAGAACTGCCAAAGTCTCTGGAATAATCGATTATTCCTCAGGATAATCGATTATCTGTGGTAGTGTGTCTGAGGAAGTTCTAAAAATAGTTCAAGTGTTTTGTCTGGTCTCGTGAATAGGAGAAGCTCGCGTTTTGTGTGTCGATAGTCAGAGCGGTTTCTTTGAGTCGGCAAGGTGGTCATCTTCCGGTTCGTCTGTCGAAGGAAGATTTTAATCTGCGCGGTTCTGGTTCTTTTATCGAAGGAAAGTTTTTATCATTCTTTTTATTCACTCTATTGTAAATCTTTAAATTAATTTTTTTAGTGAAAACGTTAATCACTTTTTATGGTGATTAACAGCTGGATGTAGATTCTTTTGAATCGAACCAGGATAAAATTTCTGTGTTGAATTTTCTTGCTCTCTATACTTTTTACATTTTACGCATATCCACTGGTTGATAAATTTTCTCTAAGAAAATTGATTTTCTAAAATTGACCATCTTAAAACGAGTTTGGCTGAACACGCTTTCCGCTATCGTAATTTATTCCGCTACGCCTATAATGGTACCGATTGTTCCAACAATATATGTATCTAGCTGGTTTAACGTGTAATGCTAGTTATACGTTAATTAATTCACTTAATTAGTATCTATACTTATAATATTGAGGCCTAATTCAGTATACTATCCAGCAGTACCTTACGTTTATAACTCGTAATCCTATCATGTATCCATACCCTAAAATTATAAATTCCACAAATCAATAACAAGTAATAGTTGGGACTGCATCGAATCTGTTTATAAAATTGAAGTCCACTCAAAACAACCACGAATCGCTATACCATAAAACAATAACAAGTAGTATTTGTTCATCATATGAATTATAAAATCATGATCAGCCCTATGTATGTAAATTCCACACAAACTAATAACCAAAAATACTATTGTAACGCCCCGGCAACTCACAGGGACCATCGACTGCCCCCACAGATCACCACCAGGCTTTCCAGTGTGCTTTGTCCTCACTCGCACACTTTCTGGGAAAACTTCCCAGAAGATCACCCATCCCAGAATTACTCCAAGCTAAGCACGCTTAACTATGAAGTTCTTATGAGTTAGGCTACCGAAAAGCAAATGCATTTGGTGATATGAGTAGTCAAATCAATTCCTTTAAGCTATCCTTCAACTGTATAGTCCCATACCTACACAGTCTCCAGATCCCTCTCATTCCGGTGTATGTCCGATTCGTCCATGTACCCCTTCCACCCGAAGCTGCCAGGAGCCGCTCCTTGTCTGTGCCCCCTGCACCATGCTTCTTGCACCGGCGTCACTCCCCGCCCTCGTCTTCGTGCCCGGGTGTCACAACTATCATGTGGAAATTCTAATACCTACTTCCGGACACCAACCAAGAACTCATACACCATACAGATTTGTCTTTTCTTCACCACTTATCTTCGTTAAACTCTTTTTGACTTTACAATCTCCAGTCTGCACATTTTTAACTTGATCAACTTTTGATATATAATCGTTTGTTCTCCTTAAATTCAACACTTCTTCTTAAAACCATAACCACCCAAAAATAGAATTAAAACAATCAAACCTCCCTATAGTGTCCCAACAGACTACAAGAGTCCTAGACCCTTAACTCTCAAATTCACTATCCCACTTCCTCCAAAATAACTCAAAACACTAATAATCCTCTTAACTTTCAACATACAGCTGCTACATCAAATTTTACTCATCAAACATCCTCAGTTGCAATCTCACAACACGTTTAAAGCAGCTCACACAACATTATTTCACATGTTCACAGATGAATATTTCAGCACATATCATTTCATACACTCAGAACTTAAAAACGCAACCCAGACAGCACAATGATGCATAAACCAGTCCATACACCTAACGTATAACACTTTATGAGAAAGTATTCTAGCTCCCCTTAGTCCACTTTAGAATTTCCTATTCCTTTCTTAACTTAAACTTTAAGCCATCCACCACTTTCTTATTCAGATTCCAACCATCACTAATACATCGATCAATGTTACCAATCTCACACAATGCCACTCCATTTCTCACCAACACTTCCCTCTCTTCTGACTTCTAACGTTACTGATATACTAAACCAAACTGATTTCTCAAACCTTGCTACATTCATGCTTATCCAAGGCTTCTCTTAATCTAGCCTTTGAACTCAACCCCTTCTTGTGAAACGTACGATATATGACCTTCTGACTTTGTTCTCAAAACTTCTAGTTAAATACACACTCTACTATATAGACTTGGAGGAAATGGTAAATTATACCATTTAGACTCAATTCTTCACAGAGAAGACACGACAGACTCACAACACAGAGGTCATCCTAAGGACGAACTGCTCTCATACCATTAATGTAACATCCCCAAAATCTCACACTTGAAATTTCATAGTTTATATCTATTAACATTACATTTACGGTAACATCCCGTAATCTCACACTTAAAAATTCATAATTTATATATGAATTTTGCATGTTTTAAGCTCAGATTTCAAAATTCCTAATTATAACTTGAGTTCTTCTATCTCTCCCTTCCTTGGCACTGAGTCAGACGACATTCCTTCATCTGCTCCCGTATAACGAATTATACGATCATCGCACATATCCAAACACAAACACATAATTCATCATTCTCTACTTGAGACTGAATGATTATTAGAATATCAGGATAACCTCCAACTTCATGACCCTCAACATCAACATATACACACATACCATGTTATTACAGAATCTCTCCACGAAACTCATACCATGCTCACATTCCTCAACTCATATTATACCATTACGAAATCTCCACATAATTCTCATACACATACCATGACATTACAGAATCTCTCCGCGAGACTCATACCATGCTCACATTCCTCGACTCATATTATACCCTTACAAAATCTCCTCGTAATACTCATACATGTTCAGATGCATAAATTCAAATCCAATATAATAAAATCTAACCATCGCAAAAATCATATCACAATAAATTAACAATACTAAAATATCAGCATAAATGGTCACCGGAGAAGAATCAAATGTTTGACGAATCAAACTCACCATAAACGCAAGTACATATGACTAGTCACAACTTACTGGATTGGACTAGGGATGCTCTATGATCAGGGATGTACCAACTCCGGTTTTTAAGATTCCTCTATCCTACCATCACAATTATAATTCATAATTTCGTATCTACCACAATAACATGAATTCATTCCAACGATACATATTGCACAATAGTTTAACAGTACTTAATCTGTACAACAAGATTTAAGTTAAAAACCTGTCGAGTAGACTTCGAGGAAAGAGAGGTGCGTCACAATGGACAACTTAAGTACCAAGTCTTTCCTTAGCCAAAGTGTTCCTCAACTAGTTTTTAACAAATTTCTTATTTACAGATTCAAAACAACAGCATATAATACTAACACCGAAATTCAATATAGATAGGCATACAGTAAGCATTAACAGTATTCACACATAATTTCAAGACATGCATACTAATAAACAATACTAAATCATAATATAAAAGCATAGAAAGGTTAGCTCACCTACCTCTATTCCAAACTCCTCTTGCTCCGAATTCGTTTTCCCCGATAATCATCCAGAGCCTCTACTCTTCTTACAACTAAAAATTTCTTCCTAACTCTTTCTTCTCTATTTCTCAAGGTTTCTCACTTGATTCTTCCTCTCTTTGTGCAAAATAGCCTCCCCCTCATGGCTATTTATAGTCCAAAAATTTTACTATTCATCAATTTTTTTAATATTATTTATTTTTATTATTTTATTATATTAATTTCTTAATCACCACTTACATAATGGATTTATAATGGATTCCCCAATATTGACTTCAATTCTGAATGCTTTCTCCATTATCAATATTTTAAATTTTATTTTACTTTTTTTTTTAGAAAAAGGGTAGAAAAGAGTTTGAACCCATCACCAAAATTTTCTATCAATTAAGCTACCAAAATTTCTTGTTTAACTTTCCACATTTTATAAACTTATTATATTTTTCATTCACAAAGAAATTTATTACTACTAGTAATAAAATTGTTACTATTAAGGTAAATATTTTTCATGGGTCTTACATATATAGATATACTTAGGTTTACTATAAAACACCAAGGAATAAATACCCTTGGGTGAACGCTCACATACAGATGTTACAGAACAAAGACGCTCGACCTCAAGTAGAATTCTTCCCAAATGAAAGAATCCAGTTCCAAAACGAGTCCACTGGAAAACCGAACGGTCAAAGACCATTCAGTGACGAACATAATTTCTCATGTGGAATTACATACGTATCATTCTTTACATCAATTCATTTCCTCAACATCTATTTTCATACATTCATACATCCATATCATAGTGACTATTCATACATCATACAGTCAAAACATATCAACAATCATACTTCATATTCATTCAGCAACTCAACAAACATGCATCCATTAAAACGAACGTATAAATGAACATACAATCAAATTATATAAGCTTCCCTTACCTCTAACGTGACCGAACGTTCAACAATGCCGAAATATAGCTCCTCACTATTGAAATCTTAGAGTTCGACGATCACCCCTTATAAACTAAACCAAACGGGAAAACCATAAATACTCAGAATAAATTGACCCCTTCATGCAACCAAGAATCTGGGTTTGCATGTGTAAGAAGAACGAACGTTCTAAAGAGAAAGTAACTTACCAGTTCGGAACCAAAAACTGATCGGTTCAACTGGAAGCTCTAGACGCCGGAAGTGCTTCAGCGGTGCCTGAGTGGTGATCGGAGAAGAGAAAGAGTGAGATTTTGTAGAGAGAAGTAATAACTTTTAGAGAGATGGAGGAGAAAATGAAGTTTCAAAATTTGGAAGAAGATGGTTGCATGCAGAGAGTGGCGTGAATTTTGAAAAACTAAGTTTTACTATAACCGTCAAGAACGACCGTCCACTCAGCTGCTCACACATGTCCCCCACTTTCTGATTTTCAGATTCTTTTTGCTTGACACCCGACGTCCGCTCAGATGGGTTTTGGGTGCATTTTAAATGGGTTCTAACGCAATTCAACTCTGTTATTTTTCACATAACTCAATTCTATCTATCCAAATTTACAAGGAGTTTTAATATTTAATTAAGCATTGCATTTCATCCCATGTATTATTATGTTAAACATGCTAACTAAAAGCAATTTGAATCATACTTTAATTACTTTTATGTCTAAAATGGATGTATAATAAATGATGATTACTCATAATAATTGTGTTTCTTTGATACCTGTAGTATTTGTCTAGTGGTGGTGTGTTTAGCGTCTGGCATAATTGTTTGATATTTTTAATTATCATTTTTTATTAGTTAACTATTTTTTTAACAAAAATGGTGTAATTATATATTATTTTTTAATAATGGTGGATTATTTATATTATAATTTACCATAATTTGACAATTATAATATTTTGTATGTACTAGTTTTGGCTTAATAATATAAGTTTGTGATTTTGTAATATTGGTGTGTGTTTTTTTATGTAATTATTTCATTGTTGTTGTGTTGTTTTGTCCTTACTCGTACACTTTCTGGGAAAACTTTCTAGAAGGTCACCCATCCCTAAATTACTCCAGGCTAGGTATGCTTAACCATGGAGTTCTTATGGGTTAGGCTACCGAAAAACAAATGCATTTGGTGATATGAGTAGCCAAATCAATCCCTTTAAGCTATCATTCAACTGTATAGTCCCATACCTATACAGTCTCTAGATCCCTCTCATTCCGGTGTATGTTCGATTAGTCCATGTGCCCCTTCCACTCGAAGCTTGCCAGGAGTCACTCCTTGTCAGTGTCCCTTGCACTTCGTGCCTCTTGCACCGGCGATCACTCCCCGCCCTCGTCAGTGTCCGGCTGTCACAATGATAATGTCGTAAATATGACAAATAAATAAATTAAATATTTAGATTATTTAAATATTATTAAACAAAAATTATAATATTTTAAAATATTAAATTATCAATTTATACAATTAAAAATAATAAATAATTATAATAAAATGAATTATTAAAAATAAATGAATATTATCATTGATATATATTATATGTTATTCAATCTAACTCAAACTTAATCTAACTTAAACTTAAATAACCGAGTTAAAGAACAAAGTTAAACCCATAATGAGTGAGATTATTGTTTAAATCTATTCTGATATCTCTTTATTAAAGTGGTTTTTTCCGTTTTTTTTATTTGGTGTTCAATAATGAAGAGGACTCTAGTTGTGGACCTTCCATTCATCATCAAATAGATGAAAACAAGTTAATGCATGGAATATATATATATATATATATATATATATATATATATATATATATATATATATATATATATATATATATATATATATATATATATATATATATATATATGGTAAAAAGGATAAAATTATTCTAAAAAAACAAAATAAATACTATTATTAAATTATTAAATTTCGAAAAAAATATGGTACATACATTTTTTTTAATCATGTATCTGTTTTACACTTTAAGAAAACATCACAAATTTAATCATTTATCATAAATGTAGATATAGTTTGTCGATTTAAAACTATTTACTTACTTTTTTATTGATGATATATTCTTAAAAAAATATCATGCATCATAATTATATAGAATAAATATATCATACAATGATAAAATACTAGATAAAACAAAATGTTACAACATTAATAAAACAAATACGTGTAAGATTTTCGGATAATAAATAATATTACAATATTAAATTAATTGAAAATATGATACATGCTTTAAAAATATATATAAATATCTCATTGCCAGTACAGGAAGATATATAACTTTTAATGTTCAAAAACATCCTGAAATAAGTTATTTAAGTACAACAAAATTCACTAATTATCTATTATCAGTTTCATGTCACATTAAATACCCAAGTACATATAAGACCAAAAGAAATATATAAAAAATATATAAACATACATTGAATAAATAAACGGTGCAAAACTTTATTAACATTATCTAACCATAATTAATGTAGAATATTTTTAAAATAAATCATATTAAAATCATACAACAGTAAACTAATTATTTAATTAAATATAAGTTTATTAGTACTTTATGATGAAAGACAAATATTTAATTTATTTGATTGTTATTAAATTGACAGGATGTTTTTTTATTTTGAATTCTTTTATTAATTTTTTTTCTTTTTTATTTTTTCATCCTTTTCATTTTCTTCCACAGTATTACTCGTTTATATCATTTATCCTCCTCCTTACACTACTTTTACATCTTCTTCCTCCTCCCCACTTACCAATTCTAACTTCACAACTTTCACACCACCATAAAATCACCATATCCTTTTTCATTTGTGTAGACTTCTACCTACAAAATCATTATTTAGAAATAAAGTTTTTATAAATAAAATTAAGAGAGAAAAAATAGTAATTAGAATATTTTTATGGGGATATGAAGGTTACTGAGATTAATAATGTGCGAAACAAAAAAGAAAGAAAAGAAATAAGAGATGAGAAAAAAAATAAAAAGAAATAAAAAATTATTAAAAAAAGATAAAAAGTCAATATACTAATAATTACATAACGTCAAATTAATATAAAAATAATATTAATTAAATATTTATCTTTAATACAAGAGCTAACTTACTAAACCTTATAATCAATGTTAATATATGAATTATATCAGTAATTACATATTAAGTCGTATTAATTTTATTAAAAGTTATTTATCCCATCAACAAAAACATACATAGATACATATACATATATATATATATATATATATATATATATATATATATATATATATATATTATTAAAGTTTTATTTAATTTCCAACTCATATTACTTTAATCATTACTTACAAGCTTTTTGACATTCTTCATCAATTTAAACTTATTTTCATAAATGATCCGTCAATCACACAATGTGATTAGTCCTAAACAATTTCAAATAATTTATCATCACAAAATATGTGCAATAAAATAGTTAGAATTAAACCATTCATCAATGACTAACATTTATAAAGCAAATAATGTTAAAAAAAACATGGGAATAATGACTATTGAGTTATGAGTATATTGAGTTATGAGTAAGTTGTTTGAGCCACGAATTATATAATTTCAGGGACAAAGCTTTCACTTGAGTGATGACACATATCACTTAATTGACGCAAAAAGAAAAACGATGAATTGAATTGGTCACTTTCTTGCTCTAAACAAGAGTATGATGTTTAAGCATTTATCTATATCGTTTAAGAGAAAAACTAACACTTTAACAATTAACTTTTCCCATAAAAACTTATCAACTTGACACTCCAAAGTTTGTTTAAAGTTGTTTATTCACAAAACTAAACCTTAAGATTACAAAAATCACTTTACTTGTTAAAGTAATAAACATACCACAAGAAGACAAAACACATTCAACACTCTAAAATATAATATTTTAATTTTAAATATTTTTTTAATTTCAAATTATAATATATATTATTAAAGAAAGTATCAAATGTGTATTTTTAACACGAGTGTCAAAGTAGCTTTTTTTCCAAATATTATTACTTACATTAATTATGAGAATAAAGTTACTTATAAATAAAAAATATATTTTTAGTATAGGTTATGTAGTTTATTAAGTATTAAGCATAATCATATTTTTAAATATATAATATGTATTTGTAATTTTTAATGAGAAATCAAAATTTTAAAATTTCATATATAAATCATAAATCATGAAAATCTATACAATACAAAATTTATATGCCTAAACTACAATTACTCATTATTCAACCATCAACAATCTCACAAGTACTCATCTCTCCCACTTACATTATCATCTACTTACATATAATATAAATTATAATATGTGGACAAATCATAACACAACAAACAACAAACTAAGCTAGTGAAATTTTTACGATTTACATCTCAAATCACACACCGATTCAACCATCCAACACACCACATAAAGTCATTAAATAACAATTTACCATTAATTAATACACTAACTCAATTTAGACTCAATTATGAAATAACATGCTTTTTTAGGTCGAGTACGTGTGAAGTCTTATACATGTTTTGATTATTTTTTTCTTTGCAGTTGATTTAAGCAAAAAAAGTGTTATGGCTTCACTTGGCACACATTTGTAGATTTGAGCAAAATGACTGTTGTGACTCCACTTGGCATATATCTACCATGAAAGGGTTAATTCATTATAACATCACCATAATGGTACTCTTTCACACTAATCCTACTATTAGAACTTCCTTCAACTCTGATCATCTAAACTTCATTATCCATATAAATATTGCATTTAGGAGAGTTATGATCACTTCAAAATAGGAACTTCTACAAAAGACATACCATAACAATGGACAATGTGACAATTTCTCTTAAAATCATCCGCATCCATACAACACATTCAAACATTGGATAAAACTTATCAATTTAGATCCACCTTCACCTAAAAAGCATAAGTGATAATGCTAATTCTTACCATTATCTAAGCATCATTTTAGTAGCAAAATAAACTCTTCTTTAGCTTATTACTTGCTTAAATCCTCTCTTTTATTTAGTTTTAGTATTTATCTATATTTTGAGCTACATTACGTAAATAATACTCTAATCCCTTGTTTTTTGATCTATTTCGATGTTAGGAAGATCCTCCATTACATTGAAGAGCCTCGGTGATCCAGGAAGTCATTGATTTAAAAGTCATTTTCGCTTAAACGAGAATAATTTAGCTTAAGCGAGAATGACTATATTCTCCAAGAAGTTTATTCTCGCTTAAGCGAGAATAATTTAGCTTAAGCGAGAATTCGGGCAGTATATATACTCACGAGGCAGAAAGAAAAAGAGTCTTTGGTTCTTTGGAGGCGCGATTTCACGTCTAGAGCTCATGGAGGGCGCGAGGAGCTTGTGGGAACATCTCCTCCTCTTCCTTTGGGTCTCCTTCTTCTTCCATCTTCTATGTTTGTAAGCTTTAGGGTTCTCCATGGAAATGGAGAACCATATTCATCTTGTTAGGGTTAGATGTAGCCTATGAACTCTTGTGTAATGAATGATTGTTTCGTATTTATAAATGCATTTTCTATCTATTACTAGTATTCTTGTTTTCAATCTTAAAGCTTGCATGTAATGGGGATGTTCATGACTTGATTTTGGGGTTTCATTGAGCCAGGGATGGGATATGAAATCTTGAACTGAAACAAGAGTCCTTGTGGGTCATTGAGCCAGGGATGGGATATGATTCACATGTTGTCTTAGATCCTAGTTCTTAATACGGGTTTGCTTGTTAGATTGTCCAAGGGATTGGAGTTTGATAAGGAAAACCTAGGCTCTTTCATCTAAGGGATTAGGGCTAGAGTGTTTTAGTGGATTAACTTTAGTAAATTGATAGAGAGGAGATGAAATTGGTTATACACAAGAGTGCATTGGTGAAAACTAACCTTAACAATGTCATTTCATACCATTTCTAGTCTTTTCCATTTTCAAGTGCCTTCAATACCAAAGTCCAACCTTGTAACTACTTGTGAATTTATCTTTTTGCACATATTCTTAAATGATGAGTTGTTCTTGAGTCTAGATGAGTTGTTAATCGCATAATTTTCTAGTATTACGAGTCTCTTGGAAAAACGATACCTGGTCTTAGCACGATTTATTACTTGAACAATTTGGTGCACTTGCCAAAGAGATTAACAATAAGACCCCTACATCACATTTTCTCCAAATAAATTTTTGGAACTCAATCCAAAACTTTATTCAACTTAGCACATACCATAACCAGAATGTTTTCATCTAATCCATTTTTATCAAATCAAGATAGTTCGTTATAAAAAAACTTTTTATAACTCCAATGGGTAATAAGAATCCATAAACAAAAAACTACATTAATTCCATAATGTAGCGAAAGAAATATGTTTACCTTGCACTATCTATAGATAACTAAGTATTTCCTTAATTTTGATTTCGTAACATATAGTTTTTGCATTTTAAATTTCAATTAACTATTTTTCAAGGCACTTGTCATTGGTAGTTGCGAGTTCTATCAGTACTAAAGTGTATCACTTTATGATTTTGCTCCTTGCATAGAAAGTCTTTCCCTTATTTGAAAAATATAATTGATACGTAAGTCTATTTTATGAAACATCTACTACTACATTGACCTTCATTATACAATGCCATGTTTTTTACCATTGAATGTTTTAATTTTAGTGTTGTTAATGAACATAGTATATTAAGTGGTAGATCAATTGCCAACACTAAAAAGGTCGCATGCATTTCCCTTAAGGTATTTATATTGTATCATGATAACAGTTGAATATACCGTTATCAGTGATGTAATTTTGATATTAAATCAACCATTTTTGGACTTAGAAGCTAGCTTGAACTCATGTTTTTAGTTTTGTTTTGTGAATAAGTGAGTAGAGGGTATACTTGATGATTTTATCACTAAATTCCCTTGATTTTGTAGGTTATTGTTATGAATTGGAAGAAGAGCAAAAGTATCAAGGAGTTGGAATTCAAGAGGGACAGTTAAAGCATTAGAAAAGGAGCACAAGAGGTCACATAGGGCGCCTGGGCGCCCCATTATGGGCGTTGGGCGCCAGTTTATGTGGTGTAGGGCGCCTGGGCGCCCCATTCGTGGCGCCAGCTTTTCCCCGCATACCGCCTGGGCGTCCTACTTAGGGCGTTGAGCACTAGCGACGTGGGCTTGGACCTGTTTTCTGTTATTTTTCTGTTCTATTTAAGGACTTGGACGTCCTAGGGATTGTATCTCTTGATGGCTTGAGCACAGAAACACACTTTTCAACCCTTTGAGGCAGATTTGGAGATGTGGGAGCTCTCCTCTTCAATTTTTAGGGTTTATCTTTCATTTTCATTCCATTGTTCATCTAGTTTCCCCATGACAAGGGGGAACTAAATTCAATTTGTTGTTGGGGGATGATGTAACCTTGTGAACTCTCATGTATTTGAATTGGTTTTAATTACATATGCTTCTTTCATTAATTGTTAGGGTAATTCTTCTTCGCTTAATGTTTGTTATGTTTAACTCATTCATGGCATGATGTATGATTTGCATGAGTACTGGGATGTATCTTACAATTCATGTTCTGGAGAATTGCTCCCAAGAGCAATATTGTCCAGGGATGGGGATAGGAGGATTAGCCGTCTTAAGCTTCTAATCGTAATGTTGAATTAATTATTAGGGATGCAAAGGATTGTGGTCTAGTAATTAAGGATATGCTTTCTTCACCGAGGGATTGGGTTTTAAGTACTTTAGAAAGTGACGTTAACAATTGAATGAAGAAGATGAATTCTTATATGCATGAGAGTAAACTAAGTGAAATCTAAACCCCAACAACATACTCATCTCATATTTTCAACTTCATCCATTCATTCTAGTGTTTAACCTCAATTGATCAATTTATATTCATATTTACTTTCTTGTTTTGCATTCAAAAACTCAAAAATTGTTCTTCTTAAGTCTTAATTAGTTAAGCAATTACACAATTGTTTAGTACCATGAGTCTTTTAGGATACGATACTTGGTCTTACCATTTTATATTACTTGATACGATTCGGTATACTTGCCGACATCTTAACATATCATTCTTTTACTTTTTTGTATTATCATTTAATTTATCTAAATAGTTTTACTTGATGCAGTGCAATAAACAAAATGGGAGTTGAATGTGGGCTAGTACGACATGCAATGGATGACAACCATTTTGCAACAAAAAGTGATTGGGATGGGTAATAAACTCTTTCTCTCTCTCCCTTTCTCTCTTTCTCTCTCTTTCTCTCTCTTTCTCTCTCTATATATATATATATGTATATATATATAACTCTTTTATAACTTTCATATATTAATTTTAACTTTAATTCACTTTTACAGAATTTTAAAGACGAATACTCATTTGATGAAAATGCATTAGCCTATGTTCAAGAAGTGTAGGCAAAGTATTTCCTTCTTAGATATAAGAATATAGAGTATATTGAGTTAGATTTAGTTTGTAATACTTATATATATATATTAGTTACACTAGTACAAAAATGGTCTTTTAATGCTCCCATTAAGATTCACTTTTGAAGAAACAAAAGCATAACACAATGTGATGACATTTTTGAAAATTTAGCGACCTTATAGGCCTTGGTTCAAGGGGAACCAAAGCCTAAAGGGGTCTACTACCTCGTTTATTTATGGAATCGATGCCATATACCCTGCAAAATCCCTCTGCTCCCTCTGCACAACTGACTTTTCAGCTGACAAATTTTTTGAAAAGGGTCTATGGCGTCATTTCAAGGGGAACAAAGCCTATAAAGGTCTACTGCCTCGGTTATCTGGGGAAACAAGGCCATAGACCCTGCAAAATCTCTCTGCTTTCTCTACATAACTGACTTTTCAGTTGATAAATTTTTTGAAAATGGTCATTGGCCTCGGTTCCCCAATAATTGAGGTAGTATATCCCTTTAGGCTTTAGTTTCCCTTAAAGCAAAACCTTTTTTTTTGTTTATTACTTTGGTTTTTTTGAACTGAGGCAAAATCCTTCCTTTTTTGCCTTGGTTCTTAGTCGATGCCAAAAACTCACCCTTTTTTACCTTGCCTGAATATACCTCAGTTCTAAAATCGCTACCAATTGTTTAAAATAACTATTGTCGTTTTTCTTCGCTGCACTAGTGTTAGTTATTTGTTTAACTTGTGAGATCTTTAATTCATTTAAACTAGTGGTCAAAATATTTTGATCTATTTGAATGTGTGAATTGTTTGACAGGTTTGTGGAAAGATGAAATTGTAAACATTGTATTTAAAAAAAAATCATATTTAACAACAATTATAGCTAAAATAGTCATTATATAACTTATTTAATGATGGTTATGGCCAAAACTGTCATGGTTTTTAATTCTACACTTTTTATTATTTACATTTTTTATATCCATTATGATGACAGTTCTAAACACAAACCATCATGGTTTTGATTTTTAATATTGCTCTCTTATTAAGTTTAAGACAACGAGTAACGACGATGCTTGAAAGTCATCTTGGTTTAATGAAAAATGATGATGGGTGACCAAATCGTCGTTGTTCGAATATGATTTTTAATGACAATGATTTCAACGACAATTCGAAAGCTATAGTAAAAAGTCAAATATAACAATCGTCAAAAGACATATCTATAGTAGTGCCCTCATGGAACAAATTTCTTAAAAGAAAAAAAAGAAGGAAAAAAGATGAATTTACTCAATTTAAGAAACTAATAGGATAAGATTGTAGCCCTTAACACTAGGATTCTTATGACGTAATGTGATATTCAAACAACATGTTAGATTTGTTAGAATCTTAGAGAGAAATCAACGAAGAAAAGAAAGAAAGAATTGTTTTAGAGAGATGATGATCTTATAAAATGAAATTTTACTAACTAATAATTCTATTTATAAGCTCAAATTTTATTAATAAAATAATCTAGCTCCATTTTAAAGATACTTTTACTCTTTAGCTATTTTTTGGTCCTTACAATATCATACACATCAATTGCTTAAATAACTATTTATATAAAATTTTCCTTAATTTATAAACAACACTTTTAAATTTAAATAATTAATTATATAGGACCTATGGTTTAACTTCGACTTTTTTTTTTGACATAGCACATGTTAGATTTTAAATTACGAACGTAGCATACTGTTCCTTAAAATTACATAGATAACACAATTTTTGCTTAGTTCAAAATTCGGTTTTTCGAAAATCGAATTCTGACTTTGTTATGCTTTTTTTATGCAAGTTTGAGTTAGAATTCGGTTTCTGAAACCGAATTCTGACCTATATATATATATTTTTCTTATAAATGGTAGATTAAAATTCGATTTACAGAAAATCGATTTCTGAGTTTTATTTTGTAAAACTTTTTTCAAAATTTAAATTCGAGTGTGGATTCCAGGCAATTGAATTCTCGCTTATATTTATCAACGTAGGTTTTGAAATTTTTTCAAAAAGTATTTTAGAATTCGGTTTCTCTAGGAAATCGAATTCTAAGTTTATTTTTACTATATTTTTGTGAAAATGTATATTGTAATTTGTTTTTTGGTATATTGAAATTTGAGTGAATTTTATGAAAAGATAGGTATGAATTTGGTTATCACGAAACTAAATTTTGACTTTTGTTAGTAGTGATCTAGATAATCGATTTTTGAGATAATTTATTATTTAATTTTTATTTAATTGAAATGAAGAAGGAGAATGATTTTTTTAAGACATCGCGGCTTAGTCATTGCGGCTGATATTGCGGCTGATTTTTATTTAATCGATTTCAGAGATAATTTATTATTTAATTTTTATTATTTAATTTCCCTAATGATGTTGTAGTAATAGTTACATCGCGGCTCAGTCATTGCGTGTGCTGCAAAAATATTTAAGAAAATAGTAATGATTACGGATAACGAAGAATAATAAAGACTACATTTAATTGGTTAAAATTTGTAAAAATGAAGTAATTACCCATGTTGACAAGGTCCTTCTTCAAAATTTTATCCTTAAATCTTCGGGTGAAATTTTGTGCAATGTGTCGAATGCAATAGACATGCACACACTGTCCTTTTGTCCACCCACTGGTCGGTCTGTTGAATGTTGCACTAATAGAGTTGTGGCGATCCGAAATTAAGCACAAGTTTTGTTGAGGTGTGACACGTCTCCTAAGGTTTTTTAGGAAAAACAACCAAGCGTCTGCTATTTCACCCTCAACTATAGCAAAAGCAATGGGGAGTATGTTGTTTCTCCCATCTTGTGCCACAGCCACCAGAAGAGTCCCCCTATATCTTCCGTACAGGAATGTTCCATCCACTTGCACCAACGATTTGCAATATGGGAATCCATCAACACAAGGTTTGAAGGTCCAGAAAAGTCTTTTGAAATATTGTTGGTTTTGGCGGGCTTCCTGGCCATCAATAATTGGTTTTGTTTTCAATTTGTACACAAAACCGGGAAGAAAAGTTTTCATGGCTTGTAGTAGGCATGGCAATTTGTTGAACGATTCTTCACAATTTCCATACACATGTTCAATTGCATGTTGTTTAGCCAACCAAGCCTTTCTGTAGGATGTAGTGTACCCCATAGAGGTCTTGATGGAAGCAATAATTGTTGCAATTGGTGTGGATGGGTCAGATTCGACCATCTCACGTATGTGATGAGAAATGATTCGTGATCCCAGCCTATTGTGATCTTGTGTGATGAGTTGTGAAGCACATGTGTGGGCACCATCCATTTTTCTTATTTCCCAGACTTGATCTCGTGTACGAATGATGGCTTGACAGTTCCATGGACACTGTTGATGTACACCTTGCACCCTCAACCTTGTTGTGTTAGAATGTGTCGTTTTGTATGTACAATGGTTTTGTATGTGAAATGTGTTTAGAGCATCGATGACTTGTTCCTTGGTTTGGAATCTCATTCCTTGAGTCAATGTTCCAGGTTGATGGTTGATAGTGTCATGCAAAACCGAATGGTGATCATATGCATGAGGATATTGTTGTAGATGCGAGGGGAATTCTTCATAGCATTGGAAGTGTTGGGGTGGGTTATAGGGTTGTTGTTGTTGTTGTGTGGAGGGGATATCTAAGTTTTGTTGTTCATCATGATCGTGTTGGCTTAGGATTTCATCCTCATCTTCACTAAATGGATCTAATGACGATGAAGGTAAACCTACTATTTCATTTTCTTGTAAAGTAGGAGGCGATAAGGGTTCTGTGTTTTGATGTGGGAGATATTGGAAAAGTTGTGAGCTGGATTGACCGATTAATAGTTTAGTGTATGACTGTATGTCATTTTGCCATTCCCCTAAACATAGAGATGCGTATATTGCATCCATGGTATTTTATTTTAATTTTTTTTAAACTTAAATTTCAATTAACTTTTGTCTTGAGCTTTCTTTATTTGTTGATTTTTAGGATGCAGAATGCAGCATTATCTCTTTGTAGTGTCATTCCATGTCTGAACCACATGTTGTAGTTCTTCCTGTTATAGAGGAAGCTGGGTTTGGTGCTATAAGTAAATTGAGACACTTAAAAGTAGATCACGAGAGCAGATCGAGCTTCTTCCCATTCCAAGTCCTCCATTGCACAAAATTCTCCCTCTATAGACAGGTGAAGGAGTGACGATACGTCATCTAATGTAACGCTCATCTCATCCACTTGCAAATGGAAAGTGTTTGTCTCCGAATGCCATCTCTCAGCAAACGCCAATAATAAACCCTTATCGGTGTAGTCGTACGAAATTCCACAAAGGCAATAATCCAGAATTCAACACAATTTCTTCAATTGCCTCGTGACAGGCTCCAAATCTATTTAATTTCTTGCCATGAGAGATCAACCTAATCTCCCCTTGATTCTACACAAAAACTATTAATATAAAATTTATTTAAACAACTCATTACCAATTTAAATTCAAATATTGTACTAACCTCGCCCTGCCACAACGCATGTGCAACATGTCGTGCATAGTGAATGAGCAAACATGTATCGCGTGGACCTCCGGGAAATCCACCAACTTCCTCTTCACCAACATTCTCATTCTCCCCTTCTTGAACATAATGCTCTTTAATAACATTATGTTCCTCCTCATGAATATCGGCTTCTCCTTGTCTTCTTCGAGCTGATGCAGTAGGGTTTAGGGTTTATCCTCGATAAGATGATGCATCTCTGATAATGCTAATTCTTACCATTATCTAAGCATCATTTTAGTAGCAAAATCAACTCTTCTTTAGCTTATTACTTGCTTAAATCCTCTCTTTTATTTAGTTTTAGTATTTATCTATATTTTGGGCTACATTACGTAAATAATACTTTAATCCCTTGTTTTCTTTGATTTATTTTGATGTTAGGAAGATCCTCCATTACATTGAAGAGCCTCGGTGATCCAGGAAGTCATTGATTTAACAGTCATTTTCGCTTAAGCGAGAATAATTTAGCTTAAGCGAGAATGACTATCTTCTCCAAGAATTATTCTCGCTTAAGCGAGAATAATTTAGCTTAAGCGAGAATTCGGGCAGTATATATACTCACGAGGCAGAAAGAAAACGGGTCTTTGGTTCTTTGGAGGTGCGATTTCACGTCTGGAGCTCATGGAGGGCGCGAGGAGTTTGTGGGAACATCTCCTCCTCTTCCTTTGGGTCTCCTTCTTCTTCCATCTTCCATGTTTGTAAGCTTTAGGGTTCTCCATGGAAATGGAGAACCAGATTCATCTTGTTAGGGTTAGATGTAACCTATGAACTCTTGTGTAATGAATGATTGTTTCGTATTTATAAATGCCTTTTCTATCTATTACTAGTATTCTTGTTTCCGATCTTAAAGCTTGCGTGTAATGGGAACGTTCATGACTTGATTTTGGGGTTTCATTGAGCCAAGGATGGGATATGAAATCTTGAACTGAAACAAGAGTTCTTGTGGGTCATTGAGCCAGGGATGGGATATGATTCACATGTTGTCTTAGATCCTAGTTCTTAATGCGGGTTTGCTTGTTAGATTGTCCAAGGGATTGGAGTTTGATAAGGAAAACCTAGGCTTTTTCACCTAAGGGATTAGGGCTAGAGTGTTTTAGTGGATTGACTTTAGTAAATTGATAGAGAGGAGATGAAATTGGTTATACACAAGAGTGCATTGGTGAAAACTAACCTTAACAATGTCATTTCATATCATTTCTAGTCTTTTCCATTTCCAAGTGCCTTCAATACCAAAGTCCAACCTTGTAATTACTTGTGAATTTATCTTTTTGCACATATTCTTAAATGATGAGTTGTTCTTGAGTCTAGATGAGTTGTTAATCGCACAATTTTGTAGTATTACGAGTCTCTTGGGAAAACGATACCTGGTCTTACCACGGTTTATTACTTGAACGATTTGGTGCACTTGCCAAAGAGTTTAACAATCTCGCGTTCTAATCATATATGCAGAAACACAATAATCTTAAAAACAACAAAATTTAAAATAAATATTTCAAATCAAATTAGTACAATTTTAAAGTAAACATTTGAAATAAAATTAATACAAATTTTAAAAAAAATTAAATAAAATTAATACAAATTTGTTGTAATTAGAAGAAATATCTATAAAATCTTTTTAATTAGAGATAATATCTACAGGATTTTCCTAATTGGACAAAAAAATTTGTAGGGTCTAATAATTTATTTTGCAAAATATATTGTTTCCTTATTTTCCTTTTTAGAATATTAGACCTTTTTAGAATATTAGAATATTACAAATACAATCTTCTTGAGAGAGAAAATATTTGTAGGATCTTCTACATTATTTTTAGTATGTTGTTTCCCAATTTTCCTTTTTACAAAATTAAATTTTTAAAAAAATAATTAATTCACTATCTTTTTCAAATACAACAAAACAAGTTTTTTTTTTCATAAACTTCAAAAACAACAACAACATAAATAAACATCATAAATTAATAAAAAAAAATCATTCAACTGCTTCATGGTTTTCAATAATTAAAAAAAAATTGTTCACCGAGTTTCCAAAACCATTAAAGCCACTAAACATTCTCAATAATTAAAAATAAAATAAAATTGTTCACCGGATTTCAAAAACCATCCAATTCTTCAATAGTTTTCCAAACTCATTTAACTGATTCATGGTTTTCAATAATTAACAAAAAAATTGTTCACTTTCCAAATCTATGGTTTTCAATAATTAAAAAAAATTAAAATTGTTCATTGGGTTTCAAAAACCATTGAAACCTTCCATGGTTTTCCAAATCCATTCAACGACAATGGCTAAAAATCAGCTTCACTGTTTTTCCCTCTCTTTCATGCTTTTCCAGATCAATGCATCACTATTTTTCTAACCGCACAAACCAAACCAATTTTTATATATAACTATGTAAAATCTAAACATGCAAATCTAATGAAAACTGTAATAGTACCTGGGATTTGCGGTGATGGAGTGCCACAACAACAGAGAAGAAAAAGAACTTAACAAAGGAAGAAGAAAAGGGGATGCGGCTGCTAGGTCAAGAGAGAAGAGAAAAAGTGGAGAAGGTTTGAGAGTAAAAAGTAAAAGTAAATACGTGAAAGTTAAAAACTTTCACAGAATTCGTTTTCCTGACAAACAAATTTCGAATTTTAACTTTTATAAAAATATCTTGAGAGATATTAAAAATTCGATTTCCCATAAACCGAATTCTGAACCTATTAAAAACTGTGCTATATGTGAAATTAAAAAAGTAATATGTGTTATTAATTAGAAAAAAATGGTTTAACTTCATGGTAAATTGGATATCTTGAGTTGAATCCTAATACATTTTTGGAGCGTACTAAGTATTGAAAAAATTATATTTTTCAATTAAGTTGTTACCATTTAATTTTTCTGTTAACTCAATGAGTTGATTGTTATCTTACCTTATCACTTTGTTTAGTTTTCGCCATGTGTTACTTTATAATTTTATAATCAAACTATTACTTATGTGACAATTTTATCACCACTTTCAAAACTACAAATTTTTCATTTTTTTACAACTCAACATCAATAAATTTCCGACCTCGCTCGTATTGTTTTCACCCAAAAATTCCATCATTATTTGGGTCAATCATGAGAAAAGTCAAACATGAATGATACAATTTTCTTTAACATTCAAAACATCCAAAACACTTCGCATTCCGAATCTGGGGATGCAAAAAACCTTGTGAAGGAATAAAAGCAAATTTCACACTTTACAGGTACATGTTACAAAACACGAAGGTGGGGATTTAACCCCGGAGTTAGTTTCGTAAATGAAAACACCCGAGACTTCAACACGATTCCTTATATAAAAGGAAGAGGTTTGGTGAGTGTTACTCTTATCCTTTATTGATGAGTAAGGATGACAACATATCACAGATAGTTTTTACCTGCAATTCGATTTGACAAAAAAAAATCTATCTGATATCAATTTAAAAAATATTCGCAGATATTTTAAAATCTACGGATACCCGCAAATACTTAAAAAAATATTTTTTATAAATTATTAAAATAAAATTTAAATAAAATTACAAAAAATATATAAAATATAGTATAAATTAAATTAAATATAAATTAAAATTTAATTTTAATTAAATTTAACTTTGTTAAAATATAAATTAATGTTGATTTAATTAAATTTAACTTAATAAAATATAAATTAAATTTTTTATTTTTTGCGGATAGGGGATATCCGCGGGTACGGATAATATAATATTCACATCCGACCCGCCCATTTATAAGTGAGTATTAAAATATCCGCTATCCGCAATCCGCATATAATAAATATCTGCGGGTATTAACTAATTGTCGCGCAGATTTTATCTGTGAATATCTGCGGACACGAATTTTTATGAATAGTAAATATTCGTAAATATTAACTATCCGTCGCGAATTTTATCTGCAGATATCCGTTATGCGGATTTTTTGCCATCCTAATGATGGAGTGTACCAAAAAGGAAGAATTCACAATAATTGAAGGTAGAGTTTCATAAATGTAGTTGGAGTCTAACGAGAGATATTATAGGTTTTCCAATGTTCCCATTAAATCAAGTATTCATCCAGTAAATATGTTGTAGGAGATGTTGATGATTGGAACTGAAATTTAAATGGAAATTTGCTTAAATGTTGTTAGAAAAGGTGTTGTTGGAGAAGTATACGAAATGTAGGAAGATATAAAAGTGGTCAAAATTCTTCCGATAAAAGATTGTTTACAAAATTGAGGAATTTATTAATGATGAATTGAAAAAAAAAATGAAAAATTAAATTAATTGTAATTATGATGAAAATTATTAAATAAATAATTATTATAAAATTACAAAAATTATAAAATAATATATGACAACAATTAAATACATAACTTAATTAATAGAAATATTAAATAGGAACGATTCAATTAAAAAGTTATATTTTTAAATACTCAATAATTAAAAAATTATTAAAATTTATTATAAACTTAAAATCTAATTGAGCTTGAAATAAAAATTATTTTTTAACATAGGAAACAACTGATAATAGTACATGTCATGATAAGAGTGTAGTTGAGATCATGGGAACGGTGCTTACATCTCATATATATCCAATCCATTTTATTTTTAAAATATATAAAATGAAAATTAAATCAATTATTAAAATTTGATGAGAAACAAAATTGCATATTTATAAACATGTCTATTATGTGATCCAATGATCGAAACCTGAAATACAATACACATAATTTGTTTAAATAAAAGTCAATAGCAAAATGAACATACTGTAATCTATAAATAACCATTTAAAAAGGATTCTCATATTTATATTTAATCTTTAATTATATTTTTTAAATTAAAAAATTTGGAGCTCTATGCAACCGTACAAACAAAACCGTTTCACAAATCTCTGTCAATTTTGCTTGCAGAGGCGGGACTACAGATCAGGTTAGCTTTTTCAACAAGTTAGAAAATTTATATCCGGAACAAAATTGGAATTAAAATAACGTGTTTATCTTGAGTTCTTAGTATTTTTATTTATTTGTTTATTATAAATATTCAATTTACGATTTTATTAAGATTGTTAGTAAGAGTACAAATTGAAAAGTAGTGCAGAAGGAAGAGGGTGATGGATAAAAAAAAAAACAAATAAAGACCAGATATTTGGTGAGGCAGAGGTTGACGTGCGAAAAACACGTGGGAAAACGTTTCGGGCATTCCTTCGCACGCAATTCTCACACGCTTCTTTTCTATATGAATATGTAGGAGTACGAATGTGACGCACTGCACTTGTTCTGCATCTCTGCGCTCTTCTTTTCAACTCTCGATTCTGGTTATTCTGGTAATTAACTTTCAATTTCTACTATTTCTTTTTCTCCCTCTTTCCACCTCATCAAATTGCTTTCTTTTATCTCATTTGCTAAATGATTTTCCCTTTTCTTGTCATCTTGAATTCCTGAAGTTCTGCTAGTTGGATTTGGAGTATTTGAATTTCACCACCCATATGCGTAGATTTCTCATCCTTTTTGTTATGGCTCGGTCACCACAGCAAAATGTTGTGCGATTTCTTATATTCTTTTACTGTAAGGGAAAACTAGAGAAACAAACTAAGATTACTAATTTGCTTCAGAAATGTGGGAAATGATAAATAGAAGCTTCACACGTTGATCAAAGTGGGGACTTGAGTTTGTTAGTTGCAAAATGAAGCATGGTTTGGACAATTTAGGTATGTGAGGAACACTAAGGGAGATGGTTAAAGACAATCACATATTTTGTTATTTTCTGTATCTACCATTGAGCCAAATAATGTTAACTTTTTTCGTATGTTAAATAGGATGTGTAGTGAGTTTGTTTTGTGTGTGTTATGTTTTGTTGCACCATTGACGGGTCCTCTGAAGGTTTTCTGATACATTATGCTTTCGTTTTTGGCAGTCAGAGGTATGATCAATGGCGTTTTGTGGACCAACCCCGGTTTCTGGGAGTAGCAGCTTAGCGTATTCACCTCAAAATTTGTCTGCAAAACTTATTTTACCAGTTCCGCTGCGTTTTACTGGACAGTTCTCTAATTTAGTCAGGAAAAAGAGCAGGGGAGAATGTTGCTCTTCATTAAGGAGTGCTGCATCTGCATCTTCTATGGAGTCACAGGAAGATGCTCCAAGTACATTTTCAGCTTGCTTGGAGGAGGAACTAGATCATGTTATACGGTTCAAAATGTCAGACTTTAGGATTTTAGATTCAGTTAGCATTGGTCTTGGTGGGCGGGTATGAGATTTAAAATAAGTTATGATTGTCATGGATGGATTGATTTTTTAATGCTGGTCTGATGGAATTAAGTTTTCCTGTAGTCGGATGAGATGGTTTTTGAAGGCATGGTGAAGGATAGCTGTAGGTAAGTTAATTCTTTATTTGCTTCAGGTTGTACAGTTTTTTCAATCATAACATCTGTATGTATTCATTTTCGTCCGCAGTTCTTTGTATGGCATAAGAGTTGTACTTCGAAAGCTTTCTAGTGCCCAAGCTAAGCGTCGGGGGAAACGAGCAATAGAGGTGTGTATGTTAATCTTTTAATATTACAAATTAAACTGTTTGTAATTATATCCCATCGCAATTTATTTGCTATTGCCTTTTAGGTTTTGAAGAAGCTGGTTCGGCGTAAACTTCTGTATCATTCTTACTCAATGCAAGTTCATGGTTATATCTCTTTGCCTGCAAGTGATGATAGTGATTCATTTATCTTGGTACATGGGGTAGGTATTAATCTTTGTAAGCTTTATTTTTTTAATTCTTTAATATTAATGATTCTTTCTTATTGTGAGTGATTTCTCAATTTTTCTCATCCTGCCACTGTAAAAAAAGTTAAAACCTAATGTCCTTTTAATAATGTTTCCTTGCAGTATCATGGCAGTTTCTCTTTGAGACACTGGCTTGAACGGTCAGATTGGCTTCCAACTTTGGAGGCCACTCTTGCACTGGATGAGGAGTCTGTTAGAAAGGTCGGAGAAGATAGAACTGGAGGTCCTGCAGTTTCTAGGCAGCTGCGACTTATTCGAATATTGATGAGGGATCTTCTTATTGGGGTATTTCCCCCTCCCTCCTTTTTTTTTTAAAGTTCCTTGAGTATTTTCTTTGATTGAAGACAGTTTTACTTTTTAAGTACTTTATATATTCTACGTAGAAATAGGAGAAATGATATTCTCTTTTATTGTTTATTTAAATTAGGTAAATTACCTGCACAGCCACGGTCTTGCCCATACAGAGCTGACACTGGAAAATGTTCATATAAGTCCAGTAGACAGACATATCAAAGTGAGCATTGTCATTCTCTTATAAAATTAGAACTATGACATTCTTTCTTCATTCATTTTCTGTCTTAGCTGTGGATTATATTTGCTATTTGACTGATCCTAGAGGTGGTTTTATGCATTTATTGTGCTGTAAACTCATAGCAAAGACAACCTATAATTTTGATTTTGTTCCTGGTTTAAAAATTATTGTGATTCTAAATGGAATGTCTATACTAATAATGTTAATATATAAAGGAAATGCAGTTTTTCTTAACTGGTTTTAGTGTGCACATTTTTTATACATTTCACCCTTACTCCCATAACATTTTGGTGTCTGAGTTTTTTTTATGAAAACTGCTGGATCAACTGTTATTTTAATTTTGATCACTGTAAAAAAAAGTGTACAGAAGAATGGGCTTACTGGTGATTTCCAGAGGGCTAATAGTTCTTATGTATGCAATCCAAGTTACTGCAAATCGATAATGGTGTTTCTTGATGTAGAATCTCTTCAATCTTTCCTCATGGTTGGCTTAACTTGTGTGTTACTTAACAGGTAGGCATATTGGGTAATGCTGCTGACTTTTACAAGGATGGTTCGAAAGATAGCTCTTTGGACAACTTGGACAGGCGAGAAATGATGATTGCATTTGACATGAGGTTTGCCCTTTAATTTTTCAGAAAATTATGTCTGGAACTAAATAATTTTGTTGATACCTGGTTATCTCTGTTGTAAAGATGTGTGGGCTTCATAATGGCTAAAATGGTAATGCGGGAACTTATGGATCCTTCGGTTTTTGCAAAGTTCAAATCGTTCCTCATAAAGGTATGATAAGCTTTTTTTTATTCAATTTTGATCTCTTGAATGTTTAAAAATAACCTGAGCTTTTTTTGAAGGAAAAAAAAAACTAGTTGGTCTAAATTCTTTAGACTACAAGTGCCCAACAATGCTTCATGTCTGTAATACGTCCCCCTCATATGAACTAAGACCTAGATAATTTGTTCTCTTTTCCCCTTTTCTGGAAGCTTTTTACACACATTTACTGATAGCGGGATGAAAATTTAAAGATTTAGAGTTGCTGGCATTAGTAGTCATTTTAAAAAGAAAAAATTAATGCTTAATTAACCTGATTCTGTGCAGATCACTCAGGAAAGATTAGTCATAGGGCTATTGTAGGGTTATACTCGTCTTCAATTAAGCAGTGTGTTTTATATATCTAGTCTTCATAGTAAGATGTTGTTGGACTTACAGTCATCTGTTTACTCTAAATAAATATAGAAATATTTTACCATATTCTTTATTCATGTTAACTAATTTTTCAGTTCTGTTCGTCTTTTTGTCACTCTGTTTATGATACCTGATGCATCAAATGTTTTATTTTTGCTTATTCTTATCTTGATGAAGGGGTCCTATGATGTGAACTTTCTAATGATAACTCATGTCCCACCTTCAGGGGTATGATCCTTCATGTCTACGAGAGCTTATGTTGGAAATCCTTGGCAGAAGTTCCCCATATGGAAATACTGGATTACAAGTAAGTGTATTCTTATTGAAAGTTTCTTGATATTTTGTCCTACATTCTTCTTTTCAAATCTTTTGACGCCTTTCTAATTTCTTGCAGATACTTGATAGGAACTGGGGAGCTGGTTGGCACCTTTTATCTTTATTGCTTGCAACTAAACCTTCTCAGAGGATAAGGTATGCTGTGAAGCAAAATAGCCAGTTGAAAGTGTGCATAATTTCTTCACCAATGCTCCTATATTTGGCTGATATTATGTCTTGAACATATGTCAAGATTTTAGAAAGAAAAAACTTTAGTGACATGAAGGAATTTCAGAAATAAAAATAGTCGTAGAGAAAAGTTTCAAGTTTCATTAGTATTTTAGGAGGCTTAATCTTTTGGCAACAAGTAGCTAGTTTCTCAGACTACTGTGCAAACTTAATATAATAAAATTTGATTTCAAATACCACTTTGATTTACCCGAGTTTAGGAGTTATACTAGTTTTAACCATGTAAACATTTATACAGTTGTTTGGATGCCCTTAGACACCCATTTCTATGTGGGCCAAGATGGCGAGTTGTCTCATCAATGGATATTATCAGATGGGGTCTAGGTTCTACTGCAGTGCGTATTACAGAGGAGTACATTTATCGCAAGCCTCAGGTATTCATCTAACGGTGCCCCTTACATGCAATATATCCCATGTTGCCTTTTGAGTTCTAGATACTTCTATAAGAGTTTTTATATTTGTTGGTGTCTGATGTACTCAAGTTTGTTCTTACTAATGTTGCTTTTCATGATTTATATACTGTGCTTTATCTCTTGATGATAAAACGTAATATAAATCAAATTGCATTACTTATATGAGTAAGATATGTACTACAAGTTTGACTGGTGGGCGTTTTCTGTGTTTTAGCGCAGCAGGCTTGCCCATTTCATTGACTTAATGGAGATGTTGAATCCCCATCCAAAACCAAAGGTAATTAGTGATTAAAGTATGTATATTTTCCTGATATTGTTGTTTGTACTATATTTGCTTTAAAATAGTTCCACTTTTTTCATCACTAATAGTGAAAGTTTAATGCCAAAAAATCTCAGCCATTTCACCTGCACTTTTGCACCATTAATTGAAGTTACAAGGAAATCTCTCATTAGATAGGAATAAAAGTTAAGAAACATGTAAGTGGGAAATACTAATGTACTTAAGCCTTATGGTAAGGTTTTGGATTGGATTTGATATAAGCTTCAAAGTCATAGTTTTCTTGTGGCTTATTGATGGAAAACCGCGGTGAAGTGCTACAGTAGAAATGTGGTGTCTTAAGCCATGAATGTCTGTTCCAACTTCTTGCCATAGACACGTCCATTATAAGAAAGAAACATATAAGCATAATTAACTCTTACTATTTGGTATCACATAGTATTTATATTAGTTGTGGGGGGGGGGGGGGGGTGGGGGGGGGGGGGGGGGGGGGGGGGGGATATAAACATGATCTTAAAACTGGATGTGATTATTTTCGAAAGAAGAAGAAAGTTTATTGCTTATGCTAACTTGTGTCCCTATTGATGTATGCAGAACTGGCTGGACCTGCTTCCAGGCAAATGGCGTCTATTATACTGCACTGGGAAGCATGTTGGCCTGACCCTTCGCGAACCACCTCTCCGTGTACTTGTTGGCGACGTGCATTTAACAGTGACAAGAGAATCAAAGTTGAAAGCTAATCTTTCATTTAACTCTGACATTGGATTCTCTGTTATGATTGGTCAAGACTGGCCTCTTGACAAAGCTGGTAAGAGTGGAAGATTGCGGGTGAATTCTTCATTTACAATAAGAGCTGGGAGACGGCTATATCTGAATCAAGACAAGACCACTGAGAAATTCTTCTTTGGCCCTTCCAGCAACGTGGATGCTTTAGCCCAGAAATTTAAGGGCAAGAAATGGAGTAAAATAATCCCTTTCAAGGAGTTTCCGTCAAGTCTTCCGGCAGCCAAACTTGCATCAGGTGATATTGATGTAACAATGAATATTGACGATCCATTAAATCAAAACACTGATACTGCAAGAAGTGTTCTTCAAGAACTAAGAACACAAATTCCCCCGGAAGTGTTTGATTTGTCTAAGCTTGTGTGTGGAACCTATGTGGATTCAAGGATGCTTGTCCTACGAGGGGTTAATGGATCCGCGCTCCTATTTACAAGGTCTTTTATGGACAGAAACAGTTGTAGTTAGTTGTTGCTGTAGCAGATTCAAATTATTGTTTAAGTGTATATTTTTCCTTGTCGATTGTATAGTTTGGTCCATTCTGATCTCAAATGAACATTTTCCTCCCACCCCAAGAAGTAGTCATCCCTCCTCATGTTTGATATTTAAATGTAAAATTTGTATCTTTTCAAGTAGTAGTGTTCTTGGCAAATACCGTTAGTTAAAAGCACCTTGGAGGGGTGGGCGGAGAATGTAAAGATTTTTGATAATCCTTTTCAACCTGATATATAGAAAAGAATAGGACAATGATATGGTAACACAATTTTTTGACATTTTGATATAGTAAATGTATTATTTTTTGCATTGGATTTAGAGTATATTAATATGGTAATAAATAAATAATAAACTACTAAGAAAATAACAAGTGTGCTCTATTAAAATGTTGTCAACAAAAATTGTTCAAAATATATTTTTCCTATATAATATTGATCATTGAGGATAAGAATTACATTTAGAGACAGTCAAACCAGAGTAACAATCAGTTTAAAATGATATATTTACCACGTGTATGAGTTCTTGATGTACTAAATATAGCATTTATTAAGACCCCGATGCAGTTGTTAAATCCTGAGTATGTTATCTAAACTATTGATTACAAATGTATAAAAGAAATTTAGTGGCACATTAGGGGCATGGAGATGAAACACAAATATATGAAACTATTGATAGAGCACTAAAGAATACGCCACTCCTTATTGTTACGGACTTGCGTAGATAATTTCCAATTTTTTTCACAAACACTTGTAAAAAAAAATAAAACATCTAATTCCAATTTCCATTCCTGATATTTCCTTGACTTACCTGTGAAAATTTTAATACAATTATTCCGCATAATTTAGAGCAAAACTAGTACTTATTTACGATGATATCGATCATGAAAAATACTTCTATCATGAAAAATACTTCTAAAATCAACAACGGTGTCCATTTTTCTAAAGATTTTATAATTATGAAAATAAAAATCAATAATGATTTTGAAAAGTCTTCAAATAAAAATCAAGTGAAAACAAAGGTATGAACTGAGTGCCATTAAAAAAAATTGAAAAAAGCCATATTGAAGTTATCATTAAATGTCAATAAAAAAATTGTTTAGTTTATAGTGTTAGAGACAGAAACTCCAAGTTGGCCCTCCAGCGTTGCTCACGGAATTAATATTAGAGAACTAAAAGGAAAAAAGAAAAATAAAAAGCATAAGTAACAGAAAAGTGGGAAGAAAAGAAAGTAGAAAAAATGGTTAGAAAAAAAACAAGTGTGAAGTGAATTGTGTTAGTTGAATGAGACAGATCCATCTTAGTATGACTTTGTGATTCAGAGAAAGGGAGTGTGGTCCTCCAACGATGACCAGGAAAAACCAAAGCTTCACGATTATGGCAGCTCAGCTATTGCATAAGCATTATTAACAAGGTAAATTCTTCCAACTTCATCTTCGTCTTTTTTTCTTTTCAATTTATCTCATAATCAAACCCATACTACCTCCTAGCTTTAACTATTGATTGCTGTATCAATTTACTTTACGATTATTATTATGGTTGGATCGTCTCAAACTTGTTAATTGATGCTTGATGTTGTACCCTCTTTCATTCACGGCTTTACAATATAGTTAGGGTTCTACAACACCATGATAATAGTCAAAAGAAAAACTCCTTAACTTAGATTATAATTTGTAATCGCACTCTCTTATATATTTATTTACTAAGTATTTGCTTATGTTTGTTTGACACTCTTCTTAAAAGTTCATTAATTTGATATTCCTTTTTAATAATATAATAATATGTATTATATTTTTAATACTAGGTGAGCGTACGAACTCTCGGACAACTTTTTCTTTAAGTTATTTTATGCTATAGTAATGTTTAGAGGAGCTATTTAAATAAAAATCAATATAAGTAAATATGGAAAAAATGGTTAGAATAAACAGTAATTTCACCCTTTAAGTATCTCTCTTAAATGACTCTTAAATTAATAAAATTATATAAATAATTCCTTAATTAGTATCTTCTCAATTAATATATTCTAATCAAGTGTAAGATATAGTTGAAAGACTTTCTAAAATTTGAGAAGAAAGCTTAATGTATTTTAATTTCATTTTTTTTTTACTTCAAAATCACTTCAGAGAAAAACTTTCATGGACATGGACGAAATTTATTCAAGGCATTTGCACTAACCTATCTAACAATTTAAACTTTTTAAATTGAATTCAAGTCCTTTTAATCACATTTCTCAATTCCTAAATAAAGAGTAAGGGATACATTTTATACATTTAAATTACACACTCTCATTTCATATAAAATACTAATTTTATAAGGGGAACATCATAGAAGGAAAAAACATTTTTCTTTTAAATCAGTTGTCCATCATTTTCATGCACAACACTTTTTTATTAGCATTTTTCGATACAATTATATTGGAAGAACATAAAAATGTACACGAAGGAAAAAAAATGGTTAACTTTGAATTGAGAAAAAAATAAGTAATAAAGGGTTATACATTTACAGAGATGCCAAGAGCCAAAAGCTATGAAATCTAGCTTTTATTAGAGTTCCATGAATGTCCAAAGAAAACCAAGAGTAAAAGGAAAACACTGAACTATGCCTTTTTTTCTCCCAATGTTTTTTTTTCTCTTCTTTTTGGTTTGATAAAAATTACAGCTTTGGTGTAACTGTGAGATTCCCTGCACAATAGGGGATGGGGTTAGTGCTCCTTGCGGAGAAGAAACAATACTTGTCATCTGATATTCATTTCATTTGTATAATCCTTCTTAATTCATGAATTTCCGGCAGTTTGGAGCTTTACATAGGCAGGGGACTTTGAATTCATCTGGCTCATCAGGATCAAACAGGTAGTCATACCTGCTCAAACCAAAACAATCAGCATCAACTACAGAGAACATACAAATATACAAATGCACCTTATAACAACATACATGCATACATACACACAGAAAAGGGAGAGACATACGTTAACTCATCGCCGGCCAACACGATAGTCTTGGCAATGAGAACAATCCGGCTCTCATCGTCACCGACACTCATGATTCTTGCATAGCAATTTGGCATACACTGTAGGAACATGAACAAGAGAACAGATCAGATGAGTATCCAGTATTGAGAATCAGAGAAAAATGATGTGCATAAAATGTCAATTCAAGATAGGTTGACTCACAGAATGATTAATCAGCCGTGCTATATTCCCTTTGTCAGTGGCATCTACTACCACTTCTTCACTTATCTTAAACAGCTGCCAATACAAGAGTAGGGTATTTTAGTGTAAAAACACAACCATGTCAATAATATGATGAGCAGTGTGATTGTATTAATAGACAGACATAGGAGAATTAACTCACATAACAATCTTTGCCTTCTAATCTATAGCGTGCCTCCCTCAAATCTGCAATGCTGCGCCTCACTTGTTCGCCACGATACTCAAGTACCTGCTTAAGATTAAAATCATGCTCACTATTGCAACAGATAAAGGTTGTACATGGAAAGCTCAGAAAACATAAAGGATCTAAGGGCAACCATTTTATGTATCTGCTAATGTTAGAATCATAACAAAAGCAAGGGATGATATATTCTGCAAACATCTGGAGCAGGAACCGACCCAGAAAATCTCAGGACCAAACCAACCACAAGAGAAGAAAAAGGTAAAGGACATGGTAATTAAACTTTGTCCGCTTTGCATGGTTTAGAAAATGCTTCATGAGCCTGTGTGTTTGCATTCAAAAGCAAGCCGACAGATACCATGGCATATTATATGCTTTATAAAGTTCTACAGTATGAAATTACTTAAGAAAACCAAAGATTGTCAAAGGTTCGTTTAGTTTTAGCAAACATTTTGTTTCCATTTCTCGTTTTAAAAATAATTACAAAAAGTCAACAGCATCACTATATTGTGTACAAAATTATGAAAATAGAAAAAACAAAGAGGAACTTTTATATTTACTTATGAAATAGAATGTTTCCTAAAATCAAACAGGCCTAAGATATTAAGTTGAAATGAATCGCTATACTATATTCTTCACTATATGTCAATACTAGTTGACAGTTCCAAAGAAAACAGCTCTGGAAATGGGTATTCTTTGCAGGACAGGACTAGGTTGCAATAGAGTAAAACATATGTTATGGTAAAACCGAGTGACATTTGCCACATTATGTTAGGTTTCTGTAATCGAAAACCTAATTCCCCTCTCTCAAATCACAACAAGAACACAAAACAGAAGAATGAATGAAACGTATTGATTTATTTGCACATTAACAGTATCGAAAGTCAATGTACAAGTATGGATGTAAGTATAGGTAACTACGGAAGCCTAATCCCTCTCCTCAGGCCAAAGCCTAATCCCTCTCCTCAGGCCAATGCCCTGACTGTACGAGTAAAATATGACCTAACCTAAAAGACTGACCATTATTCTATTTATAATAGGTTTCTCCCACAAACCGTTATTACAGTTGAGCTTTCCATTGTTCAACACTCCCGTTAAACCAAACGGCCCCACCCCTTAACCGTTCGACATTCGTCTCATGCTCCGACTGCATGTAGCCATTCGGCCCCTACTGCCCGTAGCCGTTCGGCTCCTTCCCCATCACCCTTAACTGTTCGGTTCTGTCCTCCCTCATATACTAGCCCTTCAGCTCCTTCCCCATCACCCTTAACAGCTCGGTTCTTTCCTCTCTCATATACTAACTGTTCGGCTCCTTTACCATCACCCTTAACCGTTCGGTTCTTTCCTCTCATATACTTTCCAGCCCCTATCACATTAGCAAGTGGCTATTTCTGTTACATAAACTTGAGTGTACTCCCACAATCAGAGGTTTTATTCTATAATTCTATTAAGTTGTAATGATGGTTTTTTGAAAGGCTACCCATTTATGCGCTTCTTGGTTTGAACCAAAGAATATAATTGAATATATCCAATTGCTAAAGTAGTCCAACACCTTATGGATCTTCATAATACTAGTAAAAATATATATGATTGATAAACACAAACAAGCAGGTTAGGGTTCTTTATAATGGTGTCATACTTGAGCATGAAATTCATACCATTTCTCCTTCTTGAATATTTCTACGTGCGAAGAGGCCCCATCCATGTATGCCCGATCTACCAAAGCAAACCCGTTCATTTTCGGTTCTCTGCAATCATACAAGGGTACTCATAAAACAGTCAGAAAACTGACCACTGAAGCAAATAATCCACCTTAGGAAGAGAAGAGTTACCTGCAAGTAGTAAAGGCGGTCTCTGAATGAAGAAAATGCCTGGGGCTCAAGCACCACCTGTTTGATGAAAGAGATGAGGAAAAAGACGTGAGGGAAACAAAGGAGGAAGAGACAGTTCAAATCTTAAATTAGAGTTAAAAGAAGGAATTAGAAAGTCTATTGTCATAAAGAATTCCAATATAATTTTCAAAAGATAAAATGGATTACTCTGGGCGCATTTAAACTCTGTATTGCATCTAAAGGATGGTGATAGTGACCCCTCACTTGATGAGAAACAGCCTCATCCGCAGCTCTCTAACAAAAAGAGATAAAAATCAGATGCAGAAAATTCTACTTTATATATACAAACTTGCAAAGATAATTTTAGAGTCAACAGCGGATAACTGAGTCTAAAAGATGAACATGAAAAGAAAGAAATCAACGCAAGAAAAGCAGTGGCTATGATATTTCAAAATACGCTCCACATACATTTGCATCCATGCAAGCGACAACTGCCGATATATTTTGGTGAAGCAGTATTAATTGTCGGCAAAAATACATACGATACTGGTATATTAAAAGCAAACATATCTTCAATGTTTAAACACAAAAACACCTTCACTGGAAACAGAAACAGGACAATTAACATATAATCAATATCAAGACACTGTAATGATGTTTAAGTACTATCTTACAAACATTCACCAACATGAGCAACAATTTTCTCCAGTCTACCTTTTTGGTATGATTTGTTCTTTGAAAGATACGGCACCTAGCAGCAGAAAATGGCTCATGCTCGGTGTTATCAATAGGGGTGACATCTTGCTTTCTTCTGTTAGACGAGATTAACCTTGAACCAGTTTTTTTCTTAGTTTGGAGAAGGCTTTTGGTTGAAATCACCCCAAGCGGGGTTTGCATAATCAAAACAGTATCTGGATTGGGAGCCCTGCAAAAAAAGGACGTGATTAAGATGAAAGGCTGAAAGTAAGATAAGAAGATATCAGATAACCCTATACTTCTGCAATTAAAAAAAGACAATTGTTGGGGAAAAAAGCAAAAGCTACAAAGAACATGGTGGCAAGGAGGATGATTAATCTCTCATAGTTATAATTGAGGGTCACATACCTGTGGTAAGCACAATAAGAGACCATTTTTGTTGTCTGCCTGCCATTTTTCTCTAAACAATGCAACTGCATATAATGGAGAGAAGTTTAGTAAAATTGTCCCAGATAAAACACTCATAATGTGTTAGGGCTCTATAACCCAAAAATCTTAATAGAACGCAGAACAGAAAATAAAAAACAGAAGAAAAGATAGTCAATGATTCTGTTATCAGAACACTAAAATGAACAAGGATAACTTTTTTCTCCAACTTAGTTCTGACTCAATTCTTTTACAATTAATGAGCATCCAACTTTTGTAACCACCCCAACTGTTTTCATTCATTATTAATGTACAGTTTCCGTGTCCTCTTCTTCTGATAACAGGATAGAACAACAATCAAGTCTTACCTCAATAGTATGGTTCAGCTACATGGATTAAATGATGCCAATATCGATAATATATCATTGTTAGTCTTGTACTATGAAATTGGTGTCTTTTATTCTTAGTAAAACCCAATCTGAAAATGTATGTTCTAAGAAGGAGACTTCTTTTTTTAAGGAGACTGGTGGCTAATGGTAATCAGTTATCAACTCATACGATCAAAGCTGAAGTCATATAGGTTTAATTAAAACAGGGATGCAAATTAAAATTTGGCATTAAACTTACTTAAAATTAAAATGAAAAATTTAAAATTAAGATTCAAATCACAAGGTATCAAGCAAGCCAATCAAAGTGAACTCTCACCTCCATTCGGTAACCGGCCCTCGATGCACACATGGCATGGAAATAAGTAGAACACTTGCAACATTGTGTACACGAACCATGAATTTGCTTGCAAATAACACAAATCTGAAAATTCAAGTAAGCAGACTTTAGAATACATTTGTATGAGAGAACCCCGAGACATCAAAAGAAAACCCAATGCAAGAGGCTCCAACCCAACAGAGTTTGGGGATGCTAGATGAACATAGGCTTACTTTTGCAATCGAATATAGACTGTTTCTAGGATTCAAACCTATGATCTCTAGGTCACTCGCAAGCAACCTTAAAGTTGTGCCAAGGTTCATTCCCACCAAGAATAACTAAACGATAAAATATAAAGTAACTCGGAGACTAGACTATTTTCTCTATACCACACGAAATTATAAGAGTATCAAATCAAATAGACACTCTTCCAGTTTTCAAAGTGGTGAGAAGAAATTCACTTTGTGGGATATGCAAAGAATAAATCCATTTTAACTGATGACTAGCATTATCAGGGGAAAGTTTTCGTATCAGATACCCCACCTTCACAAAAGAATTTGATGGAATACTTAGAATACCCAAAGCAGGCTCCATCTTCTCATCACTAGCAAAAGAGACTTCAGGTCGAAACCAAGCACAAGTTACATGAACCCATAGCGTGTCAACATCAGTTGGCTTCAGAGCACCACCTGGGAGTCCAAAAATAGTTTATGAGCACAAGATTCTAGTCATCAAAACAAAAATAGAAACATATCAACAGAGCTTCCGGTTGCATGAACATTTATGCAATAGTAAAAATATTTATGTAGTGCCAAAACGTGATTAAATAGTCAAAGGGAGGGCGATTCTCAGCCATGATAAGTAAAATTGATGAAGGGTGTATATAAGTTAAAAGTTGCATAATTCCAAATATAGAGCTTACATCATTGGATGATATGATAACGTAAACTCATAGTAAAGTGTAAAAAATATTCTTAGACAAGACTAAGTTGATTTATATGAACACACAATGTTAAAAAAATTTAGACAGGACTGTTCTAAATATCATGGAGGACATTTGAAACATTGTCAAAGACATACCTTTTACGGGACAAAGACAACACTCCCGCTTGATGTGAGGCGTTTCGCAAGCCTTACAAACCCAAGAAGTAAAATCTCGAACATTTCTTGCTCCATAGCATTCTTGATGAACAGCTATTTGACATCTACAAAATATATAATTTATTTGTGCATTAATTGCAATGGAATTCATCATACATAGTGGACATGAGTAACCACAAAGTTCTTGCTTCATAATTCAAGCTGTCATAAGAAAAAGATGTTTGGTTTTATTGACAAAACAGTTTATCTGGAAAAAGGCCAGACCAACATGCATCAATGCAAAGGCTGTAACAATGATTTAGTCAGAGTGGTAAGCTGCTGTACATATAACTGAAATCATAAAGTGAGAAGTATTGATCCTTTTGCTTTATGATATTTCAAAATACAGAGAAAATTAAATCTGAGTTAAATCATCATTGGCTGCAATATCTGTAGAAACATGCAGCATCTTGAATCCCTATCACTTTATGGATTGAATATTGGCCAAATGAAAAAAAAAATTAACTGAAACTGCTACACTACCTGATGCAAATGATAATTTTGTTATAGTCCCAGTCTTCAACCCATCTACAAACAGCACAGCGTTCTGTAGTCCACTTAGCATAAACAGGTTCATACTTCTCTGTCAGAGAAATAGTTTGCGGTATAATTATCACTATGAGAATTTCGTATGGAAAACTCCTCAAAATGAAAAGTAGTATGCAAACAGAACGAGTAAAAGGTCACCTTGCAAGAAGGTAAGCAGCTTCTGCTTTCTTTCTTTTAAAGAAGGTTTCTTGGGTTTGGCAGGAACTTGAGCAATAGCATGAAATTCTGCCAACTGCAGCATCTGACAAGTCAAACAGCATTGTATTAGTTGCGGGCATTATGTCTTAAGAAAAACGCAAACCAATATTATGTGTTCCCAGATTCTCAATTTCTATAGGGCACTAATTAGCATTTTAATAGTAAAGAAAATTTCAAATAAACCTAAGAACTGATTCATAAGATGGAAAAGCTCCAATTAATAATTAATAATTATGATAATAATTGGGACAAGAATACCGTGGTCTATTTACATATAATAAGCCCAAAGTATATTAAATACATAAAAGAGGGTGGTTGAACACTTGAACAATCTTAATGGACTAAAATGACCACTAATTAGTAAATTTTCAGCACAAAGAGACAAGGAAATATTATTAAAATTAAATAAGTCATATACAAACCCATTGTTCCAAAGGTAGCATGGAGTCTTTCACCCTAATGCTTGTTCTCCAATTTCTTGACTTGGAACCTGTATGTCGTTCCCATTCACTGAGTGCTTGCTTTTCTGCCCCACAAAACCCACACTTGCACACAACTCTGAAAGTGACAAATATACATCATAACCAAAAAAAGATGAAGAGAAGAAATTAATCACTTTCCAATCTAGAAGTAATAACAAAAAGATGTTCAAAATTGACAGTGGTAAATTTGGAACGTTTTAATGTGAATATGAAATGTTTAAATAAAAAGTTAATTTATATTTTACGAAAGCTGTGCTAGCACCTTAAGCGTGACTAAAACTAACTATATCTAGTATTGTTCTCTAGCACAAATTTTGATGGAAATTTGATCAGTGTACAAATGGATGAAAAGTTGGAATTCTTCCAAGGGCTACGAGCGAAAATGAGAATATTCTTTGGGCATAATTTCTTATAGGAGTATCAACTCTTAAAGAACTACAATTTAGCAAAAAACAATCTCATTACCAAACTAATGCTGAATTCTCCCTCTAAAACAATATCACAAAATCCGATTAAGTCAGATTGGTATCAACTGCTTGAAAAAGGCATTAATTAATACTACTTACAACATCCTTTAAATATAACTAGTTACAAGAGAAAAATAACTAAAGCTATTTTTAAAATCAATAAATCAGTAAAACTATAATAGTCACACCAGACGACAGAAAAAAAAATGCCAAATTCTTCTGAAGGACATCGAGCTTACGAATGAAGGCTTGGAAAATATACACCTTCCACACCATTGCAGAGAACAGTGACCCTATTTGGAAGCACTAGCTGCCCATTGTTTTTGTTCCACCTGCATCAAACCATCCTTTACAGTTAGAAATGATACAACATAAATAATCTAAAACATTTTTTCTGAAGTGCTAGAACAATTTCTTTGTCACACTCCTTATAGGGAAATTTGATATGAGTCTCACTAAATAGGCAATGAGACCCACATGATTTAATGGGTCTCACATAAATTTTACCGAATAGAAAAAAATGCTCTTTTAGCACTCCTCTTACCAAATACAGACATTCTAAATTGGTATAAGAACTTGAATCACAAAGGTTAGGGTTCATGACAACTTTAAATGAAGTAATTAAGATTGTGTCACAAAGCCTGCACTGGACGAGATAAATAAAAAGATAATAGTCTTACTTGACTTTTGCATGTGGTTTTTCTGAATCAGATAACTCAAAATCAAACTTGGCTTTGCAAGTAGGGCAATAATAATCAGTGCCTTCAAGATTCTACCAAAAAAAAAATACACCAATCAGAATAAACCAAAATTGCACTTTATGAGCTTCAGATGCTGACTAGTGGCACTATCAAGATATCAAGTAATGGGTAAACCTTGAAAAGGTTGCTAGAAATTTTGTCACATTCTGCATGCACCCACACTTTGCATCCATCACAGCGCACCTAATTTGGAGGGGACATCCGCAAAGGTAAAAGGAAAAAGTTAATATTAAGCAATATAGTCTTTTGAGCAGAAAAGAGTAACCTTAATTAGTTAACAGGATTTAGTTACTTACCCAACTTCCACTATCTGAATGATTCCAAACTTTCTTGCATATGCCACAATAATGCTTTGATTTTGTTAACTGAAAAACAAAGTGACTTTAAAGACTGAAAAAAATTCTAAACAAGTCCAGAACTTGAATTATGATGTTTTAGTTCCAGAACTAAATACAATCTTTGAGAAGAAAATAGAAGATATACAAACCCTGGCACATGTTCTGCATAGGAATGGGCCCCCAGACCTTGAATCCCTTGTCTTTTTTAACATCTTGTAAGGAAACCCACAAGCTTCACAGGGCCGCGTCTCTTTCTTATCAAATAAATCCTGCAATGGAATTCAAATCAATGAACCATTGAACTTCGGCATAATTGGTCCCGTATACAGAGTAGTGATTACACAATCAAAGCTTACAGAAAAAGCATGCCAAGTCAGTTTTGGGCCTACAAATGAGACAAAACTAACAGTGCCAGAGCCAATTTCCAGTGGAAAACTAAGTAATCTGAATCCAATAATGAGTGCCACTGCGTCATCCTAAGTTTTTTTTACAAAGACTAATAATGCAAATAAATATTACTGTAAATGAAAGAGTGTAGAAAATTTTACAAAATTAACCTAATTTATTAACCCTTTTTAAGGCAATCAATGTGGAAACACCACAATGTTCTAAAAAATATTACAAAAGAAAATTGATACTCCCTATTACTTTCAAAAACTAACATGATAGTGTACTTAGATTAAGACTTATTTTTTCTTCTTTTTAGACACTATATTGGACATGGGGAGAATATATTATCATTTATTACCTCCATTCCTGTTTATACAGGCTGTTGAAAATTTTCTTGTACATTTTCGTACGTTTTTTTTCAAATTAGTTCATGTTTAATTTTTTTTTTTTTTTATCAAAGTATCACTAGTTACTTTACAATGTCTGTTCTCAGCAGCAAACAGTATTCATTCTGATCTAACTATCAGATTTTAGAAAAAAAAATTGTGTTTCTATTTTTCTATTATTTTCTAAGTTTTTAAAGATAATATTACTTACTCATTATCAATTATGCCCTTACTTAACATTTATCTTTTTAATTAGTTTGATTTTTCCACCTAATGTGTTGTAAAAATGAAAAAAAGGTATAATAAAAAAAACTTCATATTAATTTATTAGGATTATGAAATTCATTACCTCTTTCTACATAAAAACCTTAAAAGACAGATAAGAAAAATGGAGGGAGTTGATGCTACAAGTAATAATTGAAATAAACTCCTCCTCTCTATTGTGAGGAAAGACAAAATGACTAGTGTGCATTAATTAATTAAGTTGAAGACAGTTAAGTAGAAAGAGTGAAATGATAAGCCCAATAATTTGTGAAATTATGAAAAAAAAAAATTGTTAAGCAATTTAAAGCTTTTAACTATATTAACCAACTTTCTTAATTCCTCTAGGGAATGGAGATGGCATTAGCTTTACTCAAGTGTACTAGATACAATGCAGCAGAAGTTTAACAGCCAATCAACCATGCAATTCCCAGATTGTTGGCAAAAGAAGCTGAAGCCCTGTAGTTGACTTACCTGGTTCAGAAAACGATAACCTGCATAATGGTTTGAACGAGTGACCTCCTGAAAGGCTTTCAAAATGGAATCATCATAACCATTGCTAGTAGCTGCTGTATTTATATCTGCTATCAACTTCTCTGTGAAACCCCTCTCCGCCAAAAATGCCTCCTCTATTGCCATTTGGAAGTCAGAGGGATTATAGAAACTCAACTCAGACTGCCCCTGAAACCTAAACCAAGAAACATCACGTCTAGTAAGCAAAAACCCTTCCACAAACAAAAGTGGCTAATGTAAACAAGCAAACAGAAACAACCAACAGCAACTCCACACCTGTCCACATAATCCACAAATGGAAAAATCATCCCATGCTTCACCCATGCATAGTCCTGCCAAAACCACCAAAAACACAATAAATACTCAACAAGGTTCTCTATATATGAAGTGATTATTCATACACAGATACACATTGCATAGTACATACCCTTTGATTCTCATTGCCCGCATACCCAAGAAACATGACACAAGCTGCATCAGCTATACAAGACCTGAGAACCAACTCGGGAGCCTGAGTCATAGGATCAATAACAATAGCAGGCCAAAAAGGTTCCTTTCTCCCAGCTTTGGCCCACACTATGTCACCTGCATAAAAATCTTCTGGCCCAAACAACCCATTTCTCCTCTCCCCACTATTCTCCTTCAAGCCCATCAAACCAACTCCTTCCACCTCCAAAAACCTTCCCTTCTCGTCTTCTTCAACCACCAGCCCACCATGCCTCAAGGCCAATGATCCACCACCAGGCAAACTGGAACACTTGCTCCTCTCATAACTCTTGCACAATGCCGAGTACTTACGACCCTTGGTACCCGTTTTCTCCTCGTTTTTTCCCTTCTTCTGATTACTACAAACCTTGGGTGCCCTGAAGCTGAGCTTCTCCTTCTTGCATTCAAACTCATCATCATAATCACCATCACGCAAGCCACTACTACTTTTGCTCTCTTTCCTCCAATTATCAATAACAGAGTCGTTGAACCGCGAAGGCAGAACTTGAACTCGCCCCCTTGAAGTCCTAACTAGAGGTGGCCGCTGAACCTCACTCTTCTTCTTCGCCTCAACGACGTTGTGTGCCGTATTCGATTCCACTCCGTTGCATGACACCGGCGTGCACCACGTTGCAGAGAACCCTTTCTCCGACACGCTGGCGCCTAACAGTCCGTGAAAACTCACTGGAATCACGTCGCCAAGAAGGTTCAAAGGGTAGTAACCGTTGGTCTTTCTCTTCTTTCGAGCGTATGAACAATCGTCGTCCTCGCCCACCGAGTCACCTAGTTTGACCCGTTTCAGATTCGGCATTTGGGATTTCAAGTTCCTCTTGATAATCATGGCTCTCGCTGCGGGAATGAATCACGAAGCCCGCATTAAATTGAAGCCACAAAAGTTGTCAAAATCCCAACTTCTAGAATCTCAGAAAGGAAAATTTCACTGTCAAGGCCAAGCGCGATAGCCACCCCATAAACCCTAATACTGAATTCAATTCAGAGAAACAGAGCAACCACAGAAGTGCGAAGGAAAGCCGAATTCCTTGAACAGACACGCGAGTAAGGTAAAAGAAAGTAAAAAATTGAGTGCGATAATGTCGAGAACCTGATCGAGAAGATCGAATTATCAGAGAAGAAGAAAAGAGGGATCTCTCACTGGGAGAGAGAGAGGGAAAGAGAAGTTCAGAAGAGGAAGGTAAACACTTTTTTTGTTAGACAATTTGCAATGTAATTTGTATTATGTGGGACTGGACAAATAAAAATTGTTACATAAGACGGTGTTGTTTTAATTTAGGAAATTTTTAGAGAGAGGAACAAGGAAGGGGTGGCAGAGTAACACTAGAGAGAAGAGAAGAGAGAGAAGAAGTCGCGGCGTTATCTTGAGTGTGTTCATATGTTGTTATGTAGTTACTTGATGGGCCGGATGCTAACTTACGCGTTGCGTGTTAGGAGCGCCTAATTTCTTCTTCCTAGCCATGAGCTTGTGCTGATGACACTCTGCTTGAGTTTCTTGTGTACCAATTTTGGTCAATGGCTTTCACGTAATTGTTATGGTTATGCTCCAGTCATTCTTGTGAGCAGAGGGATATGGATGACCAAATTTGTCATTGTTTCTTCCAAAAATTTCGGAGCCACAATATGTCACTTGAAATGTCTATGCATGGGAAACATGTTTTTTGATGATGTTGGTGTCCTTCAACTTTGTTTCTACCATTTGCTATGGCTTTTTTAGTTGTTGTCCATTTTCGGCTAAGGCTATGGGGTTTCGCAATTTCACTGCCACAATAGTGCTAAAAAATGGTTTCATGGGTTGTGTTATTTATAGCAAGTTTTGTGGTATTCTCCGGTGGGGAGGTACAATTTTCATTTCGTGAAATTTAATTTTGTTGTGCTCGTAGACCATGGGGTTGGTCTTGGAGCAGAAGATCACGTTAGAAAATGGGGCAATCGTTACTAGGGTTTGCTTCCGAAGATCGTTTGGAACAATTTTTATTTTTTTTTAGTGACCAGAATGTTTTCTGTTGTTAGAGGACGACGTGCAACGGTCTCAACAACGTTGAAGCAGTTAAAGACATTTATTGATGTGAATTGTAAGATTTTGGGCTTTATTAGGTTAAATGGTTTGGTTTGGTGAGGAAAGGAGTTCTGGTGATTGGATCTACGCACTACACTCCATCCACTTTCTCTATTTAATGGGTTGTTTTCATTCTCTAGAAATATTATAAAGTAGAAAGTATTTTATTCCAAGACGAAACCTTGCCCTTCTTCTCAGTCTTCATCTCACGGTGGATCAATGATAATTGGATATCGTCCATGGATACGGATGAAGCTTCTAGAGAATGGAGAGACCTCATTTCATGAATCCATTATTAAAAAAAAAACATTTTTTTTTTGCCTTTTCGTTCGTAAACGGAAGCTCGAGCCTGAAGCCATGGAAGTTATTCATGATTCCTTATTATTGTTTGCGGTGTCTAGCAATAGAAGAAAAGTAAGCAGACACATATATATGTTATTAAACAAAACCCTTTTGGGGTATCTTTATTAATGGATAATGGATAACATGGTTTATTTATTATCCGAAAAGACTAAAGACCAAGGTGTTAGTTACACATAACTTGGAAAACACTGTACCGGAAAATTCTATTGCTCAAAAAGGAGACTGCGTATAATGTCTCAACTATAAATTTTTTGTTTGGTGGATTATTTTTTTCATTTATCTGTGTTGTTAAATTAAAGGGGAAAAAAAGGAGAGAGAAAGAGAAGAGTGATGGGTGGGAGGGAGGAGCAAGAAGATGACGAACTGTAGACCACGTGCATGAAGCTAACTTTTCTTTTCACTATTATTATTATTACTATTATTATTGTTATTATTACTATTATTATTATTATTATTATTATTATTATTATTATTTTGCGAATATTTTAGATTTTAGGGTGTGTTGACCTGGTTGCGTATGTTTTCTCCCTGGTGCCTCTGCCTTGAACCCAAAGATGAAAAATATATATATATTCTTTAATTCTTTGAGCAAATAAGATTGTACGTGAGATGTTTTGCAGAGGAACATGCATGTCGAAAACAAAAGCTGTCGTAACTTTGGTGTGAAAAGTAGTTAATTTCATGATTTTATGGGCTTTTTGATTGAAGTGTATTGAATGATGCAATGCAAGTGTATGGATTGCTCTGTTTTTTGTTTGAGAGATGTTTTTCTTGTTTTCTACTTGCAGAGGGACTCCCTTTCAGATTTTTCATATGTTTGGATCATTCCATAAATGAATGGTGAAGGGTGAAAATATCTTATTTGTCACATAAAAGGGTTTAATGAGAGTAATATGGTAATTTTATTTAGTCAAATTTTGGTTTTAATGAAAATATTGTTTTGATTCAAGAAATGTTGATTCTCACAGTCCAATCAAATCAATTTTCTGATAAATGTATCGAGAAACTTTCCTGAAAATTATGTTTTTTTAATAATGTTGTTTTTTTGAAAAAAGCTAATAAAATCTGAATACAAGAGATTTCAACACCCCAAGCAGCTCCTTCCCAAAACTAAAATACCTGAGCATAAGCAGTAAGAGCTGGGCAGAACCCAAGAAAAGTCAAATCTCCACAAATATGATTAAAAATGCGGTTATTATCCTAATTATATCATTATCCAAATTAAGCATAATATTAGTAGGAAGACTCTCTGTCACCACTATAACAACGTAATTGGATAAGATACACTCAAGTTTGCATTTATTAGCTGCATCTTGATAAAATCAATTGCACGTACATCCGTCAAGTAAAAAAGACCGAATGACAAGCCAGTATTCCATATGGGAGAAAAAAATATTTGTGTTAGTCAGTATTTACTGATAAAATTTATCATGAATAATTCGTATTCATAAGTATTTATTATATAAAAATAGAATATATTTTAATATATATTGTGTAATAATATATTACTATTGTGAGTATTTATTATTTATAAAAATTAAAATTAAATTTTAATATATATTTTATTAAATTAAATTTAATTAAAATTAAAATTAATTTATATTTATTATATTAAATTTAATTAAAAATAAATGGTAATTTATATTTAATTTAATTTATATTATATATTGTTTTTAATTCTATTTAAATTTTATTTTAAAATTTTAGAAAATATATATTTTAATATCCAAATAAGTATCTAACGAATAACGACTTAATTATTTTTGTTACTAATCCAACAATAAGTAACCAACCCTGTAACATCCTGATTATATAATGACCAATATTATATAATAAAGACGTTAACATCCAAATATAGAGAACAGTCATCCAGAAATAAAAGAAACAGAAAATTTAAACTTGAACAGTTGAAAGGATTAAACACTACAAGTGTTCAATCAGGAAATTCTAAGAAGACTACTCCGCAACATCAGTAACCTCCAGCTCTTGCTCCAAGGGAATCTCCGCGACAACATCTGCTCCCATCCAAGTGGATGATCATCGCCAAAGAAACATACCCAAACAGCACACAACACAGACAATGCAAGGGTGAGCTAACATGCAATAAATCATTTATAAAACATGCATAATTACTTCAGTACAAAATTCATATAATAATTAAGTCAGACACCCTCATACCATCGTACCACAATTCCTATTGGACACTCGTCCCACAGTACCCAATAGACACTCATCCGGATGATACGTTGATGAGCGGTCACGGGAGGTTATGCACTTGTAATGACTTCTATTTTTTCTTACAATTACACTTCCAAAATACTTCATACCATTCACAAGGTTAGTCCCCTCACTATGTCCAAAACCGGCACATAGACCAGGACCTCCTGCTCCTCTCACCACATAATTCATCCTTCTCTACTTGAGACTGGATGATTATTAGATTATCAGGATAACCTCCGACTACATGACCCTCAACATCAACATATACACTAATACCATAAGATTACAGAATCTCTCCAGGAGATTCATACCATACTCATATTCTACAACTCACATTATACCATTACAAAATCTCCCCATAATACTCATATCATGATCAGATACATAAATTCAATTGCAATATGATAAAATACAATCATTACAATTATAAATAATCATAAACTACCATATTACCACAGTAAATCCAACATATCTCTTCCATTCACATAAATCACATCACAGTATATATTTTCCACATGCATAAAAATCTGTTAAGCAAACAACATTAATCAATCCAATACACATTACTAAACCGTAACAGTCTCAAGAGAACCACTAAACAACAAAAATTCCCGTAACTCATACTTAGACAAAGAAAATGGCTTTGAAACCATCACCAACAGTCCCGGAAGGTTCCAAAACGACTTAAGAAACGTCCAAAACGGACACCCGGAACCCCAAAAACTATCAAAAACAAAGACAAAGCCACTTTCTACGAACAACTCGCGCCCGGGCGCGAGATGAGGGGCGCTGGGCGCGATTTTTCCCGAGAGTCTCGCGTCTGGGCGCCACTGGGGGCGCCGGGCGCGAACCAAAAGTCGTCCAACCCCCTACCAGTTGACAGCAACCATTTTGCACCTGTTTTGATTAGTTTGATGACTCTAACAAGTCACAAATGACTTACCTAAGATATCCCAATAGCCCAAATGTACTCAAAATCCTTACTTCCCAAAATCACTACCTCAATTCCTCTCAAAGTGACCCAAAACTCTATCAGCTTGTTCAAAACAGTGTATACTTTCCTTACCTTCCACTTGATCACCCCTCCAACAGAATACATACATCAACATACCAATCTCAAATATCATTTCAACCCAACCACATCCACAGTCACGAATTTCCAGCATATAGTTCATACAAAGATCAACACATGTATTGTTCATACAACTCATAGAAAAGATCTAGCTCCCCTTACCTCTTGAAGACTTCCTTTGTAAAATTTGTGATCCATCTTCCTCTAGACGTGCAGATCAAGATCTCCTTGCAACTTCAATAGTTCTCCACTTCTTCTCCCAGATCCTTCTGCAACAACTTCACTCTCACAAGAAGCCCAACCCCAGATCCTCCTCTCAGCTCTTCTAAAATTGGTATTGCTTCCCTTGGGTGCTCTTGGACAGTTGAAAATGGAAAGAAGAGTTCCTTCCTTGTGGAAGCTCTCTCTGGTGCCAAGAAAATGAGGCCCTTCTTTTGCCAAGCCTCCCCCATAAAAATGCCCCTCTCCTTTTCTCCCCTCCCCTCATAATTGCACTCCAATAATACAAAAGGTGGGTGACCACCATGTCCCACCACTCCTAAAAAAAATACGGGTCTTACAAACCCATCCTGTAACATCCCAAAAATTTTTTTTTTACCCTTTTAAAATTCAAAAATTAAAATATTGCAATAATACAATTACGGAAACACCCCGAACCTCAAACTTAAATCTATACATAAGTTTTAAGCTCAGACTTAACAGTAAAGATAACATTGAATCCTTCTAATACGATCTTCCCACTAGTGCAGAAAGGGGTATAGACGTCCGTTCTTTAGGCCTTTTAACGTCCGACCTCCAACGGACGTCTATGCGGGTGACGTCTATGTAGACGTCCGTTGTGTCAGCCCGGACGTCTATATAGACGTCCGCTGTGTCAGGCCGGACGTCTATATGGACGTCCGTTGTGTCCGGCCGGACGTCTATATACTACTGCAGAAAGGGCTTTATTAGACGGCTTATTTAGGGTTATTTAGGATTACGGGTTTGAACGTTTGTTTGTGCACTGCAACACGTGTGAAGAACAAATTCAAAATGAAAATGGAGGAAGATGGAGGAGTAAACGACCTAAAATGTAGGCCAAAAAACGCCGCCCAAGAACACGCAACAAACTGCACCAAAAATGCACCGAAAACGATTTTTAATCAGTCCAAATGAAAGATATGTCATCACTGAACAATTTAATCGGAACAAAAGTAAGATTAAATGGCCCAAAAAACATAAAAACCAACCTGGAAATGCAAGGCGCAGAGGGAAAGGTTCGCATAACTCCTCGCGGGTTCGCGTTTTGGAATGTGTATCTTTATTTTAAACGTCTTTTGAACGTCAGTTGTGGCGGGGGCTGGACGTCTATAATATAGTAGACGTCCGACCCCCTCTAGGACGGACGTTCAAGGGCTGACAGCGAACTATCCTGTCAGTCTCTTGAACGTCCGTCCTGGAGGGGGACGGTCGTCTATTATATATGGACGTTCGTCCCCCTCCAGGACGGACGTTCAAGAGACTGGTAGTACAAGTCATCAGTCTCTTGAACGTCCGTCCTGGAGGGGGACGAACGTCCATATATAATAGACGACCGTCCCCCTCAAGGACGGACGTTCAAGAGACTGATGGGTTGTACTACCCTGTCAGTCTCCTGAACCTCCGTCCTTGAGGGGGACGGTCGTCTATTATATATGGACGTCCGTCCTGGAGGGGGACGGTCGTTTATTATATATGGACGTCCGTCCCCCTCCAGGACGGACGTTCAAGAGACTGACGGGTTCACCGTCCTGGAGGGGGACGGACGTTCAAGAGGCTAACAGGGTAGTTGAACCCGTCAGTCTCTTGAACGTTCGTCCTGGAGGGGGACGGACGTCCATATATAGTAGACGTCTGTCCCCCTGCAGGACGGACGTTCAAGAGACTGATGGGTTCACTACCCTGTCAGCCTCTTGAATATCCATCTTGTAGGGGGACGGACGTCTACTACATATAGATGTCTGTCCCCCTCCAGGACGGACGTTCAAGAGGCTGACCGAGTAGTTCAACCAGTCAGTCTTTTGAACGTCCGTCCTTGGGGGGGCCGGACGTTTACTATATATAGACGTCCGGCCCCCTCTAGGACGGACGTTCTGAAGGCTGAATCTTCAACTCTCATATCAGGCTTTTGAACGTCCGTTAGAGGGGTCTGACGTCTACTATATTATAGACGTCCGGCTCCCTCTAGGACGGACGTCTCCAGACTCAATTATTTACATTTATGCCACAGGTCAATTATTTACGTTGGAGTTTTCGTGGACAGACGTCTATGTGACGTTAAAGATCAATTCTGCACTAGTGCATCTCTTCCTACACTTGCGCCGAATCACGCGACATCCCTTCATCTGCTCCCGTATAACAAAAACGTTATACGATCATCGCAAAAATATGATTTTCCGATACATGCACAAATAAGTAAGGGTGAGCTAACATGCAATATATCATTTATAAAATATGCATAATTGCTTTGATATAAACATCATATAATATTTAGGTTAGACATCCCCATATACCAACATACCAAAATTTCTACTAGACACTCATACAGATGATACATTGATGAGCTACTTAACAGAAGGTTCTCCACTTATGATACTATTCTTAGTCCCCTCAATGTATCCAAAATCGGTCCACTAATCAAGACATCCGACTACAGTACCCTTAACATCAATATATACACAGATACCGTAACATTACTAAATCTCTTCCTGAGACTCATACCATACTCATATCACGATCACATGTATAATTCCATGTCAACATCATGAAATTTATTCATCACAGTCATTTTATCATATTTCATGTATTCATATATTTTTCCCATAAACCACCTCAAAATATATATCTTCAAAACACATTGCAGAGAAAAACTTTGGAACCAAACCCTCTTTACCGAGATCCATTTGGCCGAACGCTATCTGGACGAACGCTACTGGACAAAGCTATTCCCCAAACATTCTAAGACCGGATACTATTTGGACGGACGCTATCTGCCGAACACTATCTGTCGAGCGCTATCCGCCGAACGCTATCTAATGAATACTATTAGGCTGAATCCCATTTGAACAAACACTAGGTGATCATGTACAATTGAGCCGAACGCTAAACTCAGAAAACCATAATGACCGAACACACTTATAATGAACATTGAGATCAAACACTAGGCCGAACGCTAGAAACCGAATGCCAGATCGAATACTATTAGGCCGAACGTTATTTTCTTAAACTTCACAGAAACGAACGCTAACTCCACGAGCTTCCTATTTATCGAATACTGATTGCACGTGTGAGGACCGTAAATTTTGGAGTGATGGGGACAGAGCAGTCACCCACTCTTTGCATTATTGGAGTACAATTATTGGGGGGGAACCTGGATCTGAAACACCCGTAACGATCAAGGGCTTTCACTTCTTCACCCGTAACCATCTCAGCTACCCTATCCTTCCATTTCACTCCACGGCCATTCAGGGGCATTGATCCCTCTCTGCTATCACTCCTTCTTCATCTTTTCCTCCCAGCCAACATCATCATCTTTCACACACGGCCAAATCAGCCTCCTGTAGATACTTCAAGGTAGACGGTGGCCCGTATGCAGGTGCGGAAGAGGTGAAACCCCTCCCTGGGTTGCCCGTGGCTGGATCGAAGAAGCAGTGACGCGGAGGCCGGATCGTGATAGTGAGGAGCAGCCAGTTAGTCAGACGTGGTGCAGAGACGCCGGAGGAAGCAGACAGGATCGGAGACTGGGTCGAGGTGGCTAGATCAGTGGCGCGGTGGCCGATTTGGCAGTGATGGAGCAAAAAGCGGGTGGTCATGGTGATGGAAAAAGCTGGAGGCGGTGAAGGTGCTAGTTTGGGATATGAGGTTGCGGGTGGTGGACATGGTTGTGCTTGGAGAAACCAGGTAAGGGGAGCTAAATCTATTTCCTTGATTGTTAAATTATACTGTATTTGATGCAAATATGGGAATTTGGGGATGAACATTTTGGGTTTCTGGAAAACGCGTTTCTGCATAATTCTGCAGAAACGCGCGTGCGTCCAATTTTGGTGAGTCAAAATTGGACGTTCGTCCACTGTGCTCGACTGCGTTGGCCAAAAATATTCGAGCGTTCGGTTTGGTGCTCTAAGCTAACGAACGTTCGCGTTCGTCCATAGATAAAGTTAGAAATCTTAAACAATCGTCCTTAGTCAAGTATTCTCGGTAATGTCGAGTGTTCCGCCTTCAAATGGTAGTCTCTAATGGAGATCTAGAGCGTTCGTCTTTCAGTTGGTATTCTTGGAAGGTAATCTGGAGCGTTCGGCTTTGGTGTATTAGTCAGAATAAGCGTTCGTCTTAAACTTGGTATTCTCGGGTAGCATTGTTGATCGTTCGTACCTCATTTGATAGTTCACTGAGCGCCTCTCTGGACGAGTGTCAACTTCTGCTAGCTGGACGAACGTCCACTGCTCTATTAGCTGGACGAGCGTCTACTGCGAGTCTCGCTGGACGTCTTCTTAGATTTCTGGACGAGCGTCCTCCATGAGCTCTTGGACGAGCGTCCTCCATGAGCTCTTGGACGAGCGTCCTCTTCTCCCTCTGCTGAGTGTCCTCCGCATTGCTGAACGAGCATCCACTGCGAGTCTCGCTGGACGTCTTCTTAGATTTCTGGACGAGCGTCCTCCATGAGCTCTTGGACGAGCGTCCTCTTCTCCCTCTGCTGAGCGTCCTCCGCATTGCTGAACAAGCGTCCTCCGCATTGCTGAACGAGCGTCCTTTGTCTGGCTGAACGAGCGTCCTCCGCCTGGCTGAACGAGCGTTCCCCACTGTTGGACGAGCGTCCTCCACCGTTGGACTAGGTATTCTCAGGCTCCGATCGTAAGCGTTCGGTATTAATGGTAGATAATTTGGTTTTATTGATGTTTATTCTCAGATAGTAATTGTCCATACTGAACGTTCGGTATTAATTTGATAGTCTTAAGTTTGAATCTTAAGCGTTCGTTATTATTATGTGATTAGTAATTTATAGCGTTCGATCTGGATCAGATATGCTTAGGTTTAGATTATAAGCGTTCGATCTAGTGTTTGATCTCTGTTCGTTCTAAGAGTGTTTGGTCAATATTGGGTCCCGAGTTCCAGTGTTCGGCTCAATAGTTCATGATTCCCTAGCGTTCATTCAAATAGGATTCAACCAAACAGTGTTCAGTGAATAACGTTCGGCAGATAGCGAACGTCCAGTAGCATTCGTCCAGTTGAGTTTGGTGAACAGTGCTCGTTCAAATGTATTCTACATTTAGTGTTGGATTCTAAGTTGAATGAAATTATGCGTATAAATGTTTGGAATATAGGATGTAATGTGATATGTGTGAATGCATGAGGTATGATAATTATTGTGATGTATGTATTCTATGACATTGTTATGAGATCATGCATTTGCTCATGATATGAGTATTGTAGGGAGGTTTTGTAATGGTATAATGTGAGTTGAGGAACGAGTATGGTATGAATCTCATTGAGAGATTCTGAAAAAGTTATGTTGTTAATGTATATGTTGATGTTGAGGGTCCCGTAGTTGGAGGTTATCCTGATAATCTAATAATTCATCCAGTCTCATGTAGAGAAGGACGAATTATGTGGTGAGAGGAGCAGGAGGTCCTGGTCTATGTGCCGGTGTTGGACATAGTGAGGGGACTAACCTTGTGAATGATATGAAGTATTTTGGAAGTGTATTTGTAAGAAAAAGTAGGAGTCATCACAAGTACATAACCTTCCGTGACCGCTCATCAACGTATCATCCGGATGAATGTCTAGTAAGAATTGTAGTATGATGGTATATGAGGATGTCTGACATAAATTTTATATGATGTTTATATCAAAGCATTTATGCATGTTTTATAATTGTTGTGTTGCATGTTAGCTAACCCTTACTTATTTGTGCATGTATCAGAAAAATCTTATTTTTGCGATGATCGTATAACGTTTTTGTTGTACGGGAGCAGATGAAGGATTGTCGCGTGGTCCGGTGCAAATGAAGAAAGAGTTGGAAGACCAAATTAGAAAGATTCAATGTTATATATTTGTAGTTAAATCTGAGCTTAAAATATATGTATAGGGTTAAGTATGAGGTTACGGGGTGTTACTGTAAATGTATTATTATAATATTTTTTGAGTTTGAATTTTATAGGGTGAATTTTTGGGATGTTACAGCACGAACGTTAAGATTGATCACTTAGGCTCGACACTAGACACCAAACGCTATTAGACCGGATACCATTAGGTCGCACACCAAGAGACCGAATGCTAAGTAAGATCGAGCACTTAGACTTCACGCTGAGACAGCACACTCTACTAGAACAATTACTATTATTTCGAACACTATTCAAACGATCGCTCAAAGATCAAATCTCGCGCACCACAGATTAAGTACCATTCGGACGAACGCTTAATTGATCACTTTACTGGATTTAACACTATCTGAGGGTAACCTCATCGAGACCGGATGTTCCCTACGTACGACCACTAATTGTTAACAATCCTTATCTGAGACAAGCGTCATCCAAACCGAGCACTACCTATGAATGATCACTGCCTGAATCATGCATCATCATGACTAATCACTATTTATTAATCGATCGCTACCTCAACGAATATCAAGGCCGGTCACTCCCCATAAATGATCGCAACCTCAGAGCAACATCACCAATAAAGATCACTCTCTAAGAACGATCGCTACGAGACAGAACACTAAAATAACGAATGTTTGAGTCTGGGTTAAACGCCTATAGTACTTTACTGAACACTTAAGTACTGACCGAACGTAATCAAACTAAACCTCAGGGTACCAAATTAAGACCGGACACTAGCTACCTGAGAACAACTAACATCAAGATCAACCGTTACCTAATAACGCTCGCTACCTGAAAATAAATAACACCAAGATCGAACGTCACTAATAAGAACGCTCGCTACTACCTATAGACCCAACAAGTTTTACTTCCCGTCTCTCTCGAAGAATTATTCCAAATCCAACTTTATCTGCACTACCATCTCTCCCGTACCAGTACGATCATCACGGTTGGAAACCACAACCACAACATGCAAGATGAATAACCAGAAGTATCACATCATAAACCCATTACATATACTATAACAATTCCCATGATAAATCGACCCACATGACGTTGCAGACTAGTCTTTCATAAACTAATGTCGTTTACTTGTAATTCGTCGTCATAACCTGCTCTCAATAACAGGCGACCCGAGCCGTCTTCCATCGCGACTTCGGACCTATCTCTCCGACTCCTCAAGGACTAACGAGTAAAAACATCGATACTATGCGTAACGATGCACTATACTCAACACGAGCCGAAGTCATTGGGCGAGACATTCACCTCCTCGCGCAGAAGAAGGTGACACTCGAATCTCAGTCTCACGCGAGACTAGCAAAAATGCTCAAAAGACAGAAGAAGTTACAAGTAAATAACATAGTGTATGTACCACCTCCAACAGAATAAACGTGCTCAATCACGAATTCATACATATTCTCAATAACATGTATAAATAAACCAATATTGGACCAAGGAAATAACCAACAATTCTCAATAATTGCTTCAAAATACTCCCACGGATTCATACATTATCGCCGAACGCTATTTTCAACTCGGATACTGTCTAGACGAACATTCTGGGATCAATCATCATTAAAGACCGAACGCTGCCGGTGAACACCAAACGTTATTAAACCGAGCCCCAAAGGACGAACGCTCAAGATCAAGCGCAGTCGTAACAATACCTCTAACGAGTACTTCCTGAGGATTAACATCATCGAGAACGAACGCTCACAATCACAATTAAACCAAGGTCGAACATCCAAGATCCAAACCTAAGAGTACCAACTCAAAGCCGAACGCTCAAGATTGCTACCCAAGAATTCCAAGTTAAGAACGAACGCTTATACTCACTAATATCTCAATACCAAACACTTAAATCAAACAATATTTATCCGAACACGATTAGGACGAACGTTTTGATACTTAGTCGAACCCCTAGGTCACTTTGCCGAACGACATTAAAAAGAAGCCTGACCGAACGACATAAATCAGCAGCTAACCGAACGGTGCTAAAATCAAAACTTAACCGAACGCTCAATAGTCACTAATATCCCAAGGTCGATCGTTCAAGATTCAAAACTTAAGAATAAGCAACTTGAAACCGAACGCTCACTTATACCCAAAAACCGAACGTTTAGGATTCAAACCTAAAAATCCATATTAAGGACGAACGACTGCAATCACTAATACTCAATATCGAACGCCCATGATTACTTCTTGTGGATGCCAATTTAGGGACAAACGCTTAAGTTGAAACCTAGAATACCAATTGATAACGAACGCTCACAATCTGTACAATGCGAATACTAAATTAAGTACGAACGTCTAACATCTCTAATTCACTGGATAATATCTTTGACGAACGTCTAATATTTAACTAACTCAAGGACGAACCCTGACACTCGTTACATGAGCATACAAAACCGAACGCTCATAATAGTTTTGGCCGACCACTAATTGGTCGAGCACTGTTGGGACGAACGTCCAATTTTGACTCACCAAAATTGGACGTACGCGCGTTCTGCAGAATTCTACAGAATCGCACCAGATTCCAGAGAAAACCCAGGAACCCCCATTTTCATCCCCTTCTTCCCAGATTTGCATCAAATACAGATTATTTCAACAATTAATGAAATAAATCGAACTCCCCTTACCTCTTGAAGACTTCCTTTGTAAAATTTGTGATCCATCTCCTCCCAGACATGCAACTCCAGATCTCCTAGCAAATTCAGCAGCTGTCCACTTTCTCTCCCGGATCTTGTTGCAACAACTTCACTCTCACAAGAGGCCCAACCCCAATCCTCCTCTCCGCATATAAAAAGGTAGTATTGCTTCCCTTGAGTGCTCCTTGAACGGTTGAAAATGGAAGGAAGGAAGGGTTCCCTTCCTTTGGGTGCTCTCCCCTGTCCAAAAATGAGACCCCTCTCCTTTGCTAAGCTTCTTGTAATAATGCACCTCCAATAATTACATTCTAATAATGCAAAAGGTGGGTGACCATCATGTCCCCACCACTTCTAAAAATATAGGTTCTTACACATCCTCTTTTCATTGTGTTAAAATCTTGTTCCGTAAGAACACTTTTCAACTTCAAAATCTTAAACAAAAAGTCTCTTTCCTGTGCCAAACACATTCTCATGGAAAGATAATAATCATACAATGTAAATTAAATTAAGTTAATTCAATAGTTTCAAATTCAAGTAATTCGATAGTTTCAAATTCAACTCTAATGCTCCCATCATTAATCATTAATTACTATATTTAGTTATTTACTTTCAAAAGATATTTTCATTTCATTCAAAAGTTTTATACAACATTAATTACTATATTTTTATTTAGTTTTTGAGTTATATAAATGTACCATGAATTAAAATAAATAACATTTAAACTGTATCAAAATGTTAGAAACAACTTTATATACATCCAAATATTAATTATCATTTCCAATACGACCATTATTCTATTAAATATAAAGATTAAAAATTATTAAATATAACTTTTTCTTAATTATACAGTACATGTATTTGCCTCACGTTAATGAGTACGTGATATTTCGTAATTACGTTAATAAATATTACGTAAATATTGTATTTCAATAACGAACTTTTAATCTTAAAGTTAAAAATGTAAACATAATATATTTTTTTAACTGTACAAAATGCGAGTATCTTGAAATTAAAATAATACACAATACTAAAAAAATCTCTTAATCAATCAAACTCGATACTTTTTTTTTCTTTAGTTTTATCTGTTAATTCAGTTGAAACTTGTGTTGCAAAAAGGACAAATTAGGATTATAAAGTTTTTTTTAGTAAGCACCTAGCTTTTCTGGTAGTGTAAGTAACATTCAATCATACATTGAGTTTTAGAGTGATTTTGATATTTTAGAATAACTTGTCTACCAATCACTGTTTAATGTTTGATTTAGCATGTTATGGTTTGTAGTGTTTGGAAGTTTGTGGTATTTAAAGGCTCAATTAAACGTTTGTTTATTGTGAAATTTTGGGGGTTAGAGGAGATAAAGTCATAAACTTGTGTTGTTTGTCTTGATTTTGTGTATTGTTGAATCCTAAACCAAATACATTATTGTATATAATTTTATATTTAAGAATGATAAGACAGGTTGAGTTCACCGATACGTAAATTCACATAAAATAGAATTTATAGAATTAAAAATCTATACGTTCATTTTGATATTGTCTATCTAGTCTATCAATTGACCAAAATACCGACTAGTCTCATCTGGATGTTGGTCATTTTAAAAAAGAATTAAAAAATAACTTTAAAAAAAAATACTCTTTTTATATTATATTTTTTAAAAGTGTAAATATATAATAATGTTGTAATATTAATTATTAATCTTTAAAAATTAAATTCCAATAATTAGTTATAATATAATAATTTAACATGTAAATGTAATAATTATTTTTATTTATTTAATTAAAAATATTAATTAATCAATTAAAAGTGAAAAAAATATTTATATGATTAAATATGTTTTTAATATTAATTATGTACATTTAAAAAAACTAAAAATTTGAAAACAAATTTAAAAAAAATGTAAATAAAAGTGATTAACTAACTTAACCTAAGTGTAGGATGTGTTATTATTAGTGATCAATTTTTATTTGACGAGTCAATCCAGCCCAACTCGTTTTTAACGTATCAATGACAAGTCAGGCGAAAAGGGGCACATTCTTAATTATATTAGTATGTTATAGTTTAAATACTATTTTGGTTTCTAGTTTTGCATGTAGTCTTAGTTTTTTTTTTTATAAAGTCACACTTTTTTTTGTTTAATTTGGTTCTTTTTCTAACGGGTTTAAATATAGTAAACAAAATGTGAACTATGTCACATGTCACTTCATATTTTTTGTTTTTTGTTTTATAAATTTGTATTAACTTTTTTATTTTATTTTTTATTTATTTTTATTTAAAAAAAGTTATTTATGTGTCAAAGTAAATATAGTGTCACAGTGAGAATAACCATATCACATGTCTATGTATTCACTTTTGTTCTTATATTGGTTTAACTTAATTCTAACTTTTTAAAATGAAACAAGTTTGTGTATCTATGTATTGAGACTAAATTTAATTTTTATATAAGTAATATATTAGTACTTTTTTAAAAAATTCACGTTTTTATTAAATATTTCTAAAATTACTTATAAACAATCTCTAACTATATTACTAAATGGGGTTAGAGTTAGTTTAAAATTAGAAGCAAACTTTTTTTATTGTTTTCATATTCTAACCATATTTTTAACATGTATCAAAAATCAAACTCTATTTTTTAACTAAGTCTAACCATAACTTAAACTAACTCCAATTTTGTTTAAAAGTTATTTTAGAAATATATAATAAAAGTGTGAATTTTAATAAAACTATCAATATAAAATTTGAAGAGAAACAAAATTGTTTCATTTGAAAAAAAAAACTAATTGAATCAAAATAACAAATATAACGATTGAATTGAATATAAAACATTGACAGTGATACATGACATTGTTACTATCACGTGACATAATACTAACTCAACATGGAGACAAATTTTTTAAATTAAAAATTAAAAAACATTAATAAAAAATTAAAATAAAAACAAAAACCATGAAATGACACATAACATACATTATTCACGTTTTAATAATTATTTAAATGTAATTAGAAAAAAGCTAAACTGAACAAAATTATCACAAATTAAGATTTAATTAAAAAGGAAACTATAATCACATTAAAAAAACTGAAAAAGAAAACAGATACTAAAACAATATTTAAGGTTAAGGGATCATGTTAGTGGAATAATATGAATTGATTGGGTTGAAAATACTAATGTTTTATTGTTTAATTTGTGTCATATACGTTTGATGTTATCCAAAGCTTACGACTTCAAAGCTTGACTTGTGATGAAAAGATTACATATTTGGAGCCCGAGATTATGATTAGTGCAATATCATAAGATTTAACTTAAGTGGTTAAGAGTGATTGATTTTTTTTCATATAAGCAATTAGGATCTTTAGGTCTAATTAAAGATTAAAAGTTATTTAACTTAGTAGATTACTTTTTCATCTGCAAAAGAATTTGTTTTTAAATCTATTTGGGCACAAACTAACGCTATCGATGAATTTAGAGAAATCTACATTAAGACAGAAATAGTATAATATGGTTCATTGCATACATAATAAAAAAGCGTATACCAACTTCGATTTCCAATAAAACATTTAATCTTCTAATAGCCTCTTTTAATGAGTTACATCTTACTTGTCACAAAAGCAATATTACTTTAACACCATTCAAATATTTTAAAGTTAATTAAAGATAATGGTTGAATTTCCAATTATCAAATACCGAAATTAAGAGAGAATATCATGATTATTAATTTATATTGATGCTCAACAAATATTTATATATGTTTGTATTTGTAAAGAGAGAGGAGTATTTGTAACATTTATGATTTATTTTGATTTGAATAATAGATCTGAGGACTTAAAAAAAAAAATAATAGGAAATAAAATATTTTGGATTACTAAAACATTGTATTAGATATTCTTAGTTAAAATTTAGGTATGATTTTTGTTTGAATTAAAATTAAAGATTTTTTTAATTATTTTATAAAATTACAAACAATATTAACAAATCATTTAAAATTAAGTTTATATTATTAAAATATCTAACGTGTAATAAAAAAATATTTATTTACTATTTTATTTTGATTGAAAGTATATTAGAATTAATACCATAAATTTTAATCATATATTTAACTTCTATTAGTATACTTTTAGAAAAAAATATGAATACTAATAAATTTATCATGGGTCAAATATGTTTTTAGTTCCTAAACTATCAAACAATTTTGGGTTTCGTTCCTCTTGGAAATGCTTGTTCATTTTAATCCTATTAGTTTTGAAACTCTTATATTTAGTCTTTAAAATTGAACGACGTTAAGTTTTCTTTGATTTGGTAAACGGCAAGCCACGTGTGATGCCACCTTCCCTCATTATTGTGTGCCACATTGCTTTTCATTTTAGAAATCAAATTAAGTAATTGCCATGTTTTGGTTTCTGAAATCAGATTAGGTTCCTAACTTTTTTTTTTCAATTGGGGAAAAGTAGTTTTACTCGAAGCAAAGTAGTTTTATTCAAAGCAAGGAGTTTAAGCAAGATGGCTGTTGTAGTGGTCCTTGCGAGGGCCATAAAAGAAACGGTGGATGTGAACACGAACAACGGTTACCCCAATCTCAATTCAAAAATTTCCCAATTTCACAGAAACAAGAACTTGATAATCAAACAACAAAATTATATTTGAACCCCAAACTCAACCACATAAATCCAATACCTGCAAGAAAGAACAAAGGAACAACCCAAAATTTTCCTAACTCAGCAAACCCCAAATTTCCAAAATTCCCAGTTCGCGACTCTCCTCTACTTCACGTCGTAAGACCACCACACTATGAACCAAAACGGAGAAAAGGAAGGAAAATAAATCTTTATATAGCACCGTGAGCACGTTCCATGGCGGAAGATGAAGAGAAACTCTCCCGGAGTTGTGCGATGAAGAACTCTGCCTAGATCGCGCCTCAACCTTGCTGTCACAATCGGAGAAGCCGGAGTCCCTCGTGGAGGCGCCGATGCTACAGAATGTCCTTGCCGCATCTCGCCGTGCCTCGTCACCAGCAAATGCGAGATCATGTCTGTGCCATACCTCCCATAGTATCGCCATCACACCGACTACTCTCTCACCGCATTATTGCTTCGTCATCGCCACGCCATAGATGTTTTCCCCAAGGCTGGATGGTCCACGAGAGTGTAGATGGAAAAGAAGCTCGAAGCTTTTGGTTAGGATGCGAAAGAAGAAGAACCCAATTTTCTTTTTAGGGTTCACTTTCACGAGAAAGAAAAGAAAACTTAGGAAAATTTTCTCGTTAGGGTAATTGGGAGAAGAAAAAGAAACATCCGATACTTAGAATTAATGCTTTAGAAACCAAAACCTGACACACAGTAGCGAAGGAAGGTGGCATTACACATGGCTCGCGTTTGTCACGTCAAAGAAAACTTAACGCTGTTCAATTTTAAGGACTAAACATAAGAATTTTAAAACTAAAAAGACTAAAATGAACAAACATTTCGAAGGGACGGAACCCAATAGTTTAGAAACTAAAAACATATGTAACTCATTTCTCATTATATGTGTAGGTACTTTATCATAAAAATATAATTAAGTATTTGAACAAAAATTCGCTCATTACTCACATAATTCACAATTTGAGCAGGTTTTAATTTGAAATTTTTGATATGGGATTTCTAATTTGGTTATGCACAAAAAAATCTCTTTACATGAATTTTACTCACAAAATTCACAAACTATAGGAAACTTCTTTCGCAAAACCTATTTTAACCCAAAATTCAATCTTTCTCACTTGATTGTATGTTGTTTGATGTATCAACAAACGAGCGTTATAAAATCTCTCTAAGTACAAATCACTTATTTAACATACTATAATGTAATAATTAAAGTTTAGTTAAAATAAAAACAAGGTTTAATTGACTTTTTGGTTTCATGTCTATAAAAATTAGTTAAAGTAATTATTTTTCTCTTAATATATTTTTGTCAAAAAAAAGTCAATGGATTTTTACTAAGGTCACTACAATTACTAATTATAAAGTAGGGTTAAATATGTTTTTAATCCCTAAACTATTGGCCGTTTCTGGTTTTCGTCCCTCTTTCAAAGTAAGGTACAATTTGGTCCTTAATCTTTTCGAAACTTTGGCTTTAGTCCTCGAAAACTAACACAGTTAAATATGTGCTGATGTGGCTAACGGTAGACTGACACACAATTTTTTTTCAAGTGTTTCTCACTTTTTCTCCTCTTCTCTCTCTTCCTTCCATCTTCCACCCAACTTCATCCCTGGTTACATCTTTTTGAGTCTGCATATCAATGCTTTACTGCATCATTGGCATTGCAGTAAAAGGGTGTTTAAGCATTGCTAACTCGCCCAACCTTTATGAGCTGAGGTTGTTCGGGAACAAACTCACCGGGTCATTGTCGGACAATTTAGGGAAGTCCGGTCCTTTGAGGTGGCTTGACGTTTCCACCAACCGTTTCTTCGGTGGGATTCCAGCGAGCCACTGTGATCACGGCGAGTTGGAGGAGATGTTGATGCTAGGGAACCAGTTCTCCGGGGAGATACCGGCGAGTTTGGGCTCGTGTCAGAGCTTGACGCGTGTGAGGTTGGGTACGAACCGGTTGTCCGGCGACGTTCCAGCGGGTATGTGGGGCCTTCCGCATGTGTATTTGCTTGAACTGATGGGTAACTCGTTTAGTGGCTCGATTGCGAGGACCATTGGTGGGGCGAGGAATTTGTCGTCGTTGATTCTGACGAAGAACAATTTCTCGGGTGTGATCCCCGAGGAGATTGGGTGGTTGGAAAATCTTCAAGAGTTTTCTGGTGGTGATAACAGGCTCAGTGGGTCGTTGCCTGGGAGTATTGTGAATCTCGGGCAGCTTGGCACTCTTGATCTTCATTGTGTGATGGCAAAAATGGGGATAAGGGTAAGGGTTTTGTGTGGATTCTGCGAGCTATTTTTATAGTTGCCACTTTGGTGTTTGTCATCGGTGTTGTCTGGTTTTACTTAAGGTACAAGAATTTCAAGAATGCTGAGAGATCTGTTGATAAATCAAAGTGGACTTTGATGTCGTTTCATAAACTGGGTTTCAGCGAAGAGGAGATCTTGAATTGCCTGGATGAAGATAATGTGATAGGAAGTGGGTCTTCCGGGAAGGTTTACAAGGTTGTGTTGACCAGCGGGGAAGTGGTTGCTGTGAAGAAGATATGGGGCGGCGTCAAGAAGGATATAGACAACGGAGATGTGGAGAGGGGTCAATTTCATCAAGACAGTGCTTTTGATGCAGAGGTTGAAACTTTGGGCAAAATTAGGCACAAGAACATTGTCAAACTGTGGTGTTGCTGCACTACTAGGGATAGCAAGCTATTGGTTTATGAGTATATGCCGAATGGTAGCCTGGGTGATTTATTGCATAGCAATAAAGGAGGGTTGTTGGACTGGCCAACTAGGTATAAGATAGCTGTTGATGCTGCAGAAGGCCTCTCTTATTTGCATCACGACTGTGTTCCTTCAATTGTTCATAGAGATGTAACCAGGGATGAAGTTGGGTGGAAGATGGAAGGAAGAGAGAGAAGGGAAGAAAAAGTGAGAAACACTTGAAAAAAAAATTGTAAAAAAATTGTGTGTCAGTCTACCGTTAGCCACGTCAAAACATATTTAACGGTGTTAGTTTTCGAGGACTAAAACCAAAGTTTCGAAAAGATTGAGGACCAAATTGTACCTTACTTTGAAAGAGGGACGAAAACCAGAAACGACCAATAGTTTAGGGACTAAAAACATATTTAACCCTATAAAGTAAGATGTGACACATGATTTTTTTACCGGATTATGTAAATAATGCATGGATTTTGCTGTTATTTACTGAAGTAAATTTTTTGTACAAATATAATTTTTTTTTATTGAATCTTTGTCAATTTTAAAGTTTGCATTGTAGCAGTAGAGACAAATTTGGATTTGAAGATAAAACCAATCGATTATATAGATCTTATTTATATGGTAGGATTGTTCGGTTAATCTTAAACCGTTCATAAAGTCAGAAATATTATTATTGACCATGTCTGAAACTAAATGATTATAATCTACAATTCTAATGATTATTTTTAAGATCGATTAGATTTGATGATGATTAATTTATGATAAAACATTATTAGTGTTTCGGATGTTTTGGGCGAGAGCCCTGTTGAAACACACTTACTGGTCGAAGACGGGCGGGCGGTCACAAACGGTAAAGGCGGGCGGACGAACGGCGAAGCTGTCATGGACCGGGCGAACGCTGCTGAGTCCCACGCACGCAGAGCAAGCTGAACTGGCGGATGGTATAAGGACGGATTGACACTGCTTCACACTCCAAACCGGGCGGTCGCCCTCCTCTCCAAATTCCAAGCCGAGCGATCGTCCTCCTCTCCTGGCGCTGCTCCACGCTCCATGCCGGGCGATCCTCCTCCTCTTCTGGCGCTGCTCCGTGCCCCAAGCCCCGGGGGGGTGAGTACCTGCTAAAGGCACTCCGACGCTCAAGTCAGTAATATGACAGAGCAGTTTGTGATGCATGCATGCATCGTAAGGAAAGTTGGTCTGGAACTCATACCTGAGACCTTTATTTATACTGATTGTAATGGGCTTTTACCTTTAGTGGGCCTGATTACGGCCCTTTTGCCTCTAGTGGACCTGATAACGGTCCAGTCACACCTTAGTGAGTCACTGGCATTTAACCGTGTAGTCAACCAAGCGCGGGTCGGTTGGGAGGGATGGTCGGCTAGGGATGCCAACATGGGTGGGCGCCCATCTGGTTCTGCTGGCCGGTCATACTGGACGTTCGGTCCTGTTGGCGCACCTGGGTGGACGTTCGGTCTTGGCACTCGGCACGGGCGGACGTTCGGTCCTGGTGTTCGACACGGGTGGACGTTCGGTTCTGCTTGTGACCTGGGGGGCGGCCTTGGGCGGACGCGCGGTCTTTGATTGTGACTTGGGCGAGCGGCCTTGGACGGACGCTCTGGGATGTCTTTCCGTACGGCGTCCGGTCCTGCTGGTACAATTAGTATCAATTAAACCATGATTAGGCCATTAGTAATTCGAAGCCTATTTCGAAATCTATAAATACACGTTTTAAATAAAGAGGTAAGTGATTGTATTTATTATACATTAGTGACTATATCTTTATTAACTTTGGCAGGTAACCTTCCTGTTTGATCGAACTGAATTCCACAATGAACAGTGATGAAGACAAATATCCCGACACTCAAAACACAATGAACAAATAACATCGACCCTGTAACCAAAACACTATTAATCTTCACAAAATAAAACAAAATCACATAACTTATCTTATAATTATGATATTTTCAAAATTGTTTCCATATACTTCTACTAGTTGCAGTCATTTTCAATGTTTAGAAATTTTCATAATGACAAATGGTTATAATCCCTTGAAACCCCAAACATTACCATTGCACGAGAATATTGACCAGTAGGAAGACATTGTGAACAACGAAGAACATACATAAGTACAAGACTAAGAGAAAATGAAGATAAACAAGGAGACAAAGATGGAACATTTACATTTATTAATGTACTAGTATTTCAAATAATTTGTCATGTATCCATGTGAATTTAACAAACCACCACTCTATTAAGAGTACCAACATTAATCTAAAAAAAAAATACCACAATAAGTTATTTTAACAAAAAATAGAACTACATTAGTTTGAAAACAACAACTAATTAGTTTCACAAACATTACCAAAAAAAAAAACCTTGTCAAACTCAAGAACTATAGAAAAGAGCTTTTACTATGCATAATAAAACATTAAAGAGTATAAAATGATATAAAAATATTCTCTCTCATTCACTTGACTTGAAGTAATTCCTTCCATAAATTAAAAGTGATACAAAATAGGTAGTGATCACCAAACTTAATCTTAAAATCAGAAACTTTACTTGTAAATTACTTCCCTTCTCTTAATACAAACACCTGCTTTCTACTCCAAAGAAGGGATTAGACACACTCTTTCTTGGTTGAATTTTTGTGTTTACTAATTCTAACACTTTAGACAAGACAACACTACGGATGAAGAAAAGAGTGTTGATAACAGCAAAACCTGTAAAATCTTGTACTAAAATCTAGGCACCAACATGACCATCACTTTTGCACTAGATCTTCCTTTTTCACACTGTTTCTACTCAAATTATACACTATTTCCCAAGTTGATTTGAATGGCCTCTATTCTTGTCCTAATATTGAGTAATACAATTGAAGTCTATTATTTTCATAAAAGAAGAAGAAAATACAAGTGACAGTGACACAGCATAAACATGTATATGCAATGATCCACCTGTCCACATCATTCATGCTCTATCTTACTTTTAGCCCACAATATGCAAAGCTCATTCACTTTTCACGTGTCACACAAACATTACATTTATCTTTTAAATTTCCAAAAACGATATTGTTTTGTCCCACAAAGTTCATGCTCTATCTCACATATTTCGAAATGAATTTGCAATTTGATACCTACACGAACAGATCTTTGATGTTTTGTCATTGTAGCATATAGCATGATGTTCATACATCTTATACCTTGTCACTACTATCTAATAATTAATAGAATAAAGTAAGATGTGACAAATAGGAATTTAATAAAATAAAATAAAAAGATTACCATTTTATTACTTAAACATCATGATTAATGAAATAATAATCTCATCGATACCCTAAAATGGATGAGGAAATCAATTATAATTGATTGGTTAAATATCAAGTTCTTCTCCATTTCATTTTAATTAATTCATACATATTAAAATTGATATTATTTTTTTTCCATTTTATTAAGAAAAAATCTGTTAAAAAATAAATTTAAGTCTAACTAAACCTCACAATATCGATTTGTAAGGTGAAGTTTATCCTTTACTTATATATTATAATTTGATCCTATCTTTAATCGACGTAGAACTTCTAACAAAACCTATCAATATTCTAAAGAAAATAGGTATTATTCTTAAAATTAAATATTCTAAAGGAAATGGATGTTATTCTTAAAATTTGAAAAACCTTATTATCAAGGGCATATTGATCGTTACACAATAACTCAAAAGAGATAAATTAATATGATCAAGATAACTACAATATTATTATGTTTTGATTCAAGAAAATCGTGAAAATATGTGAATGATATTCTATTAAACAAAGATATTTGTGAGTAATTTTAGTAGTATATGTTTTAATCTAACAAAACAGAGTATAAAAAATAATTACAATACTTGTTTTCTTCTTGGAAAGCACTTGCCAAATAAGGATTGAATGAAAAAGAATGCATTTATTCCCAGCAGAGCAGAAAGATGCTCTGATTCCCACCAGTGGGCACTCTGCTACTTGCAATCCTCCAACTTTTTCATCATCATCATCTAGTTTAGTTATAATTTTTGAAAAAAGTTTCTTTTATAATTTTTTTTAAGTAAATTTCTCTACACATGTTGTAAATCATACATGACATTCAGTTGACAGCAGTGATTGATGAACAATGGTCAAAAATGAAAATTTTAGAGAAGGAAATTATTAATGTTACCACCTTGTGATTTGGTGATATATATATATATGAACATGGCACAAGATATTTTCTTTATCTTTCCATTATTGAACAAACCTATTTACATATGTGGAAGGTAATTCCCGTCTATAGAGACGATGATACAATAGATAAAGAGATGAACTACCCTAAGAAGTTTGGGGTCTGGTTTATTCTGCAAATATCTGCTCAAACATACAGAGACTCCACATAGGCTCTAATCACATAATTACTACTGCTCAGTTTGATCAGATATAGCTACTTCACTCTACCTTCTTCCCACTACTATATCAGTTATTAAGTCATTCATTGCCTCTTGCTCTCACATTCTTCACTTCTTGCAAATCTTCCACGGATTCTTGGTTGACTGTCAGCAAGAGCCTTCCTACATGCATACTGGAGAAAACAGCTATATCATCAGCTCTCATGCCAATCTGTTTTTACTCGAAACATCGACTAGAAATAAGATCAATTTACAGATAACATCAATAAAACTTTGGTAGCCATAGAAAACCACTGTTGATGGCATACTTAACAACTTAATAACATATGAAGTATTATCAGAATGTCTGAGATGTGATTTTTCATGCTACTTATAGCTTCTACTTTTTTAAGCAAAAAATAACAACACAGTTCAAAGCTGCAGCAGTGAGGTAATGAACTAATGAGAACATTTATAAGGGAAACTATTCATCCATGAGATATGCATGGAATTGAATAAAACTAAATCTGGAAAACCTGAGAACAGAATGGTGAAGTATTCATGTGAAACAATTACCTTGATTTTCCTCCCAAAGTTCCTCTTTGTCCTCTTATTCCTGTACCTGGAGAGCTTTTGGAAGCGTTCCTCACTGGTGCAGTTGCTGATGAGAAAGGGCCTCTCAAGGGGTGATTGGACAATGTTCATGTTTCCGTTACTGAGAGTCTGTCACAATAGTTGAGTAAATCACTAGATCTTAGTGAGTTTACTCATGCAAACAAGAGGAATAAATGAATTTCAAACAGAAATTGTTTGTCATTCTGCACAAGGAAGCATAATTTGCTGGATACAGTAACTCATTTTAGGTGTTTGGAAAGACATGGGTGAAGGAAAATTAAGTGACAGATATTTAATTACACTGCAGGTTCATCAAGGGAGCAGCAAGTTAATCATATGGATAACATGATATACATGGCAAAAGGAACCACAAGAAATTTGGTGTATTTCTGTAACAGCCTTTTAATTTCTGATCACAGAAGCAGATTATGAACTATTTTAGACATCTGATTGATTCCAGCAAAAACCAACCTCTAAAATATATTAGGCATGTACGAATATGTTGTCAAAATTTGTCATTTCTAACTAAATCAATCAGATTGAGATCATGTCATCATCAGTCCCTTCTTTTTGATTTCCATACTACAATCTTTATAGTTAACAGAGGATGAGTTGATACTCTGTAGAGGTGGAATTTTCTTTTTGATTGAGTTCAAAAGGTAGTTAAGGCTCTCTGTATTGAGCTGGAAAAAGCTATTACTCTAAACACGTCAAGAAAAGAAGTAGAATTCTGAAAACATCAACGCTTCTGATTCAAGACAAAGGAGGCATGGATATCATACCTCCCTGAGCTGCTATCTTTAAGCACTGCTAAATTTGATGGTGATTTAATTAAATTTATAAAAAATAAAAAAATGTATATACAAAAGAGGTTAAGTTAAACCTTTATATCTCCTTCACTAAATGATCTTCGCATGCCATAAACTGCATTGAAATCCATTGCAGGGATATCAATGAAAGCGGGCTTCATTGCAGCTCCACGAATCCAATCCATTGAGCTTAAACTTCCTGAACTGACACTCTTTCCTAACTGCATGTCAGGAAGTGGCTTGTTTTCTTGAATTGAGTTTTCATCAATGTTCAGAAGAGGAACCTTGATTTCCAGAATCTCAGACAGTGGTGACTCTATTGCTGCCTTTTGTAACAGATCCTTCTTCCATTCATAGAATACCTCACTCAGAAATTGATCATTTTGAAGAATATCAATATCAGTGGATTTTAGTCCCTGAGAAGAGACATCTTCCCCACAAGATATCATTGAGATGGCAGCTGTCATGGGATCCAGGTCCATGATTGGCTCTTCAATAATAGGTTCAGGAGCTTTGAACAGATCTCCCTCTGCTGCCAAATCATACTCTGACATGGCAGAACACTGAACATAGTCATCCTGCATTAAAGACATGGGGAACTAAATTAAGAACTATTTAACAAACGGAAAACAGCTATAGAAATGAAATTAACTTTACTTGCAAAACTCAATAAAGATGTATAACCAGAATGCAAAAACTAGCAAGTGAAAGCAGAATACAGCTTTTGAACAAAAAAAAAACATAGCACAAGCTGTTTAACTATTACAGACAAATATGAAATAATAGTATTGAACCAAAAGCAATAACTGTAATGCAACAAAAGAAAAAAAGGAAAGGACACATCATAAGATGTCAATTCCAGACACGGTATGGGTTTACAATGATTTACACTTTCCCTCTCCCATACCCTGCACCCTCAAAAGGATGTGTCATCAATACATTCAATGTTTAGTCATAATCTGTATTCAGTAGTCAATTGTTGTGAGCATGTGATGCTTGTTTCCAACTGGTTATCATATTTAACTTGCTAATGCCGAGAAGTTGCCCGAAGATGATTTCCTGACATATCAATGATGCCAAAAGTTTCATGATGATATTTGCATGATTCCATCAAGTGATTCTTAAAGCAACTGACCACATTATAAATTTCTTAGAATGGAAAAAGATTCCAATTGCATATCATGGTCATCCAACCAAAACATGATTTATGGATGGGATTATCCTCAACTTTTTTAGAAAGAGAGAAACAGCAAAAAAGAGAGAGAATCAATCTGAGACAGTGAGGTGACAGAAAAAGCTATATGTCAGTAAGAGAGTTGGGCAAGGGTTTCAAAGAGTTTCAAGCACCGTCTAAGAAACATGTAAGATTCTCCAGTTTAGGAAATTCATTCAAGTACTTATATCAGAATAGTACATATTGTAGGTAAAACGGTAAAGGAATAAAAAGGAAAGGATTTTCTTACGCTTCTACTTCTAATTTCAACACAAATAAAACTCCACACACAGTAGCAAACACCATATTCCCACTGCAAAGCAGAAGCCTTGCTGTAAACATTATCTGCCAATACATATTCAGCAGAACCTTCACAAACAAAAAGAATGACTGCTAAGATTCAGGTTTTCAGATTGGAATTCAATAGATGGTTTCAAATTCCAAGCCATGCACCAACCCAAAACCTGGCTTTAAAAGAAAATCCAGCTTTTAACAGCTGAAACAGTGAAACTAGAACCACACACTATCCAGAATACATTTGATTATAACTCAGCTAGAGACTATGGATCACTATTTTTCTTCCCATGAACTATTGAAATCAGTATACATGAGGGAAGCCAGTGAAAAGCAAATAATTGAACAACAGATATAAATTCACACATCAAAATATCAGAGCAGCTATCTATGTCAATTATTTAAGGTTATGCTGCAAGCAATATCATTATAAACCCTTATACCGTAGTGGACAACCTTCATTTGACAAAACCAGAAGGTGGATTAGTCAAGGTACTCCTTCTCTGATTACAGGGAACTATCACCCGAACTTTTTGAAATTTTAGTGCCAAAACAGCAAACCACACCACATGAAAGCAACCTAATTTTACCATTTATTTAAATGTAACAGGAGCAGAAATAGAAATAACCTTTCTAGAACTACATGTAGTGCTCGACAAATACCATGAGGAAATGATTAAGTTGAGCATTAACAAACTCCGTTCCTTTACCCTATTTCCTTAGTATGAAGGAGTAAAGCGAATAAAAGTCCTTTTTTTTTTCTTTAATCTCCCTCCTCAGTGCGGCGCAAAAGGACAAACTCCACTGAGAGTTCACACACTACAAACTTGTAACAGTAGGAAGAAAGATTATACAAGACGGAACTATAACAGAGAAAATACTTCCCTTTTATACCCATTTTATTTTCTCTCCTTTTCTCATGCTTTTTCAGATCAAGCGTATGAATCCAACTACAGTTGTTTCCACTTGTGGTACTAATAAGAGAAAACGTTCAGAAAGAAGAGAAGGATAAAAACGAAAATGAATGAGTATATATTAAGTTAGAAGATGTTTGGTTATCGGCTTTCCTTCTTCAGCTTGATATTACCCATCAAGGAAGGAACCCAAATCATATACTAAAAGAGGAAGGAACTTCGAAAAAAAAATCTGAAATGTGAGAAGTAAACATTCACGTGAAAATTTAGACACCAACTTAAATCGAGTTTAATTCTCTAATAAAAAGTGGCCCATTTTCTGACACCCCATTTAGTCCAAAGAATGAACACGGACAATTCGGAATAAGGAAGAAGTATCAGGTAAAAGAAAGTTTCGAAATTTATTGCATAAGAGAAAAAAGAAGAAAAAAAAATCAAACAAAATGCAGAAAAACAGAGCAGTGACAGGGGAATGAGCAGAGCCAAGAAGAGATACCATTGAAGCATTGTACTTCTGGGTTTTGCAGTACTCCTCAAGCTGGTGAAGCTCTTGAGAGAGGTTCTGCAAATATGGGAAGAGAAGACCGGTTTCAGCATACATTTCTCCAATACTGAATCTAACTTAGGCGAGAGGCAGATACAAATACGTTCCAGCGGAAACAGAGTAAAAGCAGGGGAAAAGAGAAACTAAAACAGAGGAGGTTGAGTGTTGAGATATATTTATTTGGGACAAAGGAGGAAAGATAATGAGTATTTATACGAAAAAAATGGGAAGTAAATAGGGCAATAATGATAGTACAGTTGCAGGACTTTGGAAATATATGATGTGAGAAGAAAGTATTAAAATAAAGACAAAGTAAGAAAAGGACAGAACCATTTTATAATACAGTATCCCCAATCATGTTTCTTGTCATGCTAGAAAAAATAAAAGAAAAAGGGTATTGTTTATAATGAGTATATTAAATAATGTATAGCATCATATTTGCGAATCGCTGAGGCAGATGAGTTGCACCAAGCCAATGGCATAGCAGTGTGAACATAATGGTGATGGTGGTGGTTGCCATGGTGGGGGCTTAACCCAATACCCTAATGCTGTTAAATAAGCTTCACAATGTCAGAAACAAAAACCACAACAATTTACTATTTATAATTCACTTATAATATTTATCATATTTTTTCTGATCCACCCATGTTCAGTAGTATACATGAAACTCTGTAGAATAAGAGAGTAATAGATAAGTTAAAACATTTAATGGGGAATGAGAAAACAGAGAAAAGAAAGTAGACAAGTAATAATACAAGAACTCTGAGAAGAAATAACAAAAGTAGTATCTTTATCTGTAACAGAAATTGTTTGAACTCTGAATTATTATGGTTCTGTATAATACACTTTCAGAATAGAAGGGTCACTTGCTAATCACAACTTTGAAGAATGGAAAACCATGAAGTTCATCGTTCATGTTACATCCACTGTTGCAGAGACAAAATTTGTAGCAAAGATGACTTGTTTTCTAGAATTTTTCTCTCATCAAACACTCTTTTTGGCATCATTTAAGAGTTATTGAATGGAATAATCTGATGGACTCCTCATCCACCCAAGGTCTGTCTTTACAGTTTCAGTAAATTTTTTTTCCTCATACTGTTATTTTTATTTCTTTGCAACATTTCTTACAAATTAGAGAACAGCCGTGATCAGTGATCAGAAAACTTATGTACGTCTCATGTTTTCAATCTTATCTTCTCCAAAATGTCCTAACGGATCACGAGTTACAAAGAAATGCCTAAGAGTTATAAATTTGATAATAAATATATTTTTAGTTTTAAACTTGTATATAAAATTAAAATAAATTTAATTTTTTATATTTTAGTTTTTTTTTATATTTTAGTTTTCAAATTTAAAAATAAATAAATACAATTTTTTCATATTTTGATATTAATTTTATTATGTGTTAAACAGTATTTTAAAATAATATTTAAATTAAAATGTATATTAAATAATATAAATAACTTAAATATCACACTACAACATTATTTAACACTACTAAAATATATTAAAGTTTGATATAAAAGAAAAATTCAATTTTACACCCAAATTTAGAAAATAAAAATATTTAACCCTAAATATAAAAGGATCGCGATATTCTAACAACGCAATTTTGACAAAAAATTGACAACGTTACGTGTTAAAAGGCTATTGGATTATTTAAAATATTTTTTTTTTGTTAAAGTTGACAATGAATTTGGCTTCCGAAAATGTCCCTCTCATTTTTGTTTTCATTCTTCTTCACTGTTGCATTTTGGTTTTCATTTTGTGTGTGTTTTCTCTCCTTTCTCTCTTTCTCTCTCACGAAGGAAGCTTCATCTTCTCCGGCGAGACTCCGGTGAAGCAATGGAAAGTTCCGGTAACAAGGTATTTTCTTTTCCCTTTCCATTTTCCGTTTCCCATTTTCCATTTCCCATTTTCCATTTCCCTTTTTTTTCCTTTTCCCTTACTCCATTTTCATCCTCTCTTTAACCTTTGTCATCGTTCCCTCTCCTTTCTCTCTCCAAGCTTTCTCCTTTCTCTCTTCAAGCTTTCTCCTTTCTCTCTTAAAGCTCACTCCTTTCTCTCTTCAAGCCTTCTCCTTTCTCTCTTCAAGCTCTCTCCTTTCTCCCTTCAAGCTTTCTTTTTTCTCTTTTGTTTCTATTTATTTTAGCTTCATCTTCTTCGGCGAGGCAACCCAGCGAGAAACATGTTCTCCTTTATATTGATTTTGTTGTGGAAAATGGAAAACTCCGGTGACTTCAGTGATGAGAGCAAGATATCTCCACTATTCCTTTTCCCCTTTCGCGTTTTCCCTTTCCCCTTTTCACTTCCTCTTTCCCATTTTCCATTTAGCCTTTCCCCTTTCCCCTTTGCCAATTTGTGTTTCTTGTTTTGTTAATTATTTTTTGGATTGTTCTAACATGAATTTTTTTTATGCAGTTGTGTGTGCAACATTCTTTCAAAACCAAGTTTGTTGATGTTTTGAATGGAAGATTGACTCATGAGGAGAGGAATGTCTCCTTGATAAAATTATGGAATGTACACTTTCCAATCATGTTGACGTTAATATTTTAAAAAATTATTGTAATAGATTGTATTGAACATTTCCAATTCACAACATATTTTTTCAATGTTAATATTCATGGATTGAACCACAATATGTTCTCATCATAGAATGTTAATGTATTTGATACACATGACCATTAAACTCACTCAACCATCTCAAAAATTGGAAAAAAGTCACCAAAAACACAGGCAAAACCATCATGGGGAGTCCAGTTGAACTACCTTGGTTTAAACACCTATAAAAGCCCATGTCAATCAATTATAGTGACAAAAATAGAAAAAAAAAATCTCACATAGGGACAGAAAAATGACCCTTGGGAGTGCTATTCATCCAGGTGGGGAGTATAGTTGAAGTTTCTGTACAAATGCCAATTTTTTCTCGGGTAATCGATTACAGGGGTCTTGTAATCGATTACCAGAGAAAAAATTGTCATTTGTACAGAAACATCAACTGTACTCCCCACCTAGATGAACAGTACTCCCCATGCTCTAAGAGGGAAAGATATACGTATAAGATAACATGCTGTCAACTTTGACCTTTGTTGACAATTTTAATCATAAATTTTTCCACAGACCTCCAAATGATGTGATTCTTTTTTTATTAGAAAGTAGACTCAAATAGATTTCCAATGACTACTAATTTATAATTTTTGGACACCTGAGTAGGTGCAGTTAATTCCTTAAAGTTAACGTTTTATATATTTCTACCACCTCTGACCTTTGCTGGTTGTTTTGCTCATAACTTTCTGCACCAAACTCCAAATGCGTTGATTCTTGTTTTTTTGGAAAGCTCTTTGAGTCTAGATTCCAACAAAACAAGAATCAAGTCATTTGGAGTTCGGTGGAGAAAGTTAAGAACAAAACAAGTAGCAAAGTTTAGAAAAACAAAGTTGGGGAGCAGTGTTCATCTAGATGGGGAGTACAGTTAAAGTTTCTGTACAAATTACCCTTTTTCCTCTGGTAATCGATTACAAGTAATCGATTACCAGAGGAAAAAGGGTAATTTGTACGAAAACTTCAACTGTACTCCCCAACTAGATGAACATTGCTCCCCATTCTCTATTTTTGTTGAATTTTTCCTTTTTTGAGATCGGTGAGTGAGTTCAATGTTATTCGGTGAGCTCTCTGCACCAATAATGAGGTTAGATAATTGATTTCTTCAAAATAAAAATGTCCATTTAGGTGGTTTTCTCCAATTGAGGTGAGGTGCATAACTCATGCTGTCAACTTTGACCTTTGCTGACTATTTTAATCATAACTTTTTCTACAGACCTCCAAATGATGTGATTCTTTTTTTATTAGAAAGTAGACTCAAATATATTTCCAATGACTACTAATTTATAATTTTTGGACACCTGAGTAGGTGCAGGTAATTCCTTAAAACTAACATTTTATATATTTCTACCACCTTTGACGTTTGCTGGTTGTATTCCTCAAAACTTTCTCCACCGAACTCCAAATGAGTTGATTCTTGTTTTGTTGGAAAGATCTTTGAGTCTAGATTCCAACAAAACAAGAATCAAGTCATTTGGAGTTCGGTGGAAAAATTTAAGAACAAAACAAGTAGCAAAGGTCAGAAAAACAGAGTTGGGGAGCAATGTTCATCTAGCTCGGGAGTACAGTTGAAGTTTCTGTACAAATTATCCTTTTTCCTCTGCTAATCGATTACAAGACCCCTGTAATCGATTACCAAAAGAAAACGGGTATTTTGTACAGAAACTTCAACTGTACTCCCTAGCTAGATGAACACTACTCCCCATTCTCTATTTTTGTTGAATTTTTCATTTTTTGAGATGGGTGAGTGAGTTAAACGTTATTGGGTGTGCTCCCTGCACCAATAATGAGGTTAAGTCATTGATTTCTTCAAAAAAAATGTCAATTTAGGTGGTTTTCTCCAACTGAGGTGAGGTGCATGATCATTGTTTGTTCGTCATCATTGACACACGACTGATGTTGTTGTAATCGATTACAGGGAGCTGGTAATCGATTACCAGTGGAAAAATCCCCTTTTGTACCAAAACTTGAGGAGTGCTACCCAGACATGGCCGAAGCACTCCCCAACAGTCCTGACGACTGTGTTTTCAAGGTTTTGTGGATTGATCCCCCTGTTGGTGATGGTTTAAGGCGTTCACAACAAGCAATTTCAACTTTGGTGAGTCCTATGTAGATGGAAGACCCACAAAGGGTGTTTATAGGTTGAGAGGTAAGGTTCTGGAGAAATGGCGAAGGAACAACGGTGCCAGCGGAAAAACGAGAGCTTTGGAGAAATGGCGCACAGAAAGCACTTCAATGGCGTAAAGAGAGAGAGAGAGAGACGACTTCCTCCAAAGACACTGGTGGACCCAAGCGACGGACGAACGAACAACGGTGGACAGAGACACCACTTCAATGACGGAGAGAGTTTCATTGGAAGGAACTTCAATGACGGAGATAGAGTTTTGAAGGATCTTTCGGTGAAGGGGGAGAGAAAGTTTCGAAAAGAGGGAGGGAGAGTTTCGAAAAGGGGGAAAGAGAGTAGGGTTTATGAAAAGCGCCAAAAAGTTTCTAAAAATTATTCCAAAAATGCCCTCCAAAACAAAATGAATCTTTAAACAAAATTTAATAAAAACAACCAATAACAGTGAGACACGTGTTGTTGTCAAATTATTGTCAAAAATCTGTTGTTGAAGAAACGTTTTCCAATATAAAAGTATGTGTCTTTATATATTGTACTGTATAATGATACAACAGTTTAAATATACATGATCTACTAAGTAAAAAATCTTCAATAAATCATCGAAAGGCCAATTGATTAACAACGCAAATCAACAGTGAAACTTATAACAATTATGATAATTAATACAATAACTATTAGTTGGACATAATGAGTCAATGTTAATCTAAATTCATTTTAAAATTTATAAATATATATTTAAAATAATGAGATAAGTTTATAACATTTAATATATATTTATGGTTGAACTTATATTATTAGAATACCTTTTACAGGTATCTTCAAATACAAGAAGGGAAGTAAATCACAGGTATCTTCAAATACAAGGAGCGAAGTAAATCACAAGCATTGACATGGATAGACAACTAGACATATAAAACTTGGAAAACTTATAACATTGACCCAATAAACCGAAAAACTACATATATTTAAATATAATTTTAGAGAAAAAATTATATATATCAAAGTACAAAAAATATTATAAATCAATATCTGTCTCAATAAACATATATTTCACTATCTTTTTCTTCACGTATTTATGCATGGCAATATCACGTATTTTTCCAAATGCCTACTACTGAGCCTTTCTACATCTGAAATATCTGAAAAAAAAGTGCAAATCACAACAGCATACATCATGAACATGTAAAGCTGCATGAACTTTAAAATGTTCTTTTGAGACAGATAGACGTAGGTATCTTTAATATGATATTTATAAAAGTTTAATATGATATTTATACTTACAAAAGTCAATTTATATAAATAAAATGTGATTTTATTCTCGATCTTTCTGAAAAATTCAGGCCTAAATTATGTATCAAAACTGATCTTATCTCGTTATCATCTCCTTATCTCGAAACCCAGGTATCCAATTTCCTTTTATGTTTTAATTACTATTACTTTCACTGGGAAACCATCCACATCAATAAACAACATTATGGGAGAAAATGTTGTGATTAAGATAAGATTCTTCAATTAAAAAAAAAAATAAAAACAACTTTTGATGATGGTTGGCGAGGATTCCAAACTAAACAGTCTTACCCAATCCAAATTTACATTGATGTTAGGTAAAAGTGACAAAATACACAAAAAGAAAAATTGTTCCTACAACTTAGTTAAATATTTCATTTTACACTCACAGTGCATATATAGACTTAATTTTATGAATAGCTCAATTCAAATCAACACTAGTGCAGCGAGGGGCTTTTACCGCGGTTATTTTTCACTATACGTCGCGGTTTACGAACCGCGGCATATTCAGCCGCGATAGTAAGTCAGAGACTTTATGCCGCGGTTCTGACCGCGGTATATAAGTTGCAGAATATGCCGCGGTTGTTCAAAGAACCGCGGCCTAAATCCATTTTAAAAAAAAAAAAAATTTGTCCACTATATGCCGCGGTTGGGGTTACAACCGCGGCATATTCCCCTGCAGTTTTTTAAAACTGCAGGTCTGTTTTTGTGATATCCACTACCACAAAAACAGACCTGCATATAGTAATGTCTTGAATCTCTGCAAAAGACAATTCATATTAATTAGTGTATATGAATTCAACATTTGGGAAAAAATCAAAATTTGTTAAAGTTATCAAAATTTGTTAAAGTTACCACTAATGAAGAAATCATGTTAAGAATGTAAAAGGGCATAAATACCTGGAACAGGGGCGGCGAAAAAGCTTGGTGCAACAAAGGGGAATGGCAGCGGAGAGGAATGACAGGCGTTTCAAACGATTTTGATCGGCTAAAACTGTTTTTTATCGTCAAAAATGGGAAATGACCGAACAATTTTGAGTTTAAACGGTGAAGAAACAAGGAACTGAGATGGGTGGTCGACGGGAGAAGAAAACTCGAAGTCCAGAGTGTCTGCGCGAACAAGACGATATTGTTCCAAAGTTTTATTTTTAACTCTGACTGGGGAATCTACCGCGGTTCACTACTTAACCGCGGTAGAAGATGACATTTTTGAAATTATTTTTAAACTATATGCCGCGGTTCGCCGGCAACCGCGGTAGAAGATGGCATTTTTAAAATTATTTTGAAACTATATGCCGCGGTTCGGAGGCAACCGCGGTAGAAGATGACATTTTTGAAATTATTTTTAAACTATATGCCGCGGTTCGGCGGCAACCGCGGTAGAAGATGGCATTTTTAAAATTATTTTTAAACTATATACCGCGGTTCGGAGGGCAACCGCGGTATATTCCTCTAAATATTTCAAATTCGTTTTAAATTTATTTCAACACAACTGTCTCCCCAACTGCCTTTCACAGAATTTGAAAAGTTACAGGGGGTATATGCCGCGGTTCTCTGGGGAACCGCGACATATACCCCCTGTAACTTCTGAAATTCTCTGACTGGCAGAGAAGTTGAGACGTTACAGGGGTATATGCCGCGGTTCCCCAGAGAACCGCGGCATATACCCCCTGTAACTTTTCAAATTCTCTGACCCAGTCAGCACCTGCAATAAATTGGCAGGGTATATGCCGCGGTTGTGCAGAGAACCGCGGCATATACTCTGTTATTTAATTTTTTATTCATACGTGGCGTCAAAGGCAATGGTTGACTGGGGTATATGCCGCGGTTCCCAGTAGAACCGCGACATATATGTTCGTTTTATTTACAAAACTGCCACCGCGCACCATTATGCTGCGGTTTTCGTTGAACCGTGGCATAATGTGCGCTGTAAAAACCCGTTTTTTTACTAGTGCAAATAGCCAACACTTTAATAGTGCAGTGATGTAGTAAATAAATGGTATTCATAAAAAAATAGAATATATTTGTTTGTTATTTATTTACTACATCAGAAAAAAAATAATTTAGTTGTCAAAATGAACACTCTAAAAGAAAACTGAACAAATAATAGGTATTTCATAAGAATGTAAATCAATATAACTTGTCATATAAATGACATACAAGTGAAATATTTATTTATATTTTAAGGAGAGGGACTAAAGAAAGTGTTTTTTTTCAAATTACAGGAATTATAAAAAATAAATTTAAATTTAATAGATAAAAAATAATTTTACCCGAAATAGAAAAAAAAAAAAAAATATATATATATATATATATATATATATATATATATATATATATATATATATATATATATATATATATATATATATATATATAGAATCAGATTTTAACTCTATTGTGTTTTTAGTTTAATTTAAAATGCAAGGCTAAATATGTAATGATCTAGAAAATAGAGTATTAGAGTAGATAGGTGTATTAAAATAATGAGACGATCATTTTTATTTTAAAATAATCTTATAATATAAATAGAAATTTCTAAAGCTCGGTTCATTATCTAAATACATACCATCTCTCTAAAACATTGTTTCCTTTCTTTTCTCTGCCTTCTCTCTCACTTTTCTCACGATTAGAGTCTCTGATTGACGATCAGGAAGTTCCTAGACGATCATGTCGTCAAGGGCAAAAATCTAGATTGATCAATTTTTTATTCTGATTTGATAAGTCATTTCCCCCTTTTTCTCGTATGTCTTGAATCTTGATCATGCAATTGTTTTTGTCTGCATGTATCTAGTAGTTTCTTTCATCAATTCTCCGGGTCAATTTAGGTTCTAAGAGTTGTTTTCTATCACCAATCAGTGAGTTGTAGGTTTTTGTTGAGTTTTCTTGCGGAGCAAGTTTCTGTTGGGGTCTGTGAACTGTGTAGAGCTTGAATGAGATAAGGGAAGCTGAATTTTGTTTACATTTATTGAATAATTATGCGTATGTGTGAAGTGTATGCTAGTATTATATAGTTTTGAGTTGAGATGTGATTGTGATGCTGGAATGAATGTTTGTAATGTGTGTGTTATGAGTATACTTATATGAAATTTGAATGTGATATGAATTGAATGATAATTTTGGCATTATGGATTGTATAGCAGGTGTGAAATCAGTTATGAAATTAGATGAGTAAGAATTGAAGGAGTCTAAAATAGTTTAAGTTAGTAATTATAGAAAGTGAGGTAGTGAAAATGAGAAATTGGAGTGGAAAGCTCATTTGGTCGGTTGAAACAATTTAGGTAAGTTAATTGTGACTTGTTTGAGTCATAAAAATGGTCAAAAACTTGTGCAAAGTGGTATATTGTGATTTGGGTCCTTAGGTTGATAAATTTGATGTTTTGGAGAAGAAATTGATCCATAAACACTTTATATTGATATTAGGAAGGTTTAGAATCACTTAGTCAAGTCTAATTAGGTATATAATACAATTTAGGAGTGTTAGAAGTTGGGAAAATGGATAGAATTGGTAATTGGGGTTTGAGTTGCATAATTATGCAGATTTTTGTTTTACAAATTATGCAGACTCACTGTGGGAATAGATTCGCCTAACGAGTCGCTTTGGCGAGATGCTCTCTACCAAGGGTAGTCGCATAGCGAATTGGTGCGCTGTGCGAATGACTTGAGAGGTTTACTTTGTGCCTAAGCATTCACACAACGATTTGGGGCATTGTGCGAATGGTTGATGAGGGTTTCTCTCTGTCTAGTGATTCACATGGTGAATCAGGGCGTTATGCGCCTAGTTGGGATTTAGGACTACTGCCAATTTTATTCGAATAACGAAAAGAGGGGCACAACGAGTGGTTGGGATGGTTGGTCTCTGTCGGGGCTTTCGCATAACGACCCGGGGCGCTATGCGAGGGGTTGAGGTCTGGTACCTCTGCGAGTTAATTCGCACAACGAGACAAGTCGCTATGCGAGAAACTCTTGGTTTCGCCATGCGAACTGGGTGCATGGTGTAACACCCCAAATAATTTAAAGGGTATTACTGGTAGTAAAGACAAAATTAATTTGATATCTGATATAAACAATCAATCTTTATTTCAATTCTTCCAAAGTACAATTCCAAACTTACAAACTTTAAACAATATAGTCTTCACCACTTAACATAAATTCGACATTAAACTTATAAGTCTTACACAACATATTTTTCCAATGCAAATTTATTCTTTTTATAAAAAGCCCTAAAAGTTTTTTCCCGCATCTGCAACATTATCTGCTCACATATAACATGAGTTATATGATCATAGAACAAACAAATAAGGGTAAGCCAACCATATCATACAATCATTAAACTTACTTATAATATAAATGTTTCAATCATGTATTTCTGCAATTTATAAATACCATTATCATGATGTTATTAATTAATTTTTTTTTAACTTCTTCAAAATCATCTTTCTCATTTTCATAGACTTTACAAGTATACCATGCTTACTCACGAAGTCTTATGGTCAGACCGCTCTCTGCCTGCTTCCTTAAGTCTTACTTGTATACTATTTCTTACTTTCTGAAGTCTTATGGTCAGACCTCTCTCTGCCTACTTCTATAAAACTTACGAATTATATGTTTATGTCAAAGCCTTATGGTCAGACCACTTTCTGCCTGCTTTCATAAAACTTACGAATCATATGTTTATTTCAACACCTTCTGGTCAGACCACTTTCTGTCTGCTTTCATAAACCTCGGGTGTTACTTTGCTCATATCAAGCTCTCATGGTATAAAACAAACATACTACTCCCAATAGTAAACGCCATTTCACAAGTAATGATTTCTTATATCCACTCCAACATTTCATAAAATCAACAATTCATACCCTCTTATCCACCTAACTCAATCATGTTCATTCTTTAATCATAAATTGACAATAACCCATTTTGGTGTCAATAAATTAAACATATTGCGAGATATCATACTTCATATCATAAACTCATTTTTCCCATAACAAGTATAACTCAACAGATTTTCACCAATCAAAGGTCATAGGTCAGCCAAAATACATCAACATATCTTAGGAACTACATATTAAAGTTTGGGCTGAATGTAACGGTAAATGAAATATATATGAAGTTTTTACCATGTTAACTCAAGAACAAAAATATAGTGTTCATCATACTTTTCAAAATTTCGAAATTGATTTCTCAACACATAGACTTCAAATTACAAAACCAAACGGTCAAATTATAGAAATATATCTTAGGAATCACATATAAACTTTTCACGTTAATCTAATGGTCAAATAGAACAAAAATATATATTTTACCGAGAGGACTAAGTAACACAATAAGAGGGGTAATTAGTTTACTAAAACATGCAGAACTTATTTATTCAAGTACAGACTCTTAATTAATGATCCGGACGGTGAAATTATAGAAATATATCCTAGGAATCATATATCAAATTTTCAGGTTAATCTAACGGTCCAATAGAACAAAATCTATATTTTACCGAGAGGAATCAGTAACACAATAACAGGGGTAATTAATTTACTCAAACATGCATAACTTATTTCTCCAAGTAATGACTCTTAATTAATGATCCGAACGGTCAAAGTGAAGCAAAAGGTCTTAGGATTCATATATTAAAAGTTTAGCTAAATCCAACGGTAAAAACAATTAAAAAAATGTTTTATCACAGTAACTTGAAAATAAAAAAAAATATAATCATGAAACTAAATTTACACAAGTGAATATATAACTACCATTACCAAAATTTTAACATGTTCATAACTCATATTCATGATGATAACATGTTTAAATATTATATGTAAGAAAGGATTAGCTCCCTTTCCATCAAAATAATCTTAATATAAAAATTCAGGGGAAACAAGAAGTTGAATATGGTAGAGCCGGTTAGACAACTTCTCATCCTTCCAGAAAGATGCAATAAAAAAATAGATAAACAATAAAATTTCTGGGAAAACAAGAAGTTGAATCTGGCAGAGCCGGTTAGACAACTTCTCATCCTTCCAAAATTTACAATATAATTAAATAAGAAATAAAAGGTCTGGGGAAATAAGAAGTTGAATCTGGCAGAGCCGGTTAGACAACTTCTCATCCTTCCATAAATACAATATAAAGAGTTAAGAAACAATAAAAGGTATGGGGAAACAAGAAGTTGAATCTGGCAGAGCCGGTTAGACAACTTCTCATCCTTCCAAAAATTACAATATAATTAAATAAGAAATAAAAGGTCTGGGGAAATACGAAGTTGAATCTGGCAGAGCCGGTTAGACAACTTCTCATCCTTCCATAAATACAATATAAAGAGATAAGAAACAATAAAAGGTATGGGGAAACAAGAAGTTGAATCTGGCAGAGCCGGTTAGACAACTTCTCATCCTTCCAAAATTGCAAAAGAAATAACTAAATGTTCTAAGTAATAATAACGTACAATTAGCATAACAGAATCAACATCACATTTTACAACCATCAAACTTGGGTATCATCACAGAAGCATGTTCTCATTCAAAATTCAAGACCATACAGAAACAAAATACTCCATATTCAAGATTTAGGATTAGACCAAAGCAAAATATAAGAGTGGCTTCCCTTACCTCTATTATAGACTTAATCTCCTCGTTCCCCGAAAACTTCCAGAATCTCCCCTTTGCAACTAGAAATTCTTCCAACTCTCTTCTCTCAAAATTTTTCTAATTTTTTGGTGTAAATTTTCAACCTCCCCCCTTGGCTATTTATAGCAAAAAAATTTACTATTCATTTTTACTATTCATTTTTACTATTCATTTTTACTATTCATTTTTATTATTCATTTTTCTATTCATTTTACTATTACAAAAATAATTTTTTATTTACAATTTGATGAATTCTGGTCTCTTATGACTCAATAATACGTGGAATACTTATCCCTTTTACAAATTAATTTTTTTACTGTTCACTTTTTACTATTCACATTTTACTATTCACTTTTTTTTTAATCTAGTATCTAAATTACAAATATTTTCAAGGTCTTACACATGGAGCGAAAGGTCTGAAACAATACTCTTTATTGCTTTATATTGAGTGGAATTAAATTAATTGTGACATGTATTGTAAAGTGTATTTGAAGGTATATGATGTAACATCCCAAATTCTCACAATTGAAAATTCATAATTTATGTATTGTAGCATTACATTTACGCTAACATCTAATAATCGCACACTTAAACATTCCTAGTGGATATATGTCTATATATTTTTAAACTCAGATTTTAACTACAAAACTATAACTTGAGTTCTTCTACTTTATTCTTCTATCTCTCCTTTCCTTGGCACTGAGTGAGACGACATTCCATCATTTGCTCCCGTATAACGAATTATACGATCATCGCATAGACCCAAACACAAACACAAACAACTAGGGTGAGCTAACATGCAACCAATCATTTATGAAACATACATATTTGTCGCAACCGGAATCACGACGGGACGACGATCCGAAAAATAAAACGTTTTGAAAAAAAGAGTTTTGGAGTCGCCACCATAGTTTATTCTGGAAAACTACGGAAAAACCATAAAATAATAAAGCATGGTCTGCGAAACTGAGATTCTCAGTTCGGGAGTCGGTTACGTGTAGGGAAGGTATTAGCACCCTACAACGCCTGCCCTAAGGCAGTACCTTTAATTAAATACACGAATAAGATGTGGTTTTCAAAATGTTTAACTTTCCCTTAAAATAAAAGTCTAAAGAAACAAAATATATGCTTGAAAATTTGTTTGAAAATTGTTTGAAATTTGTTTGAGAATTTTGTTTGGGAAAATGACTTTGGATTTTTTGGGAAAATGAACCTGACAAGGACTGGCCTTGCTCCTACGTATCTCTACTTTTGATGGAGAATCAAGGATCACGTAGTTCTGGCTGAGAAATTGTTTGTTGTGGATGTTTTTAGTTTTTGAAGATTTTTATATTTTTTGGTATTTTTTGATGTAATATTTAGATTTTTCGCGTAATGAGCACTAGGCTGATGCGTACGATCGCACGAGCACTCACACGACTTTTTCCTTGTTTTTATTGTTTTGCGTAATGAGCACTAGGCTGATGCGTACGATCGCACGAGCACTCACACGGCTTTTTCCTTATTTTTTATTATTTTGTGTAATGAGCACTACGCTGATGCGTACGATCGCACGAGCACTCACACGACTTTTTTTGTTTATTTTAGATTTTGGGTAATGAGTACTAGGCTGATGCGTACGATCACACGAGTACTCATACCAATATTTATATTATTACATGTTTTTTAAAGTTTTTTATTTTTTATTAAGAAGGATAGATGAGTTGAATATATATACGACATAAAAATGTGAAAAACATAAAGAAAAATTGTGATAGAAAACAAGATAAATTTGTAAAGTAAAAAAAATGATCAAAATGCATATATAAATAGAATGAAGAGAAAATGTGTACCTTGTTGAAGATTTGTGTGATGAAATAAAGCCTTACTTGTAATAAGTTGTGAGAAAGATAGATGGAAGATGAAGAAGATAGCTTTATAGTAGAAATATGGTATGAAATTTACTATGTTTGAAGGGAATAGGAAATGGTAAAGTGTGAGAGAAAAATGGAGTAGAGTTTTGAGATGGAATGTAGAGATTTTGAGAGAGAAGAGATGGATATTATCTTTTTTTTTTTTGAAGTGAAAAGAATGTAGGTATTTATAGAGTTAAGGATGAAGAAAGTTGATGAATAAAAATAATATAATAAGTTGGTGGAAAATTTAGATGAATTAAAAAAAGGTGAATAGAAAAAGTTAATGTGGAAAATAAGTGAAAGAAATAATATAAAAAGTTGGTGGAGAAATTAGGTGTGGAAATTAAGTGGAAGAAATAATATAAAAAGTTGGTGGAGAAATTAGGTGAAATAAATTATAGTAAATAGTAAAAGTTAATGTGAAAAATAAGTGAAAGAAATAATATAAAAAGTGGGTGGAGAAATTAGGTGTGGAAATTAAGTGGAAGAAATAATATAAAAAGTTGGTGGAGAAATTAGGTGAAATAAAATATAGTAAATAGTAAAAGTTAATGTGGAAAATAAGTGAAAGAAATAATATAAAAAGTGGGTGGAGAAATTAGGTAGGAAATTAAGTGGAAGAAATAATATAAAAAGTTGGTGGAGAAATTAGGTGAAATAAAATATAGTAAATAGTAAAAGTTAATGTGGAAAATAAGTGAAAGAAATAATATAAAAAGTGGGTGGAAAAATAAGGTGGAGAAAAATGGATAATAAAAAATGTTGATGGAGAAGATATAATTAAAAATGTAAGTGGAATAATTAGAAAAGTTGATATATAAAATTAATATGGAAATGATGTGGAAAAAGTAAATGAAAAAAGGTAGATGATGTGGAGGGTGAGGTGGATGGTGATGTGGAGAATAGGGTGTGATAAGAAAAGATGGGTGGTGAGGAAGTAAAAAAAATGAGATTATTTTGGGCCATTGGATTAAGTGTTTAAAAGAAAATTTGGGGGTGCAAAAAGTAAAATAGTATTTTTCATTTTGTTTTTTTTTATGTTCTTTTTTATTTATTTTATACTCATGATGCAAATAAAATAAATCTACCAGTCAATCCGGACGCAATTGGGTGTTGACAGCTGCCCCTCTTTACTTAGATTTTACTAGATAATATGAAAATGTGAGATTTTTGTATTATGGGAGTAAAAGCTAAGTAAAGAAAGAAACATTAATTTCGTCCAGATTTCAAAATGAGCGGGAAACAAACAGGGAAATCTAAACAAAATGAACAAGGCTAAGAGAAATGAGGTGCAGACATTATTGAGGGTGTAACAACCCTATGGATGAAGTTGATGAGGTGTAAAAACCTCGTGGAGGGTGTACCAACCCTATGGAAGTGAATGTTGAGTTTGATTGCTGGGCTCGACCATTGCCTTGCAGAGGGCCGAGATGCCAATGACAGAAAGTAAAATTGGGCTCGACCATTGCCTTCCAGAGGGCCGAGATGCCAATGACAGAAAGTAAAATTGGGCTCGACCATTGCCTTGCAGAGGGCCGAGATGCCAATGCAGAAAGTAAAATTGGGCTCGACCATTGCCTTGCAGAGGGTCGAGATACCAATGACAGAAGGTAAAATTGGGCTCGACCATTGCCTTGCAGAGGGCCGAGATACCAATAGCAGAAAGTAAAATTGGGCTCAACCATTGCCTTGCAGAGGGCCGAGATACCAATGACAGAAGGTAAAATTGGGCTCGACCATTGCCTTGCATAGGGCGGAGATACCAATAGCAGAAAGTAAAATTGGGCTTGATCATTGCCTTGCAGAGGGCCGAGATACCAATGACAGAAGGTAAAATTGGGCTCGACCATTGCCTTGTAGAGGGCCGAGATACCAATAGCAGAAAGTAAAATTGGGCTCGACCATTGCCTTGCAGAGGGCCGAGATACCAATAGCAGAAAGTAAAATTGGGCTCGACCATTGCCTTGCAGAGGGTCGAGATACCAATAGCAGAAAGTAAAATTGGGCTCAAGCATTGCCTTGTAAATGGTCGAGATACCAATGACAGAAGGTAAAATTGGGCTCGACCATTGCCTTGCAGAGGGCCGAGATACCAATAGCAGAAAGTAAAATTGGGCTCGACCATTGCTTTGTAGAGGGCCAAGATACCAATGACAGAAGGTAAAATTGGGCTCGAGCATTGCCTTGCAGAGGGTCGAGATACCAATATCAGAAAGTAAAATGTTTGATTGTTTTGAATTGGAGAGTTTTGAATTTTTTTTTTTTTGGTTTTGCATGAACTTGAAATCAATAAACATGGTTGATATAAGTTTTGAAATTGGAGGAGAAAGCTTTGATGCATGTTGATTTTATTTTTTTTTTTTGAAGGAAGAAGATTTGATAAACATTCATGAAAACAAATTCAAAGTTTATGAAAATATGTACATGATGTTTGACTTGTGATATTTTTTTGTCCATAATGGAAGATTATGAAACTATGACACTCTTGTTTTTTTTTTTACTGAGTCAATTTGTTTTCTTTGAAATCATCAAATTTATGAAGATTTAGGCCATCATTTTTTTTAAAATGGATGTCAAATTCTAAAGTCAAATGTTCAAACTTGTGTGCTAAACATTTCTTTTGAAACATCAGTGTATGCATGCCTGATATCAAGGATTGGGACAAATGTGTGGAAGGATTTGGAAGGGTTTTGGCAGGTATAGGGATCACAATGTGGGCCTGTCATTCCTCAAACTAGTTGTAAATGTGAGATCAGAGATACTCTTCAAGCTGCCCCAGTTTAAGGTCTGGGAGAAACATTTGTATGGACAAATGTATCTATGAAATATCAGGGTGTCAAATCCATATATCTCACAAAATTGCCCCTAGTTTTGGATACTAATCAGTGAAGGTCAAGGCAGATTGACATCATGCAAGGCCCAAAAAGTTGCCCCCTGTTTCGGGTTCGCAAATGTTAAGATGAATAGAAATCATGGAAGGCCAAAATGGCTGCCCCTGTTTTGAGGGTGACTTTATAAATTCTGGGACCAATTAGAGTCATACAAAATTGAGATAACTTCCCCAGTTTCAATAGGATGGATAAATCAAGCTCATGAGAGGCACACAAAGGTTGCCCAGCTGGGTGAATGGATTGATGAACGTCAGGATGAATGAGGCCGAACAGGGCTGCCCCTCGTCTGAGGATGGGTTTAGAAAGGATTGAACAAAAGGATGCCCTTAAATGACCTTTCTTTTTAGCTAATTAGCAAGAAAATCCCTTCTTCCTAAGACATTTTGTTTCTTCATTTTTATTTTCTCTTTTTCTACAACTATATTGCAAGTCATTTCAACTTATCACACAATTAATCTTTATGAAAATTAAAGAAATCATCATTCAATCAGTGTGGGCTTTTATTCGGCTTGTAATGATGTTGTGGGCTGAAGGTTATTCAAACAACGGATAAGGCCCAAACAAATGTTTTCATGTTATTATTTTTTTGAAACAAGAGTTACCATTTTGGTCCTGAATTTGTTATTTGTCAACCTCCTCAATGCTTTTCCCTTCTTAAGATCACCACTCAGTGTTTCTTCTTTCTATTTGCTCTTCTTGATGAACTTTCTTTCTTTGATCACTAAGTGTCTTTTGTTTGCATCCTGAGTCGACTTCTATTGTAATGGTAACTCTTACTCAAGTAAATTTGAAAAAGAATTATTTCTTGGCTCAAATGGGTATCAATGGATATATTTTTTTATTTCTTTTTGGATGAAGGAAAATGGCCACACATCATCTTGAACTCTGGTCACTTTCTCTTCGAAAGATTAACTCTATGACAAATCAATTGACTTCAGCACAAGTTGTTTTTTTCTTTTTATTTTCTTTTTGAAACTCTCTCTTTTTTTTTTTGAAGGATTAAGGGATCACCTAACTGACAAAATTATGGACAGGCACATTTTCCCCAGAATATAATTTTGTTTATCTTGGGCAATGATCGGGGTCAATCCTTTTGTACAATGAAGGCCAGAGGATGGATGTTTTCAAACAAAGGCTCAACTAAGGCTAACAAGTAGATGTTTACAAACAAAGGTTCAATTAAGGCTGAGTATGAGGGATGGATGTTTACAAACAAAGGCTGAATGAAGTTTGACGGGTAGATGTTTACAAATAAAGATTCAATGAAGGCTGATCATGGATATTACTAAGGAATGAGTATTCTCAAGTAATGCACACACTGAGGTTCAAATGGCAAATGTGACCCAATTCTCTGACCCAACAAAAAATGACATCCATTTTCTTTTTATTCTTAGAATAACATAAACTTGATGACTTACCTCGAAAACAATTGACTCAATTATCTTTTTGAATTTTTCAAATTTGTGTTCTCTTTTTTTTTTATGAATACAAAAATGTAATGATGAAACTAACTGAAATAAATCTTTTTGAATTTTCAAAATTGTGCATCATTCTTTTATGAAGAAATCATGCGAATCATTCAAACATACTTTTTTGTATTTTTTCACTTGGGCTATCTTTTTTTTTTACGACATCCTTCAGGACCGAGTTTATGCCGACCGAATATACCCGTGATGCTTTAACATGCATTATTTCCATTTTTCCTTATTTACCTAAAAGTTCAACGCGATATGCGGTATTTCAATGATTTATGCGAACAGAATTACAAATTTAAACATGCGTTATTTATTGAATAATAAGCTTTCAAGACAACATCAATATCCCTTAATAGCGTCCCCTATCACGGAATCATCATGCGTAAAACTTTTTTACCGTATCAGAATTAACCGGTAGCGGTAACTCCTCTCCATCCATCCTTGTGAGAATTAGTGCCCCACCAGAGAATGCCTTCTTCACCACAAATGGCCCTTCATAATTTGGGGTCCACTTGCCTCTATGATCCTTTTGTATAGGCAAAATCTTCTTCAACACCAACTCGCCTTCATGAAACGCTCTTGGGCGTACCTTTTTGTCAAACGCCTTTTTCATTCTTTTTTGGTACAATTGTCCGTGGCACATTGCTGTTAACCTTTTTTCTTCAATTAGATTGAGTTGGTCGAATGGAGCTTGAACCCACTCAGCTTCCTCTAATTGGGTTTCCATCAACACTCGTAAGGATGGAATTTCCACCTCAAATGGAAGTACTGCTTCCATCCCATACACAAGTGAGAAAGGTGTTGCCCCAGTTGATGTTCGTACCGATGTGCGATATCCATGTAAAGCAAAAGGAAGCATTTCGTGCCAATCTTTATAGGTGACCACCATCTTTTGCACAATTTTCTTGATATTCTTATTGGCAGCCTCTATTGCCCCATTCATCTTTGGACGATAAGGAGAAGAATTATGATGATGAATTTTGAACTCCTTACATAATTCTACCATCATTTGGTTGTTCAGGTTGGTGGCATTATCAGTGATGATCTTGTTAGGGAGCCCATATCTACAAATCAACTCCTTTTTTATGAACCTGGTCACCACCTTTCTAGTCATGTTGGCATAAGAAGTAGCCTCAACCCACTTGGTGAAATAATCGATTGCGACTAGTATGAAATGATGCCCGTTTGATGCCTTCGGCTCTATGGCTCCAATGACATCTATTCCCCACATTGAAAATGGCCATGGTGCAGACAACACGCTTAGGGTTGTAGGTGGCACGTTGATATTATCTGCATATTTCTGACATTTCTCGCACTTTCTTACGTGTGTGCAACAATCATTTTCCATGGTTAACCAAAAATAACTAGCTCTTAATATCTTCCTAGCCATCGAATGTCCATTCATGTGTGTGCCAAAGGTACCTTCATGAACTTCTTCCAGTATCAGCTCGGCTTCCTTTGCATCCACGCATCTGAGGAGAACCATGTCATAATTTCTCTTGTATAAAATGTCCCCATTTAAGATAAAACTTCCAGCCAATCTCCTTAGCGACCTCTTATCGTTTTCGGACACCTTCTCAGGATATTCACGAGTCTTAAGATAATGCTTGATATCAAAATACCAAGGTTTACCATCTAACTCCTCTTCAATGATATGGGAATATGCTGGCTCTACATGGCTCTTCATTTCAATCATCGGTAATTCTGCATCTTGGTGAACTTCAAACATTGACGACAAGGTCGCCAACGCGTCTGCCAATTGATTATCTTCTCTAGGTATGTGGTTAAATGTGATGGAATCGAAATACTCTATCAATCCCCTGATGTAAGCTTGGTAGGGAATTAATTTTGTATCCCTAGTTTCCCATTCTCCTTTCAATTGATGGATGACCAAAGCTGAATCTCCATACACATCCAGAATTTTTGCCTTGGACTCAATTGCTGCTCGAATACCCATGGCACAGGCTTCATATTCAGCGATGTTATTTGTGCAGCTAAAACACAACCTTGCCGTCATTGGTATATACTGACGCTCTGGGGAGATAAGCACTGCCCCTATTCCATGTCCCATCACATTTGAGGCTCCGTCGAATAACACTGTCCATGCTTTTTCGTTTCGGTCTTCTTTGTTCTCTTCGAATAAAGCCATGATATCCTCATCAGGAAATTCAGGTTGCATTGGTTGATAATCACAAAGGGGTTGATGAGCCAGGTATTCTGCTAGTGCGCTACCCTTGACAGATTTCTGAGTGACATATACGATGTCGTATTCTGACAATAGCATCTGCCATCGAGCTATCCTTCCAGTAAGAGCAGGCTTTTCAAAAATATACTTGATAGGATCCATCTTGGATATCAACCATGTGGAATGACTCAACAAGTATTGCCTTAAACGATGAGCGGCCCATGCCAATGCGCAGCAAGTCCACTTTAACGATGATTATCGTTGTTCGTAGTCTGTGAACTTCTTGCTCAAGTAATATATAGCGTGCTCTCTTTTTCCATCCTCATCATGCTGACCCAATACGCAACCCATTGACTTGTCCAATACAGTCAAATACAAAATGAGTGGCCTTCGTGGTTCTGGTGGACGTAATACATGAGGGTCCTGTAAGTATTGTTTGACTCTCTCAAAAGCAGCCTGACAATCCTCATTCCACACCACAGCCTGATTCTTTCGTAACAACTTGAACAGTGGTTCACAAGTAGTAGTTAATTGGGAGATGAATCTAGCAATGTAATTCAATCTACCCAAAAACCCTCGAACTTCTTTTTCCGATTTAGGCGCAGGCATTTCCATTATCGCTCGCACTTTGTCTGGATCCACCTCTATCCCCCTCTGGCTGACAATAAAGCCCAACAATTTCCCGAATTTCACTCCAAATGTACATTTGGCGGGATTCAGCCTAAGCTTATACTTCCTCAATCTCTCGAATAACTTTCTCAAGTTGAGGACGTGTTCTTCTTCTGATTCGGATTTCACGATCATGTCGTCCACATAAACTTCAATCTCCTTGTGCATCATATCATGGAAAAGTGCCACCATCGCCCTTTGATATGTTGCCCCAGCATTCTTGAGTCCAAAAGACATCACCTTATAACAAAATGTTCCCCACAACGTGATAAAGGTTGTCTTTTCCATATCTTCTGGCGCCATTTTGATTTGATTATATCCCGAGAAACCATCCATGAATGAGAATAGCGAAAATTTGGCCGTATTATCAACTAAAGTGTCGATGTGAGGTAATGGAAAATTATCCTTTGGACTTGCATGGTTCAAATCATGATAGTCAATGCACATTCGAACTTTACCATCTTTCTTAGGCACTGGTACAATGTTTGCTACCCATTGTGGATATCTTGCCACAGCTAGAAATCCTGCATCGAATTGTTTCTGTACCTTTTCCTTGATTTTCAAGGACATTTCTGGTTTCATTCTTCTTAACTTTTGCTGGACTGGGGGGCATTCCGGCTTAAGTGGGAGCTTGTGTTGCACAATGTTGGTATCCAGACCAGGCATATCATTATACGACCAAGCAAACACATCCTTAAACTCCTTCAATAGGAGACACAACTCTTCTCTCATTTCTTCTTTCATGCTAGTACCGATTCTCACTTCTTTTATCTCATCTTCATCTCCTAAGTTGAGTATTTCAATCTCTTCCTGGTGGGGTTTTATCTCTTTAGACTCTTGTTCCACTAATCTCAATAGTTCTGGGGAGGGTTCCAGATCATCTTCACAATCATCTTCCGTATTATTGACAGGGTTCTCAAAATTAGGAGTATCGATATTGTTATTTTCAAAACATTCATCGTCATGTCTGCATAATTTAATTATTGGAAAAAGAATAAATAAACAGGAAGAATGACGAAGAATGCCAAATGATGATAAAACATAAACAAACACAACTTTATTATCACACTGAGCACAAAAACTAAACGTCAACCCGTAAGTCATGAATCCTAAAGACCTGGGTAAAGCTACAGGATTAATTAAGACTATTACATTTTATTAAGCATCACGGGTAAATCCAGGGTTTCCCAATTGTTGAGTGGTGCATCTGGGGAGCAGGCCCACACGAAACTTGAGCTCTCAGATCTTTCTTCATTCTCCACGGCTGCTATTTGGCCAGTGTTGACCCATCCTGCGCTGTGAAAACTCTCCTTGATGTCACAAATACGAATCTTTTCCATCTTGGGTTCCCGTCTTTCTACACGAGCCAGACTACGCTCTCTCCTTTCTCCTATCAGTCTTTTCCTGTCCTCTTTGGTGGGCTTGTACCCTAGGCCATATCTGTTCTTATTCTCAACGACCTCTAGAGGGAAAACTCGCCCCTGCCCATGTTTGCCTAAACCTTTACCATGCATATAACCTTCTTTCAGAAAGACTTTGGCCATCATAATAGAAGCACGCGACATACGCGGGCTTACTAGGAATGGCTCCACATAGGCATTTCCTACAATCTCTAATGATTGGAAAGCTGTCTCGAGAGCTTCCTCAGCCGCCTCAATATAGCGTGTGGACGATGGCCCAGTCACAAGGAGATCCTCCTCTCCTAATATTATCACCAATTTATCTTCCATGACATATTTCAGCTTCTGGTGTAGTGTGGAAGGTACAACTCCTGCAGAATGGATCCATGGTCGACCCAACAGACAACTATAGGCCGGGAGGATATCCATGACTTGGAATGTCACTTGAAAGACGCACGGACCAACTTGGACCGGTAGTTCCACTTCTCCCATCACTTCCCTTTTACTGCCGTCGAATGCCCTCACAATCATAGAGCTTGGCTTCATATCCATTCCATCACAGGGTAGTTTCTCCAATGTCGCCTTTGGCATGACGTTCAAAGAGGAGCCATTGTCCACCAAGACACGTGCTATAACATGATCCAGGCATTTCACAGAGACATGAAGAGCCTTGTTATGCCCTCTTCCCTCAATAGGTATCTTCTCATCGGTAAAGGTGAGGTAATTATTAGCAATAATGTTTCCAACAATGCCCTCGAACTTGTTCAGAGAAATATCTTGCTCCACATGGGCTTCACTAAGTACCTTCATTAACAACTTTCTATGAGATGCAGAATGCATGAGCAATTCTAGTAAGGAGATCCGAGCAGGCATGCGGTTTAGCTGTTCCACCACCTTGTACTCACTCTGTTGTATGAACTTTAAAAATTCGCAAGCCTCTTCTTTGGATATTTCTTTCCTCTCTCCTTTGTCAGGGGTTTCTTCCGCCTGTACACCTTTCCCTTTCAAGCACTCCTTCCCTTTTGCGGTCATTGTTGCTTCGTTATTGTTGGCTCCTTCTCTTGTCAACTCTGGTGGTGTAAAGATTCGACCACTTCTCGTTATTCCCCCAATGCTTGATATGTTTTCAATGGTTGGGTCTGCACCTTTTCCTTCCTCTAACGCAAATGCCCCATATCTCCAAGGGACAACTTTCTCATTTTTGTAAGGAAATGGGGATGGCACACGGATAACAAAAGATGGTTTTCCTTCAGTTACCGGCGCAGGGGTGGTCTTGGTGAAATGGATCACCAATGGTTCTGGCAGAGTTACATCAGATTCCCCACCAGTTTGTGCAAACACTTCCTCATCCTTATCCCCACGGCATACTTGTATCAAATTTCTGTCAAGCAGGTCTTGTAGAATATTTTCTAATTCAGCACACTCTTCAATAGAGTGCCCAATATCTGGATGGAGAGCGCATGCTGCACCCATATCATAATCACCTTCCACTAGTCCTACTTTTAACAACGCCCCAAAAATAAACCTCCTAGAACTCTGGATTTTTCTCACGTCTCTTATCAACTCATGTTTTTCGGCTTGGATGGCATTTGTCGAGGTACTCCCATGCCCAGACAATGGATTAGTGTCAGTGTTAGGTTTATCTTCTTGAAACTTTAGCCATCCAGAGTCGATTAGAGCCTGTACTTTATACTTGAAAGCCACACACCGCTCAATTGAGTGACCAATGCCTCCTCCATGGTAACTACACCTGGCATCTGCATCATAACCCCTTGGGTACGGAGGCTGTATAAGCTTCATCGGGCAAATGGCAACCAGACCCTTTTTTACGAGTTGAGGTAACAACTCCATGTAAGTCATAGGGATAGGGGTGAAATTAACAAATTGATTCCTTCTTGGATTAGTATTTGGACCCACATTCGTATTGGAACCTACGTTTTCCCCTCCCCTCTAGTTATTCGTCGGGATGTATTGTGGTTGATAGTACCCTGGTTGTTGTTGAGGCCTAATTTGATGACCAAATGACGCGTTAGCTGCATGTGGATGTTGACCCCAGTATGGTCGATAGTTATGAGTGGGAGCCTGACCTCTCCACATGGGGGTTTCAGATGTCGCATGCACATCTCCTTCCTTTCTTTTTCCGGAGTTGAAGCTAGGTTTTTTGGAATTTGCAACCATCGACGAGCCATATGCAATCTTCCCATTTTTCAACCCGATCTCTATTCGTTCGCCTATCACAATGATATCAGCAAAATTTGAAGATACATTTCCCACCATATGTTCATAAAATGGTGGTTGGAGTGTATTTACAAACATTGCCACCATTTCTCTATCATACAAAGGTGGCTCAACTTGTGCAGCCAATTCCCTCCATTGTTGAGCATACTCCTTAAAAGTTTCGTTGTCTTTCTTCGACATGTTTTGTAGCTGTAAACGATCTGGCGCAACATGTGTATTGTATATGTACTGTTTCACAAAAGCATCAGCCAAGTCCGCCCAACCACGAATTCGAGTCGGCTCCAAATGAGTATACCAGTTTAATGCCACTCCAGCCAAACTATCTTGGAAAATATGAATGAGCAGTTGCTCATCATAAGCATATGCAGCCATCTTTCTGCAAAACATGGTCAGATGGCTCTTAGGGCATGCATTTCCCTTATACTTCTCAAAATCTGGTGCCTTGAACTTATGTGGTATTTTGACGCCAGGAACCAAACTCAACCTGGCCACATCTCCGAACCCATAACTTTCAAATCCCTTAACAGCCCTCAATCTTGCTTCTAGGCTCTCCAACTTATCTTTTGCTCCGTCGACATTACTAATTACCCCCTGAAATGAAGTATGTGGCGCAAACTTGGTAGAAAAACCCTCCCCGGTAATCACATGAGGCACCGGAGTTACTCGTATTCCATCAGACATGTTTGCATTCATTCCTTCACTTACCATAGGTGCGGATATTACAACAGGTCCCTGAGTACCGATTGGCGGTATGTCGGCAGTGGTAGGGAAAGAGAATGAAACACGCTCCCTTTCCGTGTATTCTCCCACAGGTGGAGTGTAGCCGGGGGGTAATCCGTACATTGGGAACGGAACAGATTGGCTCCCAACATTGAACAACGGAGGGTAATATTGAGCACTTCCCTCAACTTGCGTAGGTGTCGACTCTCCCGTAGTCTTCAAGGCTTCGAGAGCTGTCAAAATATGGGCCATCTGATCCTTCAACTGGTTGACATCAGCCTTAATAGATTCGTGTGACTGCTCCCAATTTTCCATGACCTTCGAGTTAGCTCTGGTCTTGTACGGATGTCGTGGAAAATTTGCCATTGTTCTCTCACTTGTACCGATGATTATTTTTATTAGATTGGATAAAGATGAAAAATGCAAAACAAAAGCAAACATGATGCATGCTAGTGATGAGTGGAAATCACAAGATAACAATGACAATACTGATAGAAAATTAACACAAGCCGATACCAAACAAACATCCCTCATCTTTCAAGAAAATTTGATCCATTACATCGTCTAAAACACGCAATTCTGATGTACATCAATCCCGCTCCCGGGCAATGAAAGATTTCATCTCTCCCAACAACCATTTACAATGATTAATAAACAATTCTATTTCTGCTGGTGAGTTACGAAAATGAGTACTTGCTTCAGCATTCGACACCATCCTGGGGATATCTTCAATTGCCCCATTTGCCAAAGCAGCCAATTGAGATAAGCTTTCCTTCCAGTGCTTTACAGTCATTTCTTGGTCTGCAATGTGCTCTTTCATTTGCTTTATCAAGGCCTGATGCCCTTCTTCAAATTCCATCGACCTCCATCGCTCCTCCTGCTCCTCGATGTAATCTTCCATTTGTTTTAACATGGCCCGGTACTCCTTTTCGGACTCCTCCAACTTCCAGCGCTCCTGATTTATCTCTGCCTCAAATGATGTAGCCATTTCCTTCATTTGATGTCCCGCTTATTGTACTTGGACCTGTGCTTCTCTTAATCTTTTTAGGGCTTCCCTTTTATCCCTCTTGACTTCCTCATAGAGTTGTTTCCACTGCCTGTTTTCTTCTAAAGCCACCTTATTATCATTCGCCCTCATGGATAATTCCTTACTCGCGGCCGCTAGATCCTGTTTTACTCGAAATATATAATCTCCTTCAGCCTTCTGACTTTTGACAATGTTTTCATAAGCCCGCGACTTTTCTTCATTATCATTTCTCATATCCACAAGATCATTACGCGCCCGTTGTAATTCGTTTTCCAACCTAGCATTCCTCACCCTCAATTTGTCCATCTCAGTCTTCAATTGTTGCACCTCTTCATTCTCTAGGGCCTGGGATGGTCCTTCACTAGCTGATTGATCCTTGATTGGCTTGAAAGGAAACTTGACCACTTCCACTCTCTCCAGAATCCAAGTGTGATAACTAACCCTGCTATCCACTACTCCATTCCTCAAGTCCTTCTCTGCTCGAACAAAATTTTCCCAGGCGCTTTTAACCTTTCTTAACAGTTCAGTGAAATGCCCGTCTTCGTAATAAATGAATAGGGTAGCAAGGTAATTTGATGAAGGTGCCCCTCTCATGGGATGCCCGAATTGTCTTTGCACCAAAAGGGGGTTGTAATTGATACAGTACCGGGCGCCTATGAGAGGCACATTAGGAAAACTACCACAATGTTGTATAGCCATTTTATTTCCGAGCCAAGAAAGGTGCCATTTTATACTTCTTTCGCTCAAGCCAGCAAGGAATCAGGCCCAATTGTTCCCTCCCTTACCTTTAAGCCCTTGGTGTGACGAAGTCTTCGATAGACTCTTGACGTCGACCATCTCCTTAAACACACGCGCTGTCATCCATGTATACAACGCCGGTAAACAACAAAGAATCTTCTTTCCCTTTCTCTCCTGGCAAAAACTCAAGGTCCCATAAACATCTGCAAGAACGGCCGTTACAGAATTCTCTGATCTGGTTTTGCTTGCCACGAAAACGTCTATTGCGGTGTAATCCACGAATTTTTCTATTTTGGGAAACAAGACAATGCCGTATATGGTGAGGGCTAATACATCCATGCAAGTTTCCCAATCCTCTTTATCAGCCAGGTGATGTAAATATTGCTTCAGATATTCCTGTGATAACCCATGCAATTGATTCCTTATCATCATCCTGTTTTCAAGCTCCTTGGGGTGTAGTTTCATGATGGCAGCAATGGTGGGTATAGAGGCATGATGTTCTAAATATTGATAGGGAGTGGTGCCCTATAGTGGCAAACCCAAGATATGCTCGAACTCCTCTATAGTTGGCGCCAACTGAAAGTCTTGAAATGTGAAACATCGAAGCGGAGAATCATAATATTGTGCCAAGGCTGTGATAGCGGGTATTTGTACTTCAACCTCCATTAAGTTCAACAAATTTCCATATCTTCTCTGAAAGGTTTCTCTCTTCATAGTCTTAAGCCTTTTGCCCAAATTTATCAGCCCGGTCAAATTTCCAACATGGGTCCTTAGACTATACTTCTTTCTTAAATTGGAAGAGTCGGTGTGTCGTGTAGCATCGGATCTTGTGTCAACATCCATCTCGTATGAAGTCAAGTAGGTACCTGTGATTTCCTTTAAAATTAACATGTTACCAAATGATGTATGAATATGATGCATGAAAAAAAACGAACCACGTGAGGATTACAGAAGTACATATTTCTCTCATCGTGCTCTAACAAAGGTTCACTGTTCTGAGTTCAAGGTCAAGTATATGCAATCTCACAAGGATGGTTCCCTGAACCTAGAGGTCAAAGGTTACTAGAGCTATGGCCTCCTTCATAGCATCTCCACAACAGTCGAGTAGTCAACTAGGTGTGGAAACACATATGAAGAGAACAGACTCTAGCTGGAGTTCTCACGATAGCCAAACAGGAAGTACATCCCAGAGTGACACCGCTACACAACTCCTCTAATTCTAAGTTACGCTCAGACCCGGGTATAGGGCCCCACTCATGATATGCATAATGTGTAGAGGGAAATTATAATGTAAAACAACAATTGCAAAAATAAACACAGATAAGTAGACATATCAAACATAAATAAGGAACAATTATTTCAAACATAAGGAACAAGTAAAAGAAACTCACATGCAATTATTCAAAATATCAAACACATATAAGAAAAAAAAGGAAGAAAAACACAGAAAAACCACATCGAATTCGCTGATCTAATTAAACGGCCTGACTCTCTTCATTTCCCCAGTGGAGTCGCCATCTGTCGCAACCGGAATCGCGACGGGACGACGATCCGAAAAATAAAACGTTTTGAAAAAAAGAGTTTTGGAGTCGCCACCATAGTTTATTCTGGAAAACTATGGAAAAACCATAAAATGATAAAGCATGGTCTGTGAAACTGAGATTCTCAGTTCGGGAGTCGGTTACGTGTAGGGAAGGTATTAGCACCCTACAACGTCTGCCCTAAGGCAGTACCTTTAATTAAATACACGAATAAGATGTGGTTTTCAAAATGTTTAACTTTCCCTTAAAATAAAAGTCTAAAGAAACAAAATATATGCTTGAAAATTTGTTTGAAAATTGTTTGAAATTTGTTTGAGAATTTTGTTTGGGAAAATGACTTTGGATTTTTTGGGAAAATGAACCTGACAAGGACTGGTCTTGCTCCTACGTATCTCCACTTTTGATGGAGAATCAAGGATCACGTAGTTCTGGCTGAGAAATTGTTTGTTGTGGATGTTTTTAGTTTTTGAAGATTTTTATATTTTTTGGTATTTTTTGATGTAATATTTAGATTTTTCGCGTAATGAGCACTAGGCTGATGCGTACGATCGCACGAGCACTCACACGGCTTTTTCCTTATTTTTTATTATTTTGCGTAATGAGCACTAGGCTGATGCGTACGATCGCACGAGCACTCACACGACGTTTTTTGTTTATTTTAGATTTTGGGTAATGAGTACTAGGCTGATGCGTACGATCGCACGAGTACTCATACCGATATTTATATTATTAGATGTTTTTTAAAGTCTTATATTTTTTATTAAGAAGGATAGATGAGTTGAATATATATACGACATAAAAATGTGAAAAGCATAAAGAAAAATTGTGATAGAAAACAAGATAATTTTGTAAAGTAAAAAAAATGATCAAAATGCATATATAAATAGAATCAAGAGAAAATATGTACCTTGTTGAAGATTTGTGTGATGAAATAAAGCCTTACTTGTAATAAGTTGTGAGAAAGATAGATGGAAGATGAAGAAGATAGCTTTATAGTAGAAATATGGTATGAAATTTACTATGTTTGAAGGGAATAGGAAATGGTAAAGTGTGAGAGAAAAATGGAGTAGAGTTTTGAGATGGAATGTAGAGATTTTGAGAGAGAAGAGATGGATATTATCTTTTTTTTTTTGAAGTGAAAAGAATGTAGGTATTTATAGAGTTAAGGATGAAGAAAGTTGATGAATAAAAATAATATAATAAGTTGGTGGAAAATTTAGATGAATTAAAAAAAGGTGAATAGAAAAAGTTAATGTGGAAAATAAGTGAAAGAAATAATATAAAAAGTTGGTGGAGAAATTAGGTGTGGAAATTAAGTGGAAGAAATAATATAAAAAGTTGGTGGAGAAATTAGGTGAAATAAATTATAGTAAATAGTAAAAGTTAATGTGAAAAATAAGTGAAAGAAATAATATAAAAAGTGGGTGGAGAAATTAGGTGTGGAAATTAAGTGGAAGAAATAATATAAAAAGTTGGTGGAGAAATTAGGTGAAATAAAATATAGTAAATAGTAAAAGTTAATGTGGAAAATAAGTGAAAGAAATAATATAAAAAGTGGGTGGAGAAATTAGGTAGGAAATTAAGTGGAAGAAATAATATAAAAAGTTGGTGGAGAAATTAGGTGAAATAAAATATAGTAAATAGTAAAAGTTAATGTGGAAAATAAGTGAAAGAAATAATATAAAAAGTGGGTGGAAAAATAAGGTGGAGAAAAATGGATAATAAAAAATGTTGATGGAGAAGATATAATTAAAAATGTAAGTGGAATAATTAGAAAAGTTGATATATAAAATTAATATGGAAATGATGTGGAAAAAGTAAATGAAAAAAGGTAGATGATGTGGAGGGTGAGGTGGATGGTGATGTGGAGAATAGGGTGTGATAAGAAAAGATGGGTGGTGAGTAAGTAAAAAAAATGAGATTATTTTGGGCCATTGGATTAAGTGTTTAAAAGAAAATTTGGGGGTGCAAAAAGTAAAATAGTATTTTTCATTTATTTTATTTTGGGCCATTGGATTAAGTGTTTTTTTTTTATGTTTTTTTTTTATTTATTTTATACTCATGATGCAAATAAAATAAATCTACTAGTCAATCCGGACGAAATTGGGTGTTCACAATATTTACTTTGATGCACTCAAATAACCTCATATAATAATTATGTCAGTCACCCTCCTATCATCATACAACAATCGCATCATAGATACTCATATCATCATACAACAATCACATCATAGATACTTATACCATCATACAACAATCGCATCATAGATACTTATACCATCATACCATAATCGCATCATAGATACTCATCCCACCATACCACAATTACTAATAGACATTCGTCCCACAATACTCAATGGACACTCGTCCCACAGTACTCAATAGACATTCATTCCACAATGCCCAATAGACACTCATTTTGATGATATGTTGATGAGCGGTCAATAGCAGGTTACGCACTTGTGATGCCTTCTTAGTCCTCAATATTATGTTCAAAACTAACACATAGACCAGGACCTCCTACCGTCCATACCATCCACAAGGTTAGTCCTCAACACTATGTCCAAAACCGACACATAGACCAAGACCTCCTGCCCCTCTCACCACATAATTCATCCTTCTCAACTTGAGACTGGATGACTATTAGAGTATCAGGATAACCTCCAACTACCGGACCCTCAACATCAACATATACCCAAATACCATAACATTATTAAATCTCTCCACGAGACTCATACCATACTCATATTCCAAGTCACATTATACCCTTACAAAATCTCCCCATAATAATCATATCATGATCACACGCATAAATTCAAATCTAATATAATAAAATACAATCATCATAGAAATCATACAAAATGAATATATCACAAAATAAATTAACAATACTAAAATATCACCATAAATGGCCACCGAAGAAGAATCAAATGTTTGACGAATCAAACTCACCATAAACGCTAGTACATATGACTAGTCACAACTTATTGGATTTGACCAGGGCTGCTCTATGATCAGGGATGTACCAAATTCTCACACTTGAAAATTCATAATTTATGTATTGTAGCATTACATTTACGGTAACATCCAGTAATTTCTCACTTAAAAATTCCTAGTTGATATATGTCTATACGTGTTTTAAACTCAGATTTTAACTACAAAACTATAACTTGAGTTCTTCTACTTTACTCTTCTATCTCTCCATTCCTTAGCACTGAGTGAGACGAAATTCCTTCATCTGGTCCCGTATAACGAATTATACGATCATCGCACATACCCAAACACAAACACAAACAAGTAGGGTGAGCTAACATGCAACCAATCATTTATGAAACATACATATTTACTTTGATGCACTCAACAAACCTCATATAATAATTATGTCAGCCACCCTCCTACCATCATACAACAATCGCATCATAGATACTCATATCATCATACAACAATCGCATCATAGATACTCATACCATCATACAGCAATCGCATCATAGATACTTATACCATCATACCACAATCGCATCATAGATACTCATCCCACCATACCACAATTACTAATAGACATTTGTCCCACAATACTCAATGGACACTCGTTCCACAGTACTCAATAGACACTCATTCCAAAATGCTAATAGACCCTCATTCTGATGATATGTTGATGAGCGGTCAATGGGAGGTTACGCACTTGTGATGACTTCTTAGTCCTCAACACTATATCCAAAACTGACACATAGACCAGGACCTCCTACCCTTCATACCATCCACAAGGTTAGTCCTCAACACTATGTCCAAAACCGGCACATAGACCAGGACCTCCTGCCCCTCTCACCACATAATTCATCCTTCTCAACTTGAGACTGAATGACTATTAGAGTATCAGAATAACCTCCAACTATGGGACCCTCAACATCAACATATACCCAAATAATATAACATTACTAAATCTCTCCACGAGACTCATAACATACTCATATTCCTCAACTCACATTATACCCTTACAAAATCTCCCCATAATAATCATATCATGATCAGACGCATAAATTCAAATCCAATATAAGAAAATACAATCATCACAGAAATCATACAAAATGAATATATCACAAAATAAATTAACAATACAAAAATATCACCATAAATGGTCACCGAAGAATAATCAAATGTTTGATGAATCAAACTCACCATAAACGCTAGTACATATGACTAGTCACAACTTACTGTATTTGACCAGGGCTGCTCTATGATCAGGGATGTACAAACTCCGGTTTTTAAGATTCCTCTATCCTATCAACACAATTATAATTCATAATTTCGTATCTACCACAATAACATGAATTCATTCCAACGAGATATATTGCACAATAGTTTAACAATACATAATCTGTTCAACAAGATTTAAGTTAAAAACTTGTCGAGTAGACTTCGAGGAAAGAGAGGTGCGTCACAATGGACAACTTAAGTACTAAGTCTTTCCTTAGCCAAAGTGTTCCTCAACTAGTTTTAACAAATTTCTTATTTACAGATTCAAAACAACAACATATAATATTAACACAGAAATTAATATATAGATAGATGTACAGTAAGCATTAACAGTATTCACACAGAATTTCAAGACATGAATAGTAATAAAACAATACTATATCATAATATAAAAGCTTAGAAAGGTTAACTCCCCTACCTCATTTTCAGGCTTATTTTCTTAACCAGAGGTTGTTCCCAAAAAACTTCCACAATCTCTACTATAAAATTTCTTCCTACTCCAAAAACTTCATAATTTCTTATTTTCTCATAATTCTCTCTACTTCCTGGTGCAAAAACTCAATTCCTCTCATTTCTATTTATAGGCCAAAATTTTGGCACTATTTAGTTTTTTTTACTATTCCTTATTTTATTAAAAATATTATTTTGATTCAAATTCTATCTTTTCCTCTTTGCACCAACGTGGCTTACTTATCACTTAGCACTATTCATTTTTTTTTAAATTTTTTACTATTCCCTTTTTACTATTCATTTTTTTACTATTCATTTTTTTCATTTCAAAAAAAACTTCTAAATAAATTCAAAAACTTTGAACCTCTTCTTCTAGAATTTCATTAATTTAATATCAGAAATTTTATTTTTCTTATTATAATTTTATTAATTTTAGTTTTATCCATAAAAATTACTACTATTTATTAATATAAATATTTTTCATGGGTCTTACATTCTCCCCAACAACAAAAATTTTCATTCCCAAAAATTCTACACTTCAAGAAAAATATATAATAGTACGATATATATATATATATATATATATGTATATATTTATATATATATATATATAGACACACACATATATATATATAAATATATAAATATATATACATATATACATATATATACATATATATATATATATATATATATATATTAATTCATTTATTTAGTTTCAAGTCAATTACAAGTTCTAATAGTTAAGTGTTAGTACATAATGATTATGGTAATATATTTTGATTCTTCAAAACAAAATTATTCACGTAAGTCATACTATGAGTTCTATATATATATATATATCAGATATACTGTATATCACTGTTAACTTCCTTTATGGGTTACCTAGTCAATTCAATTTATACTAATTACTCTACATACAAATACGAGAGCATTTTTTAAAAATAAATATAACAAACATCTAGCCCTTTCACAAATCAAAATACCATACACAAGAAATTTATTCAATAATTTCTCATACTCCTCATGTATACCAATATTATTATTATTAAATTTTTTTATAACCGATACTAGTACACAACCGGTAGCAACTACCGGAACTGTTGCTACAGTAAAAATGTTTGGCTATAAATATAGCTTTCCTCCGCTTTGAGCGACACTTTGAGTTTCAGCGTGAGTTTTCTCTTAAGTGTCCTAATTCTGTGAGGAGCATCTGTGCCTTTTGTTTTTTGTATCCGTGTAAGTGTTTCATCCTCTTAGTCTTTCATTTTGTTCTTTCTTTCCTTTAAGCTTTCTTTTAATCCATGTTCTTTTATATTTACATTTGTTCCTTGTTCTTGTTATACTCGTTTTTTTTGTTTTGTTATTTCACCACTCTCACTCTTTTTTTCTATATTGATAAACTAATAATGAGGTATATAAGCTGGAAAATCATTGTTAACTTCCCTTTGTTTGAAGGTATGATGGGTAGAACAATGTTACGAACCCTAAAATTTAATTTAACTTAAACAAATCATGAATATGAACATTTTGGACTTAGATCTAGTAAGATCCTTTGCGAGGACCGGAGAACACATCTATACTGGACTTATGGACAATATTGAGTTAAAAGAAAACTAATTTTATTAGCCCTCTTTGACACAAACATAATATTCCTTCACTTTTTCCTCTTAGAAAAATGAACAAAAATATAAGAAATTTGGAAGTTCAAGACAAGTTGGGATATAAACGATGGAGTCCTACTAGAGAACAAGTTGCTCTACTAGAGGCCCTTTTTGCATTTGGAATACGAAATCCAAATAGAGAGCAAGTGCACGAAATTGCAACGAGACTTAAAGTTTATGGGGAAATTGGAGAATATAGCATTTATTGTTGGTTTCAAAATTATGGGTATCGTGAAAAGCAACGATGCTTGAAGCAAAGCACCGCCACCACATCTTACTCTTCGCTGCCCCTCTTGCCGCTGTTTATGAATGGTAAGATATGTTGTATATATATTTTTTTCTTTATCTATTATTTTTATTATTATTACCTTAACATTTATAATTTTATTTCTCTAGAGATCTTTCATGGATAGCGTCGTCAGTTCCAGATCGGGTGACGTTGGATCTTTTTCCAATCTCTCCCGTTCCTGAAAAAAAAGAGTTTCTCCTCCCCTACAGTTCCAGGTGAAGGCTCCTTCTGTTGAGCTTTGCCTTCCACCGATGAATAGTATCCTCGAGGAGACTACAATTGTATTTATGTATTTTTTTTGGACTGTAAACTTTAATGATCACTTGTGATCGACTCTAGAACATCTTTATTATTATTAGTAGTATTATATATATTTATTTATAGACTTAAATCTAACGTAGACTATCTAACCATCATTTTTATTTTTGTTTAAAGTTGATTCCTTGATTCACGGTAAGGTAACTTTGCGTCCTTATTGTGAGATTTGTCGGTTTGTTTTTATCTAGTAGCATTAATTTGTTTATTTATTTTGTTTAAGTAGTGTAAGATAGATTTTATTTATTACAAGGGTAAGACCGTCTTCGGTGTAATGGTTAAGACATTTGTTTTTTTTTAATATCTCTACTCATATTGGTGTTTCTTCCGCAATAATTATATAAATGTTCAATCTTCCTTCCTCGGTCTATACTAAGGTAAAATTGGATACTTGAAGAGTTGTATTGATTTGGGTATTTACAAGACTCAAGCCAGAAGTGAAACTCTCAGAGGCTTTAGGAAGAAAAATCTATTATTGTAACTTTTTTTTACTCTGATGATGAAATTAATTAAATCTTTTTTTTTCCTTCATTCATTCAGTCTAAACATCTCCTACTTATCTATCTATCTATATATATATATATATATATATATCTTAGTCGGTTTAACTTGCAATGCTAGTTATTAATTAATTCACTTAACTGGTATCTACACTTAAAATTTTAATACCTATTCTAATATAATTTAGTACACTATCCAGCAATACCTTACGTTTATAACTCTTAATTCTATCATGTATCCATACCATAACAATTATAAATTACACAAATAAATAAAAAGTAATAGTTGAGATTGCATCAAACATGTTTATAAAATTGAAGTTCACTCAAAATAACCACAAATCGCTATACCATAAAACAATAACGAGTAGTATTTGTTCATCATAAGAATTATGAAATCATGATCAGTCCTATACTAGACATAATGTATGTAAATTCTACATAAACGAATAACCAAAGATAATATCATGTGGAAATCAATAGCAAAAGATTGACTTCATTAATCTAATTAATTTATAATTCATTTCAATAAATAATCAAACATATACGTATCGTAATGCCAAAGTAATTAATTTCAATTTTCTCATTCGGTACACATACTAGAAACTATATGAGCTCACTCCCCAAAGCCTTCATATAGCTAGGCATGTTAGAGGTTTCACAGTTGGGTTGAGTACGATTTATTTCTCTGTTCACACAAAGAATTATTGTTATTACGATTCATAATGAGTTCGTAGGATAAATCCACTTCTGACACCACTGATATACAGAACCAAGTTGATTCCTTAAACCTTGCTATACCAAATCTTACCCAAAGCTCTTCTTATTCTAGCCTTTAAACTCAACTCTTCGTAAGATATCTGATCTCCTGATTTTGTTATGGAAAACTTCTTTACACAAAACAATACTTCTAAACACTAACATCTTCACCCCTCCTTTGAATCCTAAACTCTGGTCTCATATCCCTTAATCTTCGAGCCAAGAATTTGCCTCAAAGGTTTTAACCAATTCTAATGAAGGTATACAGGTCAAGTTGTCCTTGCATCTGCATCCTTTTACCACTATAGAGCATAGTATACTGCCACAAAGGCAAGAAAAAGACCAACATTTCTAAATACAACCACACAGGAACCACAACTCTATATTTCCCCAAACCTTCAAATTTAAGAAAGGAAAATCATCTCTGGTAAAAGTCATGAGTGTGCACCCTCATCACTACTATTAAGACATTTTTCTGTTCTCAAAACCTCTAGTTAGATACAATACTCTACTATCTAGAGTTGGAGGAAATGGTAGATTATACCATTTAGACTCAATTCTTCACAGAGAAGACACGACAGACCCACAACACAGAGGTCATCCAAAGGACGAACTGATCTGATACCATTAATTTAACCTCCCAAATTCTCACACTTGAAAATTCATAATTTATGTATTGTAGCATTACATTTACGGTAACATCCAGTAATTTCACACTTAAAAATTCCTAGTTGATATATGTCTATACGTGTTTTAAACTCAGATTTTAACTACAAAACTATAACTTGAGTTCTTCTACTTTACTCTTCTATCTCTCCCTTCCTTAGCACTGAGTGAGACGAAATTCCTTCATCTGCTCCCGTATAACGAATTATACGATCATCGCACATACCAAAACACAAACACAAACAAGTAGGGTGAGCTAACATGCAACCAATCATTTATGAAACATACATATTTACTTTGATGCACTCAACAAACCTCATATAATAATTATGTCAGCCACCCTCCTACCATCATACAACAATCGCATCATAGATACTCATATCATCATACAACAATCGCATCATAGATACTCATACCATCATACAGCAATCGCATCATAGATACTTATACCATCATACCACAATCGCATCATAGATACTCATCCCACCATACCACAATTACTAATAGACATTTGTCCCACAATACTCAATGGACACTCGTTCCACAGTACTCAATAGACACTCATTCCAAAATGCTAATAGACCCTCATTCTGATGATATGTTGATGAGCGGTCAATGGGAGGTTACGCACTTGTGATGACTTCTTAGTCCTCAACACTATATCCAAAACTGACACATAGACCAGGACCTCCTACCCTTCATACCATCCACAAGGTTAGTCCTCAACACTATGTCCAAAACCGGCACATAGACCAGGACCTCCTGCCCCTCTCACCACATAATTCATCCTTCTCAACTTGAGACTGAATGACTATTAGAGTATCAGAATAACCTCCAACTATGGGACCCTCAACATCAACATATACCCAAATAATATAACATTACTAAATCTCTCCACGAGACTCATAACATACTCATATTCCTCAACTCACATTATACCCTTACAAAATCTCCCCATAATAATCATATCATGATCAGACGCATAAATTCAAATCCAATATAAGAAAATACAATCATCACAGAAATCATACAAAATGAATATATCACAAAATAAATTAACAATACAAAAATATCACCATAAATGGTCACCGAAGAATAATCAAATGTTTGATGAATCAAACTCACCATAAACGCTAGTACATATGACTAGTCACAACTTACTGTATTTGACCAGGGCTGCTCTATGATCAGGGATGTACAAACTCCGGTTTTTAAGATTCCTCTATCCTATCAACACAATTATAATTCATAATTTCGTATCTACCACAATAACATGAATTCATTCCAACGAGATATATTGCACAATAGTTTAACAATACATAATCTGTTCAACAAGATTTAAGTTAAAAACTTGTCGAGTAGACTTCGAGGAAAGAGAGGTGCGTCACAATGGACAACTTAAGTACTAAGTCTTTCCTTAGCCAAAGTGTTCCTCAACTAGTTTTAACAAATTTCTTATTTACAGATTCAAAACAACAACATACAATATTAACACAGAAATTCAATATAGATAGATGTACAGTAAGCATTATCAATATTCACACAGAATTTCAAGACATGAATAGTAATAAAACAGTACTACATCATAATATAAAAGCTTAGAAAGGTTAACTCTCATACCTCATTTTCAGGCTTATTTTCTTAACCAGAGGTTGTTCCCAAAAAACTTCCACAATCTCTACTCTAAAATTTCTTCCTACTCCAAAAAATTCTTAATTTCTTCTTTTCTCATAATGCTCTCTACTTCTTGGTGCAAAAACTCCATTCCTCTTATTTCTATTTATAAGCCAAAATTTTGGCACTATTTAGGTTTTTTTACTATTTCTTATTTTATTAAAAATATTATTTTAATTCAAATTCTATCTGATCCTCTTTGCACCAACATGACTTACTTATCACTTGACACTTTTCATTTTTTTTAATTTTTTTACTATTCATTTTTTTTAATATTCATTTTTTTTTTCGTTTTAAAAAAAACTTCTAAATAAATTCTCAAAAATTTGAACCTCTTCTTCAAGAATTTCATTAATTTTATATGAGAAATTTTATTTTTCTTACTATAATTTTATTTTTATCCATAAAAATTAATACTATTTATTAATCTAGATATTTTTCATGGGTCTTACATATGACAACATATAATTGAGTATTTTTATGAGTGAAATTACAAATAAAAGTATGTGATTCAAAGGGGTGAATGTAAGTTTCAGTGTAGGATCTATTGGTGAGATTCTAGGTAAGTGTCGATTTCTTGAGCTCTTGTGAGATTCCAAAACTTTTTGACACATGCAAGACAATTTTTTGGTTGCATGTGTTCATCAACTTCCTCTTCCCATTTCTGATCATATATCTGGTCTTTTGGTGGGTCTATTCTTATCAATCGGTGAATTTTAGGTTCTTAGGAATTTCTGGTAGTGAGCAAGTTCTGCAGTTGTTGAGAGTTCAGTTCAGTCAAAGAGATAATGGAAGCTAGTTAATTTAATTGTTTGGTTTATGATGCATGAAAATGTTGTTTAATGGTGTTGCATGTGTGTGAAACTGAATGATTGTCTGTTTAGTATTGTTATTGAAGACTATTAAGTGTTGTATTCATGTTGATTGTGATTCTGCATAATTTTAGTTGAATGACATAATGAATTGTAAGGAAGTGTGATGGTGAAATTGGGTAATTTGTGTTTAGTGTGAGTTTGGTTTGTATAAAAAATTTAGGCAACTTATTTAGGACTCGTTGAGATCCTTAAGTCACTCAAAATTGTACTAAAATAGAGAAATCTAGTTCTCGATCCTTGAGTTCATGATTCTGCATAATTGACTCTCAAATCTGAGATGAAACTCTTTAAATAATGTGAGGAATGTTTAGATGTTCTTAGAGAATTGTATAGGTCTGTATAATGTAAATTGGAAGGATTAGAAGTTGGAAAGAATGAAGGAAATTGGTAAATATTGGTGTTGATCATAATTTTGCAGTCATTCTCCAGAATTATGCAATTCGCTGAGGGTCCTTCGTTGACCGTTCGACTTTCTCCTTATGTTCGGTCTTAACTAAGTTCTGCTTATGTGGAACTCCAGTTAATGACTGATCGGTCTTGTATTGGTAGTTTATTTTAAAATAGCGTTCGATCTAGTATTAGTATTGGTATTCGGTCTTAACTGTGTTCAACCTCTTATGGGCCTTACCAGTTAATGCCCATTTGGTTATGTGTTGGTATTCATTTTCGTATACCATATGGTCATACTATTGTATTGTTTGGTCCTACACTAGAGCTCGGTCCCTTACTAGGGCTCGGTCTTGTTTTAGAATTCGGTCTACATTGGTACTCGGTTTCGTTGGGGGTGTTTGGTTAATATTGGTTCTTGTCCTTACTATAGAATCGGAATATTATAGTATTCGATCTCACTTCTAGTAGTCGGTCAATAATAGTGTTTGGCCACTTCTTCAACATTATCTAGTATGGACCTTTCGATCCTGTTATATGGATAGTGAAAGATCGCTCGGTCTTACACTAAGTATTTGGTCTAAACTCTAAGTGTTTGGTTGTTCTAGTGTTTGACCCTCAAAATGTATTCGGCTCATGTTTGAGCCTTACTCTTCCAATTGATCGTTCAGTCATATCCATGGGTAGTCGTTACCGTTCGGTTTGATATTACTAAGAAGCTTTCGACTTGTAAAAGGGTTGTGGATATATTGTACTTTAAGTCTTTAATTCAGAGGTTTAAATGTATTATGCATGAGAAATAATGTTGATATTGTAGTTGATATAAAAGAGAATTCCAAGGAGAAATGTCTCGGTAATTGGTTTTCAATGTAATAGTATGGTATGAATATGGATAGTGAAATCCACAGCGTTTATCCTGACATTATAATGGTTACCAAGTCTCAAGTAGAGATGGGTAATTCATGTCGTGAGAATAGCAGGAGGCCCTAGTCTAAGGGGGAAGACCTTATGTGAGGTATAATTGGCTAACCTCGTATGGCAGCTGATAGGTTTCCAGTTACTACACACATGAGTGCACGAATGGCCAAAGCTACGTATTCATACCACTCCGAACAGTCTAAGTAAAGTGGTCGGTCAATATTTGTGTATATGTTTTTTGCATGTGTATGAGTGTTTTATCTGTTTATTGAATTATATGTTAAAATGATTATTAAATTACACTAGTTTACCCTACTTTTCTGTTTTTCCATCTTTACCCATTCGGTTTATCCTTTTCAATGATCATCCGTTGGATGTGAGCAGAAGGAGAAGAGGTCTCGGTGGAGCAAGCTCTGGAAGGAGAAGATCCATCAGTTTAGTATAGACCATTCGATCTTGTACATATTTTTGTGTTAGAATAGGTTTCTGCTTAAAGTTTTAATTTTATAGTTATTTTGGCATAACTGCATTATTAACACTTTATTTTAAGTGGATAACTGGTCTATCATATCAATTCATGTAAATATTCTATTATGTAGTTTAAACTATATTTTAGGATGTTGCAATAAGCAACAAACTTACACTACATCATGCATTATATGTAAATGATAACTTATGTGAGTATTTTAGAGCTGTCAAAATGGGTAACCCGGCCCGACCCGACCCACCACGGGTTGGCCACTTAATGAGCCAACCCAACTCAGCTCATTGGCTCAATTAATTAACTTTTTTTCACCCTCTTCTTCTCAGATTCTTATAATATGTTATTTTGATCGATCAAATTGAAATAGTAATAATTCGACCAATTGATATAAAAGAAAATGAAACAAAAAAAATATATTGTTATATATATTTTAAGCTATCAAGCATAAAATTTTGCCAATTTAGTTTAATGAGACATACACAACCGTTTGACCAAAAAATTATATATAAACGTTAACAAAAATATATAGTACAAGATAAAATTGTCATGCTTCTGGATAGGTCTAAAAACAAGATAAAACAAATGATATATTCCTGAGTTATCCAATTTATAATATTATCCAATCTATAATCTTAAGGTTTTATTTGCACAGGGAAACTTTTGGAAATACAGCAGCGCAAAAGACTTTATTGCTAAGTAAAAGTTCTGCATTTTGAATAGTTAATTTGATTTCAGGAAAAAAATAGGATTTGAATAATTAATTTAATTTAATTAAAAAAATAAGTGGGTTGGTGAGTCAATTTGACCCACTACAGGTTCAACTCGTATGAGTCGGGTTCTTAGTAAGGTGGGTCAAAATTGGCTCACATAAAATTTTTTACATCTTTTTCCAACCTAGTTCAAACCCGTGATGAGGCGGGTTGACTCATGGGTTTCAACCCTTTTGACGACATTAGAGTATTTAAAGATTTTTAAATTAGGTAGTAAGATAATTTAAATTTGTTTACACTCATTTTTTATTTCAAATATTAATTATAATAAATTTTTAATATCAATTATTTGTTGCAACTTTAAGATGATCCATTAGATAAATCTTTTGACACATTTAATAATATTTAATAACTTAGAATTTGATTAGAATTGATTTATGTAAATATGTAATACTTTTTGTTCTCAAATTATTTTTAAAATCGTATTTGGTACATAAATTAAATTATCTATTTTATAAAAATTATATAAAATATTTTTCCTGACAAACAATATATAAATTATATATATACGTGTGTATGTTTGTACTGGTAAAAGTTTTAGAATTTTATATGAAAAGCATACAAAAGTAATTTAGATATATAGTGTAACATTTGTTAAACCTATTATTTTTCACAACCAATATAAAGGAACCTCATTATAACATAGATTCTTTTCATAGTTAATGTTATAAATGAGGTTTCTTACGCGTGCTTCATGTGACACCTGGGCACTGATGAGGGCGGGGAGTGATCGTCGATGCAAAAGGCATGGTGCAGGGGCACAGACAAGGAACGGCTTCTGGCAGGCTTCCAGTGGAAGGGACACATGGATGAATCGAACATACACCAGAATGAGAGAGATCTGGAGACTGTGTAGGTATGGGAC